>NC_050450.1:16771089-17441675 GCF_903995425.1 Onychomys torridus | reverse complement strand
ACAGGCAGGACTTAGGGAAGAACTGAGCGAGGTCAAGCATGTGGTGTCCACTCTATAGTCTGTCTTCCACATTGTGGGGGCCACATGGATAAGGAGAAACTGGTTCTGTCACGGGAGCCCCTGTCTGCCACAGCCTTGGAGCACTTGTCTGTGGGCTATGCAATCTGTACTGTACCCTCCAGCCTGGCATGTTGTCCTGCAAGTGATGGACTGCCACACTGTTGCTGAAACTCTGCCCTGCCTGATTTTTCACCTGTTTGTTTTGTGGTACTGGGATCTGAACACGGGACTTCTGCCTAGTGCTAGGCAAGTATTCTAACCACTGAACTCTATCTCTAAACTTGGTTTTGATTTTTTTTTTTTTTTTTTTTTTGAAACGGGCTCTCACTGTGTAGCCTAGGCTGACTTCAAACTCATGATCCTCCTGTGTCGGCCTCCTGAGTGTTGGGATCACAGGTACGTGACTCGTCTCCCAGCTTGTTACACAGTTTAATTGGGTTCTACCCACTCTCAGAGACTCTGATGAGTCTCTTATGAATAAAAACTGGTTTGCTGTTCTAAGTGTAACTCATTGTCTGGGTCTCACCGAAGGCTGCTCTCCCTTCACCAGCCTGGCCTTGAATCACTTTGTTCCTTCTCTCTAGATCCATCTTTCCCAGCAAAGCCCTTCAGGCTTCCTGTCTTGGAAGCTTGTGGACTCTTAGAAGAATTAAGTCATGGGACATATTCCTGCCCTGCAGTATTTTTCTCTCTTCATGGGTTCCTTCAGCCCTTCCTAGCACAACACGTCCCTTTGTTAGCAGCTCAGTAAATCCCAGACTTTTAGGCTTCTTGGAACCTGTGAACTGGACTATAAATGTCTTTGTTTTCCCCCTTTGTGGGTGTGTGTATATGTGTAAGTGAGTTCTTATGTGTAGAGGTCAGAGTTCGACATTTGATGTCTCAATTGCTCTCCACCTTATCTTTTGAGATAGTCTCTCTCACAGGGACCTGGGGCTTGCCAGTTCAGCTAAACTGGCCAGTGAGCCCCACTGACCTCCTGTCTCTACCTCCCCAGTGTTGGTATTATAGGTATGTACCTGCCACATCCAGCCTTGTATGTGGATTCTGGGGGGTTGGACACTTACATCCTCATGCTTCAATAACAAACACTTTACCAACTGAGTCATTCTCCACCCTTAGACTGCCTTTTGATCTGAACCATAAAGATACTCACTGGCCTATGCCCTTGTTCCAAACAGCATCTAGACCCAGAAGGATCTCTGTGTTTGGTGGCTTTGTCCTTCACTCAGGTTTTCTGTGCCACTGCCTGGAGCTAAGGCTTCCTCACCCTTCAGGACCCAGCTGAGGCAGACACTCTAGGAAGCCGTTTCTGAGCCCTGTTTCCTTGTGGGCAGAGGGCTCTGATGCCCTGTGTTTCCAGTCATAGTGCCTGTACCTTCAAGTACTTGGCCAGTATTCTGTCCTGATCATGGCTTCCTGAGATGAGAGCTGAGGAATGCCTCACGTCTTTGTCCTCCGGCACTTGGCACCTTGGCATGCAGGAAGCATGTCTTGAATGCTTATTAAAATGATTAAGCCTTCATGACTCCCAAACAGCTGTCTTACTTGGTCTGAAGATGATGTTTGCTGAGAACCTGCCATGTGCCTAGCCTTGTAAGGCACACCTGTCTCAGACACCTAACTTGGAACTCTTGGATCTGGAAATTCTGCTGCTGCTGTCATTTGGCTGAAATTTTTTTCCCTCAGATTCTCATTCTGTACAAACTGAGAGGCTCTTTTCCTGACTTGCTGTGGGAAGAAAAGAGCCCTATAGAGATCCAGCCCCTGCCTGTGTCTAGAATGGCTAGCCAAGCTTGGGTCTCAGAGTCCCACATATGATCTTAGGCACCTCTAAGAAGACCTGCATTTGAACTTCCAGCTGGCAAGCAGTCCAGCTGGCCCATAGTGCTGTGACTCAAGCCTCATTACTGGTTACATCCCTTTTGTACCTGGCACGTGCCTGCCATTGTGTGCCACCAGCAAAAGGCCCACTATCAAGTTCCCTGTAACCAGCTTCTTAGGGAGTCAACTGTGAGCACCAGTCACTATTAATACTTGAGAAATTCCTATGCTGTGCTTCAGGGCTGAGGTAGCATACAGCCTGCCATCTGGGGTCACTGCATAGGACGAGTTTGTTAAGGCTTCCTACTGCTACTCAGCCTTCAAACTTAACCTGTTTCCTTCTCTGGTTTCTTCCTTCCCAGGCACGCAGAGTGTAACGTGTCATTTGGGTACAGAAGCTGTTGTAATCCAGTAGAAGAATAGGGCAATGCCTCAGTGTGCTGAAGGGGTGGAAACCGACGTGGATAAGGGGGCACTGGCCTGGAAGGTCACTGGAGGGACCCTGAAGGAGATTTGATTAGCATGAGCTAAGAAAGGAAGGGACAAATATGTCCTGCCCCTCCTCCTTCATGTCCCTTAGAAGGAGCATGCCTTCTGATTGTATCATGAGGACTGTAGTTTGCACTGCGTGGCCAGTGCTCCTGAAGCTGCTGTGGGAGGGCAGGAAGGGTGGAGGACAGGAAGGGTCTCAGGTTAGAGCTTGTGACAAGCCAGTCCCTGGACGTGGAGAAAGTGCTGGGGTTTGAGCTGAGTCGCGGCAGAGCATGAAGGTCATGAGATGTGTGGACTGCCTCGGAAGCAGCTGAAGGTGAGGGACCGGAGCTCACAGGCGTAGGTAGGTTGAGAGGAAGCTGGTGTCTACAGCGGTGACATTGAGGAGACCTCCACAGAGAGCAGCCTAGGGTGTGACATCCGCCATGAGTGCTTTGGGGAGATAAGGGCCTGGGGTATCTGCTGTGTGGTGCTGGGTAGTGATGTCCTAAAGGATAGGTGCAGCCTGCTGTTGCCAGCTCTTGGATGCTGAGGAAATTTAAAAGAAGAGGCAGGGCTAGAATAGGGCCTTGGTGAGGGTCCCCAGAAATGAGATCAGAACCCTGGAGGGGCTGACCTTGGGCCTTGGCGCCAAGTGGGATCCAGATTAAGGAAGCTCCTGCCTGACAGCTTGCCCTTCTCGAAGAGGTCAGGGCAAGGCTGTGAGCCAGTGCCTGGGAACGGGAGAGGTGCTGGAGGCAAGCCGAGAAGGCCTGCTGCCAGGCAGCGCCCAGAGCCCGACACGATCAAGTCCCGTGAACAGATGGTTTGGGTCCCTCTTCAGCTCTCATGTGGGTGTAGAGAAGCGTGCGTCAGCTTGGCTGCCTCCCACACGGTGGGAGCTGAGGTTTGGTGTGGCTGGTCTAGGCTTAGCTGCAAAGGAGCAGGGTGAAGGGGCTGGCAGACGAGGGGAAGGAGCACTGTGTATGCTGAGGCACTAAGAAATGGGTGCTAGGCCTGCCATGGTGGCACACACCTTTAATCCCAGAACTAGAGAGACAGAGACAGGCAGATCTCTGTAAGTTTGAGGCCAGGTGGTCTACAGGTGAGTTGCAGCTCTACATGGTGAGAACCTATCTGGGCGTGGGGGAGAGGAGAGACACACAGACAGACAGGCAGACAGACTGACTGACAGACACTGTTTATGAATATTTGGCCTCTGGGTAGAATGAGGTTGGATGACCTGGGTATATATAATAGTAGAAATGTAAAGGTTTTTATTTTAATGTAGGGTGTGTGTGTGTGTGTGTGTGTGTGTGTGTGTGTGTGTGTGTGTGTATGGCAGCACCGGGGGCCTGAGGCAGGGCTGCTCAACCCACCCTTCTAGTGATAACAGCACAGAGAACAAGGCTATGGGCTGGAGGCAGGTGGCCAGAGACCTAGAGAAGGGAGGGGCAGGGATTCCTCCAGAGAGGGAGGTGTGTGTGGTGGTGATGGGGGTGCCATAGGCTAGTTCAGAAACAAGAAGAGAGAGAAGGAGGGTCCTGGGGGAGCAGGGTAAGAAGGAGGAGTAGGGGTTGAACATCCTGACGCCCAGAGTGAGTCTCATCACCCCGACTGTTGGCACCACTCCGCTCTGGAGGTTCTCTTAGGCAGTGGGGCTCAGAGGAGGCCAGGTCTCCAAGGGAGTAGTCTGGAAGCATGTCTGTGTGGGACCTCTCCCATCATGACATTCTGCCTGTGAAGGCCCACGGTGGCTTGTACCCTAAATGCAACATACCCCAGGTGGTCAGCCTGCCTTCAGTCCCTTCTAACAGTGATTCTGATGGCTGCTGCTTCTGTAACCACTTTCCTGGCAACAGAGAGATCTCTCGAGAATGAAAGCCCATACTTCCTCATGTCAGTGCCCTGGTGGCATCTGTTCCTAACAGGGTGGGGATGGACCCTCAGTGAACAAAGGCCACTGTGTTGTGCCTCTCACTCCCAGGGGAAGTTAATCTGTCAAGTCTCCTGAACACAGAAGGCTTTCCCTACTGCCGTGTGTTCTGGTCCTCTCCATGGAATGCCACTGTACCTTATCTGCCCTCCCATTGGAGTCTCCTCCAAGAAGGGTTCTACCACCCTAAATATGTCCTATTTATCAGTGTATCTACAAATCTACTTCCTGCCAGTGCTGCAGATATCTTGTTTCTGTATCTGCTACACCCAACTAGGTACAAGAGACCTGGGAGATATTTGAAAGAAAGTTCTGAAAAGACTGGATGTGGGATGGGTGGATTAGGGTAGTTGCCCCTTACTTTTAAGGTTTCTTCTGTGCTATCCTGTGCCAGGGTTGAGGTCTAAGGAGACAGTGGGCATCCAGTACCTCCAGTGCCCAACAATGGGCATCCAGTGCCCAAGATTCCTGACAACTCCCTGAGGTCTTGTATGTCTCTGCAATGTCCAGCAGGTTCTTAGAGAATGGCACATCCTTGGAGATTTGTCCCTAGTGGGTAGGAGGAAAGCTCATGTACCAAGAGGGTGTAATTAGGCCCAGCACCCCTGCCCTGGCCCCGACAGCTGTCGAAGGTGTTCCTCTAGCCCTCCCTCCTCCCTCTCAGTGGTATACCTTTAGGTTACCCACACACACCTCTCCCAGCATCTGCCCGTGCTTGCCATCTCAGATGCTCTCTCAGGTTCCCTACATGCTGGCATTTCTATTCTCAGCCACTGAATCCCCTCCCCACATTCACCACTGGGCCAGGTGCTCAGGGCATGTTGGCACTCTGAGCATCTTATCAGAGAGCAAACCATCACTATCACAATAGTCATAGCCGTGCCTTCCCCGCCCCAGACAGCCCAGGCATTGCCAATGCTGAATAGATGTCGAGGTCTGCTGTGTTCTTTAGTGGTCTGCATATTGCTCCTCCCCTGAACTTACAGGCTCTTTTTTTTTTTTTTTTTTTTCCATGTCCCTGTTGTTAAGATTGAAGGTCAAGCATGGGCATGCCCTGAATTATACTAGTGTGACCTGTGTGGGAGGAACATATGTTTGTCTGTCACATGGAAATGCCCACAGTGCCTCACTGCCCCCTTCTGTTGTCCAGTGTTATCTATGATGCCTGCTAGACATCAGGTTTCCCCTAAGCTCAGGCTTGGGGTCCAGTCTGTCCATTCTTTATTTCTGTCCTACATCCTGCTTCCAGTCTCCAGGAAAGCATGTGGGGATTGCTAAGACTAGGGAGGAAAAGCTGAGCCCTGCCCAGCATGTGGCATGGTGACTAAGGTTCAGTCAGGCAGGGGCCTGGGTCATAGTCAGCTTGTTCCTGTGGCTGGAGAAGCATTGTCAGGCTAAGGCTGCACCGGGGGATAGGGCTCCCTTAGGACAGTCTGTCTTTGTTTGGTGGCTGTGTGTGGATGAGGGTGTGGATACCTTCCCTGCATCACCAGCATTGCAGGAAACTCATGGATCAGCTGGACTCTGCCCCTAAGCTCTTTCTGGGGGCCACTCCATCTGGACCTTCCGTGGCCCACCCACTAGCCCTTCTCTCCACTTTCTCCACTGGACTAGACCCTTCTTTCTCCCTGACTCTTCTATCATAGACATCAGGGTGGCTTTCTAACTGGAGATCTAGGATGTCACATATTAACTTCTCCTGCTTCCCATCTCACACCAGTTTCTCAGTACTGCCCACCAAAGACCCCCAACTTAGTGGTGTCTCCCCCACCTTCCTTCCTGCAATGCTATCCCTCAGTACCCTGTCTTCACCCAGCCCAACCAGCTCCCCATGTCTATAGACTTGAGGTAACATCACTGTGTTCACTGTGTGCATTTATGGTTGTGGGTCTCTTCTGGAGCCCTGCTCTGTTTTATCCCCAGGGTCCAGCCTGAGGCAGGCAGGGAGGAGCAACTAACTAAAAGACTGAGGAATGAATAAATGTTTGGAGCAAAGGGAGCTATGGTTGTTGTTGGCTCCTCCATTCCCTGTGACAAGGACAAGGAGCTAGGAAGGGAAGACACCCAGTGTCCAGGTGTTACAATGTAAACCTCAGGGCACAGTCTGTATGTCACATGCTAAGGAGTTTGTTTTCAAGTCCGCCTGTTTGGGAAAAGAGGTGAGAAATCAGTCTCATGACTAAAGCAGTGTTTTGGGACAGCCTCATGGTATTGAAAAGGGAGTCCTGACCTTGCTGAGGACGGGAGCTAGGGCAGAGCTAACTCAAGAGGCCTACACCTCAGGCAGAGCAGTGCTGTGTGGAAGGCGCACAGGCCTTAGGATTTCAGCAGACTGGGTGTTCCTCCGTGCAGGGGACTCTCCAGCACCTCTCCTCTCCCACTGCCTTCATCTTTAATTGCAGTAAATCCTGTGCTGTCAGGCTAGCCTTGGGACTGAACAGGGTGGGCTGTGCAGCCACACCTTTGGCAGCCAGCCTGAAGGTGACCTGCTGGGGACCAAGCAGTCAAGCTTGGGTTCATTGGGCCGGTCTTACACCACTACCCAGCCCTACCTCCTGGGCAGAGTCCCACCAGAAGGGATGATGGACAGTCAAGCCAGTGTCAGTGACCATGGTTTCCTCTCAGCCCAGTCCTGGCCACCTTCCTCCTCTGTGGACAGAGGGCAAAACAAAAGCTTACTATAGATGGAAGGTGTTGACTCCTGAGTTTCCCTGGGGCATTTGTGGTAGAAATCTCTTACAGGAGCCGGGCAGCAGTGGCGTACGCCTTAAATCCTAGCACTCAGGAAACAGAGGCAGGCGGATCTGTTCAAGGCCAGCCAGCCTGGTCTACAGAGTGAGATCCAGGACAGACACCAAAACTACACAGAGAAACCCTGTCTCGAAAAAAAGAAAGGAAGGAAGGAAGGTAGGAAGGAAGGAAGGAAGGTAGGAAGGAAGAAAGGAAGGAAGAAAGAAAGAAAGGAGAAATATCTTACAGGAATGCCTCTTCTCAGAGAAGACTGGCCTGGCCATGTGGCTGAGCCTGCAGCCATCTATGGCTCCCCTGAGCCTTTGGTCTTATCCTTGGCAAACCCAGGGCAGCACTGTGGGCAGAGGACACATTCCTATGACAGGTTGCAGGTGTCCTCTGTGACATGTCATCCAATTCAGCAACGTAACATTTTGGGGAACTAGAAAGCATTTCTTTCCGCATACATTTTTTTGTTTTCTTTAAAAGACATACTCTCTTCCTATCTTCAGTACCTTGAACTTTCAAATAGTCACTGTACTGGTAGAGAAAAGGCTGTAAAATGTAGGGGAAGCTGTCAAGTGGAGAAAGATGCAGCTCACGGCAGGGAAGTAAACTGTTGAAAGAGGCAGTTGGGGCTACCACCAGAACCCAAGCTCTGGCCTCACGGCCTATGGAAGAACACACCTTATTAGGGTTGGCCACTGGGATAGTCCTCCCAAAGGCTCCTGAGTATCGAGTGCAGCCTCAAAAGAAAAATGCTGGGACATCTGAGCTGTCCTGGTGTGTCATGCTGATGGAGTACTGTCTATAAACAGTCTTGGTTTAACCCTTACACCAGAACCTCTATCCGTTCACGCCCTTCTCCATTTCCCACTGTTGTTAGCGTAAAACCCAGGTACCTCTCTGTGTATGCATGTTTTGGCTCCTGCCCTGCTGGCCTCGCTGCTCCTGGTGTTGACTGCATTCTGGCCACACCGCTTGCTCTGCGAGGGTCTTTGTCCCCTTCTCACATGCCTCCAACACTGCTGAGTTCTTCTCCCAACTGTGGCAATTTCATTACTCCATGGAGCCTCAGTAAAATATCCATCCCCCTACAGACCCCTGGTGGAGCCCCTGCCGTCTGAACCATCACCACGATCGTTCCATGGGTTCAGCGGGGGTCAAGTGGCATCTTTCCTCTTTCTTGGAGCAGTGGTGAGGCCCAGAGCTGAAGGCACAGCTATGGAGTGTGTCCCATGCCAGCACATGGGACTGTAGAAGAGCGGCCAGCCAAAGATGCCGCTGAGAGAGCCGGCTCTTCTCTGCTGAAAACTGGAGGAGGGCAGAGAGGCCCTTGGGACAATGCAGTGTTTGTGGTGCAGATCACAACCCCCAGCCCTCAGGCTGAGGGACAGAGGATTCATGAGCACCGTTCACAGTGGCACCACTGTGCAGGGTCCACACCACTGTGTGTGCTGTGTCACCCTAAACAGTGACACGGGGCTATGCCAGGGCTACATAGAGAGGCCCTGTCCCAAAACACCAAAAGGGAGAGAGAGAAAGAAAGGGAGGGAGGAAGGAAGGAAGAAAAGAAAAAGAATTACTTTAATCCCAGCACTCAGGAGGTAGAGGTGGGTTTTTGAGTTCAAAGCCAGCCTGGTCTATAGAGTGAGTTCCAGGCCAGGCCAGGGCTACACAGAGAAACCCTGTCTCAGAAACAAAACAAAAAGGATGAATGAATAAATAAATGATTTAATTCTCCAAAGTGTGAGTATAGAAGCCTGGTTTATTTTATGTTTTTAATGAATTTCGTGCCTTCCTTACTTCCCCATCTCAACGACCAGTCTATAAAAGATATGACTCAGTTGTATTATGTGTGCAAATGTAATAAACGGTTTTGAGAGCCATACACCAAAGTAATAGTGGTAGAAATCTTTCAGTTGAAGAGAGCTAGGACCCAAGCAATGATTTGAACCGTACTCATACGTTTTCCTCTGTAGTTTGGTCTTACCTGATCTTTTGTGATTATGCATTCTTTTTTAATTGATGTAGTTTTAATTTTTTGTGTGTGTACGAGTGTTTTGCCTGCATGTGTATCTGAACCACCCATGGCTTCTGATGCCCTGGAACTGGAATTACAGATGGCTATGAGCCGCACCATGTGGGTGCTGGGAATCAAACCCCAGTCCTCTGGAAGAACAGCCAGTGCTCCCAACCTCTAAGCCATCTCTCCAGCACAATTATGTATTCCTTTATTACATGATAAAAGCATCCTGAGCCCATCTTTTAAAATATTTTTAAATTTTGCTTTATTTTATAATTATGAATGTTTTGCCTGTGTGTGCATATATGCACCATATGCATGCCTATTGACCTTAGCGGTCAAAAGGTGTCAGACCCTCTGAAATTACAAGGCAGCTGAGCCCATTTTACAAATGCCTGGAAAAAGCCGCATGTGCCTAACCTCAGTAACATATGGTTCCCTTTGAGTGGGATGTAAGGAGGAGAGACCATTGGGCACGTTGCCTCAGTGTTCCTCCAGCTCCAGCTCATTCCCTGGACCTCTTGTAAGTAAGTAGCACTCTGTGCCTGCTCCTTCCTGAAGGAGTTCTTTGAACAGTAGCTCCATCACTTTTGGAGGCTTCAGTTTAATGTTCAACCTGGAACAGGTTGGTGTGCTCTGCTCAACTCCTGTTCTATTTATAAATGTTTTTATTCCGCTCAGGGGAAACAGGTCCTTGTCACCAGAAAGAGTGGGCCTGTGCTGGCTCTGTAGGTGGGAAATTGTGCAGCATGGCCTGGGCATGGCTGAGGGGAAACAGGCAGGTGGGCCTACTGCTTTCTGAGACATACAAGGGGGATTCCCCACCCCTGCCAGTCAGCAGCAGGACTGGTCCTGCTCAAAGCAAGGTTGTCCCACTGGGACACATTAACATCAATCTCATATGGTTACGGTGCTGGCAGCAGTTTTGGGTTTTGTGTGTGGTGCCAGACATTAATCTCCAGGCCTCAGTCATGGCTAAGTAGTGTACCACTTAACTATACCCTCAGCCCCAGAAAACCTTGTTTTAATTAATGATTAATTGAAGGAAGCCCCTAAGACTTATCAGTAGGGGCTGAAGAGATGGCTTAGTGATTAAGAGGATGTAGTTTCAGTCTCAGCACCCACATGGCGCCTGAAGGCTGGCTGCCATTCCAGTTCCAGGGGATCCAATGCCTTTTTCTGGCATGCATGTGAACACTCGTGCACATAAGATAAAAAGAATCAACTCCTTTTCTTTTACTTTTTTTTTTTTCCTGAGGTAGTGTCTCTCTATATAGCTCGACTGTCCTGGAATTCACTATGTAGACCAGGCTAGCCTTGAACTCACAGAGATCTGCCTGCCTCTGCTTCCCAAATGCTGGGATTAAAGGCATGCACCACCACACCTGGCACTTTTTCTTTTTTTAAGTGGAAGGAATTCTGGACCAGGGTATGGTGATGCACAGCTGTAATTTCACAACTTAGGAGGCCATGGCAGGATGATCACAGCTTCAAGGTCAATGTGAGATACATAGTAAGACTATAATTTTAAGAAAAAAAAATGTGCTGGGCAGTGGTGGTGTACACCTTTAATCCCAGCACTCAGGAGGCAGAGGCAGGCAGATCTCTGTGAGGCCAGCCTGGTCTACAGAGTGAATTCTAGGACAGCCAAGACTACACAAAGAAACCTGTCTGGAAAAAAACAAATAACATATCAAATTCTTTTTAACTCAGTAACATTGTCTTTTTCTGTTCATTTTCTAGTTGAATTTTCTAAATGCAAGAGACATCAGAGTGGTGTGGATATTTACCTAAACTCACGGAAGACAACCTCTGTGACGTTGTTGGACGCTCTCCCATCCAGATTAAGAAGGTCAGCCCAGTGTGCGTGAGTGGCAGCAGTCTTTGGTGGAAGCTTTAGAGCCCAAACCAGTGGGCTATTGAAGTGCATGGCCTCTTAGTATATATAGCTCACCCTTTGCCTTTGCCTTTCCCCTCCCCTCCCCTCCCCCCTCCTCCCTTCCCCTCCCCTCCCCCCTCCCTCCCCTCCCCTCCACTGCCCTCCCTCTTCCTCTGTCTCGTGTTTTCTGGGCTGGAGGCCAAACCTTAGGCCTCATACACACTAGACAGGTGCTCTACAGCTGAGCTCCATCCCAGCCCTTGCTTTTTTTTTTTTTTTTTTTCATTTTATGTGTATGAGTGTTTTACCTTCACATGTATATTTGCACCACATACATGCCTTTATATTAGGTTTATTTTTTATAATTTTCTCATTTTTTAAATTATAATGTAATTACATATTTCCCCTTGGCCTCTTTTTCTTTAATTGTTACACACACACACACACACACACACACACACACACACACACACACCCCTAAATATATAGCTATGACCTGTTTAGTCCACATAATGTTTACTTGTATATATGATTTCAAGACTGACCACTTGGCTATTTCAACCACTCTCGGTGCTCCTTAGTTGCATGTACTGCTCTGTCTAAGGCTAACATGTTTGTTTAGGCAGGGTCTCACTGGGTAGCCCTGTCTGACTCAGAATTCACTGTTAGGTGACCAGATTAGCCTAGAACTCACAAAGAGTCCCTGTCTGCCAAGCACTGGGATTAAAGGTATGCAACACCATGCCCTGCAAGATTTATTTTTATTTATTTATTTTTTATTAGTTTTTAGAGACAGAGTTCCTCTGTGTAATAGACCTGGCTGTCCTAGAACTCACTCTGTAGACCAGACTGGCCTTGAACTCATAGAGATCCACCTGCCTCTGCCTCCCGAATGCTGGGAGTAAAGGCTTGCACTAGCCTTTAATGTATTTTATTTTATGTGTATAAATGCTTGACCTGTATGTATATATGTGTACCATGTGGTGCCTGTGCCAATGGAGGCCAGAAGAGGGTGTCAGACCTCCTGGAACTGGAGTTACAAACAGTTATGAGCCACCATTGTTGTAGACTATTCCATTACACTGGGTGAAGGCGTGTCACTGTGACTGGTTTAATAAAAACTAAATGGCCAATAGCTAGACAGGAGGTACAGGCAGGACTTCTGGACAGAGAGAGTTCTGGGAAGAAGAAAGGCAGAGTCGCCAGCCAGATGCAGAATAACCATTCACACAATGGTACACAGATACACATGCACATGTAGGCAAAACACCCATCCAGGTAAATAAAATTAATTTTAAATGTGTTTTATTTTTGTTTTTGGAGACAGGGTTTCCCTGTGTAACAGCCCTAGCTGTTCTGGAACTCACTTTGTAGACAAGGCTGGCCTCAAACTCGCAGAGAACCGCCTGCCTCTGCCTCCCAAGTACTAGGATTAAAAGTGTGCAACACCACCACTTGGCTTAAATTTTAAATTTTTTTTTTATAATTTATTTATTTGTATTTTATGAGCATTGGTGTTTTACCTGCATATATGTCTGTGTGAGGATGCCAGATCCCCTGGAACTGGAGTTACAGACAGTTATAAGCCACCATGTGAGTGCTGGGAATTGAACCCCAGTCCTCTGGAAGAGTAGACAGTGCTCTTAACCACTGAGCCATCTCTTCAGCCCCCTTAAATGTTTTTTAAAAAGAAGATTTAGGGTTGGGGATTTAGCTCAGTGGTAGAGTGCTTGCCTGGTAAGCACAAGGCCCTGGGTTCGATCCTCAACTCAAATAAAAATAAAAATAAAAGATTTATGCCTGGCAGTGGTGGCCTACATCCTTAATCCCAGCACTCTGGAGGCAGAAGCAGGCAGATCTCTATGAGACCAACCTGGTCTACAGAGCAAGTTCTAGGACAGCCAAGGCTACACAGAGAAACCCTGTTTGTGGGGGGGGGGGGGGGATTTATTTTGTTATTTTATGTATGAGCATTTCTCTGCATTTGTTTATATGCCCCACATGTGTGCTTTGCCTGCAGAGGCCAGAAGAGAATGTTGGATCCCTTAGAACTGGAGTTACAGACAGTTTTAAACTCCCTGAACTGGTTGCTGGGAATTGAACTCAGGTCCTCTGGAAGAGAAGTAAGCACTCTTAACCATCCAGCCATCTCTCGGGCCCAGAGTCAGGCTTTCAAAGCATTACTGGGAACCTGTCCCTAGCTTTTCGTTACTTGGAACCCAAGGCCTGTTCCGGTAACACATAAATTCTGTGAAAAGAAGTTGTTCTCCAAAGTTAGTGATGACTTCTCAGAGCAATTATTTATCTTCCTGGTCCTTTTTAGACAAATAAAAACAAAGCCAAGTCCTTTAAAATGTGAACAACTTTCAGTGCATGTACTGAAACTGCTTTCAATCCTCCAGGCTGTGTGGGATGACTGACTGGTTGACGGAAAGCCCCCAAGGACGGGGCTGCAAGATTTAGCTGCTCTTAGCTCCCTTCCTGGCAGCCTGGGAACTACCTCCCAGGCACCTCAGGCGCCATGGACTCCCCAGGGTACAACTGCTTTGTGGACAGGGACAAGATGGACGCATCCATCCAGGACCTGGGGCCAAGGGAACTGAACTGCACCGAGCTGCAGGAGTTGAAGCAACTGGCACGTCAGGGCTACTGGGCTCAGAGCCACGCCCTGCGGGGGAAAGTGTACCAGCGCCTGATCCGGGACATCCCCTGCCGCACGGTCACACCTGATGCCAGCGTGTACAGTGATATCGTGGGCAAGATTGTGGGCAAGCACAGCAGCAGTAGCTTGCCCTTGCCTGAATTTGTGGACAACACTCAGGTGCCCACCTACTGCCTGAACACACGGGGTGAGGGGGCTGTGCGCAAGATTCTCCTGTGTATTGCCAATCAGTTCCCTGACATCTCCTTCTGCCCTGCCCTGCCTGCTGTGGTGGCCCTGCTGCTGCACTACAGCATTGACGAAGCTGAGTGTTTTGAAAAGGCCTGCCGCATCCTAGCTTGCAATGACCCCAGCAAGAAGCTCATTGACCAGAGCTTCCTGGCCTTTGAGTCCTCCTGCATGACATTTGGGGACCTGGTGAACAAGTACTGCCAGGCGGCCCACAAACTGATGGTGGCTGTGTCAGAGGACGTCCTGCAGGTCTACTCTGACTGGCAGCGATGGCTCTTTGGGGAGCTGCCCCTCAATTACTTCGCTCGTGTTTTTGATGTCTTTCTTGTAGAAGGCTACAAGGTATTGTACCGAGTTGCTTTGGCCATCCTCAAGTTCTTCCACAAGGTGAGAGCAGGACAGCCCCTCGAGTCAGACAATGTAAGGCAAGACATCCGCATATTTGTCAAGGACATTGCCAAGACAGTGTCCCCTGAGAAACTACTGGAGAAAGCTTTTGCCATCCGCCTGTTTTCCCGAAAGGAGATCCAGCTCTTGCAAATGGCCAATGAGAAAGCACTAAAGCAGAAGGGCATTACTGTCAAACAGAAGAGGTAGGTGGGCCCCAGGATCGTGTGCATGCGTGCTCATGCCTCTGGGGGTGGGTGGGTGGGTGTGCGGGTGGAGGTGTGTGGGCGTGTGTGCCATCAGCATACTGCATCTGTGGAATGCACCCCCCTCCCCCGGGTCTGAACATGAGCTTGTCCTGCCAGCTGTTGGTCTGCTTCTAGTCTTCTGTCACATGTGGACAGAAAGACACTAGAAACCAGGAAGCTTTGTAGTTATGGCCTTAAGACAAGGAAGCTGGATGCTGCTAGGGGGTCAGAAGGTCCAGCAGTTGCCAGGCTGGCCTTCTAGGGTCACATGATAACATCTCCTGCTCTGCCCTTCCAGCTTCAAGCTTCCTCTGAATGCTGATTGTGGGCTCCCTGTCCCTGGGGTACAGGGTTGGGAGAGTCATGGTGTTTGACACCTGACCCTGTAGACTGCTGCTGGCATGGCTGCTGGCGTGGAGTTCACTTTCTCCTAGGCCCAAAGGAAGGCATACCTGGGGTCCGTGCCCACCACTAACCTCACCTTGTCTGTTTTCTTTTCTTCTTCTCCGTGTCCGTTGCTTCCTCCTGTTTCTCAGTGTCTCACTTTCTAGAAGGTAGGTCTGAAACCACACCTCAAAGCTTGGCCTCTCTACCCTGCCTCTCTTCAGCCAGCTCTGGCTTGGCTGCTCACTGTCTCCCAAGGCCCACCTGGCTCTCCTGGGCTGGCTTCTGCTTGTTGCTTTAGCCTGATTGATACAGGCACTGTCTGTCTGTCTGTCCATGTTCCTGCTTCTCTTGTGAGATCTGGTGCTTGGCTGGCTCTACAGCCTTACCTTGCTGGAGGCTTACTTCATCTGTCCTGGTTTCTTAAAGAAAAGGGCTTTTGTGCCCCGTACCCCCAGGCTGGGCACTCTCCCGTGTATCAGGTGGGGGTGGGGCTTCTAGGAATCATTTCACCCCATTTCCAGCTGGCACCTAGAGCCAGGCTGTAAACCTGACTGAGTAGGTGAGATATCCTTTCCAGGCTATGTACCAAAATGAAACTGTGGTGCCTTAGGGTAGGGGTACAGTCAGGACTGGTCACTGTGGGCTCTCACCCCTCCTCACTTTTCCCAGGCAGTTTGTGCACTTGGCTGTCCATGCAGAAAACTTCCGCTCAGAGATTGTCAGTGTGAAGGAGATGAGAGACATTTGGTCCTGGATCCCCGAGCGTTTTGCCCTCTGCCAACCTCTCCTGCTCTTCTCCTCGCTGCAGCACGGGTACAGCCTAACTAGGTGAGGCGCCCCAAGACTTTGAGATCACATCCTGTACTCCACGAAGTCATAGGCTGGCTGGAAGTGAGCCTTTGAACCTAAGATCCTGATAAGGTCTTGCCTCATCCTCTGAGGCCTGAGAATCAGGAGCCTCTTTTTCTGGCCCTCTATCATTCCCAGGCTTCGGAGACTTTGGAAGTCGTTGCTGTGTGCACCACAGCTGAGGGTACTGTGCGGGTATGATAAAGATACACAAACAAAAGTTCCCATCTTAGGAGCTCAGACTTATTAGGGAGATGTCACCTGGACAGCTGGCCCTGGCCTCCCTGCCACCCTCACCCATCGTGTCCATCACAAGCCTGGGCCAGGTACCCCTTTTTGGGGCTCTGTCTGTGTAAGCACCTGGTATTCTAGTAGGGATGCACTGCCCTCCAAGCTAGATCCGTTGGGTCCAGTTAGTGTTCAAATCTCAAATGACAGTTCACAAACTCCAGCCCCAAGTCCCCTGCCTGCAACCGCACAAGCATTTTGGCTTAGTTAAGAGTCACTTCTCAACAGGCAGTGGTGGTGCACGCCTTTAATCCAGCATTCGGGAGGCAGAGACAGGTGGATCTCTGTGAGTTCGAGGCCAGCCTGGTCTACAAAGTGAGTTCCAGGAAAGGCACAAAACTACACAGAGAAACCCTGTCTCGGAAAAAAAAAAAAGTCACTTCTCGACAGGTGGTGGTGGCGCATGCCTTTAATCCCAGAACTCAGAGGCAGAGGCAGGCAGTCTCTGAGTTCGAGGCCAGCCTGGTCTACGAAGCAAGTTCTAGGATAGCCAAGCCTACACAGAGGAACACCCCATCCCATCCCCCCTCCCACCCACCCCTGTCTTCTCCCAGCTCAGGGATGCCTGAACATCCCAGTGGCAAGCCCCTCACCTTCCTCACATGTCCAGGCTAAGCTTTCCTGTTTCTCTGGTTCCTGCTTCCCTGCTGCTTCCAGCACTCAGATTGCCTGAGGGAGAGGCACTGTGACTTCCCGTCATCATAGCAGGGCAGCCTGGCCTGGCCAAAAACGCAAGGTCCTTAGCTACTGTGGACCGAGGTGGTGGGAATAGAGCATAGTCCCTAGGCCTCTCTACCCTAGACCTTGGGACTAACAGTTAGCGGTGCTAACAGGAGCTGCCAGGGAGGACATGCAAGGTAGCATGTGTGGTCTCTGCCCCCAGGTTCTATTTCCAGTGTGAAGGACACGAGCCCACCCTCCTGCTCATCAAGACCACGCAAAAGGAGGTGAGGAGCCTGGTTTGCAGGGCTGATGCCAAGACCTGAGCGTGAGATGGTCCCAGCATGGAGCTTGTGCTCGTGCTTGAGAGCCACAGGGAAGACAGGATGACCCAGAGGGCACACTTCCCTAAACTCAGCCCTCTTCCACAGCCTTTTGTCCTCAGTGGTGGGAAATGCAATATACAACACCCCTCAGCCGGGCTCTCAGTGTGCCTGAAGGAGAGGGCCTTCCTGAGGACAGGAAGCTACCCCAGAAAGTCTCACCCCAGCCTTCTTCCCTAGGTTTGTGGCGCTTACCTGTCAACAGACTGGAGCGAAAGAAATAAGTTTGGGGGTAAACTGAGCTTCTTTGGAACCGGAGAGTGCTTTGTGTTTAGGGTGAGTTGGGCTGACTGTGAGGACCCTCTGCTCACTCCTTCCTACCTCAGCTCTTCCTTTCTCTTCACACATCTGAGCACCTAATCGGCCCTCCAAGACTGAGTGGAGGTCTAGCATCTGTCCTGGGCCAGGGTATTGTCTGACCCCTGGCTGGAGGGCTTCAGGAATCACCAGGCCATGTACCTGGGCACCCCAGCACAAGAGCCTTGGTTCATTTTCATTGTAGAAAATATCCTAAAACATATTCTTTTTTTACTTCTGGGTTTTGCTGGGTAGACTATGAGCACTCCAAGAGCTGGCAGGGCCTCATCTGCTAATGTGTGCCATTGCCACAGTCCCTCACTTAGGGACTCACCTCACAGCAGATTCTCCACCCACAGGATGGAGATGGGCTGTAGCTTTGGAGCAGGAAGGCCCAGTGAGGTACCACACGCCAGTTACTCTGACTGCCACCCATTCATCCCCAGCTGCAGCCAGAGGTGCAGCGTTACGAGTGGGTGGTCATCAAGCATCCAGAGCTGACTAGGCCGACATCCTTCAAGTCCTCAGAGGCTGCAGCCGCTCCTCCCCTCCTCAGCCACTCCGTGTCTTCAGACCCTGCTGATCGGCTCTCACCTTTCCTGGCTGCCCGGCACTTCAACCTGCCCTCCAAGACTGAATCCATGTTCATGGCTGGGGGCAATGACTGCCTCATCATTGGTAGGCACCTCTTCCCTTCAGTCTGGGAGGAGGACATGGGGGACTGAGGATAGCTGAAGATGGGAGATAAGGGCTAGCAGACAAGCATGAGCCAGGCCAGCCAGGCCCAGGTAAACTTGTAGACCCTTCAAGGACAGAGATGATGGGGTATCTAGGGAGGGGTGGTTGTTAGAGTATATGTTCCCTTGCATATTCCACAGGGGGAGGAGGAGGTCAAGCACTCTACATTGACGGGGATCTGAACCGAGGCCGAACTGGACACTGCGACACTTTCAACAACCAGCCCCTCTGCTCTGAGAACTTCCTCATCTCAGCTGTGGAGGCTTGGGGCTTCCAAGACCCTGACACCCAGTGATGGG
Source organism: Onychomys torridus (assembly GCF_903995425.1). Classification (NCBI taxonomy): domain Eukaryota; kingdom Metazoa; phylum Chordata; class Mammalia; order Rodentia; family Cricetidae; genus Onychomys; species Onychomys torridus. Next base: position 17,423,320 of record NC_050450.1, on the reverse strand, counting down.
TTTGCGTTGATAGTGACTGAGCCACATCGTGGAGGCCAAGCTGCCTCTTGAGGGAGCAGGGAGTGAGTGAGACATCACCCCTATGAAGCAGTCAGGCTTGGTGCACAGTGGGGATGTCACTGTCACGAGCCAAGCCTGGCTACTGCTTGGACTGGCTGCCCCTCTGCCTTGGACTTGTTAGGCTAGGACCCCAAACCCTCCTGCTTCTGAGCTCAAGGGACTGTTATGCTCCCAACCCCGTCCAGTGTCTGCCCTCACCCAGGGTCCTGGCTCTGCGTGGAGGTGTCCTGTGGCCAAGATTGCCCAGGGATAGTTGCTCTGCCCCTGGGCCTCAGCCTTTTGTAGGGAAAGAGCAAATGAATCTTCTTGCCAAATGTGGGTCTGTGGTGCCCCCTGCTGGTTCTTTCTGAGCTACATTTGCTGCTGCTGGACAGGATGGGGAAGGCAGTATTTGTGCAGAGCTCTGCAGCTCCCCTGTCTAAGAAGGATGAGGACTGGAGAGCCGTCTTTTGTCTTTGTGTTTCTGCAGAGCCGGAAGCTCTTGCTGCACCTCACTGCAAGTCCACACCTGAAGGTGGCCTGTGGAGACACTTTCTTTGACCAGCCTGGCCAGTCAGCTCCCTTTCCAGGGTTCTCCTCCGAGATGACTGGGCTCAGTGAGGCGTCTGCCCTCCTTCTGTCCGTCCCTGTAGCCTCCTTGAACTCCTGTAGTCTTGGTGACTCCTGTGTTTCCCTTCCTTGTCACTGTAGTGACTGAGGCCCAGAGTCACCCGAACCCTAGCATGGCATGCTTGTCTCAGTTCAGCCTTCTGCCTTCTCCTCAAGCCTGTGGTTCCCTGTTCACACAGCATTTGATAAACCAGTGTGACTTTCACATCCCTGTGTTGTCACGATGGCTAGCCACATGCCATGTTTCCTGTGTGCTACCCCTTCTCCCTTCCAGTCTCTGGATGTCTGTGCTTCTTGAGCCCTGTACTGGCCTGGCACACAGTAGATGCCGAGGGAAGTACCACCTCCGAGAGGACCGCAGAAGCTCCATTTCCCCATGACCTCTTCCCACCCTGTGACCTCCCTCAGCTGGTCCTGAGGGTCTAGGCACCACAGAGGAAGAGAGAAGCAGTGGCCCAAATAGCTGTGCTGGGGCCACAGAAGTCTGGATCATAAGGACAGTTGCCTGGTTCCCCCATGACTATGTCTGCCATGCCTCAGTCAGCATGGGTCACACCAGTGCTCGACTCCGTGATGATACTCTTGCTGTGAGAGGTTTATCCTTCCCTGTTCCATCTATTCACATCAGCTCCTAGCAAGGCCACAGTGGCACAAGAGGCAGGGCAGGAAGGAGCCCTTTGAAACTTTGGGCCATCTGGTAAACCTGAATAGAACTTTGGGCTCTGCAGTGGACCAGTTCTCCCACCATGCTGGCTTCTAGGACAGGTCGATTTGACTCTCTAGAGGGAAGAAGTACTGGGAGGAACTGTTGTTGCTCACCTCTACGGAGCGTTGTAGCCCTACCACCCATTCCTCTGAGCCCGTGGTCCCAGGCCTGTATTCCCAACTCTGGTGTTCACTTAACACCGTCTTGGTTTTTGTTATTGTTGTTTCTGGCAAGATCTTACTAGGTAACCTATTTGGTCTGGAACTCCCTAGGCTAGCCTGGAAATTGCTATGTAGCCTAGGTTGGCCTCAAAATCATGACCTGCCTCAGCCTCCTAAGTGCCAGGCTCAGAGGCATTAAGCTCAGCACTTTCCCCTTGCATTAACTCGGAGACTCTGAGTCTGGTCTCTAGCCAGAAGGCCCCCAGGACTTTTTCAGGCTGTGCCATCATGATGTTCACCCATGCATTGCCACTGGGACTCCAACGCCTGTCAGAAGCAGATTAAGGATTAAGTTAACTGGGTAGTGTGTGCAGGGGCCTGTAAGGTTCCTGACTGGGTAGTAGATTTCTTGTTTTGTGTGGCCCCCACTGGCCTTCCTGGGGGTCCAGCCCAAGAAGACTGGTCAATGCTTAGTCACTATTACATCATAAGCAAAGTTCTTAGCTTTTACCCACAGCATACCCAGTTTTTTAAATTTAAATTTAATATCTCCTTTTTTTTCTGTCTTTTCTACCAAAAGGCGTGTGTCATTCTCTTTATATTTTTATTCTTATCTGATACTGAGTGTTTCTACTTAGTATTTAATATTTTCTATTATTTATTAGCTTTTGATGTTAAAAACAAGCCAAAACTTGATGGCGTTGTATAAGAAGTTATATTTTATCAGCATTTAAATATTTGTTTTTAAAACAAATATTGAACATAATGTAAGCCAGTTCGTTAAACTAAATAACTTTGTTAATATAAACCACATGCCGTTGGGGACCTCAGAAAATCAGTTTGCACTTTGGTTTTGTGTGTGACAAGAGCAGTGTCATGTAGCTTGGGCTAGCCTTGAACTGTCTTTGTGCTGCCACACCCCACATGTTCGGATCACAGGTGTGCCACTTTGCATGGTAATAATCAGCTCATTTTAAAAATAACTTATGATACAACAGTGGGTGTTTGCATTTTAAGAATTTCTCTATTTTAATTATTGAACTAAATTACTATTTTAGTTTTTCTTACTTTTGTGAGCTGCCACGTGGGTGCTGGACGTTGAACGCCGGTCTTCTGCAGGAGCAGCCGGTGCTCCTAACCACTGAGCCATCTCTCCAGCCCCCAGTTTTCCTATTTTTGTCAGCTGCTTGCTTTTATTTTTCCAGTTTTTCAAAGCAGTTTGTATTAGAGCACTCTGGATTTCAGATTTTCACGTTTCTCTTACTCATCTCCTGAGTCATTTCCTAGAGCTTTTTTGGTCTCCTTAAGTATTTTATATTTAATAATTTAGGTTTGTACTCATTTTTTTTAAGATGCTGAGGATTGAACCTAGGACCCTATACATGCTAGGCAAATTCTCTACCACTGAACTATGTCCTCAGCCCTACATTTGTGTCTTGAACTGGTTTTAGTTTACATCAGAATTGCTGAGATGGAAGTTTTTGTAGACCCTCATCCACTTGTCCACTGTAAATATCAAAACAATTGACCAGATATGACACGCCTCAATCCCAGCACTCAGAAGGTAGAGGCAGGCGGATCTCTGTGAGTTTGAGCCCAGCCTGTTCCAGACCAGCCAAGAGGACATAATGAGACCTTGTCTTAAAAAATACTGGAGGGAGGGGTTGTTTGGAGGGAAGGCTCAGCTGTTAGAGTACTGGCTGCTCTTCCAAAAGATCAGGGTTCGATTCCCAGCACCTACATGGCAGCTCACAATTACCTAAATTCAGTTCCCAGGGACCCAGGCCCTTTCTGGCCTCTGTGGGCACTGTACCAATGTAGTACATAGACATAGATATAGACAAACCACTCATACACATAAAATAAAAGTAAAGGAAAAAATAAAACAGAAATTAGCATAGATGCAGCCCCTGACTAAATCATAAGCCTGTTTTTCCACTTGACAGGAATACATGCAGTTTTTACAAATACCTGCTTTCTCACATTTTCACTGAATCTACAAAATTGTCCAACTCAAAAGACTATACTAGATTGTTGGGTTATCTTGTTTGTTTGTTTGTTTTGTTTTTTAAGCCATCATTCAGGATGTAGTTGTCTATAGAACTGTGTACTACCTCCAAGGTATCTAGCGCCTCAGTGGCTCTTTAGGTTCAGGTGGCAAAATTATTATGTCAAGCATGAGTGTCAAGCAGGCCTTAGAGTCTTTCCCACAGTATTTACATCAGGCCAGAGAGCATGTGAAGTGGAAAAGATCATTTTGGTATGAAGATTCTTACCTGGGCCTGGTATGTATCAAACCCCAGCACATGGAAAGTGGAAGCAGGTAGAGCAGGTCATCCTTAGCTACATACCGAGTTCAAGGCTAGCTTTGGCTACAAGAGACCTTGTCTCAAAAAGGGGGGGGGGGGACAGGCAGTGGTGGCGCACGCTTGTAATCCCAGCACTTGGGAGGTAGAGGCAGGTGGATCTCTGTGAGTTTGAGGCCAGCCTAGTCTACAAAGCGAGTTCTAGGACAGCCTCCAAAGCTACAGAGAAACCCTGTCTCAAAAAAAAAAAAAGAACGTTTTTGTTTTTTTTTTTTTTTTTTTTTTATGACCTCCTCATTACCTTAGTTTCTGATTGTGCTATTGGTATTGGATGCAGTCATGTGGTACATTACTATAGACAAAATGATTGTTGTTTGCAGGCTCGGTCATTTTCTTGAACTGCATGGAATTTGTGAACATTGTATCTAGGACTAAGGGAGCCGTCAGTGGACACATAGACCCATTGACCTGTGACATGGTAGGAACCAACCAACCAAAACAGTTCCGTGTAGATTGGTGTTCACTGGTTTGCCACTTGGCTGCTCTGCAGCTGCTACCTGGCTGTTCTACATGAAGAGACTGAAGCACCTCTGCTGTGTAGTGTAGCACAGCATTTGACATGTCAGAAGCTTATAAGCTGGAGTGGAGAGATGGTTTATCCATTAAGAGCTGGACTCATCCATTAAGAGGCCAGCTGGGCAAGGTGGTGCCTGCCTTTAGTCCCAGCACTCAGGAGGCAGAGGTAGGTGGATCTCGGAGTTCAAGGTCAACCAGGGCTACACAGAGAAACCCTGTCTTGGGGCAGGGGGAGCATTGTTGCTCTTCCAGAGAACCTAGGCCTCTGGGCACTGTATACATGTGATACACAGACATACATGTAGGCAAAAACAACCATGCACATAAAAATAAAGCTTAAAAAGTTTGTAAGCTGAGAACTGAAGGGGAAGAATTTCCAAGCATAATTTTACCTTTTGAATCTTGTCATTTCAGGCTTTGACAAGTGGTCACCAATTAGGAGTCATGGTGCACACCTATAATCTCAGCACTCATGAGACTGAGGCAGGAAGATTGCAAGCATGAAGCTAATCTGACTTAACTGAGTTTCAGGCCAGCCTAGCTGACATAGTAAGACCTTATCTTAAAAACAAAGAAACAAGAAAAAACCATGTGGTTCCTGGCTGACCCTGTGGAGCATCTGGATGAGCGTACTACACATACTCGTACTTACAGAACAAAAGTGTGGATTTGCAGCAAAATATAATTTTGTAATGTGAAAATAAGTGATTGGTGATGTTTGTTTAGTGTTAATAAAAATCCTGAATAAAATTGATAACTGATGAAGAGGCATCTGTGTGTGTGAGTGCCATGAGAATACAGGATGGAAAGTCCCTAGCACTGTTCTCCCTGGATATACTGTCCATCTCTTGAGGAGAAAGCATAGACGAACGATCCATTGCCCTCTTCCAGTAGAGGTGAAGCCTGCACCAGCCCATCATAGCCATGACAAGGAGACCCCACAGAGACAGGTACATGTCAGCTACGTTTGCCTTTGCCAGCAGTGGTAACCTGCTTCCTGACCTTGCTTCTGCCTTTTGGCCCTCAGGGTTTGTCATTTGGAGTAAATGAAGAGTGGAGAAGAACCAATGTGAGGATCATCAGATGTCACCAGTCATCTTGTTTCCTGTGAAATGTAAAATTCAACATCAAAAGCAAACTCATTGCCTTTATTTAGCCCTGGCTATGGGTGGGTTAAGACTTCTGTTGGTCTTTTCTGTGTCAAACACACAGATTGCAAGCCCGGAGCCACTTAGAGATCTTTGGCAACAGTTAACTCTGCAGCTCTCACACAATTGAGCCTGTATATGATAATGAGTATTCAGAGTTGGGAAATGCCTGGGGGGTGCTCACCAACCTAAGACAGAGCGCCTATGTGGCCTGGACAGGTGTCTCCATGACGGATAAGGTGACCTGCAACCTAAGTCAGAAGCTCATTTTTTAGTGAAGTGGGGACCTGTAGAGCCCTGGCCCCTGTTTTGGGTAACTATTATTGCCTTGCTTGCTGACCTTGACCTTGATATCTTCCCTATGGTAATTCCCTGCCTGGATCCACCCTCCTGAATGCTTAAGGGAAGCTACTTGCCTGTGTATCCTGCATATTGGGCGTTAACAGTTTAGAAGCAAGATTGTAAAACATCGGAATGGAACTTATGCCCTCCGGGGTTCTCCCATTGTGCTGTAAGCCTGTATTTAAGACTTCCTCCCTCCTTCAATAAACGGCATTCAGCATTCAAAAATGAATGAATGAATGAATGAAAGAAAGAAAGAGAGGAAAGAAACCTAAAAAAAAAAAAAAAAAAAAAAAAAGCAAACTCATGGCTGGAGAGATGACTCAGGGGTTAAAAGCACTGACTGCTCTTCCAGAGGTCCTGGTTCAATTTCCAGCACATGGGAGCTCACAACTGTCTGTAACTCCAGTTGCAGTGAATCTGACACCCTCACACCAGTGCACGTAAAAGAAATCATTTTAATCCCAGCACTTGGGAGGCAGAGGCAGGCAAATCTCTGTGAGTTGGAACCTAGCCTGGTCTACAGAGTAAGTTCCAGGACAGCCAGGACTGTTGCACAAAGAAACCTTGTCTCAAAAAAAAAAAACCTCAGACTCACATTTCTCATTCAAAATGAGACTGTTACTTGGACATTTGCATAAATTAATATTAACATCTTTCCTAATGCCTCCTTTTTTTTTTTTAATGTTGTTTTAATGTTTTTTTTCTTTTTGAGACAGGGTTCCTTTATGTAGTTTTGGTGCTAGTCCCGGATCTCATTCTGTAGACCAGGCTGGCCTTGAGCTCACAAATATCAGCCTGGCTCTGCTTCCCAAGTGCTGGGACTAAAGGCTTGCGCCGCCTTCGCCCGGCCACACTAAGAATTTGATGTAGTGTAGAACACATACCACTGAGTTAGATCCCCAGACTTTTTTTCTTTTTTCTTTTCTTTTTTTTTTTTTTTTAACTTTTATGCTTGAGACATGGTGTCCTAAGGTGCCCAGGCTATCCTTCAACTCACTCTGTGGCCTAAACAGGCCTTGAACTTGTCATCTTCCTCGGCCTCCCAAGTAGATGAGATTACAGGCCTGCACCACCAGGCCTAGCAGAACATTTTTCTTTGAACGGTGCAGAAATGCTCACTGCCCTGTCTCGTTCCTTGCTGTGAGGCTTCTGGACATGGTTCCTACCCTGTGCCTGAAGCCTTAAGCTGCTCTGGGACCCTGTTTGCTTCTCCACGAAATAGTGACTGCCCACTTCTTCCCTAGCTCTCTCCCATACTGCCTCTGAGGGTGGATGTGGCCTGTGATCGGCTCCTTTGCTGCCTCTTAACTCAAGGGCTTACCTGCTGTATCCAAGATTTCTCCAGAGGATGCTGCTGGAGAAGGCCCTGTCTACGAGGCCAGGAGGTGCTTGACCCCAGGGCCACCCCAGCATAGTTACAGTGAGCACCGGTTCTCTGCAGTCCCTCCGATGGGCCCAGAACCTCTGCTGGGAAGCTTTGTAGCTCGCAAGAAAACTCTGCTGTTCTGATGTCCACCGTGGGCAGGAGTGCACCTGACTGCAGAATTAACAGCTGCTGCATGGCTGCTGCAGGGCCGTTCCCAAGGTTTGTCCTGCACCCCTGGAATTCCCTAAAATAGCTCTTTCCTCTTACTGCCAGGGTTCAGAACCATGATTGGCACCAAAACACAGACAGATGAACCACACTTGTAATCTCAAGATTTGAGAGTTAAAAGCCAGAGGATCTGGTTCAAGACTACCCTAGGGGGGCTGGAGAGATGGCTCAGTGGTTAAGAGCAATGATTGCTCTTCCAGAGGTCCTGAGTTCATTTCCTAGCAACCACATGGTGCCTCACAACCACTTGTAATGAGATCTGGTGCCCTCTTCTGGCCTGCAAGACACATGCAGGCAAAACACTGTATACATAATAAATAATAAATAAATCTTAAAAACAAAACAAACAAAAAAACCCCTAAAACACGCTAGGTCACATAAGGTCCTCCCCCCACAGACAAACAATAAAAACTGAATTTGTCTTCTTCCTGTCCTAAAACCATTTTATATTTTAAGACTCAATTTGCTGGGCTTTAGTGGCGCATGCCTTTAATCCCAGCACTGGGAGGCAGAGCCAGGCGGATCTCTGAGTTCTAGGCCAGCCTGGACTACCGAGTGAGTTCCAGGAAAGGCGCAAAGCTACACAGAGAAACCCTGTCTCGAAAAACCAAAAAATTAATTAATTAATTAATTAAAATAAATAAATAATTGTTTGTGTTTGGGATTTAGCTCAGTGGTACAGCGCTTGCCTAACAAGCGCAAGGCCCTGGGTTCGATCCTCAGCTCAAAAAAAAAAAAAAAAAGACTTAATTTAGAGACCAGCTTTTCCTAGGATCCCAGGATGGATCCCCCAACAACCCCTCCCTCCGTACCTACTCCTACATCTAGCAACTTCATTTCTGGCTTGGTCTTAGAGATTTGTTCAGGGACATGTTTGCTCACAATAGTCTCCCAGCTCATCTTTGCTTTCCAGATACTCAATGTGTTCCAGTTATCAAGTGGGGAGACATAGGGTCAAAGGCAGACAGGGGAGGGGGGTGGGGGGCACAAACACTGAGGCTTTATTCAGCACCTGACAGGCTGCTTCCATAGCCAAGCTTCAGTAAACCGGCTTTATTCTGAGAGCCTCACACTGCCCCCTGGTGGCAGAGCTGCCTTTGCCTGCCTGTATGTCTTCAGAGACGAAGAACCAGTCAGGCCCGGTGTTCAACTCTTGAAGTTCGGAATTTTTGCTAGAAGTGAGAGGTTGCCCTGTTTTGCGGACCATTCTAGCTGTCTGCCTTGTAAATACGTATCTATTGTCTCTCTTGTGGTCTGATATGCAGATTTGCAAACGGCCCTTGCTATTCAAATTGTCCAGGAGCCAAGCAGCAAGAGGCAGATCCTGTGTTTATAGGACTTTATTTGTTTGTTTGTTTGTTTGTTTTTATTTTTAAACAAGGTCTCCATATGTAGCTTTGGTTGTCCTGGAACTGGCTATATAGACCAGGCTGGCCTTGAACTTATAAAGACCCTCTTGCCTCTGCCTCCTAAGTGCTGGGGTTAAATGAGTGTGCCATGAGTAGCAAGCAGGGGTTTTATTTTGCTGTTGTTTTTTTTTTTAATTTGTGTGGGCGTTTTGCTTGCATGTATGCATGTGCACCACGAGACCAGAAGATGATATCGGAGGATCCCTCAGAACAGGTGTTAGAACTGTGAGGTGTCTTGTGGATCCTTGGCATGGGACCGGACCCCACCCCTCTGCTAGAGCAGCAAGTGCTCTTAACCACTGAGCCATCTCTCCAGCCCATTTTTATTTCCTTGATCCTTATTCGGTAAGGTATTTATTTCTCATGCTCAGGATTAAATTCAGGACCCATGCATGCTAAACACACACACTACCATCAAGCCATACCCCCCCACCCCCCACCCCGCCAGCCTTATTTAATGTTTTTGGATAAGATCTGCCTATATAGCACAGGGGTTACAGATGTGCACTACCATGCATGGCTCAACTATTTTTTAGTTTAAAAAAAAAAAAAGCTGCCTTTAATTATGTTCCGTTCCCCAAAATAGTGCAACTATGCTTTTTTTTTGTTGTTTCCACCAGCCATGTCCGGGCCACACATGGTTCTATCTTACCAGGTGAGAGAGCACAGTGCCATGGTGCCATCTCTTTATAGTCTTGTCTGCCCCATGTCCTGTGTTCCTCTCTCCCAGCCCCAGGCCTCCATGGTGGCTGGGAAGGAGGCTGCTGGCAAGGCTCCTCCTGAGACACACGGTTCGCGATGTTCCTGAAAGACTGCTGCTTCTCCTTCCCCTGCTTCCTGCCCTCCTCTTCCTTCCCTCACCTTCCTCTTCTTCCTATTTTTCTCTTCCCCCCCCCCCCCCCCCCTTTCTTTCTTTTTTTTTTTTTTTTTGTTTTGAGACAGTACTGTGTAATCCAGGCTGGCCTTGAATTGACACTATTTCTGCCTCAATCCACAGTGCTGAAGGACAGCTGGGGGCTACCTCCCTGGAGTAAGTTCATCTTTCCAGGTTAAGGCTGTTTGGGATGTTATTAACTTTCTCTGCCTCCTTTTCTGGGATTTCTGGGAAGAGCCATTGGCTGTCTGAGGACCCCACCTTCCATCTCTGTCTCTCTCGTGGCTCTCCAACTTGCATTTCCAAATCCCCTTCTTCTCCGTGTCTGGAAATCCCCACTGACAGTGACAGGCCAGAACTCATGACCTATGATTTCATGCCAAGGGGGAAGTAACCGTGAGGGAGAAGGCAGGGATGCCCCTACAGCTTCTTTCCTAGAGTCCGCTCAGAGTAAGGGCCCTGAACAGTGCCTGGAAGATCTTTTGGGAGCTATGAGATGGAATCAAGTGAAAGATGGCGGCTGAGCTGGCAGTTAGCCCCCTAGCCTAGATCACAATTTTAATCCCGTCACTTGCCAGTTGGTGACTAGAGCGAGGCTCTTAACCTTCCTAGGTTTGTTTCCCCACTGAATAAGAGTAGGTGTAGCAATGGCCTCCGGTGCCTCAGCACAGGGCCTGGCACACAGGCGCTCCCAGCTGTTTCTTAAATCGGGGACACCCTGCTGGGGTCTGGAACACAAAAACTGAAGTCAAACAACCTCCACTGAAAGCAAGAAGGGGTGTGAGGAGGACATTTGGAGAAGGGCCAGGAGAAACAGGGAGGGATGGCAGGAGGGCTTTCTGGAGGAAACGGGCTCTGAGTAGTAAGTAAGGAGAAGAGGGGATTGGTGCTGGGGGATAAGAGACAGCAAGGGGGGCACACCAAGAAGGGTCTAGCATGTGATCAAGCACCAAAGAATTGTAGGATAGTCAGTGGTGATTAGAAAAAACAAGACTGTAAGGGCTAGAGCAATGGCTCAGTGCTTAAGAACACTGACTGCTCTTGCAGAGGATCTGGGTTCAATTCCCAGCACCTACGTGACATCTCACAACCATCTGTAACTCTAGTTCCGGGAGATCTGGCACCCTCTCTGGCTTCCTCCAGCACTAAGAAAAAGAGCAGGGAGAGGGAGGAAACATTGGAGGCGGCCAGTACAGAGGCCCGGTCAGCTAACTAGTGTCTCAGCTTGGAGGAGAAACAGCAGTCAGTGTGACTTTGGCAAGGGCCAGAAGCTGGAGAGGAGGGGTGAAGCGGTGGAGACACGGATGGAGGGAGCCCTAGGAACTGCTCTCTGAAACAAAAACAGACCTGGCTCTTCCATGGGCAAGTTTAGAGTGGTAGACCCGGTTCCGCTAAATGGGGGGAGGGGCACGGGAGGTTTCGGTTGTGAAAAGTGGGGCAGGAGGGGCAGGATGGGAAGGTGTCTCCATTGCCTCCGTGGAAAAGCCGAGGCACTAGCTCACAAACCACTTGGAGAGCCCTGGTCTTGGAATGTGTGCTTGGGCCTCAAGGGAAGGAAAAAGGAAAAGAGGCAGCCAGAGTTGATGGGGGGCGGAGGGGAGGCAGGTAGCTGGGGTGCCTAGGCTGCTACAGGGTATCAGTAGGGCAGAGGCAGCCTCAGCCACTCCATTTCTAGGGAAACCAGTCCTCCATCAGCAGTCCAGAAAGCAGGCCCTGCAGGTATGGGCCTTGCATGGGTGCTAGAAGGACAAACAGACCTTTCTGAGACTTTCAGAAACCTGGGTTACCTTTCACAGGTGTTAATGCTGACATGTCGTCACACAAAAAAAGTTATGCTAAGCACTCAGGAGGCAGAAGCAGACAGGCCTGGTCTACGTGGCAAATTCCAGGTTAGCCAGAGCTACAGTGAGACCGTTCCAAAAATAAAAGAGAGAGAGAGGCTGGAGAGATGGCTCAGTGGTTAAGAGCACTGGCTGCTCTTCCAGAGATCCTGAGTTCAATTCCCGGCAACCACATGGTGACTCACAACCATCTAATGCCTCTTCTGTCATGCAGGCATTCAGGCAAATAGAGCACTCATATACATAAATAAATAAATGTATTAAAATAATAAAATAGCCTGGTGGTGGCGCACACCTTTAATCCCAGCACTCGGAAGGCAGAGGCAGGTGGATCTCTGTGAGGTGGTTTACAGAGCAAGTTCCAGGACAGCCAGGCCATGCAGAGAAACCCTGTCTCGAAAAACAAAAACAACAAATAAACAAAACATTAGAAAAAAAACCAAACAGTCATGCCTACATCTTAATGGGCAGACACCTCTCAACTGATGTCAGGGTCCCTAGTGCAAGAGGAGAGGACAGGTGAGGGATTTTTTTTTCCACCCCCTGGAATCAAAGGGAAAACAGTGGGCCTGGATCTGCAGGAGCCCGCGGATGGAATGGAAGGAGGCGAACACCTAGGGTTGTTGCACTTTAAACCCGGTGGGTGGGGCGTGGCATTCCTGGGGGCTGGGGGGAGAGAGCGAAGCCCCACACTAGGGATTTTCTCTGTTATGGGATTCTGTAGTGCCACTGCTTTAACCTAGCTCTCCGGGTAAAGTGAGAACCCGAGCCCTGTACAGAAGTGCCTAGGACTCTTGGGCAGGGAACGCAGGGAAAATGCACCCGGGTACTCGAACACCAGCATGCGCCGCGCAGTCGCAGAGAAGGCGGGCTGGCATAGGCTCCACCTTGTATGCTAATACGGCGAGCTACGGCCCCGCCCCGAGGACGGTGGGCACAGCACGGTAGGGTCTGAGAAGACGTTGGCTCGGAGTAGGGAGCCTGCGAAGACCCAGGGAAGGCCGAGCGTTGGGCCCCGGGCCCAGCGAGCTGGTGGCAGGGCCCAGACGCTGTCCGAGGGCTCGCCGGCGAGCCTGGAACCTCGCTCCCCCACCGGCGCAAAGTGGTACAACCCACAGGGGCGGGGCCCAGATCATGTGACGCGAGCGCGGCCGCCATCTTGCTCTGCGGTGCTGGTATTTAGAGCGCAGCGGCTGACTGGCGGCGTCGCCTTCGCACCAGCCGCCTGGAGAACCCTCGCTCGCCCGCTCGCCCGCTCGCCCTCCCGCCGTCCTACCCCCGCCGCCGGCTGAGCTTGCCCTCTCCCCGCTTGCAGACATGGCTGACATCAAGAACAGCCCCGAATATGCCGCGTTTTTCGCCGTCGTAGGCGCTTCGGCCGCCATGGTCTTTAGCGGTGAGCATCGCAGCAGGAGGGGCAGGGGCTGCCCGAGCGGTGCGGGACTCCAGCCCGCGGCTCGCCGGGGCCCGGCGTGACGTCACGGTGACGTCACCCGGCTCTGTGGGCCGCGGGCCTTGCGGGTGGGGGTCAGCCCCGTGGCGGCGGGGCCAGTGGAGTGTGTGGAGCACGGGGCTTGCGGGCTCGGTCGGGGCGCGGGTTCTGTCAGCCTGCCAGCCGAGCCTCGTCGGTGCGGGGGTGGGGCGGCGGTGTGGCTGCCATTTTAGCCCCGGGAAGGAGGCATGAGGGTGGGGTGGGGGCGCGGGGGGCGGCGCGCGATCGCGGCCCGGCCCCTGCGCCTGCTGCGCATCCCGCACTCTGCGGGCAGGTGTGACATCACATCTTGAAAGGCGCCAGTTCGTGGGCTGCGGCGGGCCGTGTCCGGGAGGCCTTGGCCTCTTGACCAGAAGGCGCCTGTGCCCCCGCTAAGGTCCCCCAAACCCTGCCTTTATGGCGGCCCTGCAGCTGGGGGTCAGGTGGGTCTGCACCCTGGGTGAGGCAGGTGTTTCCGGTTGAGACTTGTCTTGGTTTCCCAATAGATCTGTCATCGGTGTGGGTTGGTTGGGAAAACTGGGCTGAGGGGTTGGTCCTGGGAACCTGCAAGGACTCAGGTTAGAGCCTGTGGAAGTGGGGTTCGTCTAGGAAGGAGCACTTGAGTGGATGCTTGCCGGGAGTCTGTGTTTTGAGGTGGGTGAAACGGTGGCATTAGAGTTGAGCATTTATGTGATTAGGACTTTGATCTTCAGTCCTGACCCTAATGAATGGATGAGTGAATGAATGACCTTCCTCTTCTAGGGGGGTGAGGGGCTGGAATTGGTAGATGCTGCCTTGCTCGGAGAAGGAAGAGCCTGGCAAGGTTCTTGATGGCACCTTGCTTTGAAGTTGGGCCTTGACAGTTCTACGGTGTCAAATTTAGTGAAAACTGGCCTTCCTGGGAGAAAAAGCCTTTGGGCCAGACCCAAGAATGTGGGATTGAGGGAGGTAAGTCACAGCCCCCAGGGACTGGTCTGGCCTGGTCTGGGCCTCCTCTGGAAGGTCTGGTCTTTGGCTTAAATGACCTCGCCCAGCCCCACCCTATCTGGCAGATGGAGAGGCTGGCCCTCAGTGCAGGTACGTGGAGAGTTTGAACTCCAAACAGTGTCTGTTGACTGTAAACACCTGTAGGGTGCAGATTGGGGTGGGAGATTGTGTGTCTTGCTGACCTCCCCTGCCTGGGCCTGTCAGGTGCTGCCGAGAGGGCCTTGCTCTTCCCACATCACTGGCTTAAGGGATCATTTGTGGTGGGAGATGTGGTCTGGACTTCTCCTTTCCTCCTCCAGTCCATGCCTGTTTTCCCCACACTTGAAGGCTCCTTAGAGAAGGTTGCCAAGCATTTCCTTCTGCCCTTTGCCCCAGAATATGTCCATAGGTCTCCCCAATTTGGCCCCAGAATATGTCCATAGGTTTCCCCCAATGTGGCTGTCACTCATTCATGCATTAATCCAGCAAATCTTTCTTGAGTTCTTACTGTGTCCAGGATACTGGAAACCGTGTCCCTGACCTGTGGCGCTCATGTCCAGCTGTCAGGATGGCTCCTGCAACTCCAAATTGTCCAGAGTTCTTTTCTGCACCCAGCCTCTTGAACCTGTTCTATCGTTTGCATGTGCCAAATCTGGCCAACAGGTGTCTCTGCACTATTGAAAACTAGGTACTGCTGGTCTAGGCTTTCCTTCCTCACCCTAGCTTCTGGGCACTGAAACCTACATGCTCTAGTCCCATTCCTTCACACAGGCCTCTCACAGTCCTGTGGAAGTTAGCTTCTTCCTTGGCCAGTTGAATCACCTTCAGTTTTTCCTTCCAAGCTTGCTGTTCTGTAGCGTGTCTTTGTCCTGCCACTACCTAAAGAAACCTCTCTGGTCTCGGGTGTCGCTGCCGGGGGACTCACTCGAAGCTCAGTCTCAGTGACTGGCCCCATGGCCTCTCGGACTTAACTAACCAAGTTTAAAGACCGTTGTTCTTTAAATGAAGTCTACACACATTTTCGAGGCCTCCATTCCCTGCTCACATTTTAGCTTCCCTTTTTTCTTATGACAAATATCCTGTTGGTTCTTTCTTCATCATGTTCTCCATGAAACTGCCAGTTGCTTCTTTTCTGTGACTCCCCTCCCCCATCCCTGTATTTGCTTGGTTTCCTGGAAATGCCTCCAGACCCTATTCTCTCTCTGCCCATTGCATTGGTCTTGTCAGAAGCTCTCCCTGCTACTGTTGGAGCCCAGGCTAATGTTTATCTCCATTGCCTTGGCCTCTGATGGCGTCCCTGTTCTCATCATCTCTTCTTGCCACCCCTTCTTCAGCCCCGTGATGTACCTACGCACTCGGGGAAGGACCAACTCAGCTCCTTGCCTTTTTCCGAGTCCCATCTTTTGGGGTGCAGAATTCATTGTGTACTCCATGGCAACCTGTATTCTCAGTGTTTAGTACCGTGTTCTCAGGAGTGGGAACCCTTGGGGCACTACCTTTTGCACTGTGATGAAGCTGAGTGTGAACTTGGCCTGCACTAGGAGCCTAAGAAATGCATTGTGACCAGAACAGTTGCAGGAAGTATCTTGAAATGGACCCAGGACTGGAAACCTAAGGTGATGCAAGTCTTTGTCGGGCAGTGTCTGGGCATCTAAAGGTGCTGTAGTCCTAGTCCCTGCCTCTTCCAGGTGATCTCATCTAGCACTGTCTTGCTTGGTGCCTGAATGTGCTGTCAAGAATCTTGCCCTTTGCCTGGTTTTCCTTTGCTCCACCACTTACCTTATCTCCTCTCTCTGATCCTCTCTCATACCCTTCTCCCCTTGGTGGAGCTTTCCTGCTCCGTTTTCTCCCTTCCTGGATATGGTAATGTGTCGACTCATGTCTTCTTGCTGCTCCCTGAGCTCTGAGAGCCCTGAGCCCTTCTGACCCTTGCCCTCCTCAGCACTGGGCACACAGTAGGAATATTTGTGGTCCATCAAGATCAGCGGATTATGTAGAGTGACTGGGGCTGTTTATGTCCTTTTTCCCTCTGGCCTGTGTTTTCAGTGCACTGGGTTACTGGGTTATAGACTGCTCCAGAATGGCCATGGCATGGGTGCCCTGGACAGACACACTTTGGAGACTGCCTGTGTCACCTGTATAAGTAGTTCAATAGTGTTGGTTTTTGTTTTTTTTTTTTTTTAAAGATTTATTATGTATATAGAAGAGGGCGCCAGATCTCTTTACAGATGGTTGTGAGCCACCATATGGGTACTGGGAATTGAACTCAGGACCTCTAGGAAGAACAGTCAGTGCTCTTAACCTCTGTCTGAGCCATCTCTCCAGCCCCAGTTGAATAGTTCTTACAGGGTCTGGAGAACAAGCGGCAGAGATGAGAAAAGGCCTGGAGACAGGAGAGGGGAAAAGGCCTGAAGGGAAGGCAGCATCTCCTGGGGAGGTTGGAGTGGGGGAACACCTTCCGAGGAGACAGGTCACCCTGTTGTCCTATAGGGGCTTGAAGGCCCCACTGAAGGCAGGGACTGACCGACCCTAGATTGGCCTCCAAGGCAGCTGAGAGGTAGTCCTCCTGTGCTTGAGGTGCCTGCAACTTAGGGAGGGTGTGAAGCAGATGCTCAAGTCTCAAGCAAGGCTTTCGTTGGCCCATCTTTTCCTTGTGACTATGTTGCCAGAGGTCACAAGCTAGAGAAGGGGAATGCTAGGGAACAAAGGCTGGTTTCACAGCAAACCAGGAGCCCTGATGACCACAGAACTATTGCAGGCAGAAGTGGGTTGGGGGGCGGGGGCGGGGCCTGCTGGGGGGGGTAGAAGTGGCTGTAGTGGAGTAGGAGCTCCTGCCTGGATGCCGGACTTCAGTCCCCTAGTGGGTGGTACCTTGGGGAGCCTTCCCACTGCTTCCCTCTGCTCGGGGCTCACTTCACCTCTCCCTCCACAGCCATGGGAGCCGCCTATGGTACAGCCAAGAGTGGCACCGGCATCGCTGCTATGTCGGTCATGAGGCCAGAGCTGATCATGAAGTCCATCATCCCAGTGGTCATGGCTGGGATCATCGCCATCTATGGCCTGGTGGTGGCAGTCCTTATCGCCAACTCCCTGACAGATGGCATCACCCTCTACAGGTGAGTGCAGGGTCTGTACTGTCAGGCGAAGGGCATCAATTTCCTGAGGACAGGCAGATTGCTGACAGCCTGTATCTCTTCTCTTCCCAGGAGTTTTCTTCAGCTGGGTGCTGGCCTGAGTGTGGGGCTGAGTGGCCTGGCTGCTGGCTTTGCCATTGGCATCGTGGGGGATGCTGGTGTTCGGGGCACTGCCCAGCAGCCACGACTGTTCGTGGGCATGATCCTGATCCTCATCTTCGCGGAGGTGCTCGGCCTCTACGGTCTCATCGTGGCCCTGATCCTCTCCACAAAGTAGCCCTTTCCCACCACCAGTCACAGGATAGGATGTAAAGACCACCCCTCCTCATTCCAGAACGAACAGCCTGACACACACGCACGGGCAGCTGCCCCTCAGTAGTTGGTCTTGTAAATGCGCAGTGTCCTAGTGCCCATTGTCTGTTGCCCCCGCCTGGCCCCTGCCGCCCCGTGCTGTGGACATCTGGGCCCACTCATCTCCCATCCAGGCCCCTGACCAGTGAGGATGTCAGCCTCTGGCTACCCCACCCATCGCCCTAGAGTGCTCTGTGTATAAGGATAAATTAGAGTTGTCATTTTCTCTTCACTGGATGTTTATTTATAAAAGATTTGACCTATTCATGCGTCTGTGGAGCAGCCCTGTCTCCCAACTATATAGTAATCATTAGTAAGGTGTTGCCTTGTGGGGTTCCTGTTGCCGAGACTCCTTGGATGGAGCCACCCTCCCCCCAGCCCTGGACAGCCAGGATGGAGGGTAGAGTGCTTGCTCGGCAGGGTTGGCTCCCAGCTGTGTCCAATAAAACTTCTTGGATGTGACTGCCTTGTGTTCTGGCGCGTCTGTGGGCTGAGTGGGCGGGTTGCAATGTCATGTGGTCTGCGGTCACGTGGGTGTGGAGCCCACGTGATAGTCTTTCTGTTGGGAGTCACGTGGTGCGGCCTTTCCCTGCTTCCGATTACCAGTGCACCGGGCACTGCGGGCTTTCGCCCAAAGCCTGCTGGGTTCGGCACGACTCAGAATGCGCAGCGGCCAGTTTTCAGCGGTGGCCCCGGTGCGCCAGTTTACCAACTGCCGCATCCTGCGCGGCGGCACGCTGCTCAGGTCTGGGCTGCGGGGTTTGGCCTGGTGTAGGACTGGTGAAACCGCAGTGGGGCTCAGGGATGGGGTGGAGTGTGGGGCCTAGAGCGGCAGGGCTGGGTCGGGTGTGGGAACCCAGGGATGTGGAGGGCAGGACTAACCTGGGAGTGTGGCTGGGGACCAAGTGGAAGAGCGAGAGAGGACATGGGGTGGTTCCAGGGCCCGGCGGTGACCCCAGTGCCGACTGCTCTGCCCTCAGGGAGGATCTGTGGGTGCGCGGGGGCCGCATCCTGGACCCAGAGAAGCTGTTTTTTGAGGAGAGGCGCATGGCTGATGAGCAGCGGGACTGCGGAGGCCACATCCTGGCTCCCGGCTTTATCGATGTGCAGATGAACGGTGCGGCCTGGCTCGGGCCAGGGAACCTAGGGGAGGAGCTCTGAGCATTGTGCTATCCCTTGTTTTCTGTGGCCACAGGTGGATTTGGTGTTGACTTCTCCAGGGCCTCGGAGGACGTGGGTTCTGGGATCGCCCTAGTGGCCCAGAGGATCCTGTCCCACGGTGTCACCTCCTTCTGTCCCACCCTGGTCACTTCCCCACCAGAGATTTATCACAAGGTGAGATGAGGCTGCTCTGCCCCTGAGCGAAGGGACCCCTTCCCCAGGGCAGTAGCATTTCCTTCTGAATCAGGCCTGGGCTCTGGCCTCCCTCCTCTTGGTTGTGAGGGGAGGGGACACCCCCCCCCCTTCCTCTCTTCCCCCATCCTCATCTGCCACACCCTCCCAATGCCCTGGAGGCAGCCTCCTGAATTAAGGCTGCCTGGAATTCTGCCACAGCCATTGTCTAGTCAGGCTCTTCCTCCCTCACCTGCCTGTATTATGTGACTCACATGAAGAAGAAGCTGCTCTTCCTGTGTGTACTGCCTACGTCCTGCACCCCTCACCCTCCGGCCTTCTGTCTTTGACCCAATGTTCATGTGAAGGCTTTCCCACATTTCCCGGCCTTAACTTAGCTTGTTTAGCGTGTTGTCTTCAGCGCCGTTCAAGAGCAGTTGGTGTGCGTTCTGCCCATTTACCCCTTAGTCCTGAACTCTTGTTAAAAACGTGGTGTTCTCTTCTGCGATGTAGTGGATGAGTTTAGTAAATTAATGCTGTAACCGCACGTGAATGGGTTCTTTCTGTTCTTGCTCAGTTGTCTCAGCCAGCTTGTCTTTCAGTTCAGGATCCATTATGGGATCAGGAGGTGTGTGACTGCCTGTGGTTCCCCTTCTGGGTGTGTAGACACAGAATCAGAGTAGGAAGCCATGAGCACTGACTGTGGGCTGTGTCCTAGCCTCCATAGGCTTCACTCTGGCCTCTTGACTCGGAAGACTTGGGACAACCTTACTCACTTCTGAGCCTCAATTTCCTTAAACCTAGAGTGAGAACAGTTAGTGGGTGCTTGACACATACTAAGCTAAACATTCCTTGATTTTTTTTTTTTTTCTTTTTTCTTTTTTGTTTTTCCAGACAGGGTTTCTCTGGGTAGCTTTGCGCCTTTCCTGGAACTCACTTTGGAGACCAGGCTGGCCTCACAGAGATCCACCTGGCTCTGCCTCCCTCCCGAGTGCTGGGATTAAAGGTGTGTGCCACCGCCGCCCCGCGCATTCCTTGAATGTTAACTAGAGAGGTCTTTCTGGAAGTTTTCCATAGCTCTCCCACCCCGCTGTCAAAAGTGCAACCTGTTGTCCTACTGCAGATAGGCACTTGGTTCTGTCTGCTGATCTCACAGACTCTGGGTCTTGCCAGAGTAACCTTTCAAGGTGATAGGTACCAGGATGGACCCTCTTCACTACCACATTCCCTTCCTACCGGTTAAGCTGCTTCTCTCTCCCCCAGGCACATCCCAGCAGCCTCAGGTATCCCCTCTCCTCCCCAGCTCTTCCAGGAAGGACTCCTGTTCTGTTAGCCCTGCCCCCATGCTCCTTCACACCACCGAGCTTCCCTCTTAAAGCAAGTTTGATTGGCACGTGGTGTAAGGCAGTGGCTCTCCCTCAGCAGGAGTAGTGGCTAACATTCCTAAAGTTTTCTTTCTGGCACCCCACTGTAGTCCAAGTAGCTAATAGACCTCGGAAAACACTTTTAGAATGAAGGCCTTGGGGGGCAGTGGGAAGTGATGGCTGAGAGTGGGCAGCCTTGAGTATAAAAACATAATGCCCCATTGTATTAGAAACCAGGAGACTTTCCCTCAATCACCTAACTTCCTCCAGGGCCCCTTCTCACTGAGGGGCTTGTCCACTTGTCCAGGTACTACTCAGGTATCGCCATCAAGATCTGGTTCATTGAAAGTACCCCCTCTTTTCCTGAGGTTACTCTTCTAGCTATGCTTCAAGAAGGCAGATCTGGGGCTGGAGAGATGGCTCAACAGTTAAGAGCACTGGCTGTCTTCCAGAGGTCCTGAGTTCAATTCCCAGCTCACAACCATCTGTAATGAGATCTGGTGCTCTCTTCTGGCCTGCAGGCAGAACACTATACATAATAAATAAATAAATCTTAAAAAGAGAGAGAGAGAGAGAGAGAGAGAGAGAGAGAGAGAGAGAGAATGAGAATGAGAGAGCCAGGTGGTAGTGGCACACGCCTTTAATCCCAGCACTCGGGAGGCAGAGCCAGGTGGATCTCTGTGAGTTTGGGGCCAGCCTGGTCTACAGAGCAAGATCCAGAAAAGGTGCAAAGTTACACAGAGAAACCCTGTCTCGAAAAACAACAAACAAACAAACAAAAACAAAAAGCAACAACAAAACCAAACAAAACAAAGAAGGCAGATCTGAGGGCATTGTTTTCTGCTTCAGTATGTTAGGCTGATGAAGGTCAGGGGCAAGGATGTCTGCCACCCTGCCCACCCCTGCCTTCCTCTCATTCCCTCCCCTCTAGCCTCTGCCTCTTGTTTACCCTGTCCTCTCTGATGTGCTCTCTTTGTCTTTCAAAATGCTTTTCTAGAAGATAGTGGATGTCTATGATGTGTGTCTGCATTCCCGCACTCCATGGCATGCAAGCAGAAGTCAGGACGACTTAGGGCAGTCGATGCTCTCCTCCCATCGTGTGGATCCTGGCAGCTGAACTCCGGTCTTCAGGTGGCTCAGCAGCAAGTGCCGTTGTGACCCTCTGAGCTGGTCCACCTTCCCTTTTGTTTTTTGTCAAGGACTTTAAATGTATTCCATAATGAATTCACTTTGTAGTTGATGCTCAGACCCCACATGCTATCATGCCTAGCTATTTCCTTATTTTTTAAGCAGGTAAGTCACCTGCAGGTGGTGGCAGCAGCTATTGCTGCTTCTTTGAAGATTTATCATTTTCAATTATGTGTAGATAGATATGTGTGTCTACATGTGAGTATGTGAGTGCAGGTGCCCTCAGAGACTAGAGGTATCAAATTCTCCTGGGGCTGGAGATACAGATTGTTGTGACCCACCCGATGTGGGCACTGGGACCTGAACCTAATCTTCTCCTGCAAAGTAGTATGCTTTCTTAAGCACTGAGCCGTGTCCTATCCCTACCTTTATTCTCTTTTGTTTGTTTTTGAGACAGTCTCTCTGGGTCGTCCTGGCTGTCCTGGAACTCACTATGTAGACCAAGCTTGCCTGGAACCCAGAGATCAGCTTGCTTCTGTCTCCTAGTGCTGGGATTAAAGGCTTGTACCACCACTCCTGGCTGTACCTTTATTCCCCTGATCCATGGTTTTGGTTAGAGGTTTATTTGCATTTGGGGCTGGCAAATATCGAAGTACACTTGCTCTTGCAGAGGATTTAGGTTTGGTTCCTAGCACCCACATCACGTGGTTCATAACTACTCTGTAATTCCAGTTCCAGGGGATTTGTCGCTCCTTTTGGCCTCTACAGGCACCAGGAGGACATGCATGTAGCTTGCAAGCATATATATGCAGGCACTCAAAAAATAAACATTATGTCTGTGGTACTGAGGATTGAACCAGGACCTTGGACATGCTAAGCAGGTGCTCTGTCAGTGCCCTGTTATTGTTTTAAGATTTATTTATTTATTACACATACAGTGTTCTGCCTGCGTGTATGCCTGCAGGCCAGAAGAGGGCACCAGGTATCATTACAGATGGTTGTGAGCCACCATGTGGGTGCTGGGACTTGAACTCAGGACCTTTGGAAAAGCAGACAGTGCTCTTAACCGCTGAGCTATCTCTCCAGCCCAACCCTTTTTGTTTTGATGGATGGGTGGGGTCTTGCTATGTTGTATACAGGTCTCAAACTCTTGGACTCAATTGATCCCCCGAGTATGGGGACAATGGACAGCATTGCACACAGCTTCTCTAGAATGTTAGAAGCAGTGCTGTGTCTGCATCCTTGTTTGTTTGTTTTGAGACACGTCTCTCTGTGGTCCTGTCGGTCCTGGAACTCCATATAGACCAAGCTAAACTTGAACTCACAGAAATCTGCCTGGGACTGGAGTGCTGGACTGAAGGAGTGTGACACCGTGCCTGGCCTGTGTCTACTGCCTTTAGACTTTTCATATTGTGCTAAGGAGGAAGACACCTGTTCCCTGATCCTTTGTGAGGACTACTTTCTCTTTTTAGAAGCTTATAAGATGTCACCCTAGACCTGACATCTCATGGTGTCATGCTGTGGGGATGAGGTATCTATCACATTTTGCTGCCTGCTGGACATATGGGAAGTTTTGCTTGAGACTTTTTTTTAAAAGATTTATTTATTTATTATGTACACAGTGTTCTGCCTGAAGAGGGCACCAGATCTCATTTAGATGGTTGTGAGCCACCATGTAGGTGCTGAGAATTGAACTCAGGATTTCTGGAAGAGCAGCCAGTGCTCCTAAAAGCTGCGACATCTCTCCAGCTCCCTAGCTTGAGGCTTTCTAAGCTGCTTCTGTTGAATCGTTTCCTTGGTGACTGTTTTCCCGTTTCACTGTCCCTCTGTGGGAGACCGAGTCTACTGTTGGACTATCTAGGTCTGTTCTCATTTCTTCTCACCTTCTTCTTGGCACCACTTTTAGACATTTCCTCAGCCTCTATCTTGAGTTCATCCCATGGGATTCTTGCATACCTTTGAGTTTGGATGAGCGAGTGTTGCTCTCTGACATCCTGTTCTGGCTGTTCGTGGCTATAAGACCTCATTGCCTGAGCGTTATCAAGGTTGGCTTTTTCCTGTGTCCTGTCTGGGCATCTTCTCTCTGCGGGCTTGGTCATCTTGGTGTTCCTTCCTCTGCTCCTTGGGGAACTCAGTGTGAGTTGTTTAGTGGCTAGCACTACCAGGCCACAAGGAGCACCTACCCTTTGAGGGAGCTTTGTGAGGTACCCCTGGCTGTGCTGTCAAGGTTCTGTCTCTGGGACTTGTGAGATTCCCTGGGAAGAGTTGTTTTGTTCAGAGGGAGCTATTATGAGACCCTTTTAGGACATAAACCTCAGTATTTGTCTCCGCCTCACTTGCCTCTACTGAGGCCCCTTTCCGGTCCTGCTCCCAGCCTGTTTTTCATGGTGCCAGCTGCCGTGAATTCTGAATTTCCTGAGTCCTCTCCAACCAAGATGTGTCCAGAGTCCACCTGTTAGTTTCTCAGAGTCTGACTGACTGCTCTTCTCTCATTCTTTGCCTCAGATTTAAGTGTGGGTTTGGTTTTGGTTAATTTGAGACAGGGTGTCATGTACATGAACTTATACATAGCGGACGCTGTCCTGCCGTCCTGCCTCTACCTGCCAAGTGCTTGGAATTGTAGGTGTGCGCTAGAATACCCAGCTTAAGGATCTTAAATGTCCTTTGTCTTGGGAATGAGTAATTCCGAGGGAGGGTCTCACTGTTTTGTCTGGGGACCTCCATAGCTGAAGGCTCTGGAGGAAGGGTTATGGCTATACTTGGTCATCTCCAAGTCACTCTTTGCCGAGGCTGTGAATTCCCGATCAGAATGGGCTGGGCTGTGGTGCTGAGCCCTGTGCCCACCCGCCCTGAGTTCCCCAGCCTCCAGCCCTCTGCTCCTGCTCTGCCTTCCTCCTGCCACCCCATCCCGGCTTCCTTGTCCTGCAGCTTAGGGAGGCTGCAGTCATTTTTTCAGGGCTGACCACTGTATCCTGGCTGTTTGGCAGAAGGCACTTTGAAGACCAGAGCAGGTTGGAGTAGCCCTTGGTGCTTCTGTGGCCTGGGGATGCTTTCACCTCCTGGTCCTCAGGGTAGGTTTTCAAGTATTCCCTGTTGCCATTTCTTCCTGCTCCTGACAGCTGAGGGGGGGGGCCTCCATCCTTCTCCCAGCCCCAGTGGGGAAGGACAGTAAGGCTGGGCTGGACTGGGCTGGGCTACAGCAGCCAGGGGCTTAAACCCTGACCTGAAGGTCTGACCTTGGTTTAGCTGTGGCCTCTGGGTGCTGAGTTGTGGGGGCAGGGCTTTAACAGTTGGTTCCCCCTAGGTGCTTCCTCAGATCCCTGTGAAGAGTGGAGGTCCCCATGGGGCAGGGGTCCTCGGTGAGTGGTTAACATCCTTCAAAATGTCCAGTTGGGAAGGGAGGGCAGCTTGAGAGGGACTGGGGTGTGACTGCTAGGTGGGAATGCCTGCTAGAACCGCCCTTGTCCCTTCCCTCAGGGGTGCATTTGGAGGGCCCATTCATCAGCCGGGAGAAGCGGGGTGCACACCCTGAGGCCTTCCTCCGCTCCTTTGAAGCCGATGCTTTTCGTGATGTGCTGGCCACATATGGGTCCCTGGACAACGTCCGCATTGTGACACTTGCCCCTGAATTAGACCGGAGCCTTGAAGTGATCCAGGCATTGACAGCCCAAGGCATCTGCGTGTCTTTAGGTGAGAGGCCACTTGTCAGGGTTGCCTGCTCAAGGTTCTCAGCTGCTGCAGAAGCTGATCGTAGGTCCCCCATGCAGGGCATTCAGTGGCTGACCTGAGGGCTGCAGAAGTAGCAGTGCAGAATGGGGCCACTTTCATCACCCACCTCTTCAATGCCATGTTGCCTGTGAGTGTCACCCCAACTTGTGGATAGAAGGGGACTCAGTGGCCACTGCTGTCACTCAGTTATTCCCTCCTGCCCTACCTAGTTCCACCACCGTGACCCAGGCATAGTAGGGCTTCTCACCAGTGACCAGCTGCCCCCAGGCCACTGCATCTTCTATGGGATGATTGCTGATGGCATACACACTAACCCTGCAGCTCTGCGTATTGCTCACCGGGCTCACCCCCAGGGTGAGTAGTTTGGCAGGGAAGGGTAAGTAGGATAACAGCTGGCCGGGTCCTGAGCCACCTTCTCCCCCAGGGCTTGTGCTGGTCACTGATGCTGTCCCTGCCCTGGGCTTGGGCAATGGCCGCCATACACTGGGACAGCAGGAGGTGGAGGTAGATGGGCTAATAGCCTACATTGCAGGTGAGTGATTCCTGTACTCACATACGTAGAGTCTCTTGGCTCTTCCCTGGAGTGGGGCAGAACTTGGGTATACCCTGTTTGTCCACTGGGCTACCAGACCCACAGAAACTCCCTTCTCCAATCCTGGCCTTTCTGCTCTCAAGGGACCAAGACACTATGTGGCAGCATAGCCCCCATGGATGTCTGCATCCGGCACTTCCTGCAGGCCACAGGTCAGTAGGCTGGTGTTCCTAGGTGTCTGAGGGCAGAGGCTATATCTGGGGAAAACTAGAAGGGAGGTAGAGAAATCGGAGTTCTGTGCTGACATCCTCTAACTACCTGTAAACTAGAAGATGGGGATCTGTGACTTCTGGCAGGTGGAAATGACCATGGTCACTCCCAAATAGAGCTCTGGCTATGGAGGAATGGTGAACAGCCAGTCACTAGGACCAGGATGATGAACAGTGTGAAGCTGTGACCTCATGGAGGAGCAGGGTCACAGTGATCATAGAAGGACCAAGGCCTAGGCCCATGGGATAGTGGAAATCTGCGGGGCAGCATCCATGGGGCAGAGTGAAAGTGGTATTCTGGGGCCTGGAGCAGGTTCTGCCCCCAAATATCTGTCAACATGTTAAGGTTGAGTGTCATTCTAAACGTGAGGAATGTTAGAGCATATAGGCTGGAGATGGCCTGGGACAAAGGAGATAACTGTATCCTGGCAAGAAGTGACACAGTAAAGTGAATATGGTCACTGGGCCTCAGGCTAGGCCCTGCTCAGAGTACAGGGTCCCATTTGGCATCTGGATTGGTGACATGGTGACTCAGGTATGACTTTTTTGCTAGAAGTAGGCAGGAGGGTCTAGGACCACACAACAGTGAACACACTCTAACACCCCATGTCTAGTCTGTTGAGAAAATAGGTTACCTGTAGAGCTGGGATGATGAGTGGGCTGGGAAGAGAGTGGTGAGCAGTGTCTCCTAAGGCTAGGGGAGTGAGGGGCCTTCCTAAACTGCTGCAGAGTCCAAGGCCATACCTGGACTTGCTTGGAGTTGCTTGTAGGAAGGGCTGTGGCTGCTCACCACAGTGTGTTCCTGAGCAGGCTGTAGTGTGGAGTCGGCTCTGGAAGCTGCATCCCTCCACCCTGCCCAGCTGCTAGGGCTGGAGAAGACCAAGGGGAGCCTGGACTTTGGTGCTGATGCAGGTGAGGCCCCATATAGGGCTCAAGGGGGTGGGTCTTATCTGCCCCTGCTCCTCAGGGGCTGTTCCCCCATAGACACTTTGACCTTTATTTGTGGGTATCACCATTCACGTGTGAAGGTGAGGGGACAGTTTGCTAGAGTGGGTTCTCTCCCTCCATGTGAGTGCCAGGGTTCCAACACTGACAGTCTTGGAGGCAAGTGCCTTTACCCACTCAGCCATCTCCTGGCTGGCTCGTGTCTGTTTTCTTTTGAGACAGTGTCTTATTATGTAGCCCTGGCTGGCCTGTAACCCAATGGGTAGACCAGACTAGCTTCAAATTCATGGTAATCCTCCTGCCTCAGCCTCCTGAGTTCTCGGATTATTGGCATGTGCTATCACACATTGGCTTCTGGCATCTAAAATCAGGCAAGGTGAGGTTTCAGGGATCACTTGTGCCCAGCTGCGACAAGTTGGTGCTTCCAGCTCCTCTACGATTCCAAATCCTGTTCTTGGGCCTCAGTTTCCCCACTCCGTTGTAAGGGGTGACCACACTAGGGCATGGGTCATCCTGCCATGTCTCCCCTCACCTTCTGGTTCTGCCGCAGACTTTGTGGTGCTCGACGACTCTCTCCGTGTCCAGGCCACTTACATCTCGGGTGAACTGGTATGGCAGGCGGAGGAAGCTGGGCCGTGACTGAGGATCTTGGCTGGAGAGGACACGTGGCTCCAGCCGGACACTGACAGCCCAGGCAGTCCAGTGAGCTGGTTTCCAGTGAGCAAGCTGGGAGCCATGCCCCAGGTCTCACGTACAACCTCATCACTCCACTGGAGGCATAAATACAGACAGTAGGACTTGACTTGTCTGAGTTGTGCTTTGAGTTATACTTAATGTCCAGCAGGGCTGCCCTGGGACCTTCTGGGATGGGATTTAGCTTGGGACCAGGAAGGGTTGGATATACTATATGGGACCTCCTCTGTAGGCCGGATCGGTTTTGAGGCCTGTAGACCCCCAGGAAGATGTTAGGGTTGGAAGTGAGTGGAGTTTGGAGAGAAGCCACTGGGGGAGGCTGGAGACAGACCCTGAGCTCAACGGGCCAAATGGAAGCCATAGCTCCAGGCACTCTGCTGCAACATTAGGAGAGTGTCCACATGCTGGCCTTGGGCCTAGGGTTACTTAGCAGGAATGAATGGGTGCCTTCAGGGCCTCCGATTTGAGCCTAGGACTCCACCCACTGTTCCCTGACCTGCCAGACCTGCCTAGCACCTTCTTGGGTAATCAAAAGTTCCATTCCCTGTGGTATCTTCTTTCAAAGACCCCAACAACTGACAAATCCTCCCTCATTTCCATGTTTGGTGGCTGTGGCATACCCTGCCTGGTGCTGGTGGGCAGTTCTAGGCCTTGTGGCTCTGTTTGCTCTGTTAGTACCTCCTGGGCAGGGCATACAAGAGTTCCCCAGCCTTCCTCCCTCCTGGGGAATGTGGTTCATCAGGCTCCCCGGAAATCTCACTACACAGGCTCTCTTTGGGGGTTACTTTGACTTTAAGGATGGCTGTGATGTAAGAGTATGTGCCAGAGGTTGGAGGTCAGGTCTTGGAATGTCTCCACTTTGCATTTGGGTTTGATAGGTGACCCCCTGTCATGTGATACTTTATACCTTGGGATAGGAAGTTGCAAACATGTTTCGGGTCACTTATATTATAGATACCATTGAAGGAACCTGTTTTCAAGGCCAACGTTTGGAAAATATTTAAAGGAAGAGAGAAAAAGAAAACGAGGCAATCAAAATAAAATGCTCTTAGACCTTCTACTGTTTGAGAGCAAGAGCCTGGAGAGAATAGCTGGTGCGCAGGGGCACAGCCCACTTGTCGCTTGGATGCTGTCAACCCAAGAAAGCCATCATGAGGGATCCCAGCCTCTGTGGGGAGAAAGGCAAGCAAGGGAGCCTGGATCTGCCCCATCGCCACACCCCTCCACATGACAAAGGACAGGGCTAGCATGAGTCATATGGGGCCAGTCCATCAGGACTCACCAGCTGTCTGTGGAAATCTCCCTCTGCTGGTGGGAGACCTCACTCCCAAACTCTGTGAAGTATTGACTCATTCCACCCATCTACCAGAAACCCAATGGTAGGCCTACCTGTCTAGCATTTCATTTCTCAGATGAGGGAACCAGGAACTGAGTTCTGCTGCTGCACAGACCTGGGGACCAGGACTCAGCCTGGAGGCTAAAGGTGCAATTCAGTAGTAGAGAGCTTACCTGACACGCATATAAGGTCCTGGGTTCCATTTCTAGTACAGAACTGGCCCTGACCTGCCCAGATCCAACTTCACTGGATTTGTGCTGCTGCTCTGGGTGGACATCTGGGGGCCTCAGATGAGTGAGTTGTGTGGTTGGGGCTACCCAGAAATGATGGGGACTAGCCCTGGGAAGGTGTGGAAGTAGAGCTGTCTTAGCAGATCTCGTGTAGAACACAGTTGGGAGAGGAGTCCCTGGCACTGAAGCTGCTGGAGGGATTTGAATTATTATTAGGATTTTTTTGGGGGGAGGGTGTTGAGACAGGGTTTCTCAGTCCTGGAACTCACTCTGTAGACCAGGTTGGCCTTGAACTCACAGAGATCCTCCTGCCTCTGTTAGATTAAAGGTATACACCTCCACCACCTGGTTGAATTTTTTTTTTTTTTATTAAAAAACAAAGCAGGGCTAGAGAGATGGCTCAGTGTTTAAGAGCACTTACTGTTCTTCCAGAGGACCTGGGTTCCAGTCCCAGCACCCATGTCAGGTGGCTTGCAGCCACTTGTGACTAGCTGCAGGGGGATCTGACTTTTCTGGCCTGTGAGGGCATCCTGCACATCCATCCACACACACACACACATACACACACACATAATTATAAATAATAAAAACATTTTAAACTGGGTGGTGGTGGCACACCCCTTTAATCCCAGCACTTGGGAGGCAGAGGCAGGAGGATCTCTGAGTTTGAGGCCAACCTGGTCTACAGAGCAAGTTCCAGGACAGTTAGAGCTTGTTACACAGAGAGACTCTGTCTTGAGAAACCATAAATAAGTAAATAATAAAAGTAAAACAAGCCAGGCAGTGGTGGCGCATGTCTTTAATCCCAGCACTTGGGAGGTGGAGGCAGGCGGATCTCTGAGTTCGGGGCCAGCCTGGGCTACAGAGCGAGATCCAGGAAAGACGCAAAGCTACACAGTGAAACCCTGTCTCGAAAAACCAAAAAAAGTTTTAGATGGCTCAGAGGTTAAGAGCACTGCTTACTCTTCCAAAGGTCCTGAGTTCAATTCCCAGCAAACACATGGTGGCTTACAACCATCTATAATGAGATCTGGTGCCCTCTTCTGGCCTGCAGGGATACATGCAGACAGAACACTATACATAATAAATAAATAAATAAATCTTTAAAAAAAAAGATTAAACAAAACAAAAACAAATCCTAAAGTATGAAATTGCTCAGCTTGTAGTCATGTTTGTAATCCCCTGGAAGCTAGAGGCAGGAGGACCAGGAGTCCAAGGTTCTCCTTGGCTGTGTATCAAGTTGGAGGCCAGCCTAGGCTGCTTAATCTCAGCAAACTGGGAGGTTTATCTTGTAGCCAAGGCTAGCCTCCAATTCTGTGTGTCGTTGAGAGCCTGATCCTCCTCTCTCCACCTTCTGAGGGCTGGATTTACAGCTGTGCACCACACCTGGTGTCTTTGGTGCTGGAGGTTGAACTCAACAACCAACTATATCCTTAGACCCAAAATTTATTGCTTCAGCCACTTAAAAATTTTTATTAGGTGTACAGTGTTCTGTCTGCATATATGTTTGCAGGCCAGAAGAAGGCACCAGATCTCATTGCAGATGGTTGTGAGCCACCATGTGGTTGCTGGGAATTAAATTCAGGACCTCTGAAAGAGCTATCAGTGCTCTTAACCTCTGAGCCATCTCTCTAGCCCAATTTTTAACAAGTTTTTAATCCAGCACTTGGGAGGCAAAGGCAGGTGAGTCACTGAGTTTGAGGCCAACTGGGTCTACATAGTGAGTTCCAGGGCTGTGTAGAGAGACCTTGTCTAAATGTTTTGATTTTTATTTATGTGTGTTCATTTATGTGCATCAAGGTGTCCAAGAAGGCCAGAAGAGAATGTCAGACCTGCTGGAGCATAGGGTGGGTGCTGAGGACTGAACGAGGTCCTGTTGACCACCAAGCCATCTTTCTGGTCCCTTAACTAATAAAAGTTCACTTTACTTATGTATGCATGTGTATGTGTGTAGGTATCTGCACATGAGTGCATGTGCCAGTGGAGGCTAGAAGCCTGGGAACTCCTGGGCACTGTAGTTACAGGTGGTTGAGAACTGCCTGGTGTAGATGCTGGGAACTGAACTCTAGTCCTTTACTAAAAGCAGTGCTTTCAACTTTAACCACCATTCTTTATTATTATTATTATTATTATTATTATTATTATTATTATTATTTTAAGATTTTATTTCATGTGTGTGGGTATTTTGCCTACATTCATGTCTGTGTACCATATAAGTACAGTGCCCAGGAAGGAATCGGATCCCCTGGGAGACTGGAGTTACATACAGGGCAGGTATGTGTGGGTGATGGGAATTGAACCCAGGTCCTCTGGAAGAGCAGCCAGTGCTCTTAACCACCGAGTCAACTGCGTCCCCACTTTAACCACATCTGTAACTGTAAGCACACTCATGTCGCACAGTCTTCCCCCATCATCTCAGGAACTATTACTTTCCAGACATACTGTCATTGGCATTAGTCTCCCACCACAACCACACTGCCTTGGCTCGGAGCTGGAGGGCTATTCATTATTCATAGAAAGGTGTGCCAGTCACTTTAGCCTGGGGCTTCCGGGGCACCAATGCCGCCCCTGCTGTTGGTAACAGTGGTGCCTGCCGCATCAGGCATGCCTGTGGTGTAGGTGTGGACTGGGAGACAGCCACTCCCTGAGGTCAGCTGAGTCACGGTAGTGGTAGGGTGCTGAACAGGTTGGGAGCTAGTGCTCCTGAGACACCTGGCGGAGGTGGCCAGTTTTACCCAGTGTGCCGGGAAGGCAAACTTGAGGGGAGTACTTCGAAAAGCACGGGTGCCATCTGGCGGCCGGCACTGGGCAGCAGCCTGCGGGGCTCACCGGAATCGGGTTCGAGTCCCAAGCCGGACGGCTTGGGTCCTTTTACCTCCGGTGTTGCGGCAAGATGACGTTCTTAAGGCCAGCTGGTGATTCGTGAAGAGGGATGGTCCGTGATAAAGGTACCCCCAGTTTGGAGTCGGGTGTGGCAGGCACCAGCTGACTGGAGGAGTGGCTCAGGCCAGCCTGTAGGTGCTGCAGGGTGCCGCGATGGCCACGCCCACCGCCGGAGGGCTGATTTTGCAAGGGACTGCAATCGCAATGTCCTTCACAGTCCAAGGCACGGAGCTGTAGGACGCTTGGAACCCTTGAACCCAGCTAAAAGAACGACCGTAAGCAGAATCCACGCGTGTGCTCTGTCAGCACGAGTGCAGCACTGAGCACGACCTGTGGCACCACTGAATCCTTTCCTCTCCTCAGGATCCCTTGGCTCACCCCCCTGGATTCCCTGGGTGGCTTTTGTAAGGAGTCTAGTGAAGGGCTCCAGGCAGACCTGTCTTCCCCCTGTTCACAGACAGGGTGCCGCGCTTGTTTTGCTGAGCCAGACTGCACTTTTCTTAGTACTGTTTGGCAATTCTGTTGTCAAATTAGGGACCCTTTGTCTGAGGTAAGTGGACAGCTGCATGGGGTCGCCCGTGTGGTTGGTAGGAGCTGAGGTCTGCAGCCTACTACGGGAGCAGTAAGTCTTTCAGCCCCACACAAGCTTTCAGACCTTCAGCTATGGCTGTGAGAATTTTGTTTTGTTTTGTTTGGAGGTTTGAGGGAGAGGTGATCAGGTAGTCTTATTTAGCACAGCCTAGCCTCAAGCTTGCTATGTATTGGAGGCTGGCCTTGAACTCTGATCCTCTACCTCACAAGTGTTGGGATTAAAGACACAGGCTACCACACCCAGTTCCAGCAGCATCTTGGGGGCAGTCTGGAGAAACCAGAGCCTAACCGTGGATCCAGGCCATTTCTGGGCTCCTAACTCCAAAACATCATGAGGTCATGTTTTAGGGGTCATATGTTACACAGCAAAAAAGTATTTAACAGTCCAGATGGGGCACGTTGGTCAAAGTTTCTAGCCTCTCAACCGGTTTCCTCACTCACACCATGAGGGCTGGCTGAAGAGAGTAAACAGCATGAGCTATGTGCACACCAGACACCTCCCAGCCCCTTCTAAGATGGGTCTCATCATCCTCTTGCCTGTCCATGACCTCATAATGTCACCTCAAGCCACTACATACTTGGCTCAGGGATACTCTGCAGACATAAGAGATTCTGGGCACAGAAGGGACAGATAGTCCCTCTCCTTTGCCTTGGGTACGAATGAACTGAACTGTACCAGACCGGGTAAGACCATCTCCCCTCCTGTCCATTATCCTGAGGTGGGCAGCCAGACCTACCTACACAGGTGCCCTGTCTTTGCAGAAATAAGAGGAGCTCACTGGCCAAGCCTGGCTTGGGTCTTGCCTGTCGGCTGCCATGAGGGTCCTAGAGAGCAGAACTTTCTGCTGCCCTCCCTCCCTCCCTTGCTCCTGTCACCTGCTCAGTTGCCTTTAAAACATTGTGTGTGTGTGTGTGTGTGTGTGTGTGTGTGTGTGTATGTGTGTGTGTGTGAGAGTGTGCACATGCACATGAGTGCAGCTACCCTCATAGGCCAAAGGTGTCGGGTCTCCCTGAAGCTAGAGTTACAGGCAGTTGTGAGCAACCTGTTGTAAAATTAGGGACCCCTTGTCTGAGGAGAGGTAGCTGGCCTTGTTTTACTGTAGGAGGCTTTCTTGGACCACCAGCCCCCAAGTCACAACATGGCGACATATTGTTAATTATGAATACTTGGCCTTATCTTAGGTTTGTTTCTACCTAGGTATTTTTTTTAACTTAAATGAACCCATTTCTATTACTCCATGTGCTGCCCTGAGGCTCATTTACCTCATCTGTGCACTGTCCATCCTGCTTCCCTGCTTCCTCCATGTCTGACTGGCTGGGCCCCAGCTGGCTGGTCAACTCTCCTTTCTCTCTGCCTACCTATTGGCCATTCAGCTTTTTTATTAGACCTAACAGGTGCCTTAGGCAGGCAAGGTGAAACAGCAACACATCTTTACATAGTTAAACAAATATTCCATAACATAAACAAATGCAACACATCTTTATATAGTTAAACAAATATTCTATTCCACAGATGCTGGGAACTGAACTTGGGTCTTCTGCAAGACCAGTATATACTCTTAACTGATGAGCCATCTCTCCAGCCTAACACCTTTTTATTTCAACCAGCATACCACCATGCTCAACTTTTTTATGTGGACTCTGGGGAATTAACTTAGGTTCTTATGTTTGTAAGGCAATCATTTTACCAACTAAACCATTTCCTGGCTCATCTTAGGCTTTATTTTAATTTTGATTTTACATCAATTTATTGGGATCTGAACTTGTACTTCAGAGGTAGAGCATTTGTCTAGCATGTTCAAGTTCGTAAATTTGATTCCTAAAACCAGGACATGCATAAAAATACTTTATATACACTTAAGGCCTTACATGGTGGCTCAGGCCTTTAATCCCAGCACTCAGGAAGCAAAGGCAGACAGGTCTCTATGAGTTCAAGCCCAGCCTGGCCTACATAGTGAGTTCTAGGCTGACCAAGGCTAGATAGTCTTTACCTAAAAAAAAATATGTTATTTTGTGTATGTGTATGTGTTTGGGTACATGTGTGCCATGGTGCAAGTGTGGAGCTGAAAACCAGTAGAAGCAGTTGGCTCTCTAATGTGTGTGGTTATCACATAGGTCATCACATAACTCAGGTTATCATGATTGGCAGCAGGTGTCTTTATACCAGCTCAGCCTTCTGTTGGCCGGTCACATACTTACAGCAGGAAAAATATCCATTGTATTTTCCCACTTGTGGCAGGGGTTCACTCCATGACCAAGGCTGGCCTTGAACTTGAGATCCTCCTACCTTAGCCATCAGAAAGCTAAAATTAAAGAGCCACCACCTCTCATTTTTTGCCTCTACCAGAGAAGGAACCTTGGACTTCATGCATTTAGTCACGGACACTGCTCTCTGTCTCCCAGCAGCACAGCTCACGTTCAGTGGATCTTTAAACGTTTTACAGGTGTGTATGTGTGTATGCGGTGTGTGTATTGCAGCCTGTATGTGGTAGCTAGAGGACAACTTTTAGGAGTCAGTTCTCTCTTTCATCATGTGGGTCCCAGGGATTGAACTCAAGTCATCAGGTGATGTGCCTTTACCTGCTGAACCTTCTTGCTAGCCATTGCTGGATTTTAAACTTTGTATTTTTTTTTTCTTTTCATTTTTTTGAGACAGAGTTTCTCTGTGTAGCCCTGGCTGTCCCTGAACTCACTCTGCAGACCAGGCTGGCCTCAAACTCAGAGATCAGCCTGTATATGTCTCCTGAGTGCTGAGATTAAAAGTGTGTGCCACCACTGCCTTGCAATTTTTTTTTAATTCTTTAACTTTCTTCTTTTTATTATTATTATTTTGAAAAACAATTTTGTTTAACTTTTTGAAAAGGGTTTCACCGTGTGGCCCTGACTGGTCTGGAACTCACTTCAAAGATCAGGCTGTCCTGAACTCAACAGAGATCTGCCTGCCTCTGCTTCCGGACTGCTGGAGTTAAAGGCCTGAACCACCACACCTGGTTTGGCTTGCTTCATTAACTTTACTTTTTCTGTTAGAACTTTGTTCTGTTCCTTGTAGTAAGTGCATACCAATCTCCAGGATCAACAGGAGGCTGGTGTGTGTGTGTGTGTGTGTGTGTGTGTGTGTGTGTGTGTGTGTGTGTGGTATGAGTATGCATGTGGAGGCCTGAAGTTGACATTGGGTGTCTCCTTTGATGGCTCTCCACTTTAGTTATTGAGGCAGGCTCTCTCAAATGAACCCAGAGCTTACTGATAGGCTAGGCTAGCAAGCTGCTTGCCCCAAGGATCTCCAGTCTCTACCTCTTGAGTGTTGAGTACCTGCCTGACTACTAAGTACATTTGTGAGATCCAAACTCCAGTCCTCATGTTTGTATGGCAAGGGCTGTATCCACTAAGCCATTTCCTCTCCCTGTTTGATCTGTTTTATTTTAGTGCTACTGGGGATTGAACCCAGAGCCTCACACTTACTAGGCAAGCACTCTCCCTTTGAACTACATCTCCAGCCCTCATCCTTTTTTTTTTTTTAAATTTATTTTTATGAGCATTAGTTGGTGTTTTGCTGGCATGCATGTCTGTGTGAGGGTGTCAGAGCCTCTGGAACTGGAGTTATAGACAGTTGTGAGCTGTCATGTGGGTGCTGGGAACTGACGTGGGTCCTCCGGAAGAGGAGCCAATGTTCTTAACCACTGAGACATCTCTCCAGCCCGCCTCATTTATTTTACAATCCCTTGAAATAAATAAAACATTGCTTCTTTTTTTTTCCTTTTTTTTTTTTTGAGCTGAGGATTGAACCCAGGGCCTTGTGCTTGCTAGGCAAGTGCTCTACCACTGAGCTAAATCCCCAACCCCCTTTTTTTTCTTTTTTAAAATATTTTTTGTTTGTCTGTCTGTCCTTCCTTCCTTCCTTTCCTTTCTTTTCAAGACAGTATTTCCCTGTGTAGCCCTAGCTGTCTTAGAACTAACTCTGTAGACCAGGCTAGCCTTGAACTCAGGGATTCATCTACTTCTGCCTTCCAAGTACTGGGATTAAAGGCATGTGCCACAGCCACCACCACCTGGCTTTAAATATTTTTTTTCCTTTTTTTTTTTGGAGCTGAGGATCGAACCCAGGGCCTTGTGCTTGCTAGGCAAGCACTCTACCACTGAGCTAACTCCCCAATCCCTAAATATATATTTTAAAGACTATAATATAGGCATATAACTTCCCTCTTCCTTCTCCTCCCTCTCAGCCCTCCATGTACCTCACCCCTTGCTCTTTAAACTCATGGCCCCCTTCTCTCATTTGTGCTGTTGGGACTAAGGACACTGCTCAATGGTAGGTTGTTTGCTTGGAAGGAGGGAGGCTGTGGCCGTAATGCTCAGCAACACAAAACATAGTAAAGCTGTGGGTCACAAATACATTTTGACCAGCTTTATTCGTCAGTGAGAAGTTCTGAACTGTGGTTGGTGATCCTCCTGCCTCAGGCTCCTGAGTACTGGGATTACAGAAGTTAGTCACCATGCCCAGCTCCATTTTATCAACTTTTATTGTTGCCAGTAGATAAAAGACCAAATAGTGGGCCTAGAGAGATGGCTCAGCAATCAAAAGCACTGTCTGCTTTTCTTGAGGACCAGGTTCAATTCCCAGAGCCACAGGACAACTTAAACTGTCTTTAACTCTGACCTTCCTGGTACTGCACACAAATAGTACCCAGACATACATGCAGGCAAACACCCATACACATAAGATTTTAAAAAGCCAAATAGTTCTGAAAAGGCTGTGATCAAATCAGTAACCTCCCTGTCTTCTTGTTTTTATGCCCATCTTTATATCTTGAGTCATCATTTGTGGCTATATATTGCTTTTGTGCTGAATACCCTGCCACAGCTCCAGCTTCATGTCAAGAGAGTCTGATGATTCAGGGTTGAGTCAGTACCTGATCATGTCTGTAAATACCACACTCAGCAGGAGAGGCACCGAAAGGACTCTCACTGTGGCCGGGCTGCCTTTCTAGTAGAGTTTTTGGTTGTTGGGTTTATTTTTCCGGTTTTTTTTCATCTCTAGGTCAGCTTCTCAACTCAACTTTCTATGTGTTGAGAACCTCCCTTTTTAAGTATTTTTTATGGATTACTTGGGAAGCCTGCTTACTTATGGTCTGAGTGCTTCCTGCCCACGGCTCTTCTCTTGGATTTTCTCCATTTAAACTTTGACCTCCTCCCTGTGCACTCCTGCAACCCCATTGATAGGGGTTTCTTTCTCCCCAACAAGGCTTTTTACCTTCTCATTGCTATAAAATTTGCTTATTAGGTTTCCTCTCTTCCTCCACTCCTGTATTAGTGCCAGAATTCCACAGGAAACCTTTTTGTGTTTTGTTCACTGGTGAATTTCCAAGCACAGTGCTTGGCACGGGGAGGCTCAATGATGGTTGAAAGGATACACAGGGCCTGGGTATACTCTATTCCTGTGTATTCTCATATCTTCTTTTTTTTAATTAAAAATTTTTTTTTCTGGAGCTGGAGAGATGGCTCAGTGGTTAAGAGCACTGGCTGCTCTTCCAGAGGTCCTGAGTTCAATTCCCAACAACCACATGGTGGCTCACAACCATCTGTAATGAGATCTGGTGCCCTCTTCTGGCCTGCAGGCATACATGTAAGCAGAACACTGTATACATGATACATACATGCATGCATACATACATACATGCATACATACATACATAAATCTTTAAAAAAAGAAAAAAATTTCCTTTCCGTTTACATACCAACCCCTGTCCTGCCTCCCTCCCCTTCTCCCACTCCCCCCACCTTCTGCCATCCCACCCTCATCCCCTTCTCATAGAGGGTAAGGACTCCCTCGGGTAGTCAACATAGGTTGGCCATATCTTCTTTCCTGGTTTATTCCTTTACTTAGAAGAACACATTCTTCAGTAACTTTCTGAGAAAGGGAGTATGATCTCTCTCTCTCTCTCTCTCTCTCTCTCTCACTCTCACACACACACACACACACACACACACACACACACACACACGTTCGATTTTGAAACCTGCATTCTGTGACCTAACTCTGTAAGAGTGACCACTGCAGCCTCCATTCCCTCACGTGGATAGTGGGGATGATTGTGGGGCCATCAAGTGTTGGAAGCTAGCACTCTGCTCTTACGTGTGGCAGGATAGTGATGACAAAGTCTTCAAAAGTGTATGCTGGCAAGAGCTCTGTCCCCTTCGGCTTGTCTTTGTGTATTCTTAGGATGACAGTGTAGCCTTTGTGGGACATGGCAGGCAATTTAGCAGCAATGAACTGCACTTTGACCTACTAATTTCATAGACTACAAATTTATCCAAAAGAGCAAGTAAGGCTGTGTCTGGATTTTGGTGTAGGATCTGGTTCATGAGAACAAAACAAAACTGGGAACTATTTTGTTATTTATTTTTGTTTGTTTGTTTGTTTGAAACAGGGTTTCTTTGTGTAGCTTTGGCTGCCCTAGTACTAACTCTGTAGACCAGGCTGGCCTCGAAATCATAGAGGTCCACCTGCTTCTGCCTCCCAAGTGCTGTGATTAAAGGTGTGGGCCACCACCACTCAGCCTGGAAACCATTTATTTATTATGTATCAGCATGTATGACTGCAGGCCAGAAGAGGGCACCAGATCTCGTTACAGATGGTTGTGAGCCACCATGTGGTTGCTGGGAACTGAACTCAGGGATTCTGGAAGAGCAGTCAGTGCTCTTAACCTCTGAGTCATCTCTCCAGCCCCTTGGGAACCATTTTAATGTTTGGTATGTTAGTAGAGATTTATCAATATATGGATCTCTAAACACCCATCTGTAAATGAAATGTTCCTCCAATGGAATCCTCTGCAGCTGAGGCAGATGGCCACCAGGGGAAGGGCATAGGGGACACAGGGTAACACAGTGTTGGGGTCAAAGGAAGAATGAGTCACACCAAATGAGACTTCTGGGCACTGGGGGTTATAGTCACCTGCTGCTTTGAGTCAATCCACCCCGTGTGTGTGTGTGTGTGTGTGTGTGTGTGTGTGTGTGTGTGTGTGTGCAGGCACATATATGGAGGTCAGGGATAGCCTCAGGTCTTAGTCCTTATCTTCCACCTTATTTGACATAAGGTTTCTTCTTATTCATTTATTTTTAGTTTTTTGTTCTGAGACAGGATCTTAGTATGTAACCTTGGCTGACCTGGGACTCACCATGGAGGCCAAGGTAGCCTCAAACTCATAGAAACTTATTATAGGGCTGGAGAAATGGCAGAGGTTAAGAGCACCCACCTGTTGATCACAACCATCTCCAGTTCCAGGGGATTAGATACCCTCTTCTGACCTCTGAGGGCACCAAGCACACATGTGGGGCACAGACAGATATACATGCAAGAAAAACATACAACATAAACATAGATAAATCTAATCAAACTTTAAGAAACTTACTGTATTGTGTGTGTGATGGGGGCATACACGTATCATAGCACATACATGGTGTCAGTTACCCCTCATCTTGGCTTAGGCTGGGTTAAACTCAGGCTGTGAAGCTTGCACAGCAGTGTTTGACCTGCCCAGCCATGTCAGGTCTGTTGTGCAGGGTCTGGGATGACTGGCTCTCAAGCTTCTAGGGACTCTCTTTTCACAGGAATGCTGAGCTTATGGGATGAGCTTAATCGTGGATGGCTTTACATGGACTATGAAGACCAAAAATTAGGTTTTCATGCCTTTATAGCAAGTACTTTGCCCACTGAGCCACCTCTTGGTGCTCGGTTTTGTTTTGTTCTTGTATAATATTAGAGGGACCAGCCTTAATAGTATACATCCCAGGGGCTCGGGAGAGAGAACTACTAACGGCAAGGACTATTTTTGGGAAATAGAATCTCAGCACACCGAGCTTCATAGTCCACTTGCTTTAATTCCTCTGGCACATCATCCTATACACACAGCTTCAGTTCTGTTCTCGTGCCTAGCTCCTTTCTTGCCTGGTTTCTCTCTGTTTATCTACTGCTCCGTCTAAGTTCTATCTTAATTCTCTCGTCTTAAGTCTGCCTCACCTAGGGCCTTTTTTACCTTGTTCTTACCCAGCTAGTACTTCCCCATCTGACTCATCTTCCATCTCATCCTCTAGTTCTCTCTTCTAGCCCTTCAATCTAGTTCTTCCTCATCTCAGTTTGTTCCTCTCAAGTTCTTACCGTCTAGTTCTTCCATTCTCTTTTCTCTTCTCCGTCCTCCTTCTTCACATTCTACCTAAGTCTCCCCGGAATCCAGTTATATCAAGCCCCTGGTCGAGCAAGGTCACCAGGCTTGAATTCTACAGGGTCATAAAGGCAGGTAAGAATTTTACACCCCCCACCCCTACCCCCCCCCCCCCCCCCCCCCGGCAGTGACCTCCAGGCTTTCTTTAACCATCCAAAATGGGAGTAGTAAAAGAGAAGGTCAATTGAGTGCTAATGACCGGTTAGCGTATCACTGTTAGTCCTTGAAAGTGGCTAAGGGAGATATCTGATCCCAGAGAAAGCCTTTGCTGAGGCTGTTCTCCAAATTCCTGGAATGTGGATGTTCAGAGAGTGATCAGTCCACATTGTTAGCCCTTCTTAGGGAAAAGTCAATTGGGAAAACTATGAAGGCACACATGATTTTCATAACAGAAAACAGCTGATATGTAACAAGCCAAATAACACCAAAAGCTCCTTGGGATTCCCTCATTCCTCCAGGCAGTGACTTTGCCATAACCAGCTGAGTTCTTATGATATATTCCTGTGGCCTGCAGCATTTTGTTTTGTTTTGTTTTGAAACAGGGTTTCTTTGTGTAGCTTTGGCTGCCCTAACCCTGTAGACCAGGCTGGCCTTGAACTCATGAAAATCCACCTGCCTCTGTCTTCTGAGTGCTGGGATTAAAGCTATGTGCCACCACCGCCACCACAGTCCCATTTGTTGTTTTTAAAGCCTATAAATATATGGCAAACTGGAAGAATGGGTAGATTGTCTTTGGGGGTTGACATATAAGTTCTAGAATGTGACTGCCTGGGTCCCCATTCTGGCACTGCAAACTGTGGAATTGCCACTCCTGTTCCTCAGTTTCCTCATCTGAAAATTGGGCAACAATGTTAGGGATGCTTCAGAACAAATGAGATCTAGGATGAAAATTCCTCACTTTAGAGTTAGTATGAAGTAGCTGTTAATGGCCATTGCTGCTTGTTTGGCAATTCATTCTGCCTGCATGGGATTATGAATTTATCCCATGAATGCTGGCTACCTCTATATCATCTAAATATTTTTTGAGACAAAGTCCTGCTATTTATTGCTCAGGTTGACTTTGAACTCCTGGACTCAATTGATTTGCCTACCAGGTTAGAAGGCTCTACAGGTACATTCCACTTCATCTGACTTTAAACCACTTTTTTGAGTGGGGCAGATAGCAGTAGAATTTTTAGTAACCTACCTAGTTTGGTTAGTGCTGTGTGTGTGTGTGTGTGTGTGTGTGTGTGTGTGTCTGTGTGTGTGTGTCTGTGTGTATGAATGTGTATGGGGTCATCCACTTGAGTATAGATAACCTTCCAGCGGCCACACCCTCATAGAAAAAAGGCTCTTCCCCAGCAGCCATCAGTTGCCAGTGACTACTCAGATGGATGTGGGGCCTTGTAAGATCCTCTCCTGTCAACGTTGGAGTTGTGGCTGGCTTGATCTCGTGCAGGTGACCACAGCTGCTTTGAGTTCATCAGTGCCATGGACATATATGTTCAGGAAACAGTTTCTCAACATTCCTCCCCATTTTACAGCTCTCACATTTTTTCTTTCTTTCCCTCTTTCTCAATGTTCTCTAAGCCTTATTTGAAAGGGGAATGATATAGATGCTTCATTTATTTTTTGTTTGTTTTTTGGGACAAGGTTTCCCTGTGTAGTCCTAGCTTCCTGGAATTCACTTTGTGGACCAGACTGGACTCAAATTCACAGAGCTCCACCTGCTTCTGCCTCCCAAGTGCTGGGATTAAAAATGTGCACTATTGGGGCTGGAGAGATGGCTCAGAGGTTAAGAGCACTGGCTGCTCTTCCAGAGGTCCTGAGTTCAATTCCCAGCAACCACATGGTGCCTCACAACCATCTGTAATGAGATCTGGTGCCCTCTTCTGGCATGTAGGCAGAATACTGTATAAAGAATAATAACAATAATAATGATAATAATAATAATAACAACAATAACAATAATAATAACAATAAAGTGTGCACTATCACCATCTGTCTCTAGTTGTCGCATTTAAAAGGCTAAGCAGCCATTTTCAGCTGACTTTATATGACTTTAAAAAATAACAACAGGTATCTGGAAAGGGTGGTCAATACCTGTAATCCAAGCACCTGGGAAGCTAGGGCAGGAAGGTCAAAAATTGAAGGCAAGCCTACATAGTGAGGTCCAGGGTATCCAGGGCTACATGCTGAGACCCTGTCTCAAAACCACCACAAAAACAAAGGTGTGGTAAGAGGTAGGAGCGTATTTAGATATTTTAATTAGAGAAACGTAGCATGTGTGAGGTCTTGAGTTCAATTACGAACGCTGAAATAAATGGGTAAGGGTGGGGAGATGGCTTAGTAAAGTGCCTGACATGAAGTTCTGAGTTTGGATTCTCAGCACTCACGTAAAAGCTGCAGGTGGTGGGCATGTCTGTAATTTCACCCCTGGGAAAGTAGAGACAGGAAGATCACTGCATCTCTCTCACTGGCCAGCCAGCCTAGAGGAATTAGCAAGCTCCAGGTGGAGAATGGTATTGAAGACACCCGGCATCCACACACAAGTGGACATACACATACATTATACACAAAGCACAAAAAGTTTTTTCTTAAAGATTGTAAAATTTGTATTCGTTTCACCACAATTAAAAAAACCCCAACAACAGCGTTGTCATTAATCAACTAAAGCAGGGTGTGGTGGCTCACACCTGTAATTTCTGCAGTTGGGAGGCTGAGACAGAAGGATTGCTGCAAGTATGAGGCCAGTCTGGGCTAGAGTGAGATCTTGTTGAGGGGAAAGGAAATAAAAAGAATAAAAGCAAGCTCACAAAGACACCCAAAGAGAAAAGCGACACCCACCAACATAGAGGCACAGTTTCCGAGGCTGTCAGTGACAGGACGGCTTGTTTTCTGCTTCAAATAATAGGATAGCCCAATCTCTCTCCCGGATCACTCGTGAGCTGGAATCAAAGACATTCAAGTAGTCCAGGCAGCGGGTTCAAGTTCAGCCTTGCTGCTGCCCCAGGCTTGACCTTGGTCGGCCGGCCGCTGAGCCTCAGTTTACCTGACAGGGAACGCGGATGACAGCTCGGCGCTCTAGACCCAGCCCCTCCCCGTCGCCTTGGATTGGTTCTCTGGGTCTCCCTCTACGGGCGCGCCGGGACCTAACCCGGAAATGCGGTTCCTGGGCGGGGGCGGGGCACTCACGGCCCGCGGCGAATGATAGGTATACTGACCAATAGACGTGGGTAGCGGCGGCTGCGTCGCGGAAG
Organism: Onychomys torridus; assembly: GCF_903995425.1. NCBI lineage: Eukaryota > Metazoa > Chordata > Mammalia > Rodentia > Cricetidae > Onychomys > Onychomys torridus. The sequence continues at coordinate 17,379,282 of NC_050450.1, read as the reverse complement.
TCCCACCCAGCGTCGCGCGGGGGCGGGGTGGCGCTGGGGGCGGCAGGCAGCGGGGCGGGCGCAGGATGAGGGCGGCCATTGCTGGGGCTCCGCCGCGGGGAGGAGGACGCTGAGGAGGCGCCGAGCAGCGCAACGCTGCGGGGGAGGCGCCCGCGCCGACGCGGGGCTCATGGCCAGGACCACCAGCCAGCTGGTGAGCGCGCGGCGGCTACAGGGCGCGCCGGTCCGTTACCCGGGAGCGTGGCGGTCGCCCGGGTTCTGCTAGGCGAGGCGGGGCGGCCCGGTGCCGCGGGCCGGGCGGCGCCTCACCTGCGGCTGGGTGGCGGGCAGGACTGCTGGCGCCGTCCGAGGGTGCCTCTCGGCTGCGGCGGGGAACGCAGGCCCCGGCTGGAGCTGGCGGCGGCAGCCGGGGGCGCTGACAGGGCGCGGAGGGCGGGGGAGGCCGGGAGGTGTCACCCGGGCGGGCGGGGTGGAAGTGCCTGGAAAGTTTGTTTTCGGCTCCGCGCAGCCTGGAGCCGAGCCTCTGGGCTTACCTTGAAGTCTTGCCTGCGGAGGAGAAACCTCTGGCCTTTACCTAAAGGGGGGTCTTGGGAAGCAGGAGATGCGAGTTTCTGCTTGTAGCACCTGATGCTGGCAGCGCCTTCCCAGATTCTTGGTCAGCGGGGCCTTTCGGTGCTCCTCTTGCCTGTGGTTCTGCGCTCAGTGAGGTGGGAAGCTCTGGGAGGCCGGGCTGAGAGGCCCCAGTAAGGGCAGCCTAAGTTTGACAGGGAGGAGGGGTTTTAGGGGAAAAACAAAACAAAACAAAACCCCCAAACCAAATCGACCACTTGTTGGGTGAAATGTTTCTGTTTTCTCTGTGTTGTTAAAAGTATCCATAGTTGTCTTGTATTTTCTGTTAAGTTTTAGAGTTCTCAGGATCAAGGTAGGTCTACCTTGTATGCAGTGTGAAGTGGGTGATGCAATGATGTCAGCCGCCTAGCAAAATTTGGTTCAGAAGGCAGACCCCCTTGGGCTAGGGCTGTAGGTCAGTGGTGATCTGCTTGTCTCATAGGTCCAGAGCTCTTGGGTTTGGTCTTTTACCCCTACCGTCTTTGTGGGTGGGGTGGGGCGGGAAGAGGGTTGTAGGTCTCTTTACTCAGGCAGACCCAAGAGACTCACTTGATCCAGTTTGGTCTAGGATGCGTCTGTGTCGTGGTTTTTAGATGTTTCTGGAGGGTCATGAGCCCCTTTGAGAATCTGAAAGTGTGGGCTCCCTTTGAGAAGCACGCACAGCTGCTCTGAGTTTTGTTGCTACTAGAGGTTCTTGAGCCTTCTGCAGCTCATCTGCGGACTTCCAAGTTACAACCTTCCATTGGAGAGACGGGTGACAATTCGTTCAAGTTCTAGAAGGAGGAGGACCCATCCAGTTGAGGAAAATGGCGAAAGGCAAAAAGGGTGTTGCAACACTCGTGTCTTTCCCCGGGGTGCTCGGTGGAAGTCGGAGTGACAGTATTGTGGATGCTTATGAAGTGAACTTTTACACAGTGGTGCTGTTGCAGTGTATAACGTGTGTATTTGATGCTGTCTGTGTGAAGAGGAAGAGTTTTTTTCACATGGTCTTGGCACTTCCATGATGGGCATTTGATATCTGCAATTTTCTTGTCATCGGGCAGCTTTTTCAGTGAGCAGAAGAGAATTACAGAATAAATGGTAGACTCTTTCTTTCAAATCTGTAAAGAAATGAGAAGAACTTTGTCATCGAGAGTCCCCCTACATGTGGGAATATGCCTTGTTTCCTGTTAGGAATGACAGAGATGGCTCCTGTGATGGATTTTCATCTGAGGACTGGAAAATTTGCATGGTTAAAGTGTATTTGCATTTGAACTTTAACCTGGCATGTTGACACTGTGGAAATAGGTTTAGCTTAGTCTGCCATATGGTGGGCCAGAAGCTTAAGTACCGTTTATTGAGCTCGCTCTTCAAGGCAGATATTTAGATACATACTTCATTCCTGTTGTGTTGGGAGGTAGATATTGTTCCCATTTTACAGGTGAGGTCAAGTAATTGACTCATAACGTTGGGTTTGGGATAGAGAACCCAGTGTCACTCTTCTGTCATGTGAGGATCTCCCAAGGGGAGGCTCTGTGGGCATCTTAGGGAGTAAGAAACTGCCCAGGGTGTCTTCCTGGAGCTTGAACCTCCTAAGTATATTAAGTGTGCCATATTGGAGGAAGAGGGACATTATATTTCTTTGGGTAGATGATCACATTCTTTGAAACAGGCCCTGGGGCTCATTTCAGTTGTGTCCTGTCAGAAAACACCTGCTTGGAAGAAGCTGTGTGTGGTTTGCCCTTATTGAGGACTGGTGCTCTGCTGGGGTGAGGCTTGGATACCCCCTCCCATCCCCCTTTGGAAAAAAGAGATGTGGTTTGGTCAGAGGGAGACATGGGGACTTGAGAATTTAAGGTGCTTTAGATTTTCCAAAGGTGCTGCATCTGTCAGGGAAATTCAGAAAGCATGCAAAAAAGTGCCCTCAGATTATCAAATCATTGAAAAATAATATTTTAAAGATAAGGATCTCGGGCTGGAGAGATGGCTCAGAGGTTAAGAGCACTGGCTGCTCTTCCAAAGGTCCTGAGTTCAATTCCCAGCAACCACATGGTGGCTCACAACCATCTGTAGTGAGATCTGGCGCCCTCTTCTGTCCTTCAGGCATACATTCAGGCAGAACACTGTATACATAATAAATAAATCTTTAAAAAAAAAAGAGAGATAAGATCTCAATATATAACCCCTAGCTGGCCTGGAGCTTGCTATATAGACCAGGATGGCCTTGAACTCACAGAGATCTACCTGCTTGTTTCCCTTGTGCTGGGATTAAAAGTGTGTGCCACACAACCAGGCCTGATACATTTCCTTCCTTCACCCCCACAGGGTTTCTCTGTGTAGCGTTGTGTTCTCTGGAACGCTTAGAGATCCACCTGCTTCTACCTCCCAAGTGCTGGGATTAAAGATGTGTACCACCACCTGGCTTTTTTTTTTTTTTTTTTTTAAAGATATGTTTTTAGCTGGACCATGGTGACACACACCAGGGCTACTCAGAGAAACCCTGTCTGAAAAAACAAAAGTATTTTTATTTTATGTGTATGGGTGCATGCTTGTCTGTACATCATGTGTGTGCAGTGCCCTTGGAGGCTGAAAGAGGGCATCAGATCCTCTGGAACTGTAGATGTAGATGGTTGTTAGCCACCATGTGAGTGCTGGGAACCTGACCCCTGTCCTCTGCAAAAGAAAGAAGTGCTCTTAACTGCAGAGCTTAACTTCAGGCTGTGCCACATTTCTTGAGTTAGTGCTTAGGTGCTCTGCCTGTCATGGAACAGGATGCATTTCAATCTCCAATGATGCAGGCACTACAAGGTCCCCATAAGAGATGGAATCAGAGCTTGTTTTATGTTTCTTTTCAAAACATTTATATGTGTGTGTGAGTAAATCCCATGTGTTCGTGGGTGCCCTCAAAGGCCAGGGGAGGGTCTCAGATCTCCTGGAGCTTTAGTTACAGGTGGTTAAAAGCCACCTGATAGATGTGCCAGGAACCAAATTTGGGTTCCAAGGAAAAGCAGGAAGTACACTCAACCTCGGAGCACTTTTTAAAAAATCTTTCTGACATGGATTTTATTAGGAGGATATTATCTTAGCTAGTAGCTGTCTGCAGAGATATAGGGCTGAAGGTGGGCCTTTGCTTTTAGGCTGCTTTCAGTACAGTTTTGGAGAAGAGGAACAGGTGGCTCCTGGGGACATGTGCCTCCCTTTTCAGCCTATGTCTTCATCTCTACTTGAGCTGGAGTGAAGGTACTCCTAGATAGTGATTGAACCTGGTAGGAGTCAGAGATGGGCATGTAAGTGATGAGCTGGGAGTGCTATAGAGATGAGGCTGTTTGAGGTGATGTGTTTGGAGAATAGTCCTCAGAATGTGTTTTCCTCTTTCCAAGTAGTGTCTTCTGTGGAGTGGACAGGGAATCCCGTGTGGTTTTTCAGTTCTATGAGGAAAGCAAGTCATTGCAAAGGAACCCTGGTACAGAAATGACTCCCTCAGCAGGTGCGAGTGGCCCAGGCCTGTCTGGGGGTGACAGGTGGCAATGGGGTATGCAGTGCAGTTGGTTTGAAGGCAGGTTCAAAGGGCAAGTCAAGTGGGGAGGCAGTGTTGTGTGGAAACTGTAAGTTTGGGACATGTATCAGTCAGATCTTCTCAGTCATGCATTCTTCTGTGACTGGATCATATTGTTCAGTTGTTTGGTGTGATGCCAGACCTTTTTAAAGTTACTTGAATGTTGTGAGCAGGCTGTATGTTCAGTCTCCAGCTGTTAGATCAGAGCAGTGAGCACTCTTAGAGTCATAGGGATGAGTTTTCTCTGTGATAAGAAAGGGCTTTTGGGATTGCGATAGCTGTTGGGTTCTGCTTTGGTACCTGACCTTTGTTTGCATTATATAGTCACAGAAAATGTCTGTTTTTATTGTTAATCCAGGAAATTTTCTTGACATTAAAGTTGATTTTTTTCACTCTAAGAAATTGCAAGTTGTTTTTAAATGTGTTAAGAAAGATACTTAAAAGCTGGGTGGTAGCCAGGTGGTGGTGGTGCGTACCTTTAATCCCAGCACTCGGGAGGCAGAGGCAGGTGGATCTCTGTGAGTTCAAGGCCAGCCTGAGCTACAGAGTGAGTTCCAGGAAAGGTGCAAAGCTACACAGAGAAACTCTGTCTCGGAGAAAAAAAAAAAGGAAAATAAACTTGTCAAGTATGCTGGTGCATGCTTATAGTTCCAGCTACTTGGAAGGCTAAGGCAGGAGAATCCCTGAATTCCTAAGTTTGAGGAAAGCTTGGGTAACATAATGAGAGTCTTTTAAGAAACAAAAAACAGCTACTCAATTTTTTATAGAGGATTGGCTTTTAAAATATTTATTACCTATTGAGAAAGGGTCTCACTCTGCAGCCCTGGCTGGCCTGGAACTCACTATGTAGATCAGGTTAGCCTAGAACTCACAGAGATGCACTTTGGATGCTGAGATTTAAAGTTGTGCAACACCACACCTGACCACCTCCCTTTTCCTTTTTAAAGATGGGATCTCATATAATGGGCTGGACTCAACATAGTATGTAGCTGAGGATGACCTTGAACTTCTGGTCCTGCCTCTACTTTCCAAGTGCTGGGGTTACAGGTTTGTGCAGACCACACTGGGAAGGATCGATTCCTTATCAAGGGGCTTGATTCAAGGGTTGTGTTTTTAGGTTGCTGGATTATACAGAAGCCACAAAAGCTAGAACAGCCAGTGCTGAAAGGCTCTGCTCACTACTGAACATGAATATGTGGTTTCTGCCTGCAGTTTTGTCAAGAGGTCAGTTGAAGGTGGGCAAATGGTTTTTGTGTGGCCTGGTGATTTCCCTCATTTCACAGATAGATCAGTACCCTCTGTGCCAGTCTGTGTTTCAAGTCATTTTCTTTCTGAAGGGAGTCATAGTACAGACCTTGTTTGAAGGTCTGTCTAGATATCAAGGATGTTCTTTTTGTGTGTGTCCTGTGTGTGCCTGGAGAAACTACAGCTGGTCTTCCCATTTCAGAGGCCTCAGGTCTCAGCAGGTTTTGTTCAAAATGCACTCCACCAGAGACATAGCTTTTACAGTGAGATTGTTGTTAAAGCATTGTTCTTCGACTGTTTTTGGGAGACCTAAACTGGGTGTGAGGGACAGAGCCTACAAGGGCTATTTTGTCTTCTGTGGAACTTAGTTGTAGGTGTGGAACCTGTGGTACCTGTGCACCTTTCTCTGGATAGGAGGGAGTCTGGAGTTCATTCAGGGTTGCTGTCTGTTGCATGTTATCATGCTTGTGGCCAGCCACTGCCGCTTTTGTGTTCTTACTGCCCTTTCCTGCTGGCTTCCTCTCCTGGTTAAGAGCACTCCAATGACTTGCTGGATGGGTCCCCAGGCACCCCCTCCTCTTCTCTCCTGGTTTGTTTTGTTTCTCCCAAGGGCTATGCCACACACACACACACACACACACACACACACACACACACACACCCCTACACACCTATACTCCTACACTCACTTGCACCCATGCCCAGACAAATGTCCAGGATGTTTTTGCCTGTCAGGTTCTCAGTGGCCTCTTGTCTTTTTTCATGTTCTTCCTCTGCCTGAAGAAATTCCCCGCTGTGGAAGGCCCCTCATAAACATTTCCCATGGCTGTACAGCCTTGTCTGACCAGTCTACTCCATGGTGGCTGCCCTTTCCCCAAGCCTTGGTTCTTCACCACATCTGTTCTGTGTTCCGTGTCTGCTTCTCTAAGGTAAACTCTGTTGTACCCTTGGCTTTCAGAGCTTCCAGCCTCTAGGTGACTCTTGTTCTTTTTTCACTCAGTCCTCTTGGTTCTGATCCCTGGGTTTGTGTCCTGTGATAGCACTGGACACAGTCCTGCTCCTCCAGTCCCCCCCTTCTCTTTTTTTTTTGGAGATGGTTTCTCGAATGCAAAAACAGCAGTGGCCAGTCACAAGCATGATAACATGCAAGAGACAGCAACCCTGAGTGAACTCCAGACTCCCTCCTATCCAGAGAAAGGTGCACAGGTACCACACTTACAACTAAGTTCCACAGAAGACAAAATAGCCCTTGTAGGCTCTGTCCTTCATACCCAGTTTAGGTCTCCCCAAAACGCAAAAGCTTTGCGCCTTTCCTGGAACTCAATTTGGAGACCAGGCTGGCCTCAAACTCACAGAGATCCACCTGCCTCTGCCTCCCGAGTGCTGGGATTTAAAGGTGTGCGCCACCACCGCCCGACTCCAATCCTTCTCTCTTTTTTTTAAAGATTTATTTATTTATTTACTTATTTATTATGTATACAGTATTCTGTCTGCATGTGTCCCTGCAGGCCAGAAGAGGGCATCAGATCTCATTACAAGTGGTTGTGAGCCACCATGTGGTTGCTGGGACTTGAACTCAGGACCTCTGGAAGAGCAGTCGGTGCTCTTAACCTCTGAGCCATCTCTCCAGCCCTGGTTTTGTTTTGTTTTGTTTCGTTTTTTTGTTTTTTTGTTTTTTTTTTTGGTTTTTTTCGAGACAGGGTTTCCCTGTGTAGCTTTGCGCCTTTCCTGGAACTCACTTGGTAGCCCAGGCTGGCCTCGAACTCACAGAGATCCGCCTGCCTCTGCCTCCCGAGTGCTGGGATTAAAGGCGTGTGCCACCACCGCCCTGCCAAAGATTTATTTATTGATTATGTATACAGAAGCAGGTTCCACATGTCATTACAGATGGTTGTGAAGCCACCATGTGGGTGCTGCAAATTGAACTCAGGACCTCTGGAAGTGAAGTCGGTGTTCTTAACGTCTGAGCCACCTCTCCAGCCCACCTGATTTTTTTTTTAACATTTATTTTTTATGTCATTTGCATTGGTGTTTTGCCTGCATGCATGTCTATATGAGGGTGTTGGATCCTCTGGAACTGGAGTTACAGACAGTTGTGAGCTGCCATGAGGGTGCTGGGAATTGAACCGAGTTCCTCTGGAAGAGCAGTCAGTGCTCTTAACCATTGAGCCATCTCTCCAGCCCCTTACCCCTCACTCCGGTTTGGTATTTTTATACTCTGAAAATGTTTGCTAATAACAAATAACTTAGTTTCAGCACAAAGCTGTGGATGTGGTGGTATATGCCTCTAATACCAGCATTCAGGAGGCTGGGGCAAGAGAACTGCTTTGCCTTCTAGGACTGCCAGACAACAACAGCATCAACAACAGAGCAAGAATGAACTTCCAAATAGTGTTGGAATATAGATTCTTTATAGAGTTAGGGCATTTAAAATTTTTTATGTACTTTGTATGTATGGTGTCTGTGCATAATGTGTGTGTTTGCATGTGTGAATGAGTACATGTGCATGTGTATGGAGGCTCTAAGTTGATGGGTGTCTTCTCACTCATTTATTGAGGCAGTGTCTCTTGCTGAATTTGCCACTTCCAGTTAGTTTAGCTAGGCAGCTTGCCCTGGAGGTCCCTTGTATCTGCCTTCTGAGTGGTGATATGACATGTTTTCTACCACATTTGCTCAGCTTTTTATGTTGGTACTGGGGATCCAAACTCTGGTTGGCAAGCGCTTTATCTACTTAGCCATCTCCCCAACCTGTTTAGGATTTCTGAAGATCATAAATGAAGAAAAATGGTATTTTTAGCCTTTTTTGTTTGTTTGTTTGTTTGTTTTGTTTTGGTTTGGTTTTTTTCGAGACAGAGTTTCTCTGTGTAGCTTTGTGCCTTTCCTAGAACTCTCTTTGTAGACCAGGCTGGCCTCGAACTCACAGAGATCCACCTGCCTCTGCCTCCCAAGTGCTGGGATTAAAGGCATGTGCCACCATCCGTCCTTTTTAGCCTGTTTTTCAAGTTTCACCCTGGAAAAGAAAGATGACTAGGCATTTGCATAACTGACAGAACTTTTGGTTGTATTGAAATTGTAAAGTAAGGTGATGGCAGGGTGATACCGTGCGTCAGCACAAAGGGTTTGGGTTTTGGCTCCTTGATTATGGGAGGTTAGCCTTGGGTCAGCTGCATCTGAGCAGAGCTTTGGCTGCAGTGATACTAGGGTGCATGTCCTTGGTGGACAATGCTTGACAGCCTAGCTCTGGGACTGAAAGGGATGTATCTTCTGCTTAGAATATCAATGCAAACTTTGCCCCCAGACAGCTCTTATGCTGGGTCATGTCTATATCAGTCTTTGTAGTTCCCTTCCTCAACATAAGAGTGTCCTGGATATTGGTGAAATTATGAAGGCCACTCCACGTAGTTAAAAGGGAGGTTTATTTTGTGGGGTAACTTACAAATGAAGGGATAGGTTGCAGGGTCTGGAAAGGGATGGCGCAGTCCGGTGGTGTTCTCTGGAGAACTCTGCTCGGTCCACCTCCAGCGTCCAGGGTCCCAGAACCCCAAGAAGCCTCTCCTCTCTATCCTGGGTCTTCAGCTTCCTCCCTCAGCCCCGCCTTGTGGGCGTGACCATTACCGAAGCCTCAATGGGGGTTGGAACTTCCAGGCCAAGGCTGGGATGGCTACCCACTACATCTCCCCCTTTTGTCTAAATAAGAAGGTTCTAACCTAATATAAGACTATATACAAAGAAATGGTTATCAAATATCGTCCAGGAGTAATGAGGGATAATGACCTAGATAAGTTGGATTTACAATAAATACAAACAATATCAAGCAAAAAACACATACTAAAATCCAGGGAAGTCTAGAGCGTTGGATAAGTGGCATGTTACAAAGATCATTCCAAAAGGTGTCCTATCCTAAAGAACCTGAGTCTAATATATATAAAGTTGTAACTATAACTGCTAGTCTTCAACCTCATCAAAGACCTGAGAAGGAATATAATAATACCTGAGAAATGGGAGAAGGACGCAAGCAACTTTTGGGAGTCTTGCAAGAGTAGATAGAGACAGCTGGCAGCCTGGACAGTCACCTAATGTTTCTCAGCATCGTTGGTCCATTCAAATTGGCTACAGGCCTAGAGTATCTGACAGACCATTTTCAGAAGCAGGAATTCTGAAAGACTATCTTTACCTTGTCTTGGCAAAGTACAGTGGTCGCTTTCCTTGTGTCCCGCTTGTCCAGAAAGGACAGCATTCGTACTGTCAGCAGTTGAGGCAAGGGCAGCTCTTTGCCCAGTAGGCCATTTTGTGCCAAGAAGACAAACTTCCAAATGGAAATGTCTTAGAAGCCCAACATTCTCTCGGGATCAAATTGGTGCTGCCAGGAGCAGTTGTGTCTCACGTCAACAGAATTCTAAGTTATTTAAATGCCATATTCTCTAGGTCTATGAAGTGTTTGAAGATTACCTGTCCATCCGACCTGTGTATTTATAAATCTGGATAACCTAACTAACATAATTATAGAGATGACAAGCATAGGTGACAATAAATCTATAAGTCTTATTTACCTAAACAACCTAAGGACTAAAGCTTCATGTAAACAAGGCAAACAGTTTGTAAGCAAATGTACAGTAAAAGGACAATGACTTTAAAATTGTGACAATACACAAAATATCTTTAACAGAGGTAGGAATGTATAGTGCAATGTGCAACATGATAATAATCCTAAATATATATCAGTATACATAATATCTTAAACAGAAGTAGAACATACATACAGTATGACAGATATAAATTTACATTTGTATCAATATACAAATATTTCAAATAAGAGTAAAAATACGTGTACATTATAACAAACATAGTTCTGTATTTGTATCAATATACAAATTATCTTAAATGGGAATATAAAAAGTTTATATTTGTATCAACATATAATAATTCATAACAGTGCAAATTACAGTGCAAATTATCTAAGGCTGCTATTTTACTAAATTTGTTTACTAATGTATATGACAGTCTAATATCTTATACCTAGCCATTCCATTTCTTTTCCCTTTTTTTTTTTTTGAGACATATTTTCTTTCCTTAAGGAGAATACTGAACTGAGTTTAACAGTTTCTTCCACCCCCAACCCTAGAACTATCATCCATATCCCTGAGAAATATGAAACCTTAGGGAGAAGGGCCATCGGTTTCTTAGAACTGCTTCCTGCTGTTTAGGGGGCGATGGTGTCTCTGTTGGGTATTGTGAGAAAGCTCAGATAGTTAAATCTCAGTTATACTAACTGTAGATTCTGCAGCAACTCTCAGAGTAATGGGTAAGATTGTCTGAAATTCTGGCAAGAAGTGTAGTATGATGATGATTATTACCATGGCATCGTTCTGGACTGGGTAGAGTTGTTGTTTTTGGGGCCCCATCTTCCTTCCGGAGACTTCAGAGATTGCTGTTAGAAAAACTTATTTTTTGTCAGAACAGAAGGTTTGGATTTAAAGGTGACATGACATGTAAGAAAGGATTCCGAGAAATCAAGAGTAAGCATGGAGAGAATTAGAATCTTGAAGACAATGGTCCCTTATAATTGGTTTCCTTCTGTCTCACATCAGAGGGCTCTTCTGATATGGGACTGAAGAATCTCTCAACCTTTTCTTTTATCAATATGCTTGGGTTTAGAGAAGAAGTGAGCCAATTCCATCTCCAAAGCCAGCTTGGTTTATAATTGAATTGGAACCATAACTATTCTAGATTGATAGAGATATAGATGTTAGACAGTAATATCTTATCCTGGTAGATTGGTACCAATAGATTCTTTCTTTCTGCTGTAAACATCTGGATATCCAAGGCCTTATGATTTCTGGAAGATGGGTATTTCTATTATCCTGGAAAGACAAAAACAGAACCCTACCCCAACCTTTGATTGTTAAATTTTTCTTACAACTTGAAGAGATGTCACATTGGTGGATGATCTTTTACTTCTCCTCATCAAGGGGTTTCTCCTGTTCGAATCGAATTTTTATTAATTTTGTTGGTATCCATAGCTTTTCTTCTCCTGTGAAAACAAAAGCAAAACCCCTTCCCCAACGTAGGACATATCCAGGTTTCCATTCTGAGGTCAACACATCTTTGAAATAAACCGGTTGGTTTAGCTCAGGAGTTTTGTCTGTCATCCAATGTCTCTCCGCAGCTGTTGTTCCTTTCTCATCAGCATTGAGAAAATTCAAGGTTAATAAATCACTATGCAATCTATTTCTAGGAGTCATTGTTACCTGTTGCTGTTTATTTAGCATATCCTTTAAAGTTCGATTGGATCTTTCTATGACTGCTTGGCCTATGGAATTGTGTTGTATACCTATAACATGCTTTATATTATAATAAGCAAAGAACTGTCATTTTATTGGAGACATATGCTGGGGCATTGTCTGTCTTAATTTGTACAGGTATTCCCATGATGGCCATAACTTCTAATAGGTGTGTAATCATAGAATCAGCCTTTTCAGAACTCATAGGAGTTGCCCACTGGAATCCTGAATAGGTGTCAATGGTATGGTGTACATACTTTAATCTTCCAAATTCTGCAAAATGAAACACATCCATTTGCCAAATTTCACTTCTTTATACCTTTTGGATTGCTCCCTGAAGGTAATGGAGTTTGGTTATAGAAGAGACAAGTAGGACATTTTTTTCACAATATCCTTAGCTTGTTGCCAAGAAATGGAGAAATCCTTCTTCAAACCTTTGCTATTTACATGGTGTTTCTTAGGAGATTCTGAGGCTTCCAGCACATTACCTATTAGTAACTGATCAATCTCATCATTACCTGTGCTAGAGGTCCTGGCAGACCTGTATAGGATTCGATATGTGTTATATATATAGGATGTTCCCTCTTTCTGATGATTTCCTACAATTGTATGAATAATGAAGTTAATTCTGTATTATCAGGAATAAATTCAGCAGTTTCAATATATAAAACAACTCTCTCTGCATATTGAGAGTCAGTGACTATATTGAGGGGTTCTGTGAAGTCCATCAGTACCATAAGAACGGCCTACAGTTCTGCCTTTTGTACAGAGCTGTATGGACTTTGTACCACTTTACTTAAGTCTCCTGATTTGTATCCTGCTTTCCCTGATTTATTTGCATCAGTATAGAATGTGAGGACTCCAGAAATTGGCTTGTGTCATACAATGTGAGGAAGGAGCCATTCAGTCTTCTTTATGAATTCTATCCTCTTGCTTTGGGGATAATGGTTGTTAATCTCTCCCAAAAAGTTACTGCAGGCTCTCTGCCAGTATTCATTATCTTTCCATAGTGATGAAATTTCCTCATTAGTTAAAGGTACTACAATTTCTGCTGGGTCCATTCCTGTCAACTGGCGAAGTCTTAATTTACCTTTTTGAATCAAATCAGAGATCTTTTCTATATAAGTCTTTAATTCCTTATTTGGTTTACATGGTAGGAATATCCATTCCAATATAGTATCTTCCCTCTGCATTAAAATACCTGTGGGGGAATGTCTGGAGGGGAATATGACAAGAATGCATTTAAGTTCTGGATGCACATGATCCACATGTGCTTCTCGAATTGTCTTTTCTACTAGAGCCAATTCCTTCTCAGCTTCAGCTGATAATTCTCTAGGACTATTTAATTCTTTGTCCCCTTCTAGAGTTTTAGCCAAATTTTGTAGTCCATCTTTGGGTATTCCCATGATACCCAATAAGTTGGAAATACTTTCAAACAACTTTTGAAAATCATTAAGAGTCTTCAATCGATCTCTCCTCAGTTTTACCTTTTGGGGTCTAATATTTTGTAGCTCTATCTTATATCCTAAGTAATTAATAGAATCTCCTCTTTGTATTTTTTTCAGGAGCAATTTGCAGTCCCCATCGAGGCAAAACTTTTTTTTACTTCTTTAAACATGTTTTCTAATGTGTCTAACTTTAGATCAGCTAATAGGCTATCATCTATATAGTGATACATTATGGATTGTGGAAACTTTACATGAGTTATCTCCAGTGGTTTTTGCACAAAGTATTGGCATAAGGTGGGGCTGTTTAACATTCCCTGTGGGAGGACCTTCCATTGATATCTCTGGACTGGCTGAGAATTCTTATAATTAGGAACTGTGAAGGCAAATTTTTCTCTATCTTTTTTTGTAAGGGTATGGTAAAGAAACAGTCTTTTAAGTCAATAACTATTATAGGCCATTCTTTGGGTAGCAGAGTGGGCAAGGGCATCCCAGTCTGTAGGGAGCCCTTTATTACTTTATTAGTAGCTCTCAGATCTGTCAGCATTCTCCATACCAGACTTTTTTTTAATAACAAATACAGGATAATTCCAAGGGCTGGTAGATTCTTCAATGTGTTGAGCATTTAACTGCTCTTGAACCAGCTGTTCTAAAGCTTGTAGCTTCTCTTTTGTCAAAGGCCACTGTCCAACCCAGACAGGTTTATTAGTTAGCCATTTTAAAGGTAAGGCAGTTGGTACTTCTGAGAGTTTAACAGCAGTTATGCTCTGTTTGTGTACAGCCTGAGTGGTTGGTGACTGTTTTTTATAGAATGTTACGATATTATTCCTAGAAACATGCATTGACCTGTATTCCTTTTCTGAGAGTGTAGGAATTTTAATCTGGGTATCCACTGTTGTAACAGATCTCGGCCCCATAGATTTACTGCTACATTTGCTATATATGGCTTCAGCCTTCCTCTCTGTCCTTCTGGCCCTATGCATTCAACCCATTTTGAACTGTTTTATCTGAGATAGGGTGCCAATTCCTAAAAGTTGGACATCTACCTCTTGAAGAGGCCAATTCGGATGCCATGATTTTGGTGTAATTATAGTCACATCCGCACCTGTGTCTATCAGGCCCTCCAGAACCAAGCCATTAATTCGAATTCTAAGCTTTGGTCTTTGTTCATTTATGGAAGTCTGCCAAAATATTTGTTTTGTTGTGTTCTCTGTAAACTGTGATTCATCTGTCAGAGCTGTTTTATCATCCATTGCAGTATCGGTTTTTACATTAGGCATTGGTTTATTCAGTTGTCCTGGAGAGGAATGACTTCCACAGTGGCTGGGAATGTTCTTACCACATTTGATTTGGGGGCCTGCAAGAGGCCCCCTGAAGCGTTTCCCACCAGTAAAGGGTTGCCTTGTATATCTATTTTTGATCTGCACTCACTGGTCCAATGTCGGCCTTTGCCACATCTTCTACATAATCCAGGAGGTGGTTGGGGTCTCCTGTTTAGGCTATTCCTAAAAGGAGTATTACTTCTAGGATTACCCCATGTACAATTTTTACTTATATGACCTGGTGTACCACATTTAAATCATTTGGTACCACGGGGCCTTCTTTCACCTTTGGGATTTGTCTCTCCTATCCAAGCCTCATTACTGTAGTTAAGAGATTCAACACTATTAGTATACTGAATCCATTCTTCCAAAGGAGCTGATCTGATCTTTAATGGTGTAAGTATTCTTTTGCATTCTGCATTAGCATTGTCGAATGCCAAGGACTCAGTTAGTACTTTTCTTAATTTTTTATCTGACACAGCTTTTGTTATAGCTGTGTTCAGCCTTTGTAAAAAAAATCAGTGCAGGGTTCATGTGGTCCCTGAAATATCTTTGTGTATACCTCAGTTGCTTTTCCAGGTTCTGGAATTTTTTCCCAAGCATTTAGAGCTGCTGTACGGCATAGGGATATTGTATGCTCATCATAAATGGCTTGTACATTCCTGTCAGCGAAACATCCCTCACCAAGTATTTGATCTTGGGAGATCTCAAAACCTCTGAGTTTACCTTGTTGTTCTAAATTTCTTGCCTCTTCTCTCAACCAGCTTTTCCACTGTATCTGCTGGCTATATTCTAGAACAGATGAAATTAACTGATGCCAGTCATCTGGAATGATTCTATGTGAGATAGACCACAAATTTAACATCTGTTTTACATATGTGGAGTGTATCCCATATGTAACTACTGCTTCCTTTGTATTTTTAAAGTCTCTTGTTGAAATTGGTTCTAATGTATATGTCGTATATGGCTCGGGGTATGTGTCATCTGCTGGCTTCTCATGGATGATAACAGGATAAGCCATTGTATGAGAGTCATTTGGAGATGTTACAACCTGTATGGTCTTACCCTTCTGCTTATTAGGTCCCTTGTCATGTTTATTGAGAGTTTCCTCCAGGGCTTGTAAACGAGCACCCAGGGTCTGTTCCAGGGAGTAAACCTCCTCTCTTGTAAGGGATTCCAGATTTCTCATGGAATCATGGAAGTTTTTATGTTCTTCTGAAACACATGATTCCATGGACCATATCTTATCAAGTAATGATAATTTTTCTTCCTTATATAGTGTTTGAGTAGCTACAATTTCACTCTGGAGAGTTAGTGTTCTGTCCATTAAATACTCATATTTATTATCAATAAAAGCAATTTTGGGTATAAGCTTGTTTTGTAAATTCTAGTTAGCAGATTCCAGAGAGAGAATATTTTTATGTAAGTCCTGGTCAGCAGAGTACAGAGAGAGAATCTTTTTCTGTAAGCCTTGATTGCTATCTTTTAAAGCCTGTATCAGTCCAATAATGACTCCTCTTTGTTCTTATTATTAAACCAGTGTTTGAACACTGTGTGAATTATTACAATGAATGCCAAAATGGTACAGGCCAGATATGCCTTAGGGAGGTCGTGTATTTCCAGGAAAATGTCATTCATCATACAGGCAAAAAAATTTTAAATTCTTGTGAGGTAATGTTGTCAGCCATATTACAAGAATTACTCAGAATTTGTTAGTCAGTTTTAAGGTGTAAAATTATCAAGTACTTTTACTTGAAATAAGCTTACCTTTCCGTGGTTTTTGGGGGGGTACAGTAGCACTTTTCAGCCAGCAGGAGGCGTTGGTATAGCTCCAAAGCAGGGCCTGCTGGCGACCTTGGCTGGTGGCAGCTGAAGGCAGGAGCCAAGATGGCGGGGAGCCGGCACTCAGGGAGGAGTGGGAACGCCTCACTCACAGAGGTTTTTGCTGGTCTGGGGGCTAAGCTAGGGAACTGAGACCGGACTAGCTGCTCCCTTTTTTGGGAATGGAACCGTGTAGGTGTTCCCTGGTTAAATGGAACTTTGCAGGCAGGTTTAGGTACCCGCCAGCCGGGGAGAAGGCTGAGGGTGGGA
Source organism: Onychomys torridus (assembly GCF_903995425.1). Classification (NCBI taxonomy): domain Eukaryota; kingdom Metazoa; phylum Chordata; class Mammalia; order Rodentia; family Cricetidae; genus Onychomys; species Onychomys torridus. Next base: position 17,362,754 of record NC_050450.1, on the reverse strand, counting down.
GCCACCTAGGCCTTTGGAATTTGCCCCACGTGAAATTATTAAGGTCACTCCACGTACTTAAAAGGGAGGTTTATTTTGTGGGATAACTTACAAATGAAGGGATAGGTTGCAGGGTCTGGGAAAGGTGTGGCGCAGTCCAGTGGTGTTCTCTGGAGAACTCTGCTCGGTCTACCTCCAGCATCCAGGGTCCTGGAACCCCGAGAAGCCTCTCCTCTCATCCTGGGTCTTCAGCTTCCTCCCTCAGCCCTGCCTTGTGGGCGTGACCATTACCAAAGCCTCAGTGGGGGTTGGAACTTCCAGGCCAAGGCTGGGATGGCTACCCACTACACCTGGACCTGTAGAGCAACACCCAAAGAACTAGATCTGAATTACATCCAGAACTAAATTCTGAGCCACCAGATGACATGGTCATTTTAGTACCTTTCTATCATCTTGGTTGTTTTTGTTTGTTTGTTTTCACCTCCCCCCATTCCCTAACCCCTGAAAAGTAGTATTTCAAAGCTATTGTTTACTTTGTACACTAAAGTTCTCCCTAGGAAGTTCTGACCGTCAGTTGTTAGATAAAAATCTATATTAGCTGAATTTACTGCCCAGCACCAATGTCATGAGCTGAATCTTCAGCCTTAATTGGTGAGGTGTGGCTGGATCACTGTCCTCACACAACTTCACCCTCAGTTTCTGTAGAAGAGCCCCCGAGATGCCAGTCCAATCTCCCTACTCCTAGAGAAAGGCCGTTTTCGTTAAGATTCTTAGGATTGGTTTACCCTGTATCCCCTGAAGCTACCTACCTTCCTTAATAGTATAGGGCTTGCTCTGGGCTTTCCTACTTTGGGCAGGGTCCAAACGGTCTTTTCCCTGGGCTTGGCTCGGCTTGATTTCCAGAGTGAGTTCTGTGGTAGCAAGAGGAGTAAGTGCTCTGTGGGTGGGTGCAGTTACCTACAGAACCACAGCCGCATTCCCAGGGTACGTGTGCTCTTGGTGGGTGCAGTTACCTACAGAACCACAGCCGCATTCCCAGGGTACGTGTGCTCTTGGTGGGTGCAGTTACCTACAGAACCACAGCCGCATTCCCAGGGTACGTGTGCTCTTGGTGGGTGCAGTTACCTACAGAACCACAGCCGCATTCCCAGGGTACGTGTGCTCTTGGTGGGTGCAGTTACCTACAGAACCACAGCCGCATTCCCAGGGTACGTGTGCTCTTGGTGGTCATGGTGTAGGGGTGCTAGTAGTCGTGGTGGTTGTGTCCTAGCACTTACGTTTCAGAGCAGCTCACTGTAGTTCAGGGTTTTCTGCTGTGTGCTCATGCATGATGTGCAGTGAGTAGATGCTGAGAGTGCCTCCATCATCCTAGGCAGGCTATGTCAGATGTCAGAGCTAGCATGTTAACACTGGCTGTTGTGCAGTACCATTACATGGACTTTTTCTTTAGATACTAATGGAAGCAGAACCAGCTTGAGAGAATTGCCTGAGCCCTGGCTTTGTTCAGTCCTTCCTTAGGGAGGGTTGCTCTGTACAGCTACAGCAGCCAGATTCTAGGGAGGTTAGAATCGTAGACCTGATCTGTTTTCTAACTTCCCATTGAATGTGGACACTTATCCATCCTACATCTCCTATAGTTTATTCTGGACCCAGATAGAGAAAATGTATTGCTTCTTGTGTCACAGAAAGAAATCCATAGCAATCATTGCATGTTTTTTCTATTATCAGCTCATTTTATTTTTGCTACAGTTTGACATTTTTCTTTCATGAGTTTTTCATTGGTCCAAATTATAGTCTTTTACTGAGTTTATGTACATTCTTGATTATTATCAGATACACAGTATTTTTTTTTTTTTTTTTTTTTTTTTTTTTTGCTGAGACAGGGTTTCTCTGTGTAGCTTTGGATCCTGTCCTGGAACTCGCTCTGTAGCCCAGGCTGGCCTTGAACTCACAGAGATTCGTCTGCCTCTGCCTCCCAAGTGGTGGGATTAAAGGTGTGTGCCACCGCTTCCCGGCAGATACACCATATTTTTTTAAATGTGTATCTAAATACAGATTTTATTTATGGGGATTTCTTTTATTCTTAGTTTAGAAATCCAGAAAACCAGTCTGCTTGCCTCATGGGCTAAGTGGTGCTGTTTTTGTTTTTAAGGCTTAGCCTTCCCTGTGCAGATGCTGTTGGCACTGAGCACTATGTCTGGATCAGAAGGGCAAGGGAGGTGTCTGGTGGATAGTATAAAGAAGTGGTCATGAACAAGATGGACTCCATGCTCCTGGCCTGAAAAAAAGTCTTGGGCGAGAAACATTTCTGTTTAGGAGACAGCTTGCTTGATGTTTGCTTCTCGTGAGGCTGGCTAACCACTGACTGTCCCATGGCCTGAAAGAAAAGGTCAACAGTCTGGCATTTCAGGTGGTTTATGACTGGCAAGAATGGTGTTCGGGCAAAAAGGTTCAGCCTTCTTGGAGCTGTTCTGGAGGGTCTGCTGGAAAGACCCAGTCCTCAAGGTGGACCCAGTGGGTGGATACGGACATCCCAAGGAAGAGAGGGGAGGATAGTTTGGTTTACCTGAGCAGGGACATGGCCAAGAGTGGAGGAAGTTTCTAGTTGCAAGGACTGTTGTTTGCAGGTTGGGCATACCAGGCAAACCTTACTTGTTACTTAGCTTGTTTGCACAGAGACTGGGTTCATTTGTAGACTCAGATCATTCGACAGTATAAGCGAAAGAAGTTGGTCATGTTAAGAAATGTATACTAGGGTTGGGGATTTAGCAAGTGCAAGGCCCTGGGTTCAATCCTCAGCTCAAAAGAAAAAAAAAGAAATGTATACTGGGCTGGGTGGTAGTGGCGGCAGCGGTGGCAGTGTACGCCTTTAATCCCAGCACTCGGGAGGCAGAGGCAGGTGAATCTCTGTGAGTTCAAGGCCAACCTGGGCTACAGAGTGAGTTCCAGGAAAGGCGCAAAGCTACACAGAGAAACCCTGTCTCAAAATATCCCCCCCCCACCACGCACAAAAAAAAAATGTATACTGGGACCGGATGGTTTTGATGCATGCCTTTAATCCCAGCACTTTGGAGGCAGAGGCAGGTGGATTTCAGAGGTTAAGGCCAGCCTGGTCTACAGAGTGAGTTCCAGGACAGCCAAGGCTATACAGAGAAACCCTGTCTCTAAAGACCACCCCCCAACAACAACAACAAAATCATACTGGGGCTAGAGAGATGGCCCAGCAATTAAGAGCACTGGGTGCTTTTTCCGGAGGACCCAGGTTCAATTCCGAGTACAGACAACATAAAAAATAAAATGCAAAAAAAAAAAAAAATCATACTAAGCCTAGTATAATGGTTCATGCCTTTAATCCCAGTTCTCTGAAGGTAGGAGGATTGTGAATTGGAGGCTAGCCTGGCTACATTGAGAGATACTACAAAAAGAAAAATTCATACTAAACTTTTTCTTTCTTTTATTTTGGTTTTTCCAGACAGGATTTCTTGTAGTTTTGGTGCCTGTCCTGAATCTTGCTTTATAGACCAGGCTGGCCTCAAACTCACAGAGATCTCTGTCTCCCAAGTGCTGGGATTAAAGATGTGTGCCATCACTGCCTGGCTTTTTTTTTTTTTAAACAAGTATATTATTTTCTTTCAGTAGTCCTATATTCAAATTAGTTATTGAATATTGACCCTAAGTTTTTTCAAGCTCTATAAATTTGTGCAAAGCTATCAAGATAGTTTCCACACAAAGTCAGTATTATTTTAATTTTAAATTACACTTATTTATTTTGTGCATGTGTGTTTGATCCCTGGAACACATGTAAAGGTTGAAGGAGAGAACAGACAGAGTCCACAAAGTTATCCTCTGATCTCTACATGTATTGTGTGGCATGTCCCCCCTGCTGCACACACACACACCATATACATAGAAATTAAAAATAGGGATGGCATTGGAGGTGCATGTCCCTAATCCGGCAGGGAGGCAGAGGCAGACAGATCTCTGTAGGTTCAAGGGCAGCCCGGTCTATACATAAGTTCCGGGACTGCTAGGACTACAGAGAGGCCCTATCTCAAAAAATAATGAGTAAACTTTCCTTTGAAATACTTAAGAGTTACAATAAACACTCCCCCACTCAGCTTGCCTAATGCGAACACCTTTCCAAACCCTGATGTTAGCATAGGACAACACTGCTGATGGAACTTAGGACATATTTGGAATCTCTTTACTTTCCTCTAAAAGATCGTTTTTCTGCATTTAGCTGTGATGCCTCCTCCACCTCTGATCCTGTGGCTTTCCTTATTTTTTCATGATCTTTTTTTATTCTTTTTTGAAAGAATACTGGTCAGGCATTTTATAGAATATCCCATATTTTGGATTTGTCTGGTGTTTTCTTTCTTTTTAAATGTTTGTTTATGTATGAGTATTTTGTCTGCATGTATGCCTGCATACCAGAAGAGGGCATCAGATCCACTATAGATGGTTATAAGCCACCATGTGGTTGTTTGGAATTTAAATCAGGACCTCTAGAAGAACAGAGCAACTAGTGCTGTTAAACACTGAGCCATCTTTCCAGTCCTTTGTCTAATATTTTCTTGTGATGGTTATAAGGAACCCTGTGGAACTGAGATACCTTCTACATCCTTTTGGGGTTCATGTTGTCCACATAACTGATGATGTTAGATGAAGTTCATTGTACTTATTAAAGTTAAGCCTGTGGTCAATGATGCTTGGAGTGTGTGTCATTTATTGTAGATATTTTTATTTTGGAAGGGACTATTCTGCTTACCCAGTCAAGTCCTTCTAGATGAAGGCACTGGTGATTTGGAGAGTTCCTAATTGGTGAAGGTGGGCGCTGGCCTGGAGTACAGACTCTTCAGACAGTCACTATCTGCAGGCCTATACACTTCTAGGACACTGTGTAGGAACAGAGACATCCCAATAGTGCAGTGAGTGTGAGTTCCTTGATAGGATGGTTTCTCGGAAAGAAAGGGAAGAAAGAAAGAAGAGAGGGAGGGAGAGAGGAAGAGAGGAGAGAGAAGAGCCGGGAATGGTAGCATATACTTTTTTTTTTTTTAAATTTATTTATTTATATACAGTGTTCTGTTTGCGTGTATTCCTGCAGGCCAGAAGAGGGCATCAGATCTCACTACAGATGGTTGTGAGCCACCATGTGGTTGCTGGGAATTGAACTCAGGACCTCTGGAAGAGCAGCCAGTGCTCCTAACCTCTGAGCCATCTCTCCAGTCCCAATAGCATATACTTTTAATCCTAGCGCTTGAGAGGCAGAGAGAGGCAGGTGTTTCTTTTAAGTTCAAGGTCAGCCTGGCCTACATCATGAGTTCCAGGATGCCAGGGCTATGAAGAGAGACTCTGTCTCAAAAAAACAAAAATTAAAATTTAAGTTACATTTATTTATTTGTTTGCTTTATGTGGGTGTGAGCACTTGTTTGCCACAGGACATATGTAGAGGTCAAAGGACAACTTCTGGGAGTCATTTCTTTCCTACTACCAAATGTATCCCAGGAATTGAACTCAGTTGAAAGGAAAAGCTAAAGTGCCTTTACCTACTGACTCATGCTGACCCATCTCACTAGCCTGAAACTGTCTTGTGTTTTTTTTTTTTTTAAATCAAGGCCAGATCCTTGTCTCCTACTGCTTTTGGAGATGACACTTTGTATTAATTTACATCTATCTACACACTTCAATTCTTGCTGCTTTCTCAGGAGTCTGCATCCTGCCTTTTGTGATCATTGTGGTTAGTGTTGAAACCTCCTCAAATTTGTTTTCAGGTAAAACTACAGTACTGTTTATTGTATGACCTTTGCCTTGAGCCAGTAACCTGTTGTTGGTGAGCTCCAGGTTTAGTGAGACTGTCTAAAAAAAAAATGTTGTTGAGAAGTGATGGAGGAAGACCCCTGATGACAACCTCTGGCTTCCATGTATACTCAACGTGCACTCCATACACAATAAATAAATGTAGGCTGGACAAGATAGACCAGCACTGCATGTAGTGAGAGGTACTTTGAGGAAAGGGTGACATTGTTTTCTGGATGGTCATTGTTTCTGGGCCTCTACAACAGTGGCTGATAAGTGGAGGGCCAAAGGACCTCTGGCCTGTTGAAACCTGTGGTTAGGTGCTCAAGAATTAGCTGCAAGAATGTGGAATCTCAGGCTGGCCTAGTGCCTTCCCTTTTCTTCCTGTTTCTGGCAACAATTCTAAATTGGTAGGCATGTGATTGTCATTCTTGTTCAGAAAGACGAACAGAAAGATGTACAGATCTTCCTGTACATGTTGAGGTTGTTTTGAAAATTTCCTTTGGAGTTAATCATGAATAGTGGAACAGACTCTCTGTGTTTTGCTTGATCATTATTGATTTTAGTAAGAAGCTCTTTATTAAGACTGTGTAGCTAAGGAGCCCAGCAGGAAGATGGTTAGGGATAAACTGAGTTCTCCAGCCTGCTGGAGGGGATTCCTGCCTGATGACTGTTACTCATGTGGTAAGCAGTCTCCTAGGGACTGGTTTTCTTATTCTCTTACTTCAAGCAGAGAATAGCTTCTAAGGATTAAAAACAAAAATTTGACCCATGAATCCAGCATTTCCCTTTAGGGTCTCTCAGTTGTAGTAGTCATATTACTATGGTGGTACATTCATACATGGAAAAGATTGGGTAAACACAGTGTCTTCAGGACTCTGGAACTTTCTGATAGGCCCCTGATAGCTTCCAAGGGATCTTGCACCTTGCCTGGAGAGATGCTTTACCCATTACATGGATAATGGATAAGCCATGCCTTGCCAGGGTAGAGTTGAAGGACAGTAGAAGGAGAAGACTCAGTGAGTTAGTGTGAGTGAACATAAGCAGTATAATTGCAGCAATGACATGGCTGGAGGAGCAGAGAGACCTTAGCTTGTCAGATCACAGGCTGCCGTCAAGGGGAGTGGTTTGATAAGGCTGGAACTCTAGAGGAATGCCCACACTCGGGAGTATGTGTATGTGTTGTGTTCTCTCTTTCTCTGCCTGCCCATGCAGCCCTGGAGGAAGGTTCTTTCTATGTGACAAATATTCATATGTATAGAGTTTATCTCAGCTGGGCAGTGGTGGCGCATGCCTTTAATCCCAGCACTCGGGAGGCAGAGGCAGGCGGATCTCTGTGAGTTTGAGGCCAGCCTGGGCTACCAAGTGAGTTCCAGGAAAGGCGCAAAGCTACACAGAGAAACCCTGTCTCGAAAAACCAAAAAAAAAAAAAAAAAAAAAAAAAAAAGAGTTCATCTCAGCATTTGACTGGAGTCCTGGAGACCAAGGTTCTTTTTTTGTTTGTTTGTTTTTTTGAGACAGAGGTTCTCTTTGTAGTTTTGTTGCCTGTCCTGGATCTCGCTCTGTAGGACAGGCTGGCCTCGAACTCAGTTCTGCCTCCTGAGTGCTGGGATTAAAGAGGTGTGACACTGCTGCCTGGCTTGAGGCCAAAGTTTTTATAAGGAGCTAGCGCTGAAGCTGGAAGCTGATTACAAGGTGCCAGGGTCAGATCTCTGTGCCTGCAGGCTCTGAAACATCATTCTAATTTTCTGACTAGATTGTGGGGAGAAACATTTGTTGAATGCATTTAATTCCCAAGGAAAGATTCATGGTTAAGTGGTGTATAATATAATTTCAGATTAAAAACACAATTATTCTTAGTTGTCAACTTTAATGTGTTAAATTAACTTTAGCAAAGCAAAAGCAAGAACCTATTGTTGTTATTGTTTACTAGCTAAGAATAGATTACACTTAGTAAAGCTTTTAATAGATATTTATTCTAAATTTTACCCAGGAGTTTTTGGCAGTAACATGGAATTTTTGTAAAAGTTTATTTCATGTATATGACTGTGTGCCTGCATGTGTGTATATGTACCACATGTGTGCCTCTAGCCTCCAGAGGCCAGAAGAAGGCTTTGGATCCCTAGAACTGATGTTGCAGATGGTTGTGAGCCACCATAGCCATGCTGGGAACTGAATGTGGGTTCTCAGCAACAGGAAGTGCTCTTAGTCACTGATCCATCTCTCCAGGCCTTGAGATAGAATTAGTCCATAGGCTGGATTATTTTTAAGTATCCTGTTATTTCTAGGATTTATTTATTTTCTGTATATGGTGTTCTATCCGCATGTACACTTGCATGCCAGAAGAGGGCATCAAACCCCATTATAGATGGCTGTGAGCTACCACGTGGTTGCTGGGAATTGAACTTTGGAAGAGCAGCCAGTTCTCTTAACCACTGAGCCATCTTTCCAGCCTCCAAGTATCATGCCCTTCCTTCCTTCCTTCCTTCCTTCCTTCCTTCCTTCCTTCCTTTTTTTGTTTTTTTTTTGAGACAGGGTTTCTCTGTGTAGTTTTGGTGCCTGTCCTGGATCTCGCTCTGCATCCTATTTCTAATACAGCTCTTGTAGTTACTGATTTCTTCTTGTCCTGTACACAAATTTGCATTCTGAAGATACTAGTTCATTTATCTGTTCTTTAGCAAATATCCCTTTAGTATTTAATCATTCATTCCAAAAGAAATTAATGAACAAATGAATGAATGAATGAACACGGAAGTTCAAAAGGTTTTAGGGACCTCATATGGTCTTATTGATAAAGTTCTTCAGAAGCTCATGCCTGTCCCCCACCAAGACCTACTGCCCACATCATCTCTTCCTTTCCAGGGCTTGTCCTGTCTCGCATCTGTCAAGGTAAACAGTCTGTCCTTCTCTCAGAAGTCATGCCTGTTAACTCATTGATGGATTCCTGTTGTGTACCAGATGTCTTACTTTCCTCTAAAAGTTGCACATGCATTTCTTGAAAATTCTCCTTATAGTGGCGCGTAATTCATGTACTCTCTGTCCTTTGAGAGAGGGCCTCATGATGTAACCCTTGGCTTGACTGGAACCCTCTATTTAGACCAGGCTAGTCTTGAACTCAGAGATCTACCTGCCTCTGCCTCCTGAGTACTGGCATTAAAGGCGTGAGCTATCATGGTGGACCTGATTTTGGTTTTGTTTGTTTTTAATTGTCCCGAGAATCATCTTGGACAGGAACATCACTGTCTAGCTGGCCTCTATCCATGCGTAGACCAGGCTGCCCCACCACAAGCTGTGGCTCTCCTGTAAGCAAGCCAGTTGTATCATCTTTCTGCTTTATCCTTAGCCCCATTGCAAGGACAGCTTGGTGTCAAGTAATTAGGGACTGTGCAGTTTTTAAAAAGTGTATAGTTCCACATTTAGCAAAAATAAGCTTCTATGTACCTGGCTATTAGTCTCCTGAGGGTCAGTGAAGCTGTTATCTGTAGCTATGGAAGACTCAAGATGTCTGATGTGGGACTTGAGAGAAGGTGTGCTGCTCCATGGTGTGCTTCTACATAGAATGCCATCCCCTGTTCTTTGAGGGCCACTCCATTGTTTTCTGCATCTCATTAATATGTACCCTGCCTCTGACTTTGCCTGAGCCTCCTACTTCATGCCTGTAAAACTGAAGCCAGAGTTGGGTGATAGTGGTGCATACCTTTAATCCCAGCACTCTAGAGGCAGAGGCAGATGGGGGCAGGGTGTCGTGCAGGGCTTCTCTGTGTAGCTCTGGCTATTCTAGAACTCACTCTGTAGACCAATGTGTCCTAGAACTCAGAGATCCATCTGCTTCTGCTTCCTGTGTGCTGGGACTAAAGATGTGCACCACCATGCCTGGCTGAAGTTTCCAGTCTTAATCACAAGTGAGAGTGACTAGGATTTAGGGTATAGATGTATATGTAAGAAAGGCTACTGGTCAGTTTGTGACTGGGGGAGAGGATGTAGTTCTTGAAATAACAAGGTGTCTATAGGACAGGTAGAGTTTTTAAAAATGTTTTAGATTTATTTTTATGTGTATAAATGTTTTGCCTACATGCATATGTGCCCATGTGCATGTCTGTTGGATTCCCTGAACTGGGGTTACAGATTATTGTAAGCCACAATATGGATGCTGGGAATCAAAGTGGGGTCATCTGGAAGAGCAGCCAGCCCCGAAACAGAGGTGATTTTTGTTGGTTTTGTTTGTTTTTGATGAGATTTTTCCATATAGCCTGGCTGGCCTGGAACTCTGTGTATAGATCAGGCTGGCCCTGTTTCATCTGCTTCTGCCTCTAGAATGCTGAGATCAGTCAGAGGTTTTCTGTTGCTGCTGCTTGTCTTTGAGATGCAGTTTTACTCAGGCTGAACTTACTGTATAGCCCAGGCAACTTCCTCAAATTCCTGGTAATCCTATTAAGTACTGGGGTCATAAGTGTCCCTCAGTATACCCAACTTTAGTAAATTAAGTAAATGACGCGCTCTGACATCCAGAGAGAAGAGGGATGGTAGACTGGCTTTTTGTTGCTTTATATTTCTCCAGAAATTTAAATTTTAGAATCTGTGGAGTAACCAAAAACATTTGCTTACTATAATTTTGGGTTACCATGTGGGTGGCAAAGTGATGGGGCTGTGCTCAAGGGAATGACTTGCCCCTAGACCCCAATCAGCTGGGTTCTTTGGCTGTGGGGCCTCTTCAAGGCCATAGGTTAGAAGAGATAGCAGGGCCCTCCTTGGCATGTGGCCCTTTGGGCAATGTGTATCTAATAACAGCTGTAGTACAATAAGCATGTAGACTTTACACTTGAGGGCTTTTTTCTAAGGCATTTCATTTCACAATTGATGCTTTAAAAGGTAAGTTGCAACTATCATTGCCTTTACTACACAAGTAAAATCAGTCATTAAATCATAGTGATGGTTTCAAGTTAGGACTGCACTGAGGGAGGCATAACCATATTGACCTTGTAAACATTATCCAGCTGGGGAGAGGCCTTGAGAAGCGTTTGGCTAGTGCACTATAGCCAAGGCAGGAAGAAATTACAGACTTCCACGTAAGCACTAGGTTGCCAGGAGATGATGTGCTTATGCTCATACGAGTGGCACTTCTGCTGGTCAGTGTCAAGAGCCCAGGGTTGGTTCATGACCATGTGGGCTTAGCCAGTGGTTAGACTGGTATCAGGAGGCACTTGGGTTCTTATGGGTGGTGGTATGCCTTAAGCTTGTCTTTTTAGGATTCTAGAGGGTGCCTGAAGTTACTCCAGGAAGGATTCTAGGGTGTAGAGGTCCCTGAATGGTACCCTAGGGGCTCTGTTTGGAGTGCCTATCTAGTGGCCATGCCTAGACTGCTGAGTTGAGAGTTGCCTCTGCCTCCAAGACTTTACACTGGCAGGTTTTTTGTTGGAAGACAGGCTTTTTTTTTTTTTCATTTTTCTTTATTAATTTTTTACTCATTCCACATACTATCCATAGATTCCCCCCTCCTCCCTCCTCCCACCCCCTCAGCCCTCTTTCCCAAGCCACCCCCGCATCCCCACATCCCCCAAATCGAGGTCTCTCATGGGGAGTCAGCAGAGCCCAGCACACTGAGCCTAGGCAGGTCCAAGCCCCTTCCCACTGCACCAAGGCTGTGCAAGTTCTCACTCCACAGGCACTGGATTCCAGAAACCTGTCCATAGATCAGGGACAGATCCCGATCCCCCTGCCTGGGTGCCCCCCAAACAGTTCAAGCCAAACAACCGTCTTCCGTTTACAGAGTTTCTCTGTGTAGCTTTGGAGCCTGTCCTGGAACTTGCTCTGTAGACCAGGCTGGCCTCAAACTCACAGAAATCCACCTGCCTCTACCTCATGAGTGCTGGGATTAAAGGTGTGCTCTACCACTGCCCAGCTAGACAGATAATCTTTTGAGTTTTTGCATTCCTTGAGTGTTTGGTCAGATGTCCTCATCCTAGTAAGAGCTGCTGCTGCTGCTTTTATATGTACATGTATGTATGTACACCACATGCATGTCTGGTGCAAATGGAGGTCAGAAGCAGGCATCAGATTGCCCAGAACTGGAGTTACAGATAGATGGTTATAAACCAAATCCCAGGTTCTCTGCAAGAGCAACAAGTACTTTTAACTGCTGAACCATCTCTCCATTCCCTAGTAAGAGCTTCTTGATTGTTTGAAAGTGTACTATCCCCATCCAAATAGTACTGACATTCTGTGTAGCTTCTTGAGGGCCTCGTTTTTTTTCTTTGTTGTTGTTGTTCTATCAAAGTGCTGCAGCAGTGCAGAATAGATACTAGGTACTTAGTGGGTGGAATTGCCTTAAGAGGCTTTGGATCTTTGGTAGTTGAAACTGCTTTAGCATATTAGACCAGATTCTTGTGCTAAGCACCTGGGCCCTGAGACTATGTATTATCTGTTGTTGCTACTTCAGAAATCTGGTGTCCATTATCTATATCACTTTGGTTTTGATTTCCAAATGAAGTTTTTTCTTTTAGCTATGTGGAGACTGCTTGTTATATTTAGATTTCAAACCTTAGAGGAAAGCAAAACTTTAAAATGTGTGAGATGTTTTGCTGTTACAGGTCACATTCTGAACATGACCTTTGCAGTACTAAGTTGTTTCACCCTCCCTGGTCCCTTTTACTCTGTCCAAATACTTGCCCAAACATGGTCTAGCCACATAGTAGCCAGGCCTACTCTGGCTCTTCCTGCATTCTCCATATTTTATGTAGCTACCCCACTACTATAACTGGGTGGTTCTAGAACAAGAAGACATGTCTGTCTGTTAGCATGGCCCCAGAGCCTTGCTAGTACAACAGTGTATTTGCTGAGTAATAAGATGAATAATACAGTTAATTTATAGTTCTTAGAGAATATAATGAACAAAGTAAGTGAATATGTGTTTGTGAAACCATAGAAGTGCCTGGGAGGAATGGGGCATACTTTGAGAAGTTGCTTCTTGTCCTGTGCTGTTTGCAGCGGGGTATGCTAAAGATCCTGGCTCTAGGTTTTTTGGGACTGTGGCGTTGGTGATATGCCATGGTCTGTGTAAACAGTGTGGTGGTTGTTGAGAGAGGTTCACAAGGGTGAGGGCAGCATAATCTTGGGGCTTTGAGGTTGAAAGTAGATGGTGGTGTGTGCCTAATAAAGGTGCTGTTCCGTGGTATGCTTCTACATAGAGTGCCACCCCCTGTTCTTTGAGGGCCACCCCATTGTATTCTGGTCTCATTAATATGTATCCATCTCATTAATATGCCTCTGACTTTGTTTGAGCCTCCTATTTCATGCCTGCAAAACTGAAGCCAGAGGATGGTGGCACATACTTTAATCCCAGCCTCTGGAGGTAGAGGCAGAGGCAGGCAGATCTCTGTGAATTTGAGGCCAGCCTGGGCTACATAGTGGGATTCAGGACAACTAGGACTGTTACATAGAGAAACCCTGTCTTGAAAAAACAAAATAAAAAATCTGAAGCCAGTTTGGCTTAGCTCAGGCTCCAGAGCATTGTGTACCTGCCCATGACATGCTGATGGCTTCAGACAGGTGTCAGCGCAGAGACATTTAGTTTGTGTTAGTGCTGAATGTACCTTCAAAGAAGAGTTTAGTTTTACTTTGAGTATTTTCTGTCCTTTTTTTTGAGACATGATTTTGCTATGTATCCCTGGCTGGCTTGGAAATTGCTGTGCACACCAGGCTGGCCTTGAACTCATACAGAGATTTGCTGCCTGTCTCCCAAGTAGCTTTAAACTTAAAAAAGAGGAAAAAAATAGGGGCTGGAGATATGGCTCAGCAATTTAAGAGGCTCACTGGTTGCTCTTCCAGAGGACCTGGGTTTGGTTCCCAGAACCCACATGGCTGCTCACAATAGTTTTTAACTCCAGTTTCAGAGTATTTGACACCCTCTTCCAACCTCCACAGGTACTACATGCATGTGGTACACAAGGCATACATGCAGGCAAAACACCCATACACATAAAATAATTTTTAAAATTAAAATTTGCTATTTTATGTATATGGGTGTTTTTGCTGCATGTATCTTTGTACCATATGTGTGCCTAGTGCCAGTAGAGGCCAGAAGATACCCAGGAACTGAAGTTGTAGACTGTTGTAAACTATCATTGGATACTATAAATTGAACCAAGGTTCTCTGGAAGAGCAGCCATATCTAAACTGCTGAATCATATATCTGGCCCTTCTGAACTTTTCAATGGCATTTTATTTTAGGCTTGAGTGATACTGTCAGGCATCTTAAAGGAAAGTGCCTGTATTACGTGTCTCTTGTGTTCACAGCTAGAAAAGACTTGTGTTGAAATCTTTCTCTCTGATGGGCTCTGGGAAGTATAAGACAATAACTGGGCTCAGCCAGACTTCTATTCAGGGTTCTGACTGGTCTCGTTTGTGTTCTGGAGTGCCTTGCCTATACCATAAAGAAACAGGGTGGTGGTTTTGGTTTTTCGAGACAGGGTTTCTCTGTAGCTTTGGAGGCTGTCCTGGAACTCGATTTGTAGACCAGGCTGGCCTTGAACTCACAGAGATCCACCTGCTTCTGCCTCCCTAGTGCTGGGATTAAAGGCATGTGCTACCACCTCCTGGCTCCTCAGTTTTATCCTAACAGTTCACTCCATCAGTAGTAAATACAATTTTATTTTTTATTTTTATTCTTTGGTTTTTTGAGACAGGTTTTTTTCTGTGTAGCTTTGGTGCCTGTCCTAGATCTTGCTGTGTAGACCAGGCTGGCCTGGAACTCACAGAAATTCACCTGCCTCTGCCTCCCCAGTGCTGGGATTAAAGGCGTGTGCCTGCACGCTTAGCATGTTTGGGTTTTTTTTTTTGCATGTGTGTTTGTGTTTTTAAGATTTTTTATTATATATACAGTGTTCTGTCTGCATGTATGCCTGCACACCAGAAGAGGATGCCAGATCTCACTATAAATATATGTAGTTGCTGGGAATTGAACTCAGGACCTCTGGAAGAACAGCCAGTGCTCTTAACCAGTGAGCCATCTCTCCAGCACCTAGAGTAGGTTCTTAACAGAATGGATTGTTGACTTTGGGGCTGGTCTTTCTTAGTTGTAGCGATATCCTTTTCTTTTTTCTTTTCTTCTTCTTCTTTTTTTTTTTTTCCAAGACAGGGTTTCTCTGTAGCTTTGGAGGCTATCCTGGACTAGCTCTGTAGACCAGGCTGGCCTCGAACTCACAGAGATCCACCTGCCTCTGCCTCCCAGGTGCTGGGATTACAGGCATGCGCCACCACTGCCCGGCGCGATATCCTTTTCATTCTAGGGTGTTTAATGGGGTCACTGCCTCCATTCCCTGGGTGCCAGTAACACTTTCTTCCATGTGTGAGAAGCCTAAATGTCCCTAGTACAAGCCAGGTTTTGCCCTAGTTGAGAGCCTCTGGGAGAGAATATTTGTCAGAGTTTCTCAGGTTTAACTTGTAGCATCTGTGTCCCTCTTGAAGACTGGGTTTTAGATGTGGTCCTGCACCTGATAGCTCTTATAATGGGCTCTGTGAGAGGCAGCCCCAAGATTGTGTTTGTGTCTGGCCAGCCAATTGCTTGTAGACTAGATATGTGCACTCTTGGGAAAGCAGCTTTGGTGGCACATCTGAGCTGACAGGTGTATTGGGGTGAAGCTTGATGTCTTTCGCATTGGCCCATATGAAAAATGCGTTAGATGCTGTAGTCAGCAGTGAAAATGGCTTGCTCTGAAATGCCCTGTGTGGCTTTCTCACTCTGTTTTTGAGTTTCACTCTTGACCCCACCACCACAATAAACACTACCAGTAACAACACACACTTCCTGTCCTTCAGGTCTCAGCTCTCATGCCGTCCTAACCCCTCATATTTGCTTTAGGTGATCTGGGTGTTTTCTGTGGCACTTGCTGTCTTGTGTGTGGGTAGGTGTTACAAAGGAAGTTGGCAGAATTTGTGCCCAGTGATGCTCTACCTTTTTCTGAATCTATTCTGCCTGGTGTTTTGGAGTCTGCTGGAGTAGGTTAAGCTTGGTCAAGTGAGCTCTGTGGTTCCCAGTGAGCCCCGCTCTGGCTAGCAGCTGCCACAGGGACCAAGAGCCATTGGCCACACTGCTTTAGGTAGGTGCTTGGACAAGGGGTCATTAGAACCGAGTTAAGGTACACCAGTGCTTGGGACACCAGTGCTTTTCTCTGAGCTTCTGTTCTGGAGGCTTTTGTTGTAACCATGGAAACCACTCAGATGGTAAAGAAGGTTTTTTAGACACATGCCTAAAATCCATGGGCTCACATACCTGCTCCCAGTGGGCTCTCCAAGGGCCAAAACTGTAAAATTAGCAGTCAGGAAGCATGGGCTGAAGATAGCTTTTTTAGTAAATGTTCCTGAGGGCAGTATAAGCATTTATTGTTTGTGTCCTCCAAATGGTGTTTGATATCAAGGTCATCTGTCTCAAAATAACCAGTGTGATGGGCACTGTCAGGCTCAGGAGAATGCCTACAGCCTGTGGTATTGTCTGTGCAGCCACTGTGGCAGGTTCTTTGAAATTCCTCGTTCTTGCATGTCACTCAGAACCTTGTAGGACTTGGGTCATGACTACTATGAAGGAACAGTGTTAACCCCTATTTGGGCTTCTGTGTGGGCTGGGTTGTAACTCAGTGGTAGAGTGCATATTTAGCATGTGTTTGGTCCCTGGGTTGGGTCTTAAGAAGCTCCATTGGCTCCTTTCCTGAATTTTTTCGGTCAAGAAGTGTGTTGGTGCACAGTTAGGTCTTCTAGGGCCTGAGTCAGCCCTTGTCACAATCTATTTCTTAAGAATTTATATCTTGATGGCACACACCTTTTTTTTTTATTTTTTATTTATTTTTTTTATTTAAAGACAGGGTTTCTCTGTGTAGCTTTGGAGCCTTTCCTGGAACTCACTCTGTAGCCCAGGCTGGCCTCCAACTCACAGAGATCCTCCTGCCTCTGCCTCCCGAGTGCTGGGACTAACGGCATGTGCCACCATCACCCGGCGATGGCACACACCTTTAATCCCAGCACTTGGGAAGCAGAGGCAGATGGATCTTTCTGAGTTTGAGGCCAGGTTGGTTTATATAGAGAATTCAGGCCAGCCAGGGATATACAGGCCTTATCTCTCAAATGAAAGAAAATTATGTCTTGCCAGTGTAGTGGGTCACATCTGTAATCTCAGTAACTCAGGAGATGGAGGCAGTAGGATTTTGGAGATCAAGGCCATCCTAATCCACATGAAATCCTATCTCAAAACAACACCAAAAGCTTATGTCTGCTGAGCAGTGGTGGCTCACACCTTTAATTTCAGCACTTGGGAGGCAGAGGCAGGTGGAACTTTGTGAGTTTGAGGCCAGCTTGGTCTACAGAGCGAGTTCCAGGACAGCCAGGGTTACACAGAGAAACTGTCTCGAAACCCCACACCCCCCTCAAAAAAATTCCAGGACAGTATAGATGTTTCTAATATAACTATAAGCAGCTCCTCCAGTTGTATAACTATGTTTCTACATATTTTAGATCTATTTCTAAGGGATTCATGTGTTCCACTAAGTGTGCATAGCTTGGCTTACCCCATCACCTTTGTTTTGAGCATCTAATCGGGTCTCAGCTTTGCTGAGATATCTGAAGCTACAGTAGGTTTAAAAAGGTTCCCCTAGTGGTGCTGAGCCTTGGGCCTTCTAGGCAAGTGTGTTACCATAAAGCCATACCCCTGGCCACTATGTTTTTCTTTTGTAATAGTTTATGAATCTGCTCTTAAAATACTGTCACCTCAGCTGGGTGGTGGTGGCACACGCCTTTAATCCCAGCACTCGGGAGGTAGAGCCAGGTGGATCTTTGTGAGTTCAAGGCCAGCCTGGTCTACAGAGCGAGATCCAGGAAAGGCGCAAAGCTACACAGAGAAACCCTGTCTCGAAACACACACACACACACACACACACACACACACACACACACACACACACACACACTGTTACCTTGTTTTCTTAGGTTGAATTTCTAAGATCGAAAGAGTAATATGTTCAAGATTTTTTTAATTTATTTTTATTTTTTGTGTGCATATGTAGTAATATGTAGTATGTGTTTAAGTGTTCATGTGTGAGGGTGTGTTTGTGCCATCCATGATGTGCATGGGGTGTTCAAAGGACAGCCTCAAGTATCAGTATCCATTTTCCACCTTGTTTGAGGCAGAGTTTCATTGTTTGCTACTGTGATACATACTCTAGGCTAGCTGATCCAAAGGCTTCTGGAGAATTCTCCTGTCTACCTCTCATCTCTCCATAGAAATGCTGAGATTAGAGATGCATCACACACACAAGGGTATGCATCTGGTTTTTACCAGATTACCAAGAATCTGGATTCAGGTCATCAGGCTTGAATAGTACAAGCTTTTACTCACTAAGCAAGGACATCTTTTGTCTAAGGGGTTTGTGTGTGAGAAATACTTGGTTAGTATTATTGTTTTTCTTTTTATTTAATTTATTAAACTCTGCATTTGCTGACAATTTCACTGAGACTTTGAACACTGCTCCACACACAGAAAAGTGAAAACTGAATTTCCTGCTGAGATTCTTAGACCTTTATTGGAGTCAGATGGCCAGATTTCACTGGCAATGTGTTTGGTTAGCACCTTCATATTTTTATGCATATTCTTATACTTTACCTGGCATGATAATGAGTTCAACAGATCCACTTGAAAGAAAAAGTCATTTCCTCCTGCTGAGGAGCAGATACAAGGTTACTGATAGTGGTTGCTTACCTGGAACCCTTGGGAGTGTGCTTCTGCTGCCTTGGCCTTCTGAGGAGGCTGCTCTTAGGAGCCTAGGCTCAAACGCTGCACTGTGGGGATAGCCAAGACACCCTCCTGTGTTACCATCTGCTGTTCTCTTCTCCACCTTGGTATTCATCATGTTCAGGTCACAGATGTTCTTTCTAGATTTGTTATGCATTTTGCAATCTCAATATGAGCATCTCCTTTAGCTCTTCTTGGTAGCTGAGCTTTCCTTTGCTCACTCTTGGCTACTGTGTGCCACCTGTCCTACTGTGTTTCTAGAGCCCTGGCTTCTTTATGGCTTCTGTATTTCCCTGTTTCTTCCTTGTTTATCTAGAAAGCAGTCATCCTTGTCTGTCCTAATTAACTCATACACTGACATACTGCCTGGTTTACAAAAATTAACAATTAACCAGTCTACTTAGCCCATAGAGTTATATTGTTATGTTAAAAAATGAAAAAAAAAAAAAAAAGAAACAACCTGTCTTTCTGTTCTGGACTCATGGCCTTTTCTGAGGTTCAGCTTATTTCTAAGCGGACAGCTATCAGTTTTTGAATGGTCACGTTTGATCAGCCCCTGATTTGCTGCTGTCTTACAGAACAGGCAGGTGGTTTTAGAGATACTATGATTTCAGCACCTGACTCCATTGAGCTGTGTGCTTTTAAATTTTCTTTTGGGAAGTGCTGGGAATTGAACCTAGGACCTCATGAGTGCTAAGTAAGCACTCTAGAACTGGGTTATATAAGTTTTCTGGAGTTCTTGAGTGAGGAGGATTGTTAGAGACCAGCACCTAAAATAACTTGGGCATACTGCGTTCATTTTATGATGGTTGGATAGGATGTGGGTGCATGTACTTGAACAGTATTCCATCTATTCCCCACCCCCTCTTTTGAGACAGGGTCTCTCTGTGTAGCCCTGGATATCCTGGAACTCGCTCTGTAGACCAGGCTGGCCTCTCTTCCTGCCTCTGCCTCCGGAGTGCTGGCATTAAAGACATGGGCCACCATTGTTTGGCTCTTCCTTTTCCTTTTAGCTTTTAATTTATCTTTGAATTTTTATATTTTTTAAATAACAAGGTTTTACTGGTCTAGGACTTGACAATTAGACTTAAGCTGGCTGGCCAGTTGGCATCCCAGCAATTGCTTATCTTCACTTTCCCAGTACTGAGATTAAAGGTGGACTGCCAGGTTTGGCTTTATGTTGTTGTTTTCACTGATTTTTTTTTTTTTTTTTTTTTTTTTTTTTTGCAGGGGAGTACTAGTTATTGAACCCAGGGCCTTATGCATGCATGCTAGGCACCTGTTCTACTACTGAGCTGTATCCCCAGTCCATATTTGTTTAATTGTACAGACTGAATTTAGGTCCCATGCTTACAAATCCGGTAGTTTACTGACTGTGCTATACCCTCCCAGTCTTTTATAGTCAGGGTAGTGTCACCACTATGAGGATATACCAAGAGCAGAGCTGAAGAGAAGGCTATATGGATGTAGGTACAATTTTTACTGCAAGTTTATTCTGAGTACTTAATTCCTTTCTCAGTTCACCTCTTTCCTACCCCTATCCCACCTCCTTTTTTGGGTGCAGGATCTTGCTATGTAGCTCAGGCTGGCCCAGAAGCCTGATTCTTCTGCATGCTAGGGTTACAAATGTGCACCACCACACCTTGCTTATGCTTCCATTTTTAACTGTTTCATCTTTCATATTTCTGTCTCATTGACAGTTGTTATATCATCATTTTGTTAACAAAGTGCCCAAATGCTTTTCAAAATCATTTTAATAGTAACACCAGTTTTGGGTACTAGTCATAAGTGTATGAATTTTCTTGCTTTATCATAAGTCTTGCCAGCATTGGGTGTCTCTGCATAAAGTAAACATACTCCAGAGTTGCAGATGCAAAATATTATGTCTGCTTACCTTACCCTGGCCTTGGGGCTGGCTGGAATAGGCTGAGGAAGATGGGAGGACATGCCTGGATGTGAACAGGAAGAGGGAGGGAAGGACTCTGGCTCCCGTGGGCACCCACAGTCAGATGGATGTGCTAGCCTGCCTTCAACAGTGCCACACGAAAGTGCTTGTATTCGGGCTCATCTGCTCCAGGACAAGAGAGGTATTTGACTCTTTTCTCTTCCCTCTGTCTGCAGTATGATGCTGTTCCCATTCAGTCCAGTGTGGTGCTATGTTCCTGCCCGTCCCCATCAATGGTGAGGACCCAGACTGAGTCCAGCTCGTCCCCTGGCATTCCTAGTGGGGTTAGCAGGCAGGGACCCACCATGGATGGCACCACAGCAGAAGCCCGACCAAGTACCAACCCCTTGCAGCAGCACCCTGCCCAGCTGCCGCCACAGCCTCGCAAGAAACGGCCAGAAGACTTCAAGTTTGGGAAAATTCTTGGCGAGGGCTCTTTTTCAACAGTGAGTATGTGCCTCTGCTGCTGTTGCTTATTGAGTGCAGGGTTTTCTTGGGGTCACTATTGAGAACACCTGACCAGACATTGTTCTCCCCAGAAGGTGGGTTCATTCCCTTGTGGGTTGTCTTCTGCTGTGAATGCTACTGGAGTCTTGGAGGGAGTGGACTCCCCCAGCCAGACCATCTGAAGAAAGCATGGTTAAAATGGATTTTTTCTGTTTTGCCCCATACTCCATATACTCCAGGAGGCTGAGGCAGAGGTGTTTAAACCTGGAAGTTTCAAGGCCTCTTGGTATTGAATGCCTGTCTCAAAAACAAAAGCAGCTATTGATTTATGTTGCTTTAAAACTACATACAGTTAATGCAGCATTGGCATGTATATTGTGTCTTCCTGTCTTACTGGACAGGCCATCATAGGAAGCTTTTAGTTCCTTAGGTTGAAAGTTAGTATCAGTGTTAGTATCTTTTTGGAGACTGTTAGTAGCATTCAGTGACCTTTTTAAATGCCTGTTTTTGTTTGCTTTAGAACCTGAACTCTAACACTAAGTATTTGCTGAAAAGTTGACCTCCATATTTTTTTTTTCTAACTCCCAGGCCAAGTGGGTATTTCTGCTGAGTGGTCCAGGAGTCACTCCCAATTCTAAACAGCCTCTAATGAAACAGATTTCTGTGCTCCATCTCCAGTCTGAATTAGGCATTCCAGGATAGTTCCAGAGGGGCCTGACTTCTAGAGAGCTCCTAAACAACCATTCTTCCTTATCCCTGACTTTGTGAAGAAGCCATATGTGCAGTTTGTTTTCTCTTCATGTCTTTATTGGTTGGTTGATTGATTGATTGACTGAGACAAGGTCTTGCTACCTAGCCCTAACTAGCCCAGAACTTTCTGTGTAGGTAAAGCTGGCCTTGAACTCACAGAGATTTGCCTGTCTCTGCCTCTTTTGAGTGTACATATTAAAGATGAGTGCCACCATGACTGGCTGAATTTTTTCTTACTCTTTTTTTATATATTTATGAAAGATTCTAAAATATAAAGAACATAAAATATAGCTTACTTATATTGTTTGTTTTTTTGAGAAACTTGCTCTGTAGACCAGGCTGGCCTCAAACTCACAGAGATCCACCTGCCTCTGCCTCTCTGCCTCTGTCTCTGCCTCTGCCTCTCTGCCTCTCTGCCTCTGCCTCCCAAGTGCTGGGATTAAAGGCATGCACCACCACTGCCTGGCAAGTTTTAGATCTTAAGTAGCAACTCTGATGAAGCAACTTTGTTTATAGAAGGATTGTGGCCTTATGGAAAAAGCCTTCAACCATGAGGATCACTCTCTGTGCCTCAGGAATGCACCACACCTTGCAGGAAGAGGAAACTGCACTGAGATTCCCTGGGTGTTGCACTCAGCTACAGATGACATTCTAGTGAAGTTCTTTTTTTTCAGTTTACTCCTTTGTATTTTTTCTCGACAAGGATGTAAATTAGGCACCATCCTTCCTGGGTGGTGCAGTCATCCTTCTTACTCAGTGCCATTTTGAACTCATGCCATGAGGTACTTGGGAAAGCACTGCAAGCCAAAGGCTCTTTCCTGGCTCTTTGAAATCTGTAGTGCTGGATCTCAAATGAGGTGTTACACTGATTCATCTCTATTCCTGAAATAATGAGCACTTAAATTAGATTTCCAGGGGAGGAATAAAGGGCATACAGTTTACCAGGTTGTGTAGGATATTCACTTGGCAGAGCCTGAAATTGATACTAGAGAGCAGACAGACTCCAAAGTACACTATCACATCCAAGACAGATCACCCCTAGTGACATGGAGCAACATGTTCCATGCAATTCTCTAGAAGACTCTCTCTGTTTTGTGGGAAACCTGCTTATGAAATGCTAAGTTTAGAAATCAGCTCACAAACTGGGCATGATGGCACATGCATTTAATCCTAACACTCAGCAGTCTAAAACAGGTGGATCTCTATGGGTTCAAGGCCAGTCTGGTCTACACAGTGAGTTCCAGGCCAGCCAAGTCTACATAATGAGACCCTGCCCCCAGAAAACAAGCAAACATTAAATAAATACCTCATCAGAAGGGATTCCAGTAAATCAAAGTACTCTCCAACAGCTCCTTCTTCCCTTACATACCCAGGAAGCTAAGCATGCATGCTCATGTGTGTGCACACCTTTTTTCTCTATCCCCAAGGGGGAATACACTACTCCAGCCTGCTGCTCCCCTCACTCTAGTGGTTGTAAGTCATGTATATACAGCATGTTCCTTCAGAAAGTTCTTTGAGATCTTTTTACTTAAATACATTTAATCCTACATTGTTCCTGGTGTCTGTGGGCATCTCATAGTGCTTTTGCCAGGACTGTGTCTAGGGAGCTCTGTCACAGGATATGACTAACAACAGGAGCCAGGTGACCCTGCCCTGTGGCCTTCTAAAGGTTTTTCCACCAGCCCCAGTGATTTCTTGGGGCATGTTTCATTTGCTCTTTGATTCTCAGTCTATCCTTGCAGGTGTCTAGAAAAAAAAAACAAAACCACATTAATTTGCATTTATCAGCTATGTTGGGACAAAGCATTTTTGGCCAAGCTGCTCCTCCACAGGCTCTGGCTAAACCTTGGGCCTGTCCATCCCTTTCAGTCTGGTGCCGCAGGTGTGCCCAGGGTTTGCTGGTACTCTGTCCCTGAAGCAGAGTCTGACAGGCAGAGGGGTGCTCTGTATGGACAGCATTCTGTAAAGATGGTTTGTTCTGTGACATTTTAGTTCTTAGTACACAGTATATAGTACACATAACTATGTTCATGCTAGTAAATGAAATATATGAGAACAATTATTTGGAGAAGCCCAAGTCAAGGGCAGCTTTTTACCAGGATCTATATTGGAAAGTCATGTGCTCTCGCGCTCTCTCTCTCTCTCTCTCTCTCTCTCTCTCTCTCTCTCTCTCTCTCTCTGTCTCTGTCTGTCTCTCCCTGCCTTTATTTCTTTCTTTTGTTTTTTTAAGACAGGGTTTCTCTGTGTAGTTCTCTCTGGAACTCACTCTGTAGCCCAGGCTGGCCTTGAACTCAAGCGATCCACCTGCCTCTGTTCCCCCAAGTGCTGGGATTAAAGCCATGCGCCACCACTGCCCAGCTTAAAAGACATGTTCTTTTTTATTTTCTTTCTTCCTTTTTTGTGTGTTTTTTTGATTTTTCGAGACAGGGTTTCTCTGTAGCTTTGGAGCCTGTCCTGGACTAGCTCTGTAGACCAGGCTGGCCTCGAACTCACAGAGATCTGCCTGCCTCTTCTTTCTTTCTTTCTGGTTTTTCAAGTCAAGGTTTTTCTGTGTAAGAGCTCTGGCTGACCTGGAATTTACTTTGTAGACTAGGCTAGCTTGGAACTCCTAGAGATTTGCCTCCCAAGTGCTGGGGTTAAAGGTGTGTGCCATCACCACCTGGCAAGACATATTCTTGAAGTTATTTTTCTGAAGACCCTTCTTTCCTTCCTTTCTTTCTTTCCTTTCTTTCTTTCTTTCTTTCTTTCTTTCTTTCTTTCTTTCTTTCTTTCTTTCCTTCCTTCCTTCCTTCCTTTCTTTTCCTTTCCTTCCCTTCCCCTTCCCCTTCCTTCCTTCCTTCCTTCCTTCCTTCCTTCCTTCCTTCCTTCCTTCCTTCCTTTTTTTTTTGAGACAGGGCTTCTCTGTATAGTTTTGGTGCCTGTCCTGGATCTTGCTCTGTCAACCAGCCTCAAACTCATAGAGATCCGCCTGGCTCTGTCTCCAGAGTGCTGAGATTAAAGGCATCCACCACCACCAACCGGCTTGAAGACATTTTCAGCACCCACTTGTAGTGGTATTTTGACTTGTCAGTCAATACAATTCTTTTTTGTCTGTGTTAGGGGGTGTTGAGACAGGATCTTAACTTTGTACTAGTGTTGCTTGGAGCTTGGAATCCTCTTGCCTCTGGCTTCCAAGTGTTAAGATTATAGGTGTGCACTATTGGTTCTTAAATTTATACTTTGACTGTACCATGAGAAACTTCTGGTAGCTAACTGATTATGAACTTGTGAAAGTGATGGAACAGTTACTGTTTACCATTCAATGTTCGCTATCAAGTTGCTCTTATAACTTCAAATTGCGTGTATGGACTGGGCAGCTTGTGCAGGGGGCAGTGGCTTACCAGACTCACCTCATTATTGCACTGTGGGTTGTTTTTTTTTTTTTCCTTTTTTTTTTTTTTTTTTTTTGAGACAGGGTTTCTCTGTGTAGCTTTGTGCCTTTCCAGCTCTGTAGACCAGGCTGGCCTCGAACTCACAGAGATCCACCTGGCTCTGCCTCCCAAGTGCTGGGATTAAAGGCGTGCGCCACCACCACCCAGCTCACTGTGTTTTTTTTTTTTTTTTCTTTTTTTTTCTACCTCCAAACCAGGTTGTTCTGGCCCGAGAACTAGCCACTTCCAGAGAATATGCTAGTAAGTACTAACTCCAATGAGCTGTGTGTCTGGGATTGGGGCAGGGCCACTTTTGTACATATGGCAGCCTGGATAGGTGGTAGGGCCTGTGCTGATTTCAGTCTATGACAAAGTTTAGTCTTCTAGACCATGAAAGCTTGAGTGGGTGGTTTTGGGAAAACTAGTGTTTATGTCAGTTACCTTTATAAATGTACTATTTTTCACATTTTCTAATGTTAGTAAACTCACTTCTCTCTTAAGTTAAAATTCTGGAGAAACGTCATATTATAAAAGAGAACAAAGTTCCGTACGTAACTAGAGAGAGAGATGTGATGTCACGCCTGGATCACCCATTCTTTGTGAAACTTTACTTTACATTTCAGGACGACGAAAAGTTGTGTATCCTTTGCATCGTCAATGCTGTCTGAAAACCACTTTGTGTTTTAGATTAGTGACTACATTGTATGTTCCTTGAAAGGAAAGGGCGCTGCATGGATCCCTGTGGAGACTGATATCCCTGGAGGCAACAGACAGTACCAGCACATGGCTGATGCTCTTACCAAAGTGCTGTCTCTGAAGGGAAAACTGTCCCACAGTGTTGGTGCTTATCGATAAATATTGTACCTAATAGACTGTTGTTTTAGCCATGGTTGCTGGACATTGATGCAGCAATGTCCCCTCATTCCCCTAGCAAATGCCCTGGAGTATCTGTAGACATTATTGACTTTGCTTTTAGAAAGTGAGGGCCTGAGAGGAGAAATGATCTGGGCCTCCCCAGGCTCCTAGAGTTGTCATCTGCTTCCCATGCCCTCTTCCATCCTGAGATGCTGAGTTCAGTCAGAAGGACAACCTGACTGGGCATCTGAAGAGTTCAGGAACCCAGAGTGCTATCCTTCTGGAGCTCAGCCCCTCCAACTCCTTAAGCCTGTTTAGACGGCCTCTTCAACAGATTCACCTTGCATGTATGTTCATTGTTGTTCATCCACATTTATTTTCTTTTTCCTACTTTTTATTATTTATTGTTTTGAGAAAAGGTTTCTCTACATTGTGCTGGCTGTCCTGGAATTCACTATATATATAGACCAGATTGGCCTCAAGCTCACCAAGATCCCTCTGCCTCTGCCTCTCTAGTGCTGAGATGTGTGTGAAGGAAGGATCACATCTCAAGCCAGGAGGCAGAATAAGTAGGTGTGGTTGGACTTGCTTCTTTCATGGCAATATTTTTTGGAGAATTTCCAATTACCAATGAGTTTCAGGAGTCCAGTGACCCTGCTTCTTAAAGACCCCTCCCCACACACCTCAGTAGTCCTACCATCTGGAGACCAAGCTAGTCACAAGCATCCTTGAGGAGACACCAGATTGTGTCAAGACTGTGGATAGCCAAGACAGAATCACACATGCTTGACTTCATCTTCTGTCAGAGTCTTAGTGGTAGGAGCAGAGCTTAGAAGCTAGACCAGAATGTCCTTGCTATGTGATTTCTAAATGAGACTGGCCATTTCAGTTCAGGTGGAAAGAACTCTAGGTCTTTGTCTAATGGCACTTACTATTCTTGGTATAAGACCCAGAAGGTCATAATGGCTCCCCCACCTCTCATGAGAACAAGATCTAGTGGCTTCTTCCTCACTGTTAGTCCTCACTATACATTGAAAGAAAAATGAAACTTTTTGCATGAAGAAATGCTCAGATATGGTACTGTTCTTCATTTAGTCATAATTTCAAGTGGAGGAGAGGAATTAGTCCTTGTATATTCACTTTTCATTACTCAAGAGACTCAGGATGAACCCATACCTATTCAGGACAGGTGAGATGAGGCAGAGCCTGGGGATACCTCTGCCATAGACCGAAAACAGACAGATGGGTCACACAGGGACTACTGAGGGTTCTTCATCAGATTTAATATGGGGCCTGGGAGAATGAGGCCAGAGGCTTGATCAAGCATAAGGTTTCCCTATCTTGTCTTGGCTTGATCAGAGCCAGTGGGGAACCTTTCTCTTCATACACAGATGAAGACCAAAAAGTTCTCAGACATAGGTGCTTTGCACCCCATCATCTTTAAACTCCCACCAGACCAGTGCAGCATGGAGTCAGGACCACAGG
This sequence comes from Onychomys torridus, assembly GCF_903995425.1. Lineage (NCBI taxonomy): Eukaryota > Metazoa > Chordata > Mammalia > Rodentia > Cricetidae > Onychomys > Onychomys torridus. The sequence goes on along the minus strand of NC_050450.1, from coordinate 17,335,315 downwards.
ACTGGGTTCTAGTCCTGTCCCTTGTTTGCTTTGTGAACTTGAATCAGTTGCTTAATCTCTCGACCAGGTTCCTCCTCTGCAAATTGCACACATTGGGCGCTTAGGTTCCTTGGCTCTGTGGAGGCACTTGGTTTGTGTCTGCCCTCCCAGGGCCTCACCCAGTCTGCGACAGCTTTTGCTGTCCTTGACTATGGCCAAGTGGGTGGAGGATGTTCTTAGGGTGTACACTAGATTGATAAAGTCTAAAAAGAACATTCTGGAATGGGGAAGGATGTGATTGCAGAGAACCAGCAGCCTGAGAAATAATCCCAGGCACCTCCTATGTTTAAGACAACTTGTTTCTGCTTCTTTCTTGAGCAGAGACTCATAAGGTGTCCCTCTCACAGGAACTAGGAACCAGTGAAGGGTCAGTTAAAAGGATAAAACCATGAAGCCAGAAAGAGAAGTTACTCCTTGTTCCCATACCTCATGGCTGTGGCCTTATATCTGAGCTCCTAACTGGTGAGGCCCTGCTGCCTGCCAATGTCAGGCTAGAATTGGTGGCTCTATGACATGTCCTAGGGTGTCTACTGACGTGATAAAACACCATGACTATGAACAACTTGGGAAGAAAAGGGTTTATTTCAGTCAGGGCAGTAAATCAGGGCAGGAATCTCAAGACAGGAGCTGTTGTGGTAGAGCCTGTGGAGTAGTGCTGCTTACTGGCTTGCTCCCCATGGCTTTTTCAGCCTGCTTTATTGTATACCCCAGGATCACCTTCCCATAGTGGGCTGGTCCTTCCCACACCAATCACTAATTAAAAAAATGCACTATAGTCTTACCTACAGGCAAATCTTAGAAAGGCAGTTTCTTAATTGAGAGTCTTTCTTCTTAGATGACTCTGACTTGTGTCAAGTTGACATAAAACTAGCCAAGACATGGCATCAGTCTCCCTTTTGAGGGACACAGGATGCAGCTGGGCTTGCAGATCTGTCAGACGTGGTTCTGAGTTGAGAGGCATAGGTAGTCCTGGCCAGGAGCATCTTTACGAGCTTTGGTTGAAGCCCTGTCTCTTCTGGGTTTGTCTCCATCCCCAGAGCTTCAGGCTCCCTCCTTGATGGTTGACAGGAGTGCTTTGTCAGACAAAATCCAGAACAGAGCAAGAAGTCCATCTTGGCTTCTTGTATGAACATCAAACTTGGCCTCAGGACTGCTGCTTAGTTTAGTCAGCATTTTGCCCCTTTTGTCCCAGGCTGCCAGGGAGGTGTGGTACCTGGAGATTTTCAGTAAGAAACAGGAATGTTTAGTGCTTTGGAGGAAAGCAGTCATTTGGAGCTGTTTCTTGTCAGTGTTCAGTCTCCTTCGAAGAAAAAGGCATAAGCAAGAACATATTGCATTATGGGGGTGGGGTGTATGTGGCAAGGAGAGGCTGTCTATTTCTCATCTCCCCAGCAGTATTTCTGAAATAGATCAAATGAATCCGAAAGTTAAAGTTGTTATAAAGCATGCCACTTTTATGCACAGGAGTGTTAGCACAGCCCACAGAATGCAGCAAGTTCAGGCAAGGGTCACAGTGGTAGTCACTTGGGGTTCTGGTAGACTCTGTCTTAAGAGCTGGTTCTCCTGCACTTTAAAGCTGTCTACATATTTTTAGTACCTTAACCATGGTTTATTGGTCCAGCAGCCATTGAGAGGCTTCCTTTCATAGGCCACAGAGGCCTCTGAGTACTATGTGTCTAGAAGGGCACCTGGGCTGAGAGGTGCTGTCCATGTTTTTCAGGGCTGTGTCATTGCCTTAGAAATTCTGGGCTGGCACCTGGTCTTGGAGCTGGGGCCTAGATCTGCCAGAAAAGGGCAACTGTCTTGATGCCTAAGTACCTTCAAATTTGCATTTGATGAAAAGAAAGTTCTTATGGGGCTTTTAAGGTTAATTTTTAGAAAAAACAACAACAGTATATTTTTCCATTCTTCCTTAACCACAAATGTTCAGATTTTGGCCTTAGTTATGCCAAAAATGGAGAGCTACTTAAGTACATCCGCAAAATTGGTTCATTTGATGAGACCTGTACCCGGTTTTACACGGCTGAGATTGTGTCTGCTTTAGAGTACTTGCATGGCAAGGGCATCATTCACAGGTAATGGACACTGCTCCAGAGTCCCTGTAATGATTAGGGATAGTGGCTCTGAGGCACACAAGTAATCCACACCAGCTCTCTGGGGTCAGCATTGGCTGGCTTTATACAAGTTATGATGTGGCTCAAAGAGAAAGCTGAAAACAGGCTGGAAATGAAAGGAACCTGCACTTTGAAAGCTCATGTTATAAGTCATCAGTTCAACTTGGGTGAAGTGTCTTCCTGTGACACTAGCAGATTAGTTATCTGGTGGCTTTTATTTTGTCAGTTGTAACTTTTGTATCTATTTAATTTTGGTCACATTTTTTATTTCTTTGTTTTGATAAAGGCAAATTAGAACTGTGGTTTATGAACTAAAAAAAAAATAATTTAAATAAAATGTTACTAAAAATGGTAGAAGAAGTGGAAAGGGTGGCCATGGAAGCCAGAAGTGTTAAGATGTTTGTAACAACTCACCTGCTTAAAGATAAAGTGATAGTTGTAAAATGATTTTTGGATGCCTATATCCTATGCTGTTGATAATTGTTTGATGTGAACTTTGGGCTTGTATTCTTGGTTTTTAGTCTGTAAAGGAAAAGATTCATCACTGTATTGTGTTTCCATCAAAATGTGCAGTATGTGATAATGCTGCTACTTTTAAACATTTCATCTCAAAGGTAAAATTCTACTTTTGCAGAGACCTTAAACCAGAAAACATTTTGTTAAATGAAGACATGCACATCCAGATCACAGATTTTGGAACAGCAAAAGTGTTATCCCCAGAGAGTAAACAAGGTATGTTTGCTTGATTTTCAGCAGAACCTTGTTCTGGGCTTCAGGCTGAGAGCAGCTTTGAGCAGCATGTTGCATTGTATGGTTATTATCACTAATACAGAGACTCCTTCTGGCTCCTCAGAGTGTGTGAAGTCTAGTAGCAGGGAAGACCCAAGGTAGCTCTGCTAACTCTTACTCCATAGAATGTGTGTCGGGTCACTTGTGAACTGGGGTAGAGTTGGTGGCATCTGTATGTACTGCACGTGGTGTCTTGAAAGCAATCCCTGGACTCCACTGCCTTCCTCTCACGCATTCTTCTGTCTTCCCATCTGATGTATACAGCTGCCTGTGATGGCCCATGCATCCTCAGAAAGACTCTAGGAAAATTATACGAGCAAGGATTAATTTTGCCTATTTATTCCAAATTCTGCTCAGAGTTAGCATATGGTCTTGGCTCCCATTGTGCTACCTTTACTGTCGTGGAGGTGTGAGGACTCTGCCACATACTAAGTAGAGAGACAATAACCTACTGCTGATGCTGTCTTGGGGGAAGGAAAGCTGTCTGGTAGGTTAATAAATGACCTTGCAAAGGAGCCTTGATTCTGAGATGCATGTGATTCTTCTGAGCTGCCAGCCTTTTTGCCTATATTTGGGGTCTCAGTGAGAAAGAGAAAGGCACTATGGGATATGTTTGGCCACAGGTTTGGAGCACAGTTTTGTTAGTGGAAGAAAGAGTCTGATAAGCACTTTGTAATATGTGATTTTATGGCTTTGGCTACTTTTTGGAAAAGAGCATGCAAGTGCAGTAGGCTTCTGACCTGTCTCCAAAACAGGAAAGCCAATACTAGAAATCAGAGAGGACTACAGCTGGGGCTGAAATGGAGCGTCTAGGTAGGAAACAAGTTCCGTTCCATGGTGCTGTAGGAGATGGCCTGTTGGTTTCCCTTCATGGAACCTTGCATTTCCTTCTGCTGATCCCATACATGTTCTTTGCCTCTGTACAGTCCTCCTGTACTGGTAACATAATGTGTCTACACTGCCCCCTGGGGATAGCAAGCCTTGCCTTTGAGGAAAGAGGCTTCCTTGGGTGGTGTAGTAAGTATTGTGCCCTTGCTGCCCCTTCTGTTGTTGCTGAAATGCCCTGATACCTCCATCTGATTGACTCATTCCTAGTAAGTAGTAGTTGTCTTTCTGTCCAACAGTGCTGATTTTATAGACTTGGTATGACCTCACATTATAACCTTGAACATTGTCCATTTTAAAGTTGAATCAAATAGCCACCCTGTCTCTTTAAGTCTTTCTTGTGGGGAGAGTCTGTCTGTTTTCCCATCATGCTGTGCTGACTTATCCTACCTGAAACCTGAAGCTAGGATGTGGCTGTGATCCTGAATCAGTCTTAAGAGCTGTTCAGCTGGGCAGTGCTTTAGACATTTTCTTCCTTGCGTAGCTTTTCTTCAGAATCTGATAATTCAGCACAGGTCTAACCTTTAAAAGAATAAAAATGTGGGGCTGGAGAGATGGCTCAGCAGTTAAGAGCACTGTCTGTTCTTCCAGAGGTCCACATGGTGGCTCACAACCACTTGTAATAAGATCTGGCGCCCTCTTCTGGCCTGCAGGCAGAACACTGTATACATAATAAATAAATCTTAAATATATATATATATATATATATATATATATATATATATATATATATATATATATATATATATATATATGTAACCCTGCTCTATCTGCCACATGGAAGCTGAGTTTTCCTGCTCTTCAGGGGCCTGGAGTGAATGGGAAGGTGGACCCCTGATGTGGATTCAAAGCATCTGGTGTTCACCCTGCAGCTTGCAGATGAGTGTCTCGTGGGCCAGGACAATAGGCAGTGGAATGTAGATGGTCCCTGGGCTGGAAGCCTAAGTCTTTTGCCCTGTATCCTGAATTCCCAAGTTAGTGATGACTGAAAAGAGGATGGCTCCTGATCTGCAGCTGTTTATTTGAGCCTGCTCTGTGTGTTCATTGTATATCATGGCGCCACAGGCCCAGCAATGAGTACCACAGACAGGACCTCTATTCTTACATTGCTTTGCTCTGGTGGAGAGGTGATGGATGAATGTGATGAGCGCCTCCTACAGTTGGGTTTTAGGTAGGAGGTGCCAGGTGGATAGGGTGTAACAGGTATCCTTAATAGGGTCCTTTGGTTGCTCAATCTAGTCCAGGTGACCACCTGAGCTGACAGCCAGCTCCCATCTTCTTTAGTTAGAGGTTGACACTCTGAAGGTTTCACACGAGGGCCACAGAGTGTCTGGGGCCAAGGATTACATTTTCAAGCGTGACCTTTTCTTTTCTCTCCCTCTTCCCTTCTTAGCCAGGGCCAACTCATTTGTAGGAACAGCACAGTATGTTTCTCCAGAGCTGCTCACAGAGAAGTCGGCGTGTAAGAGGTAACTGTTTTTAATACAGCTGCCCCTTTCTTAGGTTTAGTCATGGGGAATTACTGTTTGAAAGAGAGACTTTAGTAGGTCTTAAACAGCTAAGTATGAGCCGGGTACAGTGATACATCCTTATAACCCCAAAGGATGAATTAGGAGAATCATGAGTACAAATCCAGTCAGGGATACATGGTGAAACCTTGCCTCAAAACAAGCAGAAATGATTGGGCATGATGGTTCATGCCTTTAATCATAATACTCAGAGTCAGAGGCAGGTAGATTTCTGAGTTCAAAGCCATCTTAGTCTATATAGCAAGTTCCCAGACCAGCTGGGGCTATATAGTGAGACCCAAAGAAGGTAGTCTTCTGCTTATTTTTAAAACATACTTTTCCTCTGACATGTATGCATTCTACTTTTATAATTCCTTGCTGGTTGGTTTTGTTTTGTTTTGTTTTGTTTTGGTAGAATGCTGGTCATCTTTATTTAGGAAAGCTGTCCAGTGGACTAGTATGGCTGCTAGTAGGCCATGGGTTCTTTGGAGGTGAATAGAAGCCCTGGAGAGACAGAAGGAAGAAATTTCTAGCCAGGGCATATAGTCCTGGGGTCTAGCATTGAGGTTTGTTTGACAGATGCAACTGAATCTTAGTGGTGGCCTTAGCCTTGAATATCAGAAGCATGTAGTGTGTAGAGTGATCTAGAGACTGGTACTGGAACAGGTTTGGTTTTTTTGTTTTTCATTGTTGGTTTTTGTTTGTTTTTAATGTATGTGGGTGTTTCGCCTACGTGTATGTCTGTGTACCATGTGCATATGTGATCCCTGGAGACTAGAAGAGGATGTCAGATACCCTGGAACTGGAGTTATAGATGGTTGTAAACCACCATGTAGGTTCTGGGAATGGAACCAAGGTCCTTTGGAAGAACAATCCGTGTTTTTGTTTTTGTTTTTTTGTTTTTTTTTTTAAAAGATTTATTTATTATCTATACACAGGGTTCTGCTTGCTTGCATGTACCTGAACACCAGGAGAGGGCACCAGATCTCATTACAGATGGTTGTGAGCCACCATGTGGTTGCTGGGAATCGAACTCAGGACCTCTGAAAGAGTAGCCACTGCTCCTAACCTCTGAGCCATCTCTCCAGCCTACAATCAGTGCTCTTAACCACTGAGCCATCTCTCCAGTACCTGAAGCTTTTAACTGTTGCAACTGGGGGTGGAGTGTGTTGGCCTATAGTGAATGAAGGCCAGGGATGTCACTTAGCATCCTTTATTGTGAAGAAGATGATCTGGCCAGTGTCAGCAGTGCTAAATGATGGGTGCTATTTTCATTTTCCAGTGTATATTATTGCTGAAGAACAAGGCTTTCTTACTGTCACCTCTTCCTAGTATGGTGGGTGTGTCAGCACTGATAGGAAAAGCAGGGAGGATGTACATACATGTTTGCTCTATGTAGTTCCTCTTCTCTAGGATATATAAAATGTGAGTGGAAGAAAATTGTGGAGTCAGAACAGTGTTTTGAGGGAGCCATCACTGTGTCTCTCGATTGTGAATTTTAAATCTTGGGAAGTCACTAGAATATTGAGGATCTTTTAAATGGAATGCCTATAAATTGTAATGAACTATAGAAAATAAGTCTCTATATGTATGTTCCCAGATAATTTGTATTTTTCTTGTCATCTTTTGGTGCATTTTTGAATGTTTGAAGTTTTCACACATGTGCAGTCATACAGTATACCCAGTATGAGTTCTCTTGCTTTCATGATGATTAAATCACCGATCATTAAAAGTATCTGCATACATTTTTTTTTTCTGTTGCATGAGAGTTAATTTATTGAGCTGTCCTGTTCCATGGGTGGTGCAGATTTGCCTATATATAACCTGGGATGATACAGGCACTTGGCCTCAGGGTTACCCTCTCATCCCTCTGATAAAACAGACAGAAGGGGCGCTGGAGTTCCTGCTTCAAGGTTTCAAGACTTGCCCCATCTGAGACTCTAGAAAGCCTTTATGTGCTGCCTCCAGAGCCAAATGCAAATGACAGAATGCTGAGATAGTCCAGAGAAGCTAACCTAAACCCTTAACATTCCAGAGGGGACCCTGAGAGGTCCGGGTGGTTTGACCTTCTTATACCCTGGCTCTTCTGCTTCTGTTTGCTACTTGACTTTTTTTTCTTTTTCTTTTTCTTTCTTTCTTTTTTCTTTTTTCTTTTTTTTCTTTTTTTTGCTTCACTCCCTGTTTTACTTAGACAAAGCGCTAAAGAAAACCAGGTATAGAAAATAGTAAGCTCAGGGCCGGAGAGATGACTCAGAGGTTAAGAGTACCGACTGCTCTTCCAGAGGTCCTGAGTTCAATTCCCAGTACCCACATGGTGACTCACCACCACCACCTGTAATGAGATATGGTGCCCTCTTCTATGTACATAATAAAAAATAAAACAAAACAAAATAAAAGCTGAGTAAGCCATGGGGTGCAAGCTAGTAAGCAGCACCCCTCCATGGCCTCTGCATCAGCGTCTGCCTCCAGGTTCCAGCCCTGTTTGAGTTCCTGTCCTGACTTCCTTCTATGGTAAACAATGATATGGAAGTGTAAGCAGAATAAACCGTTTCCTCCCCAACTTGCTTTAAAAAGAAAAAAAATAGTAAGCTTGATACTAGAGAGATGGCTCAGTGGTTAAGAGCACTGGTTGTTCTTCCAGAAGGTCTATGTTCAATTCTTAGCAACCACATGGTAGCTCACAGCCATCTGTAACTCCAGTCATGGGGTAGGAAGCCTTCTTCTAGCCTATGACGGCACAGCATATATATAGTACACATATATGCATACATATAGTCAAAACACTCATGCACAGAAAATAAAATACGTTAAAAAGATAAAATAGTGAGGTGGGCACGATAACATTCCTCTCACTTGTAGCAGTTGAGGTAGAAGCAGGACAATCAGGAGTTAAAGTCAGTCTTTGGCTCTAGAGGTAGTTCTAGGCTGTCCTGGGCTGCATAAGACTTTGTCTCAAAATGCAAGCAAACCCCCAAAGTTGTTACCAGTTATATGTAAAATAATTTTTTATTTTGCCACACTGTCAAATCTCTAACTCCAGTTTCTAGTCTCTAGAGTTATGCTCAGTCTCTGTCCGCAGCTTGCCTGTCCCTGGCCTGAAAGTGCTAGTGCCATCAGGGCAGAGACAGAGCTTGGCTGCAAGGTTTGCCTCTGGCTGCACTGTTGTTGTCTTAAGTGGTGGTTGTTCATATCTTAGATGACAAATTACTGCTGGCGTCCCACAAAACCTGCATGTACCTAGTACTTGGAGACAGCTGGAAACAGAAGGCAAAATCAGGTGTATTACAACATCCCAGTGACCCAAGAGATCACAAGAAAGCCAGACGTGCTAGGGAAGTATTGTGACAGGAGAGGAGCCAACCTTAGGGTTCCTGATAGCTGGGCACCTGGGACATCTAGGAGCGTTGTAGAAGCTACTTAAAGACATTTAGAATGGTACACGTGCAAGGCTGAGACAGGAGGGTGGGTTGAGAATCTTGTGAGTTTAGGGTTAGCTTGGGCAGCACAGTGAGACCCTGTCTCAAAAAAAAAAAAAAAATTACAAATAAAATGGATAGTCTAAATGTTTTTAAAAGAGGGGTGGGACTTTCTTGACAGAGTCTGAAAAGGGAAGGACAGAGGGCAGAACATGTATTGTGTACATACTAGGAAGGTCTTTTTGAGCCCCACATGGATCTGGCTTTTGCATCCTTTCTTAGGTGAGCACAAGTCTTGCCCAGAGAGCATTTGAGTTAACCATAGCGATATCACCCTACACTGACAAAGCTCTCTCTCCCAGCTCCACTTCCTAGTACTGGGAGCTTCTCCTGAAGTTGCAACTACAAGTTGTTGACATTGGTTAGCATTCCTCAGCTCCCACCTTAATTGATATGCAGAGCCTGGTGTGGCATGATGTTTGCAGTGAACTATGTTCTCCTTTCAGAATGAGACAAAGACGTGTAGAAGTTGTTAACCCACAATAGACATCTTCAGGGGAGCTGAACCTCTTGGTAGTTGTTCCTGCCAAGTATGGTACCATTTGACTCAGATCACAGGGAGATGCCCAGAAAAGCAAATTCAAACTTCCCTCATACCTGGTCTTAAGGGATAGGTGTGCATTGGAGGCTGAAGGTAGGGTGGTATAGACGGAGACTGTAAAATTTTGAACCTTATTTATCATTTAAATTATACCAATGCCATTTTTCTTTGTCTTTTCCCTACCTTAAAGTTCAGACCTTTGGGCTCTTGGATGTATAATCTATCAGCTTGTGGCAGGACTCCCACCATTCAGAGCCGGGTAAGAGAAATTCTGTACATCTTCGACTTCTGAGCCTATCATAGCATACCCCACTGCCAGCAGCTCCTGGGAGATCTGGACAAAGGTTGTGCCCAGTAGGGAGGAACTTCCACCATAACTTAGGAATATGTGGTGCCTGGGGTCTTTAGTAAGAGCTGGCCTGGGAGGTGAGAGTGACATTGGGTTGTTCTGTAAAAGTATACCTAGCACTAGAGATTTGAAAAACCTTTGCACAAATAACAGCATTTTTTTTTAATTCACAGAAATGAATATCTTATATTTCAAAAGATTATTAAGTTGGAATATGATTTCCCAGAGAAATTCTTTCCTAAGGCAAGAGATCTTGTGGAAAAACTCTTGGTAAGAATTTTGAATTTTCTGTGGTGAGGAATCACCATAGCTACCTCCCTCTGACTTCTGTCGCATTCATGGGCATTCTTTTGAAAGATATGTTTAAGGTAGACAGTGATTACAGAGAGTTACTTTTTTCTTTTTTTTTGGTTTTTTGAAACAAGGTTTCTCTGTGTAACAGCCTTGGCTGTCCTAGAACTTGATCTGTAGGCCAGGCTGGCCTCGAACTCATAGAGATCCGCCTGGCTCTGCCTCCCGAGTGCTGGGATCAAAGGTGTGCACCACTGCAGCCCAGCATCTCTGTTTTTTTTAAAACAGTATTTTTAGTCTTTGAGAATTTCAGGCATTGTGTTTTCAACATATACAATCCCCAGCTCCTTCCATTATTTCCCCCTCATCCCTTCCCAGCTTCGGAATTTCTTCTTCAAGTCCAGTTTGTACTGCCCAGCTAATCTTGGGAGTGGGACCTGTCCTGGTGTTTGGTCAACCTACCAGGGCTCACATCATTTTATAACATTTTTAGCTGCAGGCTTTAAAAAGATGCTTGCTGCTGCATTTTGAGGTTGATATTTGTTTTACCTGTGGGAAGAAAAGGGCAGAGCCTTGGGTTGAGGTAAGTAAGAGTCCTAGGCAAGCTTGGCTTTTTCTACTGTGGCATGGGCAGGCTTCAGTATGGACCATAGTGTCCCTACTCTTTCTAGAAGGTCTCAGGACTTAAAAACACTTGCACAAAATGAATGAACAAATAATTATGTTTCAACCCTGACAGTGACATGTCTTGGCTATCATTTAAGGTTTTAGATGCCACAAAGCGTTTAGGCTGTGAAGAGATGGAAGGGTACGAGCCTCTCAAAGCGCATCCATTCTTTGAGTCCATCACATGGGAGAACCTGCACCAGCAGACACCTCCGAAGCTTACAGCTTACTTGCCAGCCATGTCAGAGGATGATGAAGACTGCTATGGCAACGTAAGCTGCACCTACGGGAGTAGTTCAGGCCGAGAGATGCTCTGCTTGCCAGGCTGTACGAATACGATTCCTTAGGACCAGAATTTGTGCAATCACTGGTTAAAATGTGTGAGTGAGCCAGGCCGCCGTGGCACACACCTTTAATCCCAGCACTCGGGAGGCAGAGGCAGGTGGATCTCTGTGAGTTTGAGGCCAGCCTGGGCTACAGAGAGTGTTCCAGGACAGCTAGGGCAGTTACACAAAGAAGCCTTGTGTCAAAAAACAAAACAACAATGACAACAAAAACAAAGTTGGGGCTATAGATCGCTCAGTGGTTAGAGAACTTTCCATCCTTCCATGGGTTATGAGTTTGATTCTCAGCATCCACGTTTTGCCTCACAAGTATCTGTAATTCTAGTTATAGACACCTTTTCTGGCCTCTGGGAGTACTAGGTTCACACAAAGTGTGCACGTACGTGCGCGTATGCGCATAAGTCCCAAATACACAAAATAATAAATACAAAGATTGAAAGTTCATTGTCAGTCTGCCTACAGAGTTAGGCACTGTCTCAGAATAAAACAAGCAAAAAACCCAAACAAAGAGGGTCTTCTAAAGATAAATTAAAACTATTGCTGTTTTGCCTCTTAGAGCAAGTGCTGTTTGGTGTATCCCCATTTTCTCCTAAATACTCTTTATGCCCAGACTTGTAGGCATTGAAACTCGAGTACATCTATGCTGATGTTGGCCAGTTTCTACATATGCCCATTGCAGAAAACTCAGGCCCTGAGTCAGGAGTTCCTTCCCCTGCCCCACTTGCCTTCTTTTTTGTGGTTTTTGAGACAGGATCTCTCTGTAGCTGTTGGAGCCTTTCCTGGAACTCGCTTTGTAGGCCAGGCTGTCCTCAAACTCACAGAGATCCACCACCCGGCTCCCACTTGCCTTCTTAATGTTCATGAATGGTGTGCCCTTTTGGGTCATATCAGAGGGTGCTGGTGGAAGCCTTGGTGTCCTCTCTACTAGAACTGTCCTTCCTGCAGAAGTTAACCAGGACTTCAGCCTATGGGCTTGTCCCTTCCCTCCTTTGTGTGTGTTTGTACATGGATGTACACCTAAGCGTCTCTGAAGGCCTGCTCTGCACTGTTGAGGACAGGGCTTTTTTTACAGGAAGTGTTGACTTCTACATGTATAATCTGGCTCTGAGTGGCAGCAACGTGGTTTTGTTGGGTAGCTACTTAGGTCTTCCAGTGTGTTTTAAGCATCTAGGCAGAGAGCTTCCTGTGTCAAAGTTCACCTTTAGACAGACTTAGTTGGGCCTGGGGAATGCTGGGACAGAGGAAGTCAGCTCTGTAGGTATTCCTTTTTCGTGGGTGGAGCAGCTCCGTGATATTGGAAAGGTGGATTTGTGCTGGTTTTAAATTCAATGTTGACCAGAGGAATGTGACTCTGAGTTGAAGCCACTTTACTGGCTCTAAAAGTTTTTGTGGGGATACCCTCCCCCAGTAGAAGTATATAGTAGTAGTAATTTCTATAAACTGATGCAAGGACATCATTCCTCTCATTGGGGACGACCTATAGGAACAAGCGGAGACAGTGTTTGGGTTTGAATCTGGAGTCAGCAAGATGGAGCTGTGACTGCTGAGGGGCTATGCAAGCATAAATTCTGTGGAGTGCCACTGGGCAACAGCAAGGAGGTGGGCATAGGACTTGTAGAATCTGCAGTGGGTAGGGGCTGACCTCTGTGGAGTAGTAGCCAGGGCTCTCTGGAGACTCAGGGTATGGAAGGCAGGACTCAGGAGTGTGAAGCCTACGCCAGCATAGCCGTCTGCCCATGGTGGCCATACCTACCTTCAACTATGTTCAAAGATTTTTGGCCCTGTCATTGCCTGGGAATATGCTAGAATGTGAGCTGCCCATGTGGCATGTTGTGAATAGTTCTATTTTCTGTGTCAACATTGGCTTGAATTTTTTTTCCCTAGAATCATTGCTAAGATTAAAGAATACTTAAAACACAAAAAACAAATGTAAGCTAAGTCAGACTATGCAGTGACTCTGAAACCTAAGATCCCAGGACTAAAAGAGAAGTGTGCCCAAGCACTGAGTTCCATGCCAAAAGGAGCTGCTCTAGAGGTTCCTGCCTTAGGGTGCCATGCTGGGTAAGGGTCCCAGGCTCTTTCTCCCTGGAGAGGAAGGATGCAGTGTAGGCCTTCTCTGACCTCTGTTTCTATCAGAAGAGGAACCTGTAGCAGGAAGGTCCAGCCTTGTCTTGGTTTAGTGGCCAAACGGCCATCGGAAGAGGATCTGTCTATATACACCAAAAGGGAGAGTTAGTCCATCTGCCTTTGAAGTGTGTGTGTATGCTTACCAGGTTGTGAGCGGCTGTGGGGGCCAGGCGATGTGGGAGGGGTCTTTGACCTTACAGACAAATTGAAGCACATCTCTCCTTTCCTTTTTCCTTGCAGTATGACAATCTCCTGAGTCAGTTTGGCTGCATGCAGGTGTCCTCCTCCTCCTCTTCCCACTCCCTGTCTGCGGTGGATACCAGCCTGCCCCAGAGGTCGGGCAGCAACATAGAGCAGTACATCCATGACTTGGACACTAACTCTTTTGAACTAGACTTACAGTTTTCAGAAGATGAAAAAAGGTTGTTATTGGAGAAGCAAGCCAGTGGAAACCCTTGGTAAGAACTGCAGGCATCAGCACAGGGCAGCACAGTAGAGATCCAGGGTGTATGGGAACAGGCATGGGCTGGTTGCTTGTCCTTGCCTCACACTCTCAGAAGCTATTGGGAGACCTCAGAGATGGGGCTTGAATTACACTGTATTCTTTATTAATTGACTTTACGACTCATATATATGAAAGCCATTTCTGAATTTTGCCAACATTTTCCTCAGCTTACCTCTCAGTCTATTGGTGGATACTGTTTTATAGTTGTAAATTTTTATGATGTTCATCTAACCTGTTCTATCTTGTTTTCCATCCAAGTCTACTGAAAGAGCTTCAGTGTTTTTACCTGGCACCCCCACTCCCTTTTTGTTGTTGTTGTTTTTGAGACAAGGTCTTACCTTGGCCTAGAACTTGCCATGTAGACTATGATGGCCTCAAACTGATACAGATCTACTTGCCTCTGCCTCCCAAGTGTGAGGATTAAAGATGTGTGTCACGACGCCTGACTACCTTTATTTTCTTTTACTATTTTATGCTTTATACACGTGTATAATCTATTTTGAGCATATCTACTCCCATTACACTTGGGCCTTTTTTGTGGCAGAGGGTCTCTCAGGAACATGCATTTGGGTACAGTGGGAGGAGGAGAATTGAGGTCTCGTTAAGGCGGGAGGGGATGAATGCACAAGACTCAGGAGACTTATGAAGAGGGAGGAGAACCCTAACAGATTTCCAGACCTGCAGATGGCTAAGACTTACTAAGTCTTACTGCCAATACTTATTTTCTCTAGAAAAATTAAATATAGACGCTGCTCCTATAAAATAACATACAATTCTGGAGAGTTTAAATTTGTCCCTTAACTCACTCTTTCCTAAGATAGTATTACTATCAGGGATAGAAAGAATTTTGTTTCTGCTTTATTTTAATTTTCTTTCTTTCTTTCTTTTTTTTTTTTTTTAATTATAAACTATGTGCATGTGTGGAGCTGTGCACGTGAGTGCAGGTACCCAAGGAGGCTAGAGGTGTTGGGTCCCCTAGAGCTTAAATGACCGATGGTTGTGATGTGCCACCTAATATGGGTGCTGGGAACTAAACTCAGGTCCTTTGGAAAGCTGAGCCATCACTCCAGCTCCTTATTGTTTTCTGATTAGCATGGTTTCATTATGGTATTACTGTAGGTATGTACTTTGTTTTTGCTGATTCTCCCTCTCATTCCCTTGCCACCCCCAGGTCTGTACCCCTGTACCCATCCTACCCCCAGTATTTCAGATCACATGTACTCTTCTTCCTTCCTTCCTTCCTTCCTTCCTTCCTTCCTTCCTTCCTTCCTTCCTTCTTCCTTCCTTTTTCTTTCTCTCTCCCTCTTTCCCTTCCTTCCTTTCTTTGGTTTTTCGACACAGGGTTTCTCTGTGTAGCTCTGGCTGTCCTGGAACTCACTCTTGTAGCTGAAGTTTTCTCCATTGCCGCTTGGGCCCCAGCAGTTCTGCAGCCCACTTATAAAATAATCACTCAGAAGCTCATATTAATTAAAATTGCTTGGCTATTAGTTCAGGCTAACTATTGACTAGCTCTTACATCTTAAATTAACCCATTTCTATTAATCTAAAAGTTGCCACATGGCTTGTGGCTTTCCAGTACTTTTACATCTCACTTTCTCTGTGTCTGGCTGGCAACTCCTAACTCAGCCTTGTTCCCAGAATTCTCTTTTCTGCTTGTTCTGCCTATACTGTCTGCCTGGCTACTGGCCAATTAGTACTTTATTTATTAACCAATCAGAGCAACACATTTACAGCATACAGAACATCCCACAGCACACTCTGTAGACCAAGCTGGCCTGGAACTCATATAGATCCTTCTGCCTTAGTGCTGGGATTAAAGGCATGTACCACCATACCTGGCTTGTTTCCTTGATGTTAGGACTGGGATGAGATAGGATCTCAAAATAGTTTTAATTTACATTTCCCTAGTGGCTAAGGATTTTGAACATGTTTTAAAATGTGTATTAGCCATTTGTGTTTCTTCTTTTGAGAACTGTCTGTTTAGTTTCTTAACTCATTTATTTATTGGCAGTTTGGGTTTTTTAAGTGTTTATAGTTCTTTATATATTCTAGATGCTAATCTCCTATGTGGAGTGTGGCTGGTAAATATTTTCTCCCATTCTGTAATCTAAGGAAGATTTTTGATGAAACCCATCTGAGCAGTCCAGCTGCAGTGTGTATGCTTCCTAGGCTTGTGAATGCCGAGTCCCCAGTTGTGCTGCTGTCTAGTCTCGTGCAGGAGCCTTCCTCTCAGGACCTGCCTGGTCAGAAGCACTACCTTCAGGGAGGTGTGTGAAAGTGATGTCTCTGTAGAGAGCTTCATGGATTTCCTATCTGTCCTGTGACAAAATTAATATGTTAATGCTAAGATAATATTTACCTTTTCTCACTGTTATTTGCTGCTAGTATGCAGTGGAGTTTTTCAGTGGGTACATACTGGAGGATGGACATTATCTTGACAGTACATAGAATGAATGTATGTATGTTATTTTCTGTAGTAAGTTTATGGCTTAAGGATTTTAGATTAAAATATTCTAATATTTTTACTGTTCTCTTATGAGCAATCTTTAGTTATACCTGCTATAATTACTTTGTAATTTGAATTGTCTACTAAGTCATTACTTTAAAATCATGATCATGTACCTATATAGAAATACAAGTAAACTCTTGACCTGTTTTGTGATAGTATTAAAAATACTATATAGTTCTGTAAATTTTATCTAAAACAGTTACTTTTGATATTAATACTTTTGTAAAGTAAAAGAACATTTATAATACAAAAAAAGATTATTGACTTAAAGATTTTCTTTTCAGCCCCAGCAGCACCATATAAGTCTAAAAAGGTGTAAGGGGCTGTGGAAACGACTGAGTCAGTAAAGTCCTTGCTATGTAAGCTTGAGGACCTGAGTTCAGTACCCAGCAACCACATAAAGAATTAGGTGTGGAAATGCACACCTGCATTCCCATTGCTGGGGAGGAAAAAATAGTATGATCTGTGATCAACAGCTTGCTGGCCAGCTAGTCTAGCCAAATTGGTGAACTCCAGGTTTGGTGGAGAGGGCCTGGAGAAATGGCTCAGTGGCTAAGAATGCTTGCAGAGAAACCAGGTTCAATTCCCAACACCATATGATGGCTCACAATCATCCATAACTTTAGTTTTAGGAGATCCAGTACCCTTTTCTTACCTTCTCAGACACCAGGCATACATGTGGTGCACATATATACATGTAGGCTCATATACATAAAATAAATATATAAGCTGAGTGGCAGTGGTGCACATCTTTAATCCCAGCACTCGGGAGGCAGAGCCAGGTGGATCTCTGTGAGTTCGAGGCCAGCCTGGTTTACAGAGCGAGATCCAGGACAGGCACCAAAAACTACACAGAGAAACCCTGTCTCAAAAAACCAAAACCAAACAAACAGAAGGAAAAATAAGTGGTATCTTAGGTTTATAAGAGAAAGCATTTAATTAGAGGCTTAGTCCATTATCATCATGGTGGGAGGGATCATGGCTGCATGAAGAAAAGGATTAGAGCAATAGCTGGGAACTTTATATCCTGAACTGCAGAGAGAGAGAGAGAGAGAGAGAGAGAGAGAGAGAGAGAGAGAGAGAGAGGGAGAGGGAGGAGAGAGACTGACTCTGACTGGGTCTGTCATAGGCTTTTGAAACCTCAGCCCACCTCCAGTGATACTTCTTTCAACAAGGCCACACCTCTTAATCCTTCTAATTCTTTCAAACAGTTCCACTCCTTGGTGACTAACCATTCAAATATATGAGCCTATTGGGCCATTTTTATTCTAACTACTACTGGTGAAGAACTCAAACACATAAAATCTTAAAAAAAAAAAAAAAAAGGAAATGGAGATCAGTTGAGGGAGACACCTGACATTGACCTCTAATCTCCACATGTACATACATGTGTGTGTACACACAGAAGACTTGAGTTTTCTGAAGAAGGCATGGTCGCAGGAACTGCAGAACTAGGTCATTCTTTCTGGCTCGTACTGTCCACCATCACAGAGGAGTAGATTGGTAAAGGAGGCTATGGTGTAGTTGGCATAGTTATAGCTTCTAAAGATAGCAGGGGAACACCATAGAACCAGGATAGCAATTCACTGGACTAGAATCAACCTACCCAGTCCATCATAGAATCACTATAGAGAGTGTGCTCCCCATCACAGTGAAGAGCACAGTTCTGAGAATCACGGTAAGAAAGCCCATTAGGGTAGAAAGTGTAAGAGATGGGGAAGAGCCACACATGAAGCACTGGCTAGCACAGTCCTTTGAAGAACATTGAGCGTGTGCCCTTCATCATCAGGAAACCAGACTGGTGAAGCGACTGCAGGTGCCTACGTCAGTTACTTCAGCAAGTTGTCAGTTTACAAACAAGGAGGCACTTAGGATACAGCTCAGTATAGAGCAGATCGTTTGTAGATACACATGTGAGTGTATGTGTGCACATGCACGTTTGTATGCTAATGTATGCTAAAATAATTGTTATGTATGTGTGTGCATGTACATGCCACAGAGCATGTGTAGAGGTCAGGCCTAGAGTCAGCCTTTAACAGCTGAGTCATCTGGCTGGTTCAGGTTTATTTATTTATTTAAAACTTTTTTGTTTTTTGTTTTTGTTTTTTCAAGACAGGGTTTCTCTGTGTAGCTTTGGAACCTGTATATATATATATATATATATTTCTCTCTATCTGCATGTATCCCTGCATGCCAGAAGAGGGCATCAGATCCCATTACAGATGGTTGTGAGCCTTCATTGTGGATGCTGGGAACTGAATTCAAGACTTCTGGAAGAGCTGCCAGAGTTCTTCACCATTAAGTCATCTCTCCACCTCCCAGGTTTATTATTTTTAATTAAATAAATATTTGAAGCTGGGAATGATAGCTGGGATGATATTTGTCTGTAATCCTAGCACATAGAAGGCAGAGGCAAGAGGTTTGAGGTCAGCCAACACTATGAAAGTTCCAGGCAAAACAAAACTATAAAACAAAGATGAATAAATACTTGAAAGCATGTGTTGAAATTTCCTGGACTGCATATTGGAAGTTAAAGTCCAGAGAGAGTAATGCTAATGGGAGCTTCTTTGAATGTTGGAGTGGAGTATAAAGTTCATGTGGCCTGGGCTGGAGGGATGGCTCAGTGGCTAAGAGCCCTTGCAGAGGACACAGGTTCAATTTTCAGCAAGTGGTGGTTCACAACCATACGTAACTAATTCCCGGAGAGTCGATCTCTCTTCTCATCTTCATTGGCACCAAGCATACAGGTTGCGCACAAACATACATGCAGACAAAACAATCATGCATAAAATGAATAAGTCTGGGGCTGGAGAGATGGCTCAGAGATTAAGAACACTGGTTGCTCTTCCAGAGGTCCTGAGTTCAAGTCCCAGCGACCACATGGTAGCTCACAACCATCTGTAATGAGATCTGGTTCCCTCTTCTGGCTTGCTGGCATACATGCAGACAGAACACTGTGTACATAATAAATAAATAAATCTTAAAAAATGAATATAAGTCTAATAAAAAGTAAAAAGATAAAAATGAGACCTGAGGGCTAGATTGCTGACATTGGAAACAGATTAGTGCCTGCTGCCCAGCACCACAGGTGTTCTTACCCAAGTACAGCCAGCTCTGTAGAGACATCTCAGGTGTCAGGGGATACCCCCAGTTCTACAACTGCACTGTGCTCTCCAAGAAACAGTGAAACTGTTCTGGGGCCTTAGGCTCCAGATCCTTGGAGATAGTCTTGGAGTCTGTATGGGTAGCAGAGGGGAGACCCAGGCTTTGGAGTTTTGCATGGCTATTATTGTGAGTTGACCATGGGTGAAACGTGAACTCCTCAGGCTCTGTGTCTTCATCTCGTTGGCATCAATGACAGAATTTGCTTGTTTTGGAGAGCCACATTTATGTGTGAATGGGAAGCTGCCCATGAACTGTGTTGTTATCTGTGGCTCTATTTCAGGTATAGTTGTAGCTATGAATCTTTCAGGGAGAAAGGTGCTTAAAGTGTGCCTGGGGCTGCTCCAGGAGTGGGGATTGACTTTGCAGTAAAAAAAAATCAGTGGGGCTGGAGAGATGGCTCAGCCGAGAAGGGGACCAGGGTTTGATTCCTAACACCCACATGACAGCTCAAAACTATCTGTAGCTCCAGTTCCAGCGGATCCGTCATCCCCTCTAGCCTCTGCAGATGCAGGCAAAACACTCATACACTTTTTTTTTTTTTTTTTTTTTGAGACAGGTTTTCTCTGTGTAACAGGGTTTCTTGACTGTCATGGAACTTGCTTTGTTGACCAGGCTGGCCTTGAACTCACAGAGATCCGTCTGCCTCTGCCTTCCAAGTGCTGGGATTAAAGGCGTGCGCCACCACTGCTTGGCCTATAACTTTTTCAAAGTAGATAAACAGAGCTGGGGATATGGCTCAATGATAGAATGCTTGCCTTAGGTTCAACCCCTAATACCACCAGAGAGAAAAAAGGACGAAAGAGAAAGAAAGCAGGCAGATAGTAAGCAGTGACCTGTTGCAACGGCTTGTTAAGTAGTGGGTTGTGGTATTGCTGCTGCTAATGGAGCTAAATTGGCTTCTGTTTTCTGTGCCTCTGAATCCTGGGCTGCAGGCAAGTGACCTCTTTCTCCCTCTCTCCCTACACACACACACACACACACACACACACACACACTCTCTCTCTCTCTCTCTCTCTCTCTCTCTCTCTCTCTCTCTCTCTCTCACAGGACGCTGGGGTGTGAATACATTCTCTGTGTGCAGAGTGAACAAAGAATAGGCTGGTACTTGTCTATAGGAGCATTTTTGCTTCTTGGCTGTTGACTCTGCTTCCTGTGTTGTTTGCTCCCCCTCCAATAATTAAATTAGTAAGCCTTTCCTTTCTTTACCTAAGTCTTTGCTTATGTTAAAATATTACAAGGTCTGCTTGTTAGGTGGACTTTCTGGCAGGCCCTACAGTATTACCTGCACATCTTTGTGCTTTGTACCTTCTGTGTGGCAGTAGGTGTTCCTCACTAATGTTCTGTTCAGAACCAGCCTTTCCCCCCTGTGTTTCAAGTTGGGTGTTTGGTTAGTAAATACCTCTCAGAGAATGCATATTTCACTCTTTCTCATGGGTCACTGTCCTGTCCTTGTTCAGAATCTTAGTTGTTCTCAAAGTCCTACACAGTACTACTTTGTGTGTGACTTGAGACCAAGAGTTGGTTATGCAGCATGCCTTAGAAAGGCAGTCTGGTTGGTTTTGTGTGGGTAGTGGGGCCTAGAAGGTTGTTCTGATAAGTGCTCTGGCTCCTCAGGAAGGTATCAAGAGTATCTACATACTTGACTTAGACAATTTTTAGACAGAAAATGTGGGGTTTTTTTTTGTTTGTTTGTTTTTTTTTGTTTTTTTCGAGACAGCTTTGGAGCCTGTCCTGGAACTCACTCTGTAGACCAGGCTGGCCTTGAACTCACAGAGATCCACCTGCCTCTGCCTCCCATAAAGTCAGGTGCCACCACCAACCAGCTATTTTTTGTTTTTGTTTTTATAGTAGAAATGCCATCAGACAGGACATAGGGCTGAGCTATATAGCTCAGGTGGGTAGAGTGCTTGCCTGGGTACATAAAGCAATGGGACCTATTATAGTATCTTCAAAAAAAGAACCAAAAAGGTACCATGAACAGGTATTTTAAAGGTAGCTTTAACCTAATAAAGTAACCTTAAATGTTAAACTGTCTTTGACTCTGAGGAGACAGAAGTGAAGTACACATGCTGCTCATGTAGTAAGTCAAACCAAATTCTTCAAAATGTTTTTTTTGTTTTGTTCTTTAAAGACTTATTCATTCATTCATTCATTCATTTATTTATTTATTTATTATGTATACAGGATGTGTCCCTGCAGGCCAGAAGAGGGCACCAGATCTCGTTACAGGTGGTTGTGAGCCACCATGTGGTTGCTGGGAATTGAACTCAGGACCTCTGGAAGAGCAGTTGGTGCTCTTAACCACTGAGCCATCTCTCCAGCCCCAAAAGAATGTTTTTAACGTTATTTATTTATTGTTTGTGCACATGGAAGTCAGAGGACAACTCAGGAGTTAGTTCTCTCCTTCCACATGTTCATGCTATAGTCCATGTGTAAAAGTCATAGGATAACTTATGGGAGTTAGGATTTTCCTTCTACTGTGTGATTCCCAGGGATTGACCTTGGCCATCAGGTGCCTTTACCTGCAGATCCTCAGACCAAATTCTTTTTTTTTTTTTAATTAATAAAATTTATTTATTCTACGTGTTTTTCACTTCATGTATCTTGATCCCATTCAGTCTCCATCTGTTGGCATCCACCCTCCACCCCTGTAACCCCCCCCCCCAATAAAACAAAATTCAATAGAAAAAATGAGAAATTTTTTTTATAAAATTAAAAAAAAGGAAAGAAATTAAAAATCTTGTCCTGGAAGCTGCAGTGCAACCTAACAAGTCATGCCATACACGCTTTGATCCATACATCTCTACTTGCAAGTGTTCATTGCAAAGAGTCACGGGTCTGGTTTGAGGCCTCTGGTCAGACCAAATTCTTGACATATTTGAATAAATGTCTTTTATCAATATGGTAGAAATATTGGAAAAGACATACTCCCACCCCCATCACCATCTTGGGAATTGAAACCCCAGGGCCTTAGCACCTGGTGCATATTAAATACCCCCTATACCACTAAGCAATACACCTCAACCCTGAAAAGATATTCTGAAGCTATCTTTTAAGGATTTGTGCTTCTGTAGTACTCTGGATTCTAGGCACTGTTAGGTGTCCTGACTTGGGAAGTAATTTACAGATTCTAATATTGATTCACAGTGGTATCCAATCCTGTGAGATGCTCCTGCCTCTGTCTCCCAAGTGCTGGGAGTTGTGTCCACACAGCCAGCTCCACTGCAGTTTTTTTTTTTTTAACATGATAATTATGATGATGTTGATACTGTGTGTTACCTTGTGGTGTTGTTTCCCAGCCGTCTTCTACTTTGCAGCTGTCTCCTACTGGAAGATAACCCCGGGAATGTAGGTTCTGGTCCGTATGTGCAGATAAAATCTGTACACATTGCATCACTGCATTTGGGCTATCTCCTAGACCTGAAGAGGGTCTGCATCTGTGGGGTGGAGTCATGGGGTGGGGGTGGGAGCAGACTTGACTAATATAAAGTCTGCAGAGGCGCTGAGGAGTTTGCCCAAAGGAGAGAGTTTGGAGAACTGCTGTCTCATTCTTCTTTCTTTCTCTTTTAGGCACCAGTTTGTAGAAAATAATCTAATATTAAAAATGGGCCCAGTGGATAAGCGAAAGGTGAGTCAAGTTCTGATGCTCCTCATCCTGTGTCTTCTTACTGCTTCTAGCTCAGATCATTTTTCATTCCAAGGTCCTGCAATGAGTTGTTGGATATGGCATTTTGGCATGATCTTTGGAGATCATATCTAGATTTTATAACCAGGAATACTCAGGCTCGCTCTCAGGGACGCACTGGGCAAGTATGTAAAACCAGCTCTGGCCACAGGGCATGTTTTCTCATGGTCGCCCAAGGCCCATCTCACTATGCTAAGGTTTCTGTCACATTGAGAAGGTTTCTGAGAGTCTTTCATTAGAAGATTTGAAAATGCAGGAGTTGTTTTTTATTACATTTGCATGTTTTTGTTTGCTTGTTTGTTTCCCAGTCAGGGTTTCTCTGTGTAGCCCTGGCTGTCCTGGATCTGGCTCTATAGCCCAGGCTGGCCTGGAACTCACAGAGATTCACCTGCCTCTGCCTCTTCAGTACTGAGATTAAAGGTGTGGGCCACCACTGTCCTGCTGCTTATTACATTTTATGGGCAACAGATAATGCAGAATATATCAGAGTCTGCTAACAGGGGCTTCCTAAAACCCATCTTGGCTGTATGTACTCTGGAAGTGAGAATCTCCATGAAGGTGGACTGAGGCCCAGCCTGCCAAGGGCAGACTCTGTGCCTTAGGGAGGCTGAGGGGCCAGGGGACTACAAGCTAGCCATTGATGGCACTTTGTGAGCTAAACAGCAGAGACCTGTGCTTGTGTTTTCTTGATGTAAGATGCTGGGCCTAGCTTGAGGAAGAGTTATCTGGATCGCTGGCAGTCACTATGCCATGAACTACTTGTAAGTTAGCCCCATCTGTGCCTCGGTCACACAGTTGGTTTGTTGTTTGTTTATTGTGCCAGGGTTTGTTTGCAAGACGACGGCAGTTGCTGCTCACGGAAGGGCCACATTTATATTACGTTGATCCTGTCAACAAAGTCTTGAAAGGTGAAATTCCATGGTCACAAGAACTCCGACCAGAGGCCAAGAATTTTAAAACTTTCTTTGTCCACACGGTGAGTCTGTCCCTGCAAGGTCTCTGATTCTAGTGTCACCACAGGCTTCTGCATCTCTGTTGGAAGTGTCCTTTGCTTTGGCCAAGGAAGCATCTAGGCTTAGGTCAGCTTCCTGTGTCTCAGAGACCTGTATGAACAACTTAGGCCACAGCTGGGCCAGGAGACACTCTGTTTAATCTTTGCTTTTGGTCAGCTGCCATGCCCTTACTTAGTTTCTGTGCTTCTAGAATGCAGAAGCCCACTGTGATACAGGCTTCAGAAAGATGCTGGCAGCATTAACAGCAGGACAGGCTGGGTGGGGACGGGACTCCCTGGAGGACAGCAGATGCTCTGTCTTTGCAGCCTAACAGGACGTATTACCTGATGGATCCAAGCGGGAATGCTCACAAGTGGTGCAGAAAGATCCAGGAAGTTTGGCGGCAGCGGTACCAGAGCCATCCAGATGCTGCTGTGCAGTGACGTGGCCTGCGGCCGGGCTGCCTATCGCTGCCAGGACACCTGCCCCAGCGCGGCTCGGCCGCCACCCAGGACGCTTCCAGACCACCTGCCAGCCATCTCAAGGAGAACATGGATGGCGGAAACCTTGCAGCTTTTTTATTTAAAAGAAAAGAAAAAAAAGAACCCAGCCACACAAAGAACAAAACAAATAACCAACAAACAGGAATCCAGGGTCGCTTTGCTTGCTCTCTGTGCTTTGTGGTGGCTTCCATGTGCTGCTGTGGCCATGGAGACCCAGTTCCTTGCACGGTAGCCCAGCTTCTGCCCAGACAAGTGGCCAGATTTGGCATCACCAGCCCCTCCTAGCATCCACAGGAACTGCATGCCTACTTCTACTCTTCCCCTCCTGATAAACACAGCTCCTGCTGTGACTGAGGGACTGGGTGTGTCTGGCTCTTCTTCACCAGGGAGCCCATTCACTCCTCCACTGGGGTGGTCACCAGTTTACTGTAGGTACAGGGCTCTTAGCTTGTGTGTGTACTCCCTTCCTTGAGTCCCTTCTATGGCCCTAGAGATGTGGTCAGGTGTGTTTCTGGTGGCAGGATTTCTGTGGTTCCTGCCTTAACAGCAGGCAGGTTGTATGATGAGAAGTGTGCAGGCTGCTGTAGTCACAGGCTGCCCTCATTGGGCTCTGCTCCAGCATTCCACTTGTAGCAGTTCATGCAGGGAACTAGACACCCAGCCAAGCATGTGTCCAGGAGGGGGCTGTCATGGCAGCACCTAGGTAACCCCAACTAGACCACTACCGATACAGAACCTGTCCTGAGCCTAGGCAAGGCTGGAAGTACCATGAAGAGTCCAGCCTGGGCCACAGCTCCCATGTGGAGGACTGGGATAGCAGGCCTTCCTGGGAAGTTTCTGCTGCGTAGGTTTAAATGTGTAGGCCACATGTTCTATGAGGCAGGGACTGAGGAAAATCCCAGAGTGTGTGCCAGTCTCCTGCCCAGCCTCACACGCACCTGTTGGTGCTGTGGGTAAACACTTCTCAGCTCACTCAGTTTTTACATCCTTTAAAAATCTGAAAGCCTTCTCATGTTGCCTGGTCACCTGATACCATAGTGCATGGACCTTGCCTGGAAAGAATGTTACCAATGCTCACAGGAACAGCCAGCCCACTTAAACCTGAGCCTGCCTGTTCTGGCATTCTTTGCCAGTATTGGGACACTTCTCTGATGCTAAGGTGACAATGCTTTGTTCTGTAATACAGATGGTCTGGGATATTTCAGTGCTCTTGCTGAATGCTTCTGAGGGACTTGGTTGTACCTCTCTCTAACTAGGATGTCCCTGAAGGGTGGCACTTGGTCCTAGTGGGGAAAAGTAGGCTCCTGCCTTCATAGACTTCTCACAGCAACACCTCTGACTCCCATGTCCTGAAGGCAGCAACAGTTTTGCCATTTCTTTTGACTTTCATAAATGTGCTCTAAAAATGCCCACACAGAAATTACCCCAGTTCTGTCCACAGTGACCACCTGTGGGCCAGGCCACCCAAACTAAGAGAAGAAAGATTCTGTTCTCAAACTTTTAACAATAAGAGTGGTTCTTTTAAACTGAGGTCGAGTATAGATAAAAAGTTCACCATCATGCCTTGGTAGGAATGCTTGATGGAAGCATAGGTTTTCTTCAGACTTTACTAGATTGTGTGGTAAGAGCTTCAAGTGACCAAGGAGCAGGTGTCAGGACCTCACCTGCCCCTAGGACCCAGGGAACAGATAGCCCAGCACAGTGCCAGCCGTGAGTGAAAGTGGGCACTCTTTCTCCTGGTTTTTGAAGAACCCGTGTTAGCTACACTTGGCTGTCTCCTCCTTAGAGTCCTGTTCTTGCTCATGCCTTGTGGCTCTTTAGTCCTCAGAGTGTCCTGTACCCTGTGTTTGCATGTATAAGAGTGGCTTCCTGGCTGTTGCATGCATGCAGACGCAGGGAATGCATCTCTGAGGGCACTTAACTACAGGGGACCATGTGGGGCTGAGGCGTGGCTTGAATTAGAACACCTAGCTGGCTTATGGGAGAGTCATCTGTTGCTTACTCCCCTGGAGAGCAACACTACCTCCTGGGCCTTACCAAGCGCCATCCTAACCTCCAAAATCAGGGTTTAGCTGAGCTGGTAGTGGGTGGTCATGATGACTGCCCTATGCTCCAATAGCTGAGCTCTTCCCAGGTCACCTTTGTCCTTACTGCCCCCTTTTCCTTGATTTTTTTTTTCCTTAGAGAACCATGCATATTCCTTTCTTACCCTGACTTAGATCACTTTCAGTTTTTTTCCAGTCATCCTTAGAGCCGTCAACCAGTGTGCAGGTGCCTTACATTGTAGGACAGGATGTGGGTGTCAGTTTGTACAAGTGTGTGCGTGTGTGTGTAAAAAACAGTAAATGGGGATCTAGCTAAGGAGAGAAAGAAATGCCCCATTTAGCTCCAGAAGTCATGTGACCTAAGAATGGCAAGGATGAACAGAAAGTTGAAGACTGTCCTCTGGCTTCTCTCCTACCTAGGTGTAGTGGACCGTACCCCACGGCCCACTAGCCCTGTCTTTTCTTGGTGTCACAGATGAAGCTGAACTTGAATGGGTCACTTCACCTGTTTTTCTGCGCTCTGGCTGGGCAGTGGGCATCCCATGTAGCTGAGTCTTGGCACTCTAGGGAGTGGCATCATGACTTAGCTATCATTTTGAGCTCTAACCTGGTAGATACAGTAAAAACCACTTTGAGAAAGATGGCTTGTATCAGACTGGTGGAAACTTCACCTGCTGCAGCCCTCTTCGGGCCACCCTAGTGTTTATCATCCATGTTTGAAGTAACCTTGCAGTTAGTCAAGTGTGGCACAGACTCCCAGTGCCAGCAATCCCAGGGGGCCATAGGTGATTGTGTGCTCTCTTAAAAGTAATATCTGTTTTCTGAAAGTAAAAGAAAGAAGAAAGGCGATCATTCAGAGACCACTGTGAGCATTTTGATGTAGATCCTGTTCTTCCCACCCCAACTTTTTGTTGTCCCAATACTGGGAATTGAATCAGGGCACTCAGAAGTGCTAAGCAAGTGCTCTACCACTGAGCTACATCCTTAGCCCTTGTTTGCTTTTTAAACCAAACTGGGAACATATGACATAACATCATTTTGCATCCAGCCTTTTCACTTGATGTTTTTTTCCTTAAACATTTCTCCATACCATGAGCAGTTCTTCAAAAGCATGTTTTCATTAATTGTGGACTCAAATGGTTATAAATTTATAAGTTATCCAACTCTTTCCCTGTTGTAAAACATTCAGATGCTTTGGGGTTTTTTGTTTGTTTGTTTTTTTGCTATTTAAATAATGCTGTGGTGAATATACTTTTAAGTCTTTGATTTTTCTGATTTTTTTCTCTCCCTCATATGCCTGAAAGTGGTATTTTTGGTCAAAGAATTTGTTCATTTCACAGCTGTTCCTCCTCCTCAGTCTGATGCTCTGAGTTCCAGTAACAAACCCTCCTTCTTCATATTCTACAGATTTTGAACACATCAGTTCCTGCTAAGCTGTGTATTCCCAAGAAAGTTTGACTATGACTGCTCTTTTTTTTTAAATGCTAAAATGTCATTACTGCAGATCCATTCGTGACAGATTTTTCCAATTCCAGTTTCTTCATTTTCATTGCAAGAATCTGGTCATGCATGTTACTTTTCTTCCATCCTTGCTGCTATGGCTTCCAAGTGCTGGGTGATGTTTTCAGAATCTTGTACTTTGTGTCCACAATGGTACTGAATCTGCTTCTGCACAGTCAGCAGAGATAAAGTGTTGAACTGACCTTGCCACATGCTTAATGGGTAATTCATAATTAAGTTTATAGACTCAGAAAGTGCATTTGGGCCATTTTGGGATCAGTAGCAAAGCAGAGTAGCAAAGCTCTAATTGAAAAAGAAACCATGTAGATGATTGGGTTTTATAAAAGTACAATTGTGATTGTCTTTGCCCCATCCTTCCTGAGGTTAGCAGTTCAGGACAGCACAGTGGCCAGACCTTTTCATTGCAGAGGATGGGTATCCCAGCTATGCTCATGTAAACCTTCCTATGTGCTGCAGATAATTATGGTCTTTGCATACAGCCCACTCACCCAAATTGAATTGTATCTTCAACTGTGTTGGTTAGGGCCTGTTGGTTCTACTTGGAAACATGCAGCAGAGATTTTCTGGGCACCATATTCAGTGTTACTCAACACTATCAGAGCCTAGGGCTTGAGATGTGCAGAAATCCGCTCCCTGCTTTCTGATGCCTCAAGGCTTCTCCCTACTGCTCCATAGACCCAGGATGCTCATTGCTGAGACTTGGGAGACTGTAGCAACTGAGTCTGGTGAAGATACCATATTCCAAGAGATGCTGCCATCCACCTTTTCCATTTTGTTTTATTGCAAAACCCAATGTAAACTGACTCCAGTGGGTGTAGCGCCTCTTAGGTAGAATGTATGACAAAGGCCCTGGCAGATTAGACGGGGCTGGGACCACTCTTAGAACCCCTGAAGATAACTGGCTTCTGGCCTAATACTTAAGGGTTAGAATCACAATGTTTGTGGGGAAGTGGCCTAGGAAGGAAGCTGTTTCTGTCAAAGTACCTTTGCAGTGATGAGCAAATGAATTGACCAATGTGAATACCTGAAAATTCACTGTAATTCTCTACTTCTGTATGAAGAATTCAAACTGTACAGGTTTTTACAAAAGGCAAATTTTCCCTTCCTCATGTAGTCCACCCTAGTTTAATCTGGGTTAATGGCTACAAGTGAGTCCTTGTGCAGGTGAAAGCCTCCATAACCATAGTTTGATTGGACATTGGCAAATTCAACTGTTAACGGTATTTAGAGCTGCTGCAGCTGTTCCATAGTCACATACAGTAGGATGAATCAGTAGTCTATTGCTGTCGTTCAGGTTGGTGGCAGTCAGTTAGAACATGTGTAATATTCTCTACCTGGTCTGTAGCTGTAACTGTGATGTACAGGCAAAGCAAAAATTAAAAATACTTATGAAAACAGATAATGCAATGATACTAGGATATACACTTTTGTATTTTTATTCTTATATAAGGTTATTTGCTGGCTATTGTCGGCCTCTAGTTCAGTCTGTTATTTAAATTCTAATATATGAATTATTTGGATTGAATTCATGTTTGGGGCCACGTTGTTGTATGTATTGATGTACAGCCTTGAATGTGAATAATTATTGTAAACTATATTTTACAACTTTTTTCCTGGCTTTATTATATAAATTTTCTATTTGGTCATGGTTTAATCATATAATTTAATGAAACAATTTTTTCTCTTTTTTTCAAATATCTGTGCTTTAGATGTAATTACCAGATGATGGATTTCCCTCCTATGCTCGGTAGTCTTGTAATAAAAGCATGTAGAGTGTACACGTTCGCCGTTCTGGCTCTTCTTTTGACCGCGGCTGGAGCTGGGGCGTGGGCGGAGCTGGAGCCCAGGATCCCTGTGTGATCCCGAGGTTCGCTGTGGCCGGAAGCGGTTGTCGGCGACCTGCTTTTCGAGTCGGAACTTCCGCCTTGCACATCATACCTGGGAGGGCACTTTACTGGGGTGGACCTAGGGGCGGGACAATTGGGAGGACTGTATTAAAGAACGGACGCTTCCGGCGAAGGGGTACTGTGGCGGTGCTTGTTGGGATCATGGCGGAGAATCACTGCGAGCTGCTGCCACCGGCTCCGAGCGGCCTCGGGGCGGGGCTGGGGGGCGGCCTGTGCCGTCGCTGCAGCGCTGGTCTCGGCGCCCTGGCACACCGCCCTAGTGGTGTGTCCAAGTGGGTCCGGCTGAACGTCGGCGGCACCTACTTCCTCACCACCCGGCAGACGCTGTGCCGGGACCCGAAGTCTTTCCTGTACCGCTTGTGCCAGGCGGACCCCGACCTAGACTCAGACAAGGTGAGGACCTCGTGGGTCGGCGTGGGGCCTGCCGCCCTGGTCTCCATCCGCGCCACACACCTCTCCACACCGAGGGCACTCAGCGGAGCGGGCACTCTGAGCCCAGCGTCCTGGGCCGGAGCGAGGATGGCACTCTTGTGCCCATCTACCTCAGACAGCCCTCTGGTTAATAGTGCCTCTCTCTCTCGCCTTGTCTTTCATGCTTTTCATTGCTGTGGCTCTAGTTTATTTCTTCTCCCTAGATTCTTTTGCCCAGGGTGTGTGAACACCACCGCCCCAGCTATTTGCTGACTTTGGAACCTGAGAACCCTTTGCTTTCATCTGGTCTTTTCACATTCCAGACGTTAAAATTAACGTAGGCCATGGGGGTTGCCACAGTGGCTGCCCTTTTCCCAGTGACTTGCAGAGTTTGTGCTCCATCCTTCTCATCCATAATATGAACGGACTTTGAAGCTCTTAGAAGGTACCTCCTGAACAAAAATGTCCAAAGGTGTCATTTTACCTCTAGTATATGAATCATTTGTATTGAATTCATGTTTGGGGCCACATGTAGAAAAATCTTAGGAATGTCTAAGAGAGACCAGGTATAGAATTCTTTTCGATCTGTTTTCCAAACTTGGTTTCCCCACTGCCTTTGCAAATGGGTAGGAATTTCCAGGTTAGTTTGCAGATTATCTTACATTTAATTAAATACTAATACTGTTACACCCGTGGTAACAAAACGTATTTCGATGACAAGAGTTGTGTGGCATAGTGCAGTATGGAAACTTAGAAAGGAAAGTAGTTTTCTCCCTTTTCCGAATTGGCGGTCTCTGAGCCTTATACTAACTTTGTGAGTTTTCTGGTTGAGCTACATAATGGCACTTGACTTTGTGCATTGCCAGCCTGAAAGCTGCTGCTCAGAAAGGCTTTCCAGAAAGATTGGGAGCCCATTATACTTCAAAATGCCTGACAGAACACTTTCTCAGTGTGGTCTGGCATTATGACCAGAAAATAAGAATTCTTGAGTTACTGCAAAATAACCAAGAAATTAGGGTTTGAGATAATAGCGTTTTAGTCCCTCACAACCCTTCTCCCAGCCGTCCTCATTTCTGAGTTAACCAAATCTCTTTACTCTTACAGAACTGACCTTCCAGAAAATGACAAAAGTTTCCAGGTTAGAAATAGGCTTTTGTCAGCGGGGTTTTCTTTTTATAGTGAGGGTGTATATTTTATTGTTGGTTTTTCAAACAGTGAGTGTTTCTAACCAAACCATTCTTGTCTTCCTACTCAAGCATCCCTGCCTTGTCTATTAAATCAGTTTTTAAATTGGCCTTATCCATCGGCTTCTAGTGTCTACCTACTTTTAGCACTGGAACAATGGATTTAGAACTGTTTCACTTTAGCATAAAGTCAAATACATCTCTTTGTTTCACTGCTTCTTAAGATTACTTTATAAACTACCCTTTATTGGGCCAGTGAGGTGGCACCTGCTGCCAAGCCCGACAATTTGATTTGAGTCTCTGGGACCCACATGGTGGAAGGGAAAAAACTGGCTCTTGCAAGTTGTACTTTGAACTGGGCAGTGGTGCGCACACCTTTAATCCCAGAAGTGGTGAGACAGAGGCAGGCAGATCTCTATGAGTTTGAGTCCAATTTGGTCTACAGAGTGAGTTCCAGGACAGCCAGGGCTACACAGAGAAACCCTGTCTCAAATTAACAACAGCAACAACAACAACAACAAAAGGGCTGGAGAGATGGTTCAGTGGTTAGAAGCATTGACCGCCCTTCCAGAAGACTCAGGCTCAATTCCCAGCACCCACATGGCAGCTCACAACTGTCTGTAACTCCAGTTTCAAGAGATCTGACATGCTTAACAGACATATATGCAAGCAAAACACCAATGCACATAAAATAAAAAATAAAAACAAGTCATTAAAAATTGTTTTAAAAAGTTGTACTCTGACCTCCAAGTACACATTATGGTACTTGTACGTTTGTATTTCCTTTACTGCAGTGGGAGACTCTATCAGATTATGTTTTAGTTGATTTTTTTTTTTTAATTTATTATTTTAGAGCTAGAAAGTTACTTGGTCCAGTGGTTAAGAACAGTCATTGCTCCTATGGAGAACCCAGATTGGGTTCCCAGAAGCCCTCATGGTGGCTCGCAACCATCCATTTCTAGGGAGTCTGAAACCCTCTTTTGACCCCTTTGGATACTAGGCATGCACATGGTGCACATACATATGTATATGCAAAATACTCATACACATAAAGTAAAATAAATCTAAAATGTATTTGTTTTAAATTACACTTGATTTCTAAATTATAAAACCACAATTCAGAACATAAAAATAATATAACACTACCAGGTATGATAGAAGGCAACTGTAATCCCAGCATTTTGGGAAATAGAAGCAAAAGAATTGGAGTTTGAGGTCATCCTCAGGCTAGCCTAGGCTATAAGGACCCTATCTCCAGAAAAATGGTGGTTGCAATCTTGGTACCATGGTTGATAGTGTTTGTTTTAGTCATATGCTGCTAGAAAGAGTAATTCTAATTCATATTAGTCATGTTACTAGATTATTCAAATAAGAAAAATCTATAAATGTTCTGTGTTCTCGGTATCGCCACACACATCAGGTTCTGATGAAAGAGTATCCCAAGAGATTCCACCTTAATTAAATCCTACTAAGGAGAAGGTTAGAAGGAAGAGGTGTTAACAGATGGAGGCCATTAATTACATGATGGAAGATAAACAGGATGTTGATTCATGTGGATAGATCTCAAAGCTCTGAGCTCATAGTTAAGGTCAAGGAAAGGATACCTGGCCAATACTCTCAGAGTTGAACTTTAACAGGGACCTGGTGGAAGACTCCTTTTCTGGTATTTGACTGGTGTTTATTGAGCTTAGCTATGCAGAATGTGATGCCAAGATGAGACTAGTGTTAGGAAATTTAAGAGAAGTTGTTCCCAAGAAACTTTCAGGAACCTTCTGGGTTTATTGATTATAGGAGAGCACCAAAGGCAGACTATTATCAGGGGTACCAGGGCTGTGAATTACTACAGGGGAGTGAGTTTCTGGAAGACACTTTCCTAAGTTGTTGACAGCATGATTGCTAGGGACAGTAGAGAATGCAAACACATTCGAGGCTTGCTTGACAGCCCTCACAGCCTCATATCCAATCCTCTGGGCTGTACCTATCCCCCATGTCCTTAAAGCTCAGGGTGGGGTTTAATTACCCACCATGCCTTGTATCCATAGGCCTTTGACCTATTTTAGGGGCCAACTTTTAGCCCACTGCTGCCATGAAAGTTCTTTTTCTAGACAGCCTGAGTGAATTCTCACTTCCTCTGGGGACATCCTCCAGTGGGACGATGGCTTGGTTGTGCATTTGAGCATCTGCCATTGTGTGTCATTTTCTCTCCAGTGTTGTCTTCGGGGGCAGGCCAGGCGTGAAACTTCTAAGCTGCCCATGGGAAGTGCTTTGCAAAGGCTTGATATTTGATCCGTTTGATTATGTTTCTGCATCCCATGGTATGTTGAAAACAGAGTTGCTGTTTGTCACTCATCTGGCCCCTGATTTAGTGAGATGATACTTCAGGGGAAAGGGAAATAGCAAATACTGTATAGTTGGAAGCTATGGATTAGGGTGTTCTGTCTCCGACTGAGCCAGATCTAGAGAAAACTGCTACTTGCATATATATGCCTTGGAATAGGGCCACTGTCCCAGCTTTGAGGTTGTAGGTATAGTTACACCAGGTGGGTCTTTGGAAAGAATGTTTACCACAGCCAGGCCCTACAGGTCTCTGTGTCACTTTGACTGCAGTTGGTTCTAGTGAGTTTTAAGGTTAGAAAATATGAAAGGAATTTTAAGCCAGGACCAAAGGATGGGATGTAGGTGGGAGAACTGTCTTTGAATTTGTTGCTTGGCAAGAGAAGTGGGGATTACTTAGGGTATAAATGGCAGGTGTTGTTCTGTGTAACTAAATCAGAGAAACTAGCCATGAGCATCCTGTGCACTGGGCAGAGTTGCATCGGCCACAGGCTGTGAGTAGGCGTCTAAGGCACAGATGTTTACTTGTATAGTGCATAATGGATGTGGCTCTTCATGTACTCTTGGCCCTGACGGTGCATCCTAGTGTTGCACCCTTCCCCCCTTTGCAGTGAGTGCTTGGCCTCGTTATGTCTGCTCACCTCTGTTGGTGTGCCTCATTCAGAAGCGCCTTGGTCCTGAGCAGGTCAGTGAATTTGTCATCACATGAGGAGTTGGATCTTTCTGAGGAGAGCTTGTCTCAGGGTATCCTGAGGCAGCAGGGAGGTGGCTGGCAGGTGCAGAGACATTCTTTCTGTCCACCTCTAGTGCAGTTCAGTTGCTTGTCCAGCATGACAGTGCCTGGCTTTGGTTTTACACAGGGGTCAGAACACTCTGGCCACCTGCCAGTTTTCCCACATCGCGTGTGCTTGGAGCTTGGAGCTGCTCATTCCTGTGGATGGGGTGTGGGTGCTTTGGCTCTGAAAGTTCAGGAGAAGAAAACCATAAGCCAAGGTACTTACCAACCAGCCCTTCTCAGAGAGTGTGCTCCTGGTCCCAGGAGCAGAGGCTTAGGGGTGGGAGGTGTCTACTGCTTCCTAGGCAGCAATGGAGGCGTCATGGCGGTCCCTTTCAGAGCTCTTTCTGCACTTGGCTTATTCAGTGATTCCCTCCTCTGCATACTCTGGGCTACTAGCCAATGGGAGGGTCTATATGGCTAAATGCCAGCAGGCTGCCCCTGTTCAGGTGCAAGCTGACTCTCAGTAGGCCTAGATTAGGGGCAGTTCACTTTCAGCTTGCTGTGGGAAGGAGCAGAGCTGCCTGGCTAGGCATTGCATTTTCTTAGAAGATGCTTGATGCCTTCAAGCTCAGGAAATACAGCTATGGAGCTTTAGTGCAGCACCATACCCAGGGAGATGGCTTCGAGATAACCCATAAAACGTCTCAGCATAGGATGTGCCCCAGCATCCCCACTGCCCTTGTTCTGGTGGGTCCTTGCTTCCTTGGCAGTGGGCCTCTACACTGTTGCTCTAATTTTACGAATCAGGCCTGGGGGCCAGCTCCTCACTCTCTGTGGCCTGAGGTCGATTTTCCCAAGCATTTGAGGAAAGGTAAGTGCCACAGGGTGCTGGATAATCTTCAATGAGGGGGAAGAAGAGGAGAAGCTGAGGGCCTGCTCTTTGAGCTAAGCAAGAAGGTAAAGAAGAGTTTAATGCTGTTTACCCTATGGCCACGTGTGGGGAGGGTAGAGGCTACCTGGAAGCTGATGGGATTTTAGTAACCTTGGAGATTTATGGAGGGGATTTCACAGGTGAAGTGTGAACCTCTGATTTGGCTGACCTGGCCGGAATGCCCTGGACTGCCAACCTATTAGCCAGAGTGGAGAAACTGGTGTTTGGGCCTTGAGGACTATGGAGCCAGGAAAGGCTTTCCTTCAGGCACACTGGTCCGGATCCTTCTCAATGCTTACATTTCTTTCCTGTTCTCTTTTCTCCTGCCTAGCTGCTGATGGCAAGTAGCCTGTTAGATATACACTCTGTCGGAAAGGAGGCAGTATGTACTGGAGATTGTGTGGAGGTCTTCTATATCTAATGTACCTAGCAGGGAAACCACCTGAGAAAACTTGGGGGATGGATAACCCCTTCTGTGGTGATGCAGATGTTCATGGCATTTTCATTTACATGGGTGGTGGGCTCTGGTGCCATAGGGAAGTCTCTCTCCCCAGAAAGGCTCCTTCCTGTCTGCTAAATCAGTAGGACACTATAGTGGACCTCAGCTCAAGGAACCTGCCCTGGGTGAATTCCAAACATGCTAGTTCCATGAGAAGACTTGGGATCCTCAATTGTGGGGTCCCACATCTTGCAAGCTTCACTGGTACCTCAATTCTAGTTTCCCACTAGAGGCGGGAGTGAGGAAAGTACCATCTGTGGCGGGGATACTTTCCTCAAGTCACCTCTCTAGGAGAGCTCTCGGGGTGGGGGTGTCAAGGCCATACTAAGGTTCACAATGGTCAAGAGCCCTCATCCAGCCCTTACCCCACAGTCTCACCTAGAGGTGTGGGTGCTGTGTTTCCCCTGTTCCAGGGTGGCTTGGGTGGTCAGGTGAAGTGGCAGCATGGGTGCCACAGGAAAAGTAAAGTGAGTGCTCGGCTCTCCTGAACCCCATTGCGCTGGCAGGAAGAGGCCGAGGTGTGTGGAGGGGGCTGCTAGACAAACGGCAGGCCTGGGAAGCAGGAATCTGGAGTCTGACCTCACTCTACAAATCTGTGTCTCTTACAAGCCTTCTGGGTCTCTGGGCCTCAGTATCCTCACTGCAATTGGTGATATCTAAGACCTCTTCGGGATTAGAGATGTGACAAATATTTATAAAACAAAGCAAGAAAGTTCGTGTGTGGCTGTGTCACTTGAATTGGGTAATTTCAGAGTAGAATCTAAGCATTTGTGTTTAGGTTGATAGTGCATGTTGGTGCACACAAAATTCAATGCATTTGTCTTTTAGTGGGGACAGTTGATGGAGTAGTCCAGTTTACAACACTGCACTTAATTCTAATTCCCAACTAGGGGCTGTGCCTTTCTTTCCCCTTCCATGGGGATAGGAGCAGGTGCATCTGAACCTTGAGAGTGACACTCTGCAGCTGCATCTTCACCTTAGGGTCTTGCCTGAGGCATAGTGATTTTAACCCTTGTCTGCATGCTATTTCCAGAATCCTGAGGCGGAGTTAGGGTCAGGCCCTAGAGGACAGCAACAGCACCGGCCGGTGTTACTATTGGCTAATGACCAGCCTTACTGGGTCTTTCCCCACCAGAGACACAGGCTTGAGACAAGTTTGCTCCTGGAGGTTGTCTCCCACTCCTTGGAAAACAGATTTGTGGAGTTAGGCCTCCTGAGAGCATGTTTGACTTGGCAAGGCCAGGGCAGCCACCTCAGAGGCCTGAAAGCTGCCCTGCCTAGCTCAGTGGCCAATAGCTCAGGCTCAGGGTTCCTTCCTGCTGCAGACTTGGGGCTCAGCCTCCACATTATGCCCACTCAGTGCCAACTTGGGCATCAGCAACCTGTCCCACATATGTGGACTGGTGGTGTGTATGCGTGGGGGGAGTTGGCTTTCATGTAATGTTCAGAGCTAAGTCCAGTGATCCTTTTTATGCCTTTGGAGAGAAATGGACATGTTTCCAGCCAGTGCTGCCACAAGTAGGTCAGACCCAGATTCCCTGAGAAGTAGGGAAGGAAGGAAGCGCTGGCAGAGACACGTGCTTGTCAAGGAAGCAGTCTTCATGGAAAACACAACCTTCCCACCACACAACCTAGCACAGGCTTTTCCTAAGTCATGATCGGACTGAAGAGAAGAAGGGAAAAACAGATTCCGGTGCTGGGTCTTGGCTGCTCCCTGGCTGCTCTTTGAATCTGCTGGGGTTCAGAAGTAGCCTCCTTCCACATCTTGAGTGCTCGTGGCATAGGTGACACTGTGGGCCCAGCTTCATTTGGCTCCAATTGCTGTAGTCAACAGCTTGATAGACCTCTTGGGGGCCTGATATGGAGGTGCATGCTTTTAATCCCAGCAGTCAGGAGGCAGAGACAGGTGGATCTCAAGGCTAGCTAAGCCTATATAATAAGATAGTGTCTCAAAAAAAAAAAAAAAAAAAAAAAAAAATATATATATATATATATATATATGAAAAAGCCATCTTACTGATTTTATGAGTGAACTGAGGCTTGTATTTGGATTTTGGGTTTTTGTTGTCGTTTTTTTATTTTTGCCTTTGAAGCCAGGGTTTCTGTGTAACAGCCCTGGGTATCCTGGAACTCACTTGATAAACCAGGTAGGCCCCAAACTCACAGAGAGCCACATACCTCTGCCTCACTAGTGCTGAGGTTAAAGGCGTGAGCCACCACGCCTGGCTTGTGTTTGGATTTGTGTGTTCTGGTTTTCTCTATTTCCGTGTTAGGATGGAGGTCCCGGCTGCATTCCCAACACTAGGCTATGCGGAGCTGCAGGTTCCTTCTGGTCAGTCTTCCAACACACCCTTGCAGACATGAGCACAGCCTAGAATGCTCCCACAGTGGACCCTAAGCAGCACTGCCATACACATCATGGTGGAAGTATGTGGGATAGAGGGCTTGGCCTTGGACTTTGGCCCTTACTCTGGAGTTGAGATCTCCGACAGACGGCTCCTGAAGGATTTGATATGAGTGGTGCTCATACTTCACTACCTCTTTCTCCAGACTCTGGCCTTCATGGCTGCCCAGGCAACTGACCTGCTTTAAGGAAGTAGCCACTGGAGGAAACTGGCCAGAGAGCTGTAACAGCATGGGTAGAGGAAAGGACCCTCCACTTTCCCTTGATTCCTGTGAGTGTCTGAGTGTGAGCCTAGACTTCGGAGTTTTAGAGAGGTTTTGAATATTTTAGAAACTGAACTTTTTTTTTCCTCCCCTGAAACAGGGTTTCTCTGTATAACAACCCTAGCTGTCCTGGAACTTTGCTTTGTAGACCAGGCTGGCCTCAAACTCACAAGAGATATATGCCTACCTCAGTCTCCTAAGTGCTAGAGACTGGACTTTTAAAGTTGGAATTTTTAAAGACCAGGACTTTCAAAGTTTGGAATATGTTTTGTATTTTGATATTGATATTAATGACATGTTGGGGACAACAAGAAAGGAAAGGTTATGGCTTAACAGTGATGTGTTTGTGTGTCAAATTGATAACTGGTCGGTTGTGCTGATTAATTATGTGTCAGCTTGCTGTAATCTAGAATCATTTGGGAAGAGGGAACCTCAATTGAGAAAATACTCCCACCAGAGTGGCCTGTGGGCCAGCCGGTGGTTCATTTTCTTAATTGATGAATGATGTGGGACAGCCCAGCTCACTGTATGGTGCCACCCCTGGCTGGTGGTCCAGGGTGCTATAAGAAGGAGGTGAGCAAGACATGGAGAGCAAGCAAGTAAGCAGCACTCCTCCATAGCTTCTGCATCAGTTCCTGCTTCCAGGTTCCTGTCCAGCTTGAGTTTCTTCTCTGACTCCCTTTAATGATGGACTGTAAGCCGAAATGCACCCTTTTCTCCCCAAGTCATCTTTGGTTATCACAGCTAAGACGGGAAATTCACTCTGCCAAGTGATGAGCTCCCAGCCTGTGCCGCTCCTGTTCCTAGGGCTATGTAGGAGACTCCTTGCCTGATACCTCCGTGTTTTCATTTCCAAGGTGTTCTGTCCTGCGGTTCTCAGCACATGCTACCTTCCCTGGGTGGCCAGCAGTGCTGATGCTGGGGCCTTCACACATAAGGCTATATATGTTCACATATTTTTGAACCACTTTGGTCTTGTTTTTCTGGAAATCTCCAAATCTAAAGTGTTTCTTTACTGGATGCAGATAGAGGTTCCCCATCAAGTACATATCTTGCCCTTTCTTTATGACTGTGTTTTAGGCAAATGGGACATTGGGCTCCAAGCACAGAATACTCCCTAGAAGAGTCTGAAGCTGTAAGAGGGTTCCTTGGGCTGGGTGGTGGTGGCACACACCTTTAATCCCAGCAGGCAGGAGGATCTCCAAGTTCGAGGCCAGCCTGGTCTACAGAGTGAGTTCCAGGACAGCCAGGGCTACACAGAGAAACCCTGTCTCAAAAAAAAATTCTTTTAAGGTTACTTGGGCTGCTGTCCCCATGTTGCTACTTCTAGAGCTTGTAGCTAAGTCTTTAGTTTAGCTCTAAGATGGCGAGACATTGAGCAGAGTCCAGCCCTTTGCTGTTAGACATTCACATTGTGGCCAGGCTCTCACTTCAAGTACTCTGAGGAAGTATTGTCATTCCAACTGACCATTTGCCTGGAAGAGGCCTCTATTCACGTGTGTTCTTTTGTTTTTGTTTTTCGGGACATGGTTTCTCTGTGCAACATTTTTGGCTGTCCTGGAACTTGCTTTGTAGACCAGGCTGGCCTCAAATTTGCAGAGATCCACCTGCCTCTGTCTCTGCCTCCAAGTGCTGGGATTAAAATGCGCCACTGTCACCTGACCAAGTGTGTTCTTTTCCAGGCCAGAGGGGCTTTGGGCTAGAGTGCAGATCTAGAGGGGAGGTCTTTCAAAAGCTGCCTTGCACAGGGCATTTTCAGTGAGAGCCAGCTACACCCAGCACATGAGCTGGCCAGCACCCCTCAGGTTTTCAGGCCAAGTGCCTGAATCCAGCTCATCCAATGCCAATGGCTCCTCTGATCTGCCACAATGGCCTGTGCCCTCATCCTTCAAGTCTTGGGAGGCCTAGGTCCCTTTCGTGTAGTCTTGGGCCACTTGTCATTCTGGAAGTCTCCAGGAGGCTGCTGAGTGAGGGTACTCAGTAAACAGCTTCCTCCTACCTGTCCCTTTCCTTCCTCCCCCCTTCCTCCCTCCCCCTTCTACTCTGGAGGACTTTAGGCTTCTTGTTGCCAGGGGAGACTGGGCTCTGAAGCCATGGCCATCATGACAAGAGAGGCCCCCAAGAGTATCCTGGGTAGGGATGAACCCATCACCCTCTGATTTTTTTTTCCTTAACCCATCAGTGGTCTGTTAAGGGGGCATTGAGCCATGAATATTCCTGAGCATGGTGCTGTGTGGAAATGTCACACTCCAGGGGGCACTTCCACATGAGCAGAGGGGAGAACTCTGTGGTGGGGCCATTTCTTTGTCCAGACTTCAGCCTGCTTGTGACTCTGCAGTGTGGCAATAACTGCCACTGCTCTCTTGCTTGATTTCTTGGCTTTGCTTGGATGACTGGGGTTCAGAAGACTGAGAGACTGGAAGGCAGGGCCCCAGGTAGCCTTAAGGAATAAAGGCCATGTGACAGAATGGAGAGCCTTGGGGTTGACCTTTATGTTGTCCTTAGATGAAGTGATGAGGATGGAGTCGGGAGGCCCAGGGAGTTAGACACGTGTTGGGTGGAACAGGGACCATGGGACGAGAAATGCACTTAGGGTGAGCAGCTGGCTTCCATCGCCCCTGCTTCCCAGACCGTACTTACTGAGTTGATGCCAGCCACAGCTCAGGTTTCTCACTTTGATATGAGCCTGTGGACACCAGTTTTTATTGTCCCAAATACAGAATTGGATGTCTATGAGGACAGCCTCGGAAGGCTCATTGTGACTGAAGCCTCTGTGAGCTCTGCTACTCATGGGCAGATACATCCAAGGCACCCGTGCCCTAGGCCCCATGCTGTCCTCTGGACCTTGACTAGTCAGCTGCTCTCACTGGGTAGCAAGTACAGCATTTTTCAATGGTCTGTGCCTACAGGAACTTCATGGGACCCGTGTCTGATCAGGGAAGCCAGTGTGCACTATTGATTTATGGACTCAGCTTCTTTCCCTGGTACTGGGCATAGTTTTTCTGATTGGAAAGCTGGGGTGGTGGCCTCCCCTTAGCAGAGACCTTGGAACCCACTACATCTCTTGGGCTGCCGTCCCTGGATAGCTGTAGAAGCAGGTATCAGGCTGCATCAGTGGAAGAAGGCTCAACCTTTATCAGCTGGTGTGAGTCCATACCAGATCTGTATCCCTGTTGGACTTGGCAACCCCCAGTGACCAATCTGTGACAGGTCTGGAGTAGGGTGTGACAGAAACTCACTGACCCACACCCTGGGTGGGGGTGTGTCCTTGTAGCTTTTGTGCATCGCCCTCTTTGGTAGTCTCCCAAAGCTACTACACCTCCTGTGAC
This sequence comes from Onychomys torridus, assembly GCF_903995425.1. NCBI lineage: Eukaryota > Metazoa > Chordata > Mammalia > Rodentia > Cricetidae > Onychomys > Onychomys torridus. The sequence continues at coordinate 17,293,281 of NC_050450.1, read as the reverse complement.
CTCAGCCAGACCTGTGGCTCTCATACTGGACATCTGTTTCCAGCAGGTCTGTATGGTGTGAGATAGCATGTGGAGCTGAATGTGCCCCATGCTGGAGGAGGATGTCCTCCCTGGGGATAGCTGTGGTGAAGCATGTGAGAAGAGCAGTCCTGAAGTGGAGCTACTGCCCTGCCCGAGTCAGTAGGAATATGTATAGGCTGTCCTATAGATGGTTCAGATTCCACAAACCGCTGACCACAGAGCAAAGGTTTCCTTAGTGATCGTAGTCACTGGGAAAGCCCAAGGGCTATGGTTCAGCAGGAAATGAGGGTACTCTGTATGGTCACGTTACCACTGCCTCAGGCTTCACTCGTTGCTCTAGGAGGCTCCTGACAGTGGGCTCGGGGCTCAGCAGTGGAGGCACTTTCTCCAGTGTATTGCTCCTTGACTCCCAGTCTTAGGTTTCTGCTTCAGGAGGCCCTGGAACAAGGAGAGTGGACTACCAAGGCCTGAGTCTCCAGAGTCTCAGAAGTTGAGCCATGGAGCAAGGTGTGGTGCACACCCATAATCCTAGCACTTTACTTGGGAGGCTGAGGCAGGAGAATTATGAGTTCAAGGCTAGCCGAGGTTTCATGGCAGGGTCAAAAGCCATCCTGGTCTACACAGCTGTCCTGTCCTGTGATGGGGATGGAGGATTGACTTGTGGGTATCAAACCTTCTTAGCTGTTTCTCAGAGTCTTTTGAAGCTGGAACAATATCTGGCTGGCTCAGATTAGTAGACACAAGAAGATCTGTTTTAGATCAAAATGGAGGCAGACAGGATGAGAGAAAGCTCTGAAGTTCCCTGGTACATGAGCAGTTGTGGATCCTGCACTGGTGGTAGAGCTAGGTTGAATTAGGTTGAATTAGGTCTGGCCTTAATCTGACTGCAGAACTGCTGCTTTCTACACAAGAACTGACAGCATTTTGTTCTTGTAGGATGAAACGGGTGCCTATTTAATCGACAGGGATCCCACCTACTTTGGACCTGTACTGAACTACTTGAGACATGGAAAGCTGGTTATTAACAAAGACCTCGCAGAGGAAGGTAAGGTGTCCACTTTCAATGGACACATGCATGAGCTCTGCACTGGGACCTGGTAGAGGTGCTGGTTGATTCTGTGAAGTTGCCTGTGCCTCAGGCCAAAAGGGACTGCATTGCTAAGCTGTGCCCCAGGTGGCCAAAGGTCATGTTGCAGACTGTCAGGCGTCTTGGTGGTGCAGGATGGTGGCTCTTCCCAGGTCTCACAGCTGCTTTGGTTTCTGCAGTGTGAGGCTGTGTCTCATGAATACTCTTATAACCAGTCCTGGGAAGTGGGGTGTGGAGCCCCTCTCTGCTCTTCTTTACCTCAAGGATCCTGGACATTTGCATAGTCTCCTCCCTGGCCACCGTTCTTTATCTTACCTGGTCACAGAGTACTACAGGCTACATGGCACCAGGCTAGCTTGTCTTGCCTCAGAAAAGGTAGGGGCATTTCAAGAAGGCCCTAAGTGAGTGATTCTCAGCCTTCCTAAGGTTTTGACCCTTTACTATAGTTTCTCATGTTATGGTGACCCCCAACCATACAGTTATTTTTATTATTAATTCATAACTGTAATTTTGCTGCTGTTATGAATTGTAATGTAAATATCTGATATACAGCCCTGGGAGTCACGACCCACAGGTTGAGAACTGCTGCTGTCACATCAGTTGGTCTGAGCTGGACTGTGGAGCTTCTTGAAGAAGCGCCTATCTTTATTCTTTGGGGTGTCATTGAATCTCCGGTCACTGTGTTACTGTGTGGACTGTTATGTTCTGTCTGGCTCTGTCTGGAGTTGTGAGAGCCATGCTTGGTGCCCTGTGGCCTTTCCTACTTCATTCCCTGAACTCTGCCCTTCCCAGATCTCCCATGTTGCCATGTTGTATGTTATCCTGCGCTGTCCGTTAGGAGAGGGGGAGCTCAAGAGATGAGAGAGGTCTGTACAGGTGAGGAAGCCTGAAAGCAGGGCCCTGGCATTCTAGTTTTTAGTCTCTGGGAAGTTTGAGTCTTGAGTGCGGGACATTAGATGGCAGGCTCTGGGGAAAGCCTTGGAGCCAGGAGTGACTCCAGTGCCTTCATTTGAGCAGGGAGTGTGATGTATGTGACTGGGACACATGCAGGAGTCCATGGCTTCCACACTGTTCTGGCATTTCGGGTTCCCAACAGGAAGAGCCAGTAGCACAACCAGACAGCTTTCAGGCTGCAGAGAAAAAATGCCAGTTATCTCCCAGTATTAGTGGGCTCAGCAGGTGTTCTGCCGCCATGTGTCACCTGTAGTGACAGGGCCGCAGGTATGTCCAGTAAACTGACCTTCATTTAGTCCTCTGCCTCTGCTGAGTCCTGAGAGGACTCTAAGGATGTTAGGACAAGCTGGACACAAGGACTTCAGGCTGGGGACCGGGTGGGTGCAGGGATGAAGGGCTTACTTGAGTCAGTCCGACCTAGAAGAGATCACAGTTATTACCTCTATTTCAGGCGTGTTGGAGGAAGCAGAGTTTTACAATATCACCTCACTAATAAAACTTGTAAAGGACAAGATTAGAGAGCGAGACAGCAAGACATCACAGGTAAGATGGGGACTAATCTACCAGCAGCTTCTGGGGCCCGAGGTGGATAAGCAGGTCTGCTCCCCCCTGTGTGGTCTTGGACCAGAACGGAACTATCCTCATCCTGGTGTCCTGGGCCTTGCTCTCTTCTTCCTCATGTGCCATGAAGGGCCTCGTGCAGTCAATGGAGACAGGCAGTTGTATGGAGGGTGTGTGGTAACTGCATGGAGGAGAGGGAGGCCTTGTGGGGGCAGTGGGATACTGGAGAGCAGAGGCCCTCTGATAAGTGAATATCAAGACCTAGTCTGCAAGTTCAAAGGCCTGTGGCTAGCATGGAGGTAGGTGGGGTATGTGGCACAGATACTGGGGATCTGTGCAGTTACTGGGAGGAGTTGGGCTTCCTAGGCCCTTTGCTGCCCATCGTGTGTGTGTGTGTGTGTGTGTGTGTGTGTGTGTGTGTGTGTGTGTGTGTGTTGTGAGGTAGGCAGTGGCTCCTCTAGGAAGGCCTCAGTGGGTTTCAGCATTGGTCTAATCAGCAAGCTAGCTCTGCACTTGAGAGTGGTTCGCCCTCACCCACCTCGTGAAGTGAACGCTGCCAACACCCCGACTGGGTTGGTCTACTTAGCAGCCTCTCACTGCCTCGCCCTGTACCGGCCTTCCTGACGGGCTTCTCACTGACACCCTGACTGAGCCTTCTGCCCTCCACTGGGCCCGCTCAGGGGCAGGAGGGCTCTGAGGAGGAAACTTCTCATCATCATGGCATTAGAAAGGTCCTGAGGGTCCCCATCCTCCTCAGTTTGCCTCCTCTTTCTCCTTTATCCCAGTCCCACTCAAGACCATGTGGTCTGTACTACTCCAGTCTCTGTCTGCATTGTCGGGGTAGAAGGGACCCTCCTGGCAGGCCTGGCCTCACGGAAGCCCAGCAGCCATTGCCATTGGAAGCCTTGCTGGTGAGGCACTTGGGTGACAGTCGCCAGTGTATGACTGTTACCCATGTGCCGCTGGCATGAAACACAACCCGAGCAGCAGCAGCTTGGGACCCTTATGTCCTGTGTGTACTGAGGGCTCTAGAAGGGCACACTTGTCTCCTGGTTGTTCCCACCCCACACCCAAGACCACAGTCTGCCTGGAACTGCCCAGGGACGCTCTGCTGGGCAGGAATAGTGAGCAAAAGATTGTGTAGACTCGCATGGAATGGATGGTTTTCTGGCCAGACGTGGTGGTCCATGTCTTTAATCCCAGCACTCGGGTGGCAAAGGCAGGCAGATCTCTGAGTTTGAGGCCAGCCTGGTCTACAGAGTGAGTTCCAGGACATCCAAGGCTACACAGAGAAACCCTGTCTCAAAAACCAAAAACCAAAAAGGTTTTCTGTGTATTCTTATCTAGCCACAGGTGCCCTGAGGATTTCAGGAACATGACTCATTTCATTTTGGAATTCAGAAGTAGAAATATTTTTGAAGGTCAACAGGAAAGCTACAGCAGCAGCTGTTGAGGCTTGTGTGGACTTGTTCAAGGTTGCTCTGGATGCTGACTGACCTGTGGCAGGATGAGGCCAGAGTGACTTGAGTGCATGGTGGGGCCTGACCTCTTGGGCTGTTTGTCCTTGTAGATGCCAGTGAAGCATGTGTACCGTGTCCTGCAGTGCCAGGAGGAGGAGCTTACGCAGATGGTATCCACCATGTCAGACGGCTGGAAGTTTGAGCAGGTGATGAATGGGGGCCCCTGGGAACCCCGTAGATCATAGGGGCCATTCCCTAGTCCTTATCCTCCCAGGCTCTCTCTGTGGTGCCTTTCTAATGGCAGCTCTTCCCTTGAGGCTGTTGTGTGCCATGTCCACCACTTCCTCCATGTGTGGAGCTCAGCTCCTGAATGCTTTCTTCCCCCCTCCCCCCCATCAGGTGCTGGCTGGGTTCTGCTCTCCTAGGGGTCTGGAGGGTCATGTGGACTGTGCTTTGTACCCAGACTCTGTTAGAATCACATCTAACAGTTTGGGCAGGAGCAGATGTCACCATGGCAGAGCCTGCCCCTCATACCCCTGGCATGTGGCCCAAGAAAGGCTGTACACTGGAAAGTGGCTGCCACCGTTTCTGGATCTGTGAACTGGGTCGCCTAATTTGGAGCCAAGTGCCTTGTGCTCTGTTGTCTTGTGACTTCTGGCTGGAGGAGAATCTCCTCCCATAACCAACTTGAAGACTTTGTCCTCAGCTGTCCAAGGTGACCCTAGACACTCCTCTTCCCCTCAATTGTGACCTTTGTGCAGTCACCCTGGGGACCTCCATTCTTTCTGGTGAAACCCAGAGAGCCTGAGTCAAGCTGGCTAGTGAGGTGCACTCTGCTTCCCCAAAGCAGGGCCAGTTAGGACTAGATTGACAAGCTTTCAGAGAACTAGGGAGAGGCCCAGACCCTTTGAGGTGGTCAGTCCAATGTAGGGTTACCCAGGGGTCAGTGATTAGGTCAGAGTAGAGCTAGCTGCCTCGTGAGGCTGCAGAGTCTCTGGGAGACGTGGATTTATGTGTTCCCCTCAGTGGGACCTCCCACAACTACCTGACCCAGGCCAGCACCTCTGCCATCGGTCTTAGCTGGTGGGGCCTACTCCTTCCAACTACTGTCCCCCATTGCCGAGGGGAGTAGTAGCTTGTCCATGTAGTAGATTTCTCTCCTGACCTGTTTCTGATGGGTAGACACATGAACAGGGATCACAGTGGCTGGTGGCCTTTTGAGTCACTACTGCTTCCTCAATGTACCTTTGACATCCTTGTTATGTTAGGGGCTACAGTGACTCCCCTTGAGTTATCAAAAGCCTTGGTGTTTGTCTCAGACCCATGGCTGGAGTAATGAGCATGGTCTTGGCCCAGGTGGCATACTTGGTGACCTGGAGGCTTATGAGGCTTGTTAGAACAGGCAAGAGTATGCAGAAGTACGCAACAGGGCCTTCAGTGTCTGTCAGAGTCAAGCTAGGCTGTCACATAGCACTCCAGGCTTTTAGTGCTGTTGACCTCTGTTCTGCTTCCCTGAACTCCTAGTCCAGCCCTGGGGTTCTCTGCCCTAAGTGGGCTCTAGAGTTAGTCTATAAATGCCCTCCTCACCCCAAGAGGGTTTCTGGCTGCCATCAAAGACAAGGCCAGCCAGCAGTAGGTCCTCAAATGGTACTTGTACATGAACTTTGACCTTGGCTCTCACTTACTTGCCTCAACCTTTGTACTACTACCCTCCTCCCTCCACAAGGGAGCCAGTCATCATCCCGTAGGGTCCAGCCTGCAGCACCAAGAGAGCCTGTTCCAGCATGTTGTGCAATTACGTGGGGTGCAGGTGTGGGCTCCCACAGTGCGCTGGGAGTTTGCTTCCCGCTAGTTCTATGGAAAAACCTCCTGGCTAAAGCTAGCTCTCCTGTCCCTGAGCTCCCACAATTTGTGCCATGGCCTTCCTCCTGAGGGGCAGATACTCCTGAGCCGCTGCACACTGACACAGGCTATGTCTCCCTTTCAGCTGGTCAGCATTGGCTCCTCCTACAACTATGGAAGTGAAGATCAGGCTGAGTTCCTCTGTGTGGTTTCCAAGGAACTGCACAACACCCCGTATGGCACAACCAGTGAGCCGAGTGAGAAAGCCAAGGTGAGTGCCAGCAGGATGCTTCTGGTCCCTAGGGCAGACACTGTGGGCTGGCCTTTTTCTACTTTTTGCCTCACTGATTTTTGCTGTTTTCTCTAGACTCTTAGTTGTTGGGTTTTTTGGTGGCTAGAGATCTTCCCATGAAGCAACCTGATGTGTCAGAACAGAGGCACCTTTGCAGCACATTTTTCCACAGCCATTGTTCCTAGAAGTATCTAGACCTTAGTCCTGATCAGTTGGGCCTCAGAACTGGGTGCTTACCCAGGGGACAGCCACAAGTGTCAGGGGAACACTTGGGAAACAGGTAGAGAGCATCTCCCCAGAGCTCAGGTTTTTAGCACCACAGCTGCCTCAGCTGTACACAGTTGGTCTTTCACACTTGGTTTAGTGTGCCCTTCAGTCCTAACCTACAGGGTACTTTGTTCTTCTGTCTCCTATGGAAAGCAGTACTAGCCAAGGCTGAGAGTGCAGCCTGCCTTATATACTTTTAGATTTCCCTCAAGTGACCAGCTTTGGTGACCTTTCCCCTGACTGCCTTATCCCTGGAGCTCAGGCAGACAAATTCACATGCCCCTGCAGCGTACATTGTGGGCCTGGACTGGAGGATTCCTGGGCCTTAGGGACATTTTGTGATGGCTTGCAGAGCCTTGCAGCCAGCTCAGGAGGAGCCAGGACCTTGCTTAGGCTGAGTCCAAGGTCGTGGTGACCATGGTAAGGCCCAGGGCAATTCTGGCCTGGGAGGTAGGGCAGGGGAGTGCTTATGAGTTTGGGCAAGAAGAGGCCAGATGTGGTGGGCTTTAATGAGGGACTTGATAGCAACCTGACCCTTAGTCAGTGGCCCCTAGGTGGCTTCGCTCACCCTAGAGCTTCCCATTTAGCCTTTCCTGGTCTTTAGGATGAGGACTTAGGAACTGAGGGGCAGACTTCCTCAGAGGATCTCTAGGAAACCATGCTAGCTGGATCTCAGCAGTGCTCCCACATTCCCTACATCATGATGTGACAGTGTCTTTGCCATTGGCTGATACAGTACACCTTCAGAACCCCCAGATCCCCATCCTTAGCCTTTGTGTGATCATGAGGGGTGAGGCAGGGGCAGACCCTCTGCCACTGCTGTCCCAAGCACAGGATGACCTGAGTTGTGTAAGGGTTCGTTGGCGACGGCAGATTGGAGGAAGCCAGAGTCCCAACACCCGGCCTGGGGCAAACTTCTGCTTGGGTCTTAGATCTCACAGGCATCCCTGCCTTCAAGAGCCTGAAACCCAATCACAATGACAGGACTCTTTCAGACATTTATTTTTAGAAGCTCCCCCCACCCCCAGACTTTTGGTTTTCATAATGAAGCTCACAAAAGTTCATCTTTCTCTAGCCGAGCTCATCTTCCTTCATGGCTTTACAGCTGCCAATAGGACTTATTCTATAGTGTGAGGAGACTTTAGGCATGGGCCCAAGTCCCTTTGCTATTGAAAATGTGTCTCTATTTTTCTCTTCAAAAATACCTGTCTCTGGTCCGGGTGGTGGTGGTGGTGAATGCCTTTAGTCCTATCACTCAGGAGGCAGGGGCAGGCAGAGTTCTGAGTTCAAAGCCAGCCTGGGCTACTGAATGAGTTCCAGGACAACCAAGGCTACACAGAGAAATCCTGTCTTGAAAAACCAAAACCAAAACCAAAACCAAAACCAAAACAAACAACAAACAAAACAAAACAAAACAACCACCTGGCTCCGAAGTAAAGCAGTTTCTGAATGCACTTGACAGCAGCAGGTTCCATGGTCGCCACAGCTATGAGGAACCATGGGAGCCAGATCTAGAGAATAGGAGTTTGGAAACACCCTATACAGCCGGCCACCTCTCTGAGAGCAATGTCCTTGAGAATTGTGTCCTCTATGGTCAGCAGCCACCATGTTCACACTGAGCTCTGTCCACGGTGTCCCCTGAGCATCTGGTGGCCACCTGGTACTGCCACAGTCTTTTCCTGTTTCAAGTGGGAATATTAGGGCCGCGAGACTGTAGCTTGTGTGAGGAGTTAAGCCCTAGGTGAATGCCTTGCTCCTGGTGCCAGCCGTGAGTACCAAGCCTTCCTTAATCACTCTGATTGCCAGCTAGCCCTGGCTCAGAATGCAGTGACAGTGGCTGGGCTTAGGGGTCAAAAGCAAGAGAGCCCTCTGTAATCAGCTGCAGTCCTCCTGTGTGACAGAGTACCACCTGTGAGGGAACCCCTCTGGATCCATGGGTCCATTGTGACTCTGAGACTCCCTCCTGTAGGCATGAGTTATTGATGGCCTGGTCAACGTCTGCCCACTGGCTGGTCAGTCTCAGCCTCTGTGACCAAAGTCCCACCTCTGTCATGCAGTGGGCCTTTGATGGAGCTGGGTCCATGTCCTCTAAGTCACTTCCCGGGAGCTAGGGTTACAAGAAAAGCCCCTTGGACAGGACTCAGCTCCTTGCCTGCCTGGGAGCTGTGAGGGCAGTGTCGGCTGCAGGTGAAGGACTACACAGTTCAGCCCAACCTAGGGTTCCCCCAGGTTCTCTTCCTGGGTGATACACTGGTTAGTCCTCCTGCAGGCCTGCATTGCTCAAGCTGGGCTGACAGCTGTCTTCCTTACTTCCTGCTGTTCACACCAGAGCGACGACGAGGAGACGGGGCACCAAGGCAGTGACTCAGATTAAGTGTAAATGTCACGGTGAGCTCTGCGCCCTTTAGGTAGACCCAACACCATAGTCTCCTTGCCCATGAGCCCTAGTGACTTTTCCTCCACCCTCCTCTGTGCTTCTGTACACCCTGCAGTTGACAGAAGTGTTGATAGCTGTGCCTGTGCATCTGCAGTAGCTCCCTAGAGGAGGGACCGGGACCGTTGCTTGAGTGCTCGGTGCTGCTCTGTTAGAGTCCCTCCGTGGATGTCATGTGCAGGCGTGGGGCTTTGTGTCATGTGAGGCTGCGGGTGCGGCACAGGACTGTTGCTGGGGCTGAGCCTGTGGGTGGCCTTCCTGTCAGTCGGGGTCAGAGCCTCACATGACACAACAGACATCAAAGCCGCGGCCTTGTTCTTACCTCAGGTACTCAAGGTTGCACTCTCCTTGCGTCCATCTCCCCTCAGCTCCACATCCTCCTCCACCCAGGCCTGTGCTTACCCTCTGCATCTTGAAGGCCAGACTTGGGCTGAGCCTGAGTGCCTTGTTACCTCAGCAGGGCTCAGCTGTTGGCCCCTGTGCAGGGAGCTTTGCCAGTGAGTAGGTGGGAGCGAGGCCGGCCTAGGACTGTGAGCATTGCCCAAGAGGAGCATCGCCCCTCCACAGTGGACCCCTGAGAGCAGCTCAGTACACGGGGAATGTGGGGAGGCACCTGGCCAGCAGGCATCGGGGCTGGCATTTTGGAAGCACTGAGAATCTAGCAGGGAGCGCTCTCAGCTCTGGAACTAAGAATGGCTTTTTCCATTTTTTCCATTTGGAGTTGTACTTTTTTTTTTTTTTTTGAGACAGAGTTTTATTATGTATAGTTCTGGCTGGCTTGGAACTCACTATGGAGACCAGGCTGGTCTTGAACTCACAGAGATCCACCTGCCTCTGCCTCCTGAGTCCTGGGATTAAAGGCGTGCACCGCCACCCCCCAAGCCATCTGGAGTTGTACCTTTAAGTCACTGTGAGTATTCTATGTCACAGCTACAGCTGTCTCTTGGCACTCAGCGTATTTATGATCTAGCCCTTCAAGAGAATCTACCGTGAGGCGGTCAGGGTGAAACACAGCTGTGATCCCAATACTTAGGATTAGCAGGCTGAAGCAAGAGGATTCCGAGTACCAGAGCAGCCTAAGCTGTGCAATGAAACCCTTCCTCCAAACAAAACAGAACGGGGGCCGGTGGAATGTCTCACTGGGTAAAGTCACTTGCCTTACAAGCCTGCTGGCCCTGCTATGACTCCCCAGGACCCATATAAGGATGCACTAATTCCTGAAAGTTGTCTGACCTCCACACGGCGTGCCATGTGTATGTACATATACAATAATAATAATAAACAACAACAAAATAAATGTTTAAACTTTCTTATAAAAAGGTAAGAGGGCCAGGTACAGTGGCACACACTTTTAATCCTAGCACTTGGAGGCAGAGGCTCTATGTGAGTTTCAGGCCAGCCTGGGCTACACAGTGAGACCCTGTCTATAAAGGAATACACTTAGCTGGGCAGTGGTGGCACACGCCTTTAATCCCAGCACTTGGGAGGCAGAGGCAGGAGGATCTCTGTGAGTTCAAGGCCAGCCTGGGATACAGAGTGAGTTCCAGAAAAGGTGCAGGGCTACTACACAGAGAAACCCTGTCACAAAAAAAAAACCAAAACCAAAACCAAACAAAACAAAAACAACAACAACAACAACAACAACAACAACAAAATTACACTTAAAAGGTAAAAGGAAACATGAAATTTAAGAGATAGGGTCTGGCTCTGTTGCCCAGGCCAATTGGTCCCAAACTCTTAGGTCAGTATCCTGTGTCAGCCTCCTCAGTACTGGGACTCTCAGTATGAGATAAATGTTTCGTTCCCCTGTTCACTTTTCAGTGTCTCAGCACTGCAGTTGTGACATCCCTTTGGAAGGGTATCTGCAGCCACCGGGGTGGGAGACTCTCAACTATGACCGGCATTCAACCCTAAGGCATGGTGGGACTTGACAGAAGCCCAAGGGAGCCATACCTGCCTTCCATTGGTTGGAGAAGAATGTCACGGGGTGGGGGGGGAGGTGGGCAGCAGGCTTCAGAGGCTTTGAAAGAGCCCTAGAGGGAGGGGAGTCTTTCAGTTGCCCCAGACTTCTTGAGAGGCTTTAGGGAACATGTTTTGATGGCTCTAGCTGGGATTCTGGGCTTGTGGGAACAAAATAGTGATGTCCACAAGGCAGACCTAGAGCGGACACCAGATCGCAGGATGAAACCACGTGGCTGGGCCTCCCTGGGAAAGGCAGGAACATGCATAAGATAGTCTTGCAGTACCCAGACAGACAGTGCTGCCTAGCCTCAGCATGTAGGATGCTGGTCTTGCTACTGTAGGTCCTGACTAGCTCAGCCCCAGCCCCTTCAGGAGTTCACACTGTTCTGGAGTCACTGCCATGACCATTTCTGCAACCACACCCTCACCTGTGCTGCCTCTGCTCTGCTCAGGGCTGGTGGGAACTGAGACCTTGGCTCCCCAGTAAGATGGTGGCACTTAACGTCACCTCCAGAAGCCCTGGAGATTCAGAAATTGTCCACTGAGTGGAGCTTGCCACTGTCAGACTAGGGAACAGAATTATCTCATAGACCTGTGAAGCTCCCCCTCGAGGTGCCAGAGTGGTAATTTCGGCCTCCCACGGCTCTTTGTGGGACTGGCCGAGGGGCAGGCATGGTGTTTGCAGGAGCAGCTTGAGAAAACAGGGTCTTCTCTTGAGCCCTTCCTCATAGCCTCCCAGGGCCAGCTCTTCCCACTGCACCAGACTAGTAGTGTTGCTCACAGCGGCAGTTGATGCCAGATCACTTCCTGTGAGGTTCCTCTGCTCTGAAGCTCTGCCTGGAGTCACGTCCTATCCCAGCCCTAGAGGCTCATTTTATGGGTTTGGTTCAGCAGCGTGTGCCCAGCCCCAGCATGTTTTGAAGGCCACCAGGGACTTCCGTCCCAGCTGGGTCTACAGCTGACTGCAGTGTGCTAGTTAAGGAGGCTGGGCAGCCAGTGCCCTGCTTTTCAGCCAGAGTGGAGCAGAGCGTGAGGAGGCAACAGATGCTGCAGTGAGCAGACTGGATATGGAGGGCCTCCAGCATGACCTTGCTTGGAAGGGTTTCTGCGGTCAGGCAGAGGGTTGGGGCCAGTGAAGGGTGCAGACCTTCTCATAAATGGAAGGGGTATGGGGTTGATCTATTGGACATGAGGGGATCCGGAAGCCATGTCAGCCACCCACTGTCCAAGTCTCCCTGTTATCTAGCTGAGGTCCTGGCCTGAAATGAGGGTTCCTTTGAACTCTGTTCTTTGAACAGGACACTTGGTCAGGGCCTAAATCCTCACTCTATGCTTCATATTTTTCAGATTTTGCAAGAACGGGGCTCAAGGATGTGAGGAGTACCGACAGCTGAAGAAATGATTTTCTTTTCCCTAAGATAAAGTGAACCGCCATGTGCAGAAAGCATGGCTGTGAGAAGAAGCCTGCTTTTGATCGTTTCTCTAGAGATCTGGGTGTGGATCCTTTTTTGCCTCAGATGTGGGTGGCGAGAGACAGCCCAGCTGTCACGCCAGTCGTCCCCGCAGGGGTGCTGCTGGGGCTGGGTTGGCAGTCTCTGTAGCCTCGCTCTGTTCTTTCTGAGTGCTCCGTGGGACTGAATGCTGCTGACCAGCCCACGCATTCCTGAAGATGATCTGAAGGACAAGGTCCTTGGTGCTACACACAGTCTGCAACAAGCAGCCTGGGCCTTGCCAGGAGGGAGGGGCAGCTGCCACAGCTCCTGTCCAGTGCACTGTGGCTTAGGGCGTGGCTCAGCTCTGGTTGAGCACCAAGCCCTCATCCTTGGGTCAGGGAGGCCGCTAGGCCTCCAGGCATGATTGGTTGGTTTCTCTTGACCTCTGCTGAGGCTCCTGACAAAGGCAGCCTCCACATTATCACTACTTCTGGGCACCTCCCCTGGACTGCACCCTTTCAGAGGCAGGCTCTTGTAATGGCCTGTAGGCTTGGCCCAGGATCATCAAGGCTTCTCAATTTGTATTTTCCAGGCAAGAGGACTTTGTATCCCTTTTTTAAAGTGTGGATAGACCACCCGGTGTTTATACTCTTTAGAAATGCCTAAAAGTGTTGTTACATTTTGGATTGATCTGTTAAATCATTTAAGGGAAGTAGATGTTTTGCCTCATATGCCCTACCTGTGGGCTCATGGGGGAGCTGGAGCCTACCAGTGCCTTTGTTGTGCCTGGGATGGAGGCTGGGGCAGGAGGCCTGTCCACCTGGCTTCTGGAGCTGACACTCCAGGTCATGTTGAACATTCAGGATGTTTACAGTGCAAACATGTCTCCTCACTGGCTCTCATTTCCTTGTCTAACTATGCAGTTCTTCTCTTGGGTTTCGGGAGTGTTTGAGACTACACAGCCTGCATGGGCTCTGTTCACCTGACATGACATTGGAGCTGCTAAGGTTCCTGCAGAGGCTGCGCCTGCTAGCTTCGAAACACATCTTTCTCAGCTGGTTAGGGGATGTAGCAGGCCACAGACATGGCTCAAGCAAGCAAGCTCTGTGCTTCTTGACCCCTGGCTTCTCAAGGGAGCTGTGCAAACTGACCGCCATGGCTGCCCGTGTGCAAGTCAGAGCCTCTAACACTGTTTCAAATGCTTCCAGAAACTTCTTGCCTAGGCCCTCTTCCTTCTCCTCTGCCAGTAACAGATGAATCAAGTTCTCTAGCATCTAGGACTAACCTCGTCCTTTCCTAAGGTCTGTTGTATGCTGTTAAATGTTTGGCTTAAATGATTCATAAAAACCTTTCTCGGGTTGATTGGGCCTCAGCAGCTCTGGGGGCAGTGGCTCTGCTGTTGGCCATGGGGAATACTCTGGGGAGTTGCTGGATACTTAGCATTGTTTGATTTATGATTTTGACAGTAGATAGACTTGGGGGGGGTTTGTTTTTGTTTTTTAATTTAATGATATTAAAACTTAATTCACTAAAATTCTAAGGGGATATTTATACTTTTATACTTTTTTAGGTATCCGTATTTTATCAGCTTATCGTTTCATGCCTAAGTTTCCCCGAAAATAGTAAATAAAGGTGTGTATTTATGAACGCGCTCAGCAGCTGTTTTGTCTTGAAGTGTGGGGAAGTGCTGTTCCTCCTGCACAGTGTGTCTTACACCAGAGTGATGTCCTCGCTCTTGGAGGAAGCAGCCTTTTCCTGGTTCCCTGAGGGCTTGTTTTAGTCTCTGCCAATGCAGCCAGGTTAGTGGCCCACTGACCCAAGGATACAAACAAGGCTGTCCTGTTGCCCAAGTTGAGATAAGGGGTTCCTGTACAGCATTCAGGTATCTGGGCCACGAGGTACTCTGAATAGCCTGGGAACATGGCGGGGGGGGGGGGGGGGGGGGGGGGCCGGGTCTAGACTCTCTTCTGAAAGGTCTCTTAGTGCTGACCTGCCTCACAGCCTAGAACATGGGAAGTCTGAGCAGAAAACTAGAAACGGGGGCCATTTAGTCTCGGCCTCAGACAGGCTGCCTGCTGTGAGAACAGCCTGGGCAGTCCTACTGAGTGTGAAAAGAACAGTTGGAGCAGGAGAGACAGTCTGGGACATCCTGAAGTGAGTCCACAGCTACTAGATTCTGCAGAGCCCTGTTTCCTGGGCTCCTGCCAAAGTGCTGCTTGGGGCAGAACCACACCTCTGGTTGGCTGGTGCCCATAGGCCCAGACAAGGAACAAAGGGCCAAGGCCCAGGTGGCAGCTTTCTGAATCCATGGGTGGCAACAGCCTCACCCAGCACCTTTGGCCAGAGCCATGCTTCCTAAGGCAAGTCACAAAGATGCTGGGGTCAGTTTCCAAGCCTGTGAGCCTCAGGCCAGCGCTTAGCAACCATGATGTCCCAGAGATTGCCCTTGGGGTGTCCTCAGCGTCCCCACAATTTGTCTTGTCCCCTTGTCTGGGCTCTAGTTTTCTTCTACAGAGTGGAAGAGTAACTTAATCCGTCTTAGACCAGACACTCAGTACGGTCTAGAGAAGGCACTCGGCAAACAGCCCATCCACAGAGGCCACTGAGTGGCCAGTGGGGAGTGGAGCCCTAGGGGGTTCCTCATGTTGGTTTGGTATATAGCTAGTGCTAAGTGATCTATTCTGGGTTTTATTTTATTTTCTTCTCTGCAGTAGATCTCACTGTCTGTCCTGGAACTCAGGTTAACTAGGCAGACCTCAAATTCATGAGATCTCCCTGCCTCTGCCTCCCGAGTGCTGGGAGTAAAGGCCACGCATCAGCATCATCACACCTGACGGTTACCCATTTAGTACATAACAGTGCCTGGTCCACCTGAGGCAAGCCGGGTTTGCCTGTGTGAGCATGTGGATGGATATGCACGTGAATACACGTGTAACTGGGTGTGAGGAGAGCATGGTTTGTGTGTGCGTTGTCCCTCTCTCTCCCTCACTGTCACTAGAGTGGGGAGTGGAAGGTTAAGGGCTGGATCAGTAGAGAAGGAGTCTCGACCAAGGGAAGGACATGAGGTTCAGGTTGCCCCGTGGAAGGGGCTCCTCAAGTGTTACGAGAATCCACAGGTTCTTGGTGGCCCTCAGAGTTGTGTGATGGTGTTAGAGAAGTGTGGGGTTGGGGAAGGAGGCTGTGCCCCCAGTATGTCCCCCTGCCCATCTTCTGCATATGGCCCCTCCTGCAGCACTTGGCATCTTGTGACCTGATTCCCACCAGGGTCTCACTGTCCACAGTGCAGGGATGGGAAAAGCATTGGTATTCAAGGTGGTGAGACAGTCATGGGGTGGAAACAGGGAAACTGGGTCAGGAATGGCCTAGCTTAGGTGTGCCTGCAAGAGTCTCCTCTCACCAGGAGCCAAGCCCTCTGATCTTCCCAACTCAAAGCTTGTTGGCCCCTGGAGCCCTGCAAGGATCCCCACATAGGCCACGACGCTCTTTTTTTCTGGAAGTGAACATAAATAAAAGTAGCTAGCATGTAAGATGGAGGCTAGAGCTATTTACAAATGTACAGTGGGTAGGGCTCCACCTGCCTGGCCTGGGCAGGCTCAGAGGGTGGTGAGCAGTATTATCAGGATCAGCATGACTGCATGGGCAGCCAGGCAGGGAGCAGAGTTCTCCAGGTACTGCCAACCTCGGGGGTCTCCCTGCTGTTGCTGCGGGCTGTTGGCCCTCCCCTGAAACTTCAGTTCTGGAATGATTTGGTGGATCCACTTGTGATGGGCAGTGACGCGAATGTAGACGCCTGGGCGGTTCCGGCGGGCACAGCCCTCTCCCCAGCTGATCACCCCAGCCTGCACCCATGACTGGTCCACAAGGCACACCAAGGGGCCTCCAGAGTCACCCTGTGGGGAAGCAGAGGGCCGTCAGAATCCACCCTGGGCTTACTAAAGCCCCTTCCCAGGAACTTCCCCACGTTGCTGTAATGTCCCAGCTTGCCTGTCTGTGGTATACACCCAGTGTGGTGTGTGTTCAAAATGTAGATCCAAGACTTGCTCATCTCATTTCAGGTCATGGAACTACAGCCTACCTCTCACTGGGCTAAGCTCCCTCTAGTGGTTCTCAACCTGTGGGTGGTGACTCCTTTGGGGGGTCAAACAGTCCTTTCACGGGGGTCGTCTAAGACCATCCTGCATATCAGATATTTACATTATAATTCATAACTAGCATAATTACAGCTATTAGTAGCAATGAAAAATTTGTCATTGGGAGTCACCACAGCATGAGGAACTGCATTAAAGGTCACAGCATTAGGATGGTTGAGAACCACCGCTGCAGCGGCTCGGCCATACCACCCTACCTTACAGGCGTCCTTCTTGCCCTCTGCAAACCCTGCACAGAGCATGTCATCCTTGATGGTTTTGAGCTGGAAGTCAGACTCAGCATCTCTGCTGTACAGCAGGTTGCACCTGGGTGTGTCGATGATCGGTACAGCAAGCTTCTGCAGGATCCGTGGGTTGGGTAGTCGGTCTGGGGAGGGAAAGGAGGCCTGCAGCTCAGTGGACAGTCTTAACCAGGACCCTGAGGTTCTGGGTTCTCAAGAACCACAGCTGGCTCTATCCCTTCCTGGGTGTCCCCAGAACTTGGTGGGACTGTTTCCTCCCTCCTCAGCACCTGTTCCTTTTATACCTGCCCCACCCAAGAGAGTCGCAATCATGTATGTATACCAGTATCAACAGGAAAGCTATCCTGGCCTTTCTTAAGCCATATCCCCTGTCTTCCCCTAGCTCAGCCCCCTCACCTTGTTCACTGGGGCTGCCCCAGCCAGTGACCCAGCAGTTCATGCCCGGCTCAAAGACGATGGAGGGGGCCGGCAGACACACAGGAAGGATATAATTGGTAAAGGGCACAGGCACCTGCAGCTCCACCAGAGCCACGTCAGCACTGGAGGCCATGCCTTGGTACTGGGGGTTGCTTTCCACCCTGCTTCACACGGACATACAAGGCGTGTGGTCCTGGCTGCTGCAGCTGCAGTGCCCCCAGCAGGACTTGGTAGATGGATATGTCTGAAGTACTGATGGGAAGAGCAGAGCTGGTGTGAGGAGAGGGTCCACAGGGGTAGGTGGTTGTGGTCTGCTGCCTCTTGGTACTGTCAACAATGTCCTCTCCATGTTTAAGGCTGTAGAAACTGAAGACCTCCCACCTTCAATTCCCAGCTCTACTTGGCTACCAGGTGACCTTGGTAAGTGACCTAACAAGTTCTCTGTGATTCAGTTTCCTTGTTTGTAAGATGGGGACACTATCTGAAAAACCTGTTGTAATACACATATTATACCTATGGAGTACAGTGAGGCCACATCCTGCCTCTGAGCCCTAGGTAGGCCACCTCTGAGCTGGAGTTTCTAAGTGAAACATGGGCTTTTGGACAAAATTGCAGAGGCTGGCCAAATGGTCCCACAGGTAAAGTGCTTTCTATGGCCCTAAAAGCCTGAGTTTATCAGTAAAACCCGTGGTGAAAGGAGAAAACCCAAAAGTTGTCTTTTGACCTCCACATGCACACTATGACACATGACCCCCCTAAACAGAATAATAAATAAAGGGGGAAAAGAATTGCAGATCTATGAGGAAAGAGGTAACTATGTTTGGGGACCCTGAAATTCTAGGGCCAAGTGTTTTACACAGATGTGTGAGTTGGGAGTCTTAGGTGACTTTAGGTAGGGTGAGGGAGAGGGACAGTGTGTTTCAAATCTTGGGCTTATCTGATACCCAAGAGCCAGAGAGTTCTGGATTTGAGGTAGGGGGAGCACGGGAAGAGGGAGGTGTGTCAGGGTGCCTGCAGCAGTTGTAGGGACAGGACCCCAGGTGTCACTGTTGGAGCAAGAACTGCAGCAATAGTTGCAGCTTTGAGGCCTAGGGTTGGACCTAAAGGAAAAATTGTTTTGTTTTGTTTTGTTTTTCAAGACAGGGTTTCTCTGTGTAGCTTTGCGCCTTTCCTGGATCTCGCTCTGTAGACCAGGCTGGCCTCGAACTCACAGAGATCCGCCTGCCTCTGCCTCCCGAGTGCTGGGATTAAAGGGGTGCACCACCAATCCAGCAGAAAATTTCAAATTATCTATGTGTATGATGATCTGTCTGCATGTATGTCATTGAACCATGTACAGGCCTGGAGCCTGCTAAAACCCAAAGAGGGTGTTGGATCTCCCGGAACTTGAAGTGTAGACAGTTGTGAGCCACCATGTGAGTGTGGAGAGTTGAACCCTGGTCCTCTGCAAGAACAGCCAGTGCTCTTAACCACTGAGCCATCTCTGCAGTTCCCTAAAGGAAAATTTTGGAAGACTGGGTGTTACTGGACAAGACTTGGGGGTGGGGTGGGGTGTTGTGCTGTCCTTGGTGCTGAACAGTCATGCACCCTCTGTCTTGTCCCAGCCACTGGTGAGACATGGAAAGGGCCAGGGTCACTTACTTGGAGAAGCAGTGTGCAGCGGTGAGGACCCATGTTGGTGCGATGAGACTACCCCCACAGAAGTGGGTCCCGTTTCGCTGGATGCTGACCTGCCAGGGCCACTCACCTTCTAAGGCGTCCTCCCCGCCTACCATCCGATTGAACATCCTTGGGTGCCCACAGGCTGGAGAAACATGGAGTCATTCTCTGGGGGGGGGGGGGCTGGTTCTATGGCTTCCACTCCTTCCCCAACCCCACATGCCAGCTCCACTTCTGCCAATTTTTAGGCCTTTCTGGCTCCTGAGCTACTCAGAACATTGGCAGATCAGAGGCCTGAGTATAGCTGGTTTTGATACAGGCTAATCCTTTCCAGTTCTGCCTTCCCAGGAACCTTGGTCCCCTCACTTATGTCAGGGTGACAAAACCCAACTTGGGGTCAGGAAGGTTAAAATAACATGGGAGATTTCCATCCCAGATCTGGACACATGGGTCCCTGAAGGATGGCTGTATGTCATGTCTTCCACAAGGCTGGTGGGCGAGGGGGACAGTCATGGTACAGCAGGAAGGTGTCCCCTACCCTGGTACTTGCCCCTGATGCTTCCACCATGTCCTGTTTCGCTAATCATATGGGAGATCTCTTCTTCCACTGCCTTCTGGAAGTTCTGCTCAGCCACTTCTGGCTGGCTTTTCTGCTGCCCCATGCATCTCTCCTATTCTTCTCCTTCCCTCCCTCCCTCCCTCCCTCCCTCCCTCCCTCCCCTCTCCCCCCTCTCTCCCCCCTCCTCCCTCTCCCCTCCCCTCTCTTTGTGTGTCTGTCACTCCTGCGTCTCAGCTGATCCCACCTACCTCTCAGAGCGCCGGCCCCTTCAGTCCCTGGAAGTGAGAAAAGCAGATCATCAGGCAACTTTGCCAAGCCAAGGTGTGTTCCTCCCTGCTTCTGCCTCATCAGAGGATCCCTGTCCACTGAGGACAGAGAGGACAACCTGGAAAGCTAGTGCTGTGGCCAAATGGGTTGAGCTCCCTGCCTGGGTAGGTTGTCCCCCTTATCCACACAGGGGTCTCTTCTTGCACCCTGTACCACTGTTCTTGCCTTGCAATATGGAGTGGGAACAGTGCACGGACCTCAAGTTCTAGAGCTGTGGGGTCTGTCTCCCTCTCTTCACCCATTAATGGCTCAGCTCTGGATGACAGAAACCCTGGAGGCCGCCTCCACACACTATCCATCCGGGCCTCCTCAAAGTCTTCCAGAATGAGCAAGTCTTCAGTTTCTCCCCAAGCCCAACTGAGGTCCAGAAACCCATGGCCAGCCACTCCGCTCTCAAGTAGAGTTGGCCTAGCAAAGGCCAAGGGTCAACCTCCGAAGACTCTGTATTCCTGAGGACTAAGCCCTCTAGCCAACCATGACCCTCTACTAGACCACCATCAAAGTGAGGAACAAGTAGGGCAGGTCTGAGGGCACCAGAAATGGGGTCTGTCACCCACACCTGCTTACTGCTCAGCCTTTCACCCAACCCCCTAAGCTCCAATGCAGGCACCCCAGACTTTTAGCTTGTACTCTCCTAGTTACTGCTCCCTCGGGTAGGTCTGTCAGAACTGGGTGGGGATTCAGCACAGTCACGCCCTCCACCTTGATGGTCACATTTTTATCTAATCCCCAACACTTGAACCCAGAGGGAAGGATGAAAAGAAAAACCACTTCAGGATGTGGAATGTCACAGGGACAGCAATTGGCCATTCTGAGCCACACATAGCTGGGCGTGGTGGCACACGCATTTAATCCCAGCACTCAGGAGGCAGAGGCAGGCAGATCTCGGTGAGTTTGAGGCCAGCCTGGTCTATATCGCAAGATCCAGGACAGGCACCAAAACTACACAGAGAAACCCTGTCTCAAAAAGCCAAAAAAAAAAAGTCATGCTGAGCCACTCAAGGCCAATGGTCCCAGAGTCCTTAAGGATGTCACAGGACTCTCCTCTTCCTTGTGGAGCTCCCAGTTGTGCAATTCTCAATGCTACTGGGGGACAAAATCCAGAATGTGGGCTTGACAATGGGGTAGGGTGTGGCTGTGTGTTAGTTGTGCATGTGGTTAGTTGTTACAAGCTAGAATCCCCTGGGAACAGAGTCTCATAAAGGATTGTCTACATTGGGTTGGCCTGTGGGTGTATTGGCTGGGGATTGTCTTAAGTTAATTGATGTGGGAACACCCAGCCCACTGTGGGTGGCACCAGTTCCTAGGCACAGCCGATGTTGGTCCTGAACTGTATAAGAGCGGGGGAAGAAATAAAACTGAGCTAAACACTAGCAAGTGAGTGTGCATGCATTCATTTCTCCGACTCTTGACTCTGGATGTGATCAGCTGTTCCAAGTTCCTGTTGCCCTGAAATGATGGAAATGAGCTAAAATAAACCCTTTCTCCCCAAAGTTGCTCTTCTTCATGATATTTTATCACAGTGCCAGGACATAGAGGACGGGAGGTAGCTGCTGCTCAGGACAGGTTCTTTCCAGAGCAGGACGCTAGACAGAGGGGGGCACATGTGGTCACAGGGGACAGGGGCTGTGCTCTGGACTTCTGAGCTGCTTTCACAAGGTGCCCTTTTATATTGCAAATGCATGGAGTGTAGTGGCTCATAGCTGTTATCCCAGCATGCCCCCCTCAAGAGGCTGAGGCAGGAGGATTGCATGGAGTTTAAGGCCAGACTGAGCTACACAATGACTATGGGTCAGTTGAAGCTATGTTGTCTCAAAATAAATAAAATGGCTCAGCAGTTGAGAGAACATAGTGTTCTTGCAGAGGACCTGGGTTCAGGTCCCAGCACCCATGTGGTGATTGACAGCTGTCTCTAATTCCAGTGAATCTGACACACTTTTCTGGCCTCCATTAGAGTTATGTGCACATGATGCACATACATACATGCAAATAAAACATTCATACAAATAAAATAAAAATATAAATAAACAAAAGACTGGAGAGATGGCTCCTTGGATAAGAACATTTGCTCGTTTTATAGAGGATCCCAGTTCAGTTCCCAGCACCCAGGGGCTCCAACAACCCCTTCTGGTCTCTTTATGTAACTGCCTACAGTTACACACACACACACACACACACACACACACACACACACACACACACAAGGGACAGAGAGACAGAGCGATACATTAAAATAAAATGAAGCTGGGTGGTGGCAGTGCATATCTTTAATCCCAGCACTCAGGAGGCAGAGGCAAGTGGATCTCTGTGAGTTCAAGGCCAGCCTAGTCTACCAAGAGAGTTCCAGGACAGCCAAGGCTACATAGAGAAATCTTGTCTTGAAAAACCAAAATAAATAAATAAAAATAAAAAATAAAATGCAAATGTGACCACACACACACACACACACACACACACACACACACACACACACACGACTTGTTAGAACTCCATTGGGCCTGATCTCCAGGCCTGAAGAGTCAGCTTGCAATGCGCCCAGCCTAGCTGCCCTCTGTCCCCAAAGGCACAGGTGTGCTGCAAGCCTTCTGGTCCCCAGAGGAGCTTGCAGGAGCCTTCTGCCTGTTTGCCCTCCCGCCAGTCTCCTGACCTGGTACCCATGGTCTCCACAGCAGCTTAGTCCTTTCAGGCTGAGGCTCCCAGTCTCTACAAGTCCTACTGCGGGTTGAGGTCCACGCAAGTGCAGACTCCAACGGAAGCCTTCCTTCCCCACTTGTACTGTCTTGAAAGCCTCCCCTGGCTCTCTGAGCTCTCTGTCCTTTAGGGCATGTGATCGCACCCAGATCTCAGTCCCGGATTCTACAAACACAGAGACTGCTTCTAGGGACCCGAGCACAGAAACTGTGTGGAGGGATAGAGAGACATCCTGTCAGTGGTAGAGGGTACAGCCAGGGTCTTAGTCTATGCCCATCTGGGCTCCAGGTCCCTGACACTGCTGGGAGTGACTGAGGTCTAAGAAACTAGGCAAGACCACCCTGAGGACTGTTGGGGTGCTGGTCACTGTAGGCTGAAGTAAGCAAGTCACCCAGGGGTCCAGCCTCAGGTTGCAGCTGTTTGTGAGCCAAAGGCAGGCTGCTGTTGCTACTTTGGCAATGACCTCAATTGATCCACCCACAGGAGCCACTACAGTGTCACACCCAGTGGAAATGGGCTTTTAAAGCTATTGTCCTTGCTGCTAGAGTCCACGAACAGAAACATTCCATGACACTGGGGGAGGTGGGGGCATCCCTACAGAGGTGCCCACTAATGCCCTCCTAACCCTTGAGCCCTAGCTGAGACATGGTCTGAGGTGACCTGGCCTGTCCCAGGGAGGTGAACTGAGGACAGGGAAGTGTGGTGGCTGCTGGGCTGGCCCATCTGGCCTAGGAATGTGGAAGAGTTTCCCTGGTAGAGAGGAGTCTGCCTCCCAGGGAAGGACTGACAGGCAGAGGACCTGCCTAGAACCTGCTGACACCTGCTCAGGATGGGCAGGGCCTTTGTCTCTGTAGGAAGGAGCTGGGACCCTCTGTAGCCTACAGCTCTTGTCCCCAGCTCTCTGCTGAGCCTCAGCAGATTCTGAAGGCTCTCTGGCTTAGATGGCAACCCCAGTTCACATAAGCCCAGGGACATGGAAGCCTGCAGGTTTGGGTTCAAATCCTAGAGGCATGGAGGCTTTGTCTCTTCATCTGTAGAATGGGAAAATAGGCCTCTAGGGGAGTCACAAGCTTAGAGCATGGCACACTGAGAGCCCCAGGAGGAAGGGGGTGCGGCTCTAGCCAAGCCACTGTCTTGGGGTCCTTGAGAGGCTTTGAGGGGCCATGGCCACATGTTCTGTCAGATCTCCCTACAGGCTCCCAGCCAGCTCCCCAAGATGGAATATTTGGAACCTGAGTATATTATCTGGGAACCCCATCACTGAGAAGAGGAGGTTCCTTTCAGACTCAGGCAGGCCCAGCGATTGTCTGGGGAGGTGGGGGGCTCGGTTGGAGCTCAGAGCAGCACAAAGGGTCCCCTCCGGAGAGGTGGCAGAGGGGCTGCCCTTGGATTGCAACTCACCGGATGTCAGCAGCAAAGGAAGCAGCAGCAGCAGGCCAGGGGTGCGGGGCTGCCTCATGTTCTCTGGCTTGGTGGTTGGTTGAGCCCTGGGCAGCGTGGCAGGAGCTCTCCCTACTGCTACGGAGGTGCAGGCTCCATGAAGTGAGGTTTTATGCTGGAGGTGAGTGTCAGCTGGGCTATGCCACCCAACCTGTCAACCCTGCCTGCCCAGTGCCTCTTCAAGAGGAAGGAGGTGCCCAGAACACCAACTCCATGACCCGGCCCTGAACTCCAGGGGCCAGACCCCTTACTCTGCACGCTTCAGGATTCTGGTAGCAAGATATCCCTCCCCTATACGAGCTGACCACAGAGGCCTCATTGTTGGCTGCCTCCCTCAACTGACCACAGGCTCCACTTAAGCTGGCGCAGTCTACTCCATCCAGAGGCCTTCCATTTCATTCATTTGTTCGTTCGTTCATTCGTTCGTTTGATATCTGTTGAGCACCTACTTTTTATCTGACATCAGTGATCTAAGGTTGGGGTTTATACCCTGATGTGTGAGTATAAACAATGACATTGAAGAGCCAAGGTCAGGTTGCTTGTCCAACCAAGAAAGGGGGATCTCAACTGGCCCCTGAGCACCCCCACCCCTGCCCACGCTCCTGGACCACACACACGCATCTGCGGATTGGCTCGGGGCATAGGACCCCCCCTCCCAAGTCTGGAGGTGCACCTTCTGGGCGTGACAAGAGCTGTTCTGGGAAGGCGGCATTGTGACTGGCAGGGTGGCTGTCCAGTTCCTGCCCTGGGTGCGCCCGCCGGGCTCCCGGACGTGAGGCCGCGGCGGAAGTGTCCCTAGGAGGAAGTTATTTGGGGCACGAGACTGACATCAGAGCTAGCTGGACTCGAGGTTCAGGAGGCAACTCCCTCCAGGCCATGAACTGGGTACAGAACCAGATCCTGGATGTCTCACAGCAGATCCCGCCAGGCCAGGGAACGGCGCTGGACAGCGGGGTCGAGCCCTGCCTGCCTCAGTTTCCCGGCTGGTGAGGAGGATGTGCAGCGTCGCACCCTTGTTGGTGTGAGCCAGGGGCGGTCGGAAGGTCAACCAGGCAGCGCAGGGTCAGAGTGCTGTGGTCACGGTCTCCCGGGCTTGCTGTGCAGTGCTGCCCTCTGGTGGCCGTCGCCACTCCTGTGTGGTCCCTGCCTGCTGTGCCTGTCCCTGCGCAACAAGTGTCTGCTCTTCCGGGGGCCTGTTCCCTGAAGGTGGCAGCATCCCGGACCTCCCCAGAGGATGCCACCTGCTCAAAAGCTCCAATACAACCAGGTTCCCGCAGTCCTGGGGTGGCTGCTCAGGAAAGGGGCTCCTCTGATGCTAGAAGACCAAGCTGTGGGAAGAGAGGGGACTCAGGTCTCATACATCCGTTCGTTCGTTCGTTCATTCATTCATTCATTCATGTTTTTATTTGCTTTTTTTTTTTTTTTTTTTTAAGATAGGCTGGTCTGGAACTCATTGTAGCGACCAGGCTAGCCTAGAATTCAAAGAGATCCACTTGCTCCTGCTTCCCTAGTGCTATAAAAGCGTGTGTCACCATTTATATTTATTTGTTCCTTCCTTACAGCATTTGCTCATGAAAGTATTGGATAAGAGACACATAGATGCCCAACAGTTTTAGGAACAGGGCTCAGAGGCGGATAAAGGGCTCACTCTGCATCATGGACATGGCAGGGAGACAAGTTTGAGGGGAAAGTTCTAATAATACATTGTGTTAAATGTTTCAGAGCAACTGGGCAGCCACACATCAGACAGATATCCAGCGATCAATCCACCCTACCTCTAAGGCCCTTCGACCTTTGCAGCTAAGGGCTTCCTCTTGGAGCCTCCTAGTTTGTCCTCGTCCTCTTCTCTCTTCTCAAAGCAATTACTTTACGTACAACTCTGCCTTGAAGTGAGGTGGGCAACAGGAATGAGTGTGTGCATCCAGAGGAAGCTGGGCTCTTGAGAAGACATGTGGGTCCCTCCCATTATCAGTGAGCCAGTCCCCAGCTGCACCTGTGTGGCTTTGGACTAGAACGTCCTGGACCAGGGACTAAGAGCACATAGCAGGTCAGGTGGGCTACAGCAAAAAGCTAGACGCCATCTCCACACGGACCACCACCAGACGAAGGGAGTCAAGGATTGCAATCAAACCTCTCCTAACATTAGGGTGCTTTGGAGCATTTTGACTTTTTTTAAAAATTTCATTACATTTATTATTTTAGTATGTGTTCAAGAAGGTGTGTGTGTGTGTGTGTGTGTGTGTGTAGGCAGCCAGAGGGCAGCTTGAAAAAATCAACTTGCTCCTTCCACCATGTGGATTCCAGGGACAGAACTCGGCCATGGGCTTAGCAGAGAGCACCATCCAGCTCTCTGGTCCTCTAGAGCACCTTCCAAGGTTAGATGTCAGGGTAGCTATGCCAAAAGAAAGGAGCTATGGGGCTGGAGAGATGGCTCAGCGGTTAAGAGCACTAGCTGCTCTTCCAGAGGTCCTGGGTTCAATTCCCAGCAACCACGTGGTGGCTCACAACCATCTGTAATGAGATCTGACACTTAGGCAGAGCACTGTGTACATGATAAATAAATAAATCTTGAAAAAAAGAAAGAAAAGAGAAGAAAAGAGCTATGGCTCACAAGTTAAAAACGCAACATCGGTTACAAATAGAAAGGCAAACAATAAGAATATCAGTGTAGGAAATGTGGTTGGATAATGGCGTCATTGTTACTCAGTGCTCAAAGAAATTCGTCAGAAAAAGAAACAGAACACAGCAAACAACCCTGAATCGTAAAGGTAACACGGGTAAAGGACACAGACGGTGATGAAGAGGAAGCTCATTTGGCTAACACATGTGCTGGGAAGTGTTCGCCTTGGTAATTAAGTGAATGCAAATCAAAGCCACAGCAAAGAGACCTCGGTTATCACTTGCAGGTTGGCAAAGCCTGGAAGAATGCTGTTAGGCAAGGCTGCAGGGAAGTGGGTCAGAGGGTGAGCATGGAACTGGCCTTGAGGAATTGGTTTTTATCTTGAGAAAGGGTTATGTTATATAGCCCAAACTAGCCTTGAATTCCCTATGTATCCCAGGCTGTGAAAACATATTTTGACTAAAGATGTTACATTTGCAAAACTAAACCTGCCTGTAATTCTAGCAGTCAGGAGGCTGAGACAGGAAAAAAAAAAAAAAAAAGCATTTTTTTTTTTTTTTTTTTTTTTTTTTTTGCTACATAATGAGACCTTCCCTGACTCAAACAAAACAAAATAAAAAATGTTTTGTTTTAAATACAACCTCTGGGGTCTGGAGAGATGGCTCAGTGGTCAAGAGCATTGGCTGCCCTTCCAAAGGTCCTGAGTTCAATTCCCAGCAACCACATGGTGGCTCACAACCATCTATAGTGTGATTTGATGCCCTCTTCTGGCATAAAGTTGACAGAGCACTCATACACATAAAATAAATGAAAATTAAAATAAAATAAATACAACCTCTGAATGAGCCGGGCGGTGGTGGTGCACACCTTTAATCCCAGCACTTGGGAGGCAGAGGCAGGTGGATCTCTGTGAGTTCGAGGCCAGCCTGGGCTACCAAGTGAGTGCCAGGAAAGGCGCAAACCTACATAGGGAAACCCTGTCTCGAAAAACCAAAAAAAAAAAAAAAAAAAAAGAAGATATTTCTATGAAGAGTGCATAAATATGGAAATACTTTTGATACAAGGGAAATGGAAAGCAGAGAGGCTGGGAATGTAGCTGGTTGGTAGAGTTCTTGATTAGCATATATAAAGCCCTGGCATAGACCACCAGTAATCCTAGCGCTGGAGAGGCAGAAACAGGAGGATTAGACATTCAAGGTAATTCTTATTTGCACATGGAGCTCAAGGCCAGCCTTGGGTACTTGAAACCCTGTCTTCAAAACAAAACAAAACCAGGTGTGAAGGAGCACACAGGAGGCAGGTGTGGTGATGTACTGTGTACTCTAATAAACTTGTCTGAGGATCAGAGAAGCAGCCAGCCACAAGTTCTTGCCTCTACAAAATCCTCAGTCTAAAGAGAGTGAGTTCCTGTTTCCTCACGCCTTAAACACCTTTCTCTGCCCTGCCATATTACCTCCTAGGATTAAGGGCATGTGTGCTTCCCAAGCAAGGCATGGGATCTCAGGTGCTGGGGTTAAAGGTGTGTGCCACCGCTGTCTGGCCTCTGTCTAGTGGCTGGCTCTGTCCTCTGATCCTCCGGCAAGTTTACTAGGGTGCACAGTATATCACCACAGGCTGGTGGATCTACATGAATTTGAGGCCAGCCTGGTCTACAGAGTGAGTTTCAGGACAGCCAGGGATGCATAGAGAGACTAGAGAGACCCTGTCTCAAACAAAAAACCAAAAGGGAGAGAAAGAAAGGAAAGAAGGAAGGAAAAACAAAGAATCACAGAAAGTACAACTCTAAGATTAGATTTTTTTTTAAATGTGTGTGTCTGTGTTTGTGTGTGTGTGCCACATCTGTGCAAGTGCTCAGGCCGGAAGAAGGAGCTAGATTCCCTGGAACTGGAGTTACAGGCAGTTACGCCAGATGTGGGTGCAGGGAACCAGATTAAAAGAGCAACAGCCATCTCTCCAGCCCGCCCTCCCTCCCTCCCTCCTCTCCCTCCCTCCCTCCCTCCCTCCCTCCCCTCCCTCCCTCCCTCCCTCCCTCCCTCCCTCCCTCCCCCCTCCTCTCCCTCCCTCCCTCCTCTCCCTCCCTCCCTCCCTCCCTCCCTCCTCTCCCTCCCTCCCTCCCTCCCTTCTCTCACTCCCTTTCCTTCCTCCCTCCCTTTCTTCCCTTTTTTTTTTTTTTTTTTTTGTTTGTTTGTTTGTTTTTTGAGACAGGGTTTCTCTGGGTAGCTTTGGGGCCTTTCCTGGAACTGGCTCTGTAGCCCAGGCTGGCCTCAAACTCACAGAGATCTGCCTGCCCCTGCCTCCCATTCTTCCCTCTTTTACACTTCCATTTCCTCCTCCTTCTCTTCTTCTCTGACTTTGTAACAAATGTCTTATTTTTTCCCAGATAGGGTTTCTCTGTGTAGCCCTGGCTGACCTGAAACTTGCTCTGTAGACCAGGCTGACCTCGAACTCAGAGATCCACCTGCCTCTACATTCCTAGAGCTGAAATTAAAAGGTGTGCACTACCACTGCATAGCTAACAATGTCTTAATATGTAGTCCTGATTTGGTACTCATTTTGTAGCCCCCACTGGCCTCAAACTCATGGCCATCTTCCTGCTTCAGCTTCTTGAGTACTAGCATTACAGATGTGCATTGCCATACCTGACCAGGAAAATTTAATTCCATAACACGAGTCGCAAAATCATCTCAAAAGAAAATCTGCACTGTATCTGGCCCTGCCTAGCAGTTCTGAAGTCATGTGTCTCCCTTCAAGAGCAAATGACAGGAAACCAACCCAGACTTGGGGACATGGTGAGTGGTCGTGGTGGGGGAATCCTGGGGCTTCCTGTGGTACTGAAGAAAAAGTTGTAGGACACAGTGGCACTGCCTGCCTATCCTCCCCCAGGTCACTGCCTGTCTCTGGGGTACCTGCAAGCTCAGGACTCTGAGATGACTCCCCCAGTTGGGACTATGCTGCCTCCTGGACTCTCCTCAGGGGACCCCAGAGGACCAAAGCTCTTCCAGCCTGCTGCTGTGGACAAGCCCAAGGCAGGAATCCCTGATGCTTCTTCACTCCTGCGCTGTAACTGGCACATGGCCACAGGGCAGGAGTTCTTAATGGAATAGAGAGGAGGGTTCTGGGAAGTGAGAAGCGGTGTCACCACCCTCTCAGGCATAAGACTGTTTCATGCATGAAGCTCCCCACAACTTTACCCTTCCTCTACACGCTACTCTTGAAAGCCATTGAACTTGGACTATTGAGGAAGGCAGTCTCCAACCAAAGGCACGAGCCCAGGAAGCAGAAGAGGTGGAAGGCTCCCGCCATAATGGCAAAGGGAGTTCGGGAATAGCAAAGTGCCGGACTCTGGAGGGCACTGGTCATAGTTGGAGCACTAATTTGAGAGTTCCTGGCCTACAAGAACTGGCGTCATCATGCACTGGGCCGCTGCACTGTCTCTTTAACTGATGTGGCTAGGAAGGACGTGCTTCCGCACAGCAAGACTGCAGCTGAGGAGGACCTGAGATGCAAGGTGAGGAACCCAAAGGACTGGGGAAGTGAATGGACCCGGTGGTGACAGTGGCCTGGAGAGGAAGCAGTGGGACTCCGGGAGGGATGTGGCATAGGGTCTGCCTGGGGTCCCAGAGCTGTTCCAAGTTCTGCTATGTGTAGCGTGCTTCACATGAGTACTGCCTGAAATACCCGTTCTCTTCTCTTCACTTCCAATCATTTTTTCTTTTCTTTCTTTTTTTGTTTTTGTTTTTCAATCCCGTGTTTCTCTGTGTATCCCTGGCTGTCCTCAAACTCGCTCTTGTAGACCAGGCTGGCCTTGAACTCAGATCTGCCTGTCCCTGTCTCCTGAGTGCTGGGATTAAAGGTGTGCACCACCACCCGACTCCATCTTTCTTCTATTAAAAAAGTACATGAATGTGTATGTATGTGTTGGGTGGGTACGTGTGTGTGTGTGTGTGTGTGTGTGTGTGTGTGTGTGTGTGCCTGTGGAGGCCAGAAGTTGATTCTGGATGTCTTCCTTGATTCTCTCTCTCATCTCAGGTTTTATGTAAACCTAGCTGCTAGGGAATTTAATTCACATCCCCACACCAAGCTTGTGAAGTAGCACTCCACTGAGCCGTCCCCTCAGCCCCTTTAAAGACGCTTACTGTTCTTCAGAAGTGGTCTCACCCCAGGCCTCACCGCTCTCCTCCACTAGAACTGCTCAGAGTCCAGGCCCAGCAAGGGTAGGGTCACCAGCTCTGCCTCAGGTCACCCATGACACCAAGGCTGGAGCAGTGGAATTTGATGTGGCTTCAGTCCCTTGTCCCCTCCCTCTGGCCAATGTTTCCTCGACAGTCCTCTTGGCTACCGTAAATTTCAGTCCATGTTGGTGCCAGAAGTCGAGGGAACATCTCCCCTCTCTTCCCTGACAAAGTCACATCAAAACAAATCCTTACACATAACTCCTATTCCAGATTACTTCCTGTTCAAACCCCAACAGACAGATGTGCACAGAGATGTCTCACACTGATCTAATTTTAAGTTGGAGAAAAGTGGATTACCTATCATGGCAGGGTCTCCTTATACAGTCTAGCCTGGCTTCAAACTCTGGCTCCTCCTGCCCCAGTATCTCTAGTACTAGGATTACAGGTGTGTGCCACCATACCTGGTTAAAGTTTGTCTGTCTGTCTATTGAAAGGCCCAAACAGATGCCATAACAAGCCACTCAGTCTTCTCTCAGAGATCAGGCCTCAATTTCAGTTTCCTGAGACTTGAGCAAGCAGTTTCTGGGAGGGCCATGAACAAAAGACACAGTCCTTACAGTAGCTGTTTCTGCACGTACTCTGACTGCTCAAGGTTCAGCCAGGTGTTTACTGTCTGGGACCCCTCACCAACTTAGAGCTATGTGTGTGAATCAAGGACAGAACCTGGACCACTGAGCCAGCCCCCACAGTCAGCTTGTGCAAGGCCAGCCAGCCTCTATGGCAGCTCAAGGACAGAGCCTGAGACCTGTCCAGGCCTGCCCCAAAATGATAACTGTAACCCCCAACCAGTAAATTCAAAGGTTACACATCCTCACCCAATCATATAACGAAAAGGCTTGTGCCACCCTGCTTGCAGATTTTCCCTTTAAAAACCCCTCACCCTGAGAGCTCAGGGCCATCCTCCTCCACCTGCTGCATTGGAGTGTTGGACACGGACCAAGCCCCGGCTTGCTTGTTATCAATAAACCCCTGTGTGTTTTGCATCGGATATTTGCTCTGTAATGGTCTTGTTCGGGGATCTTGGGACGTGGGCACAACACTATCAATGTAGAGTCAGTCATCTTAGCCATACTAGAGACTCAGGCTCCTTTTCTGGCCAGAACACAGAAGCAAGGTGGTAGAAGCAAACCCAAGGGCTCAAGCACGCCCTCCGCCTCATTAAGGGCCCAGCCCTGCGGGGGTCTTCTTGTTCAACCTCAGCCTTTTCCAGTGTCACCTTCCCTCAGTTTCCCCAGGGAGCTTCCAATCCAGGGTTTCACAGACCCAGATCTTGACCTTCTTAGCAGTCTCCTCTTGCTCCTTCCCCACTCCCTCTTCCTCCTCCTGCTTCTCTACATTACTCCTATTCTTCTGCGGTACTGGGGATGGAACCCAGGGCCTTGAACGTGGTAGCTAAGCACTCTGAGACACATCCCTAGCCTTGGCCTCCTCTTTTAATACATCTCTCAAACACATAGTAATCGCTTACCATCTCCAGTTAGCACTTCCAGAGCCGTGGACTACGGCTCACCCTCATCTCTACAGCCCCTTCCTAGCCTCCGTAGGTCTCCCTAGCATAGCTCCCCACAGCCCTTCCTCTTACAGTAGTGTAGTGGGGAGCTGTTCTAGCTATGACCTTGAAGCACTGCCCCTAGAGAGGCAGCAGGTAACTGCTACACCTGCCTATGACCTTGAAATACATACCCTGGGGCGTGGCTGCTCCGGACCCTTAAGACCTGGGATGCACATACACCGTGCTCTCTTGGCTCCCTTGTGGTCAGATGCAGGGACCGACAAGGCAGAGCTTGGACCAGACCAAAGATCAGCATGGGACATAGCTCGGCTTTCCCGGACCCTGTGATAAATCTCCCATGCTGTAGTGTTACCCCTAATAAATTCCTTTGCTTATTACATAGACTCTGGCTCTCTCGGTTTTCAGGAATCAGCTTGTACACCAGCTCTGACATCTGGCCATAGCTTGCTCCTCTCTCCTCTCCGCTGAGGCACTGTATCCATTAGATTCTCAGCCTTTGTCCCGGTTAGTTTTCTGTCAACTAGACACAAGCTAGAGCAGTGTCCTCAACCTTCCTGATGCTGTGACCCTTTAATGCAGTCCTCATGTGTGGTGACACCAACCACAAAAGTATTTTTGTTGTTACTTCCTAACTGTAATTTGCCAATGTTATGATCTATAATATAAATTTCTGATATGTAGGATGGTCATAAGCAGCCCCTGTGAAAGGGTTGCTTGAACCCCCAAATGGGTCGAAACCCACAGGTTGAGAATCACTAAGCTAGAGCCATGCTAAGAAGAGGGACACATTGTTCAAATATGAGATGGTCTTTTAATTAAAAAACAAAACAAAACAAAACCAACCCAGAGCCAGATATCAGGGTGAAAGCTGAAAGATCAGAGAAGCAGAGCAGCCAGCCACTAGTTCTTACCTCTAAGAAATCCTCAGCCTAAAGAGGGTGAGTTCCTGTTTCCTCATGCCTTAGATACGTTTCTCTGCCCTTCCATATTACATATTACTTCCTGGGATTAAGGGCATGTGTGCTTCCCAAGCAAAGGCGTGAGATCTCAAGTGGTGGGATTAAAGGTGTGTGCCACCACTGCCTGGCCTCTATGTCTAATCTAGTAGCCAGCTCTGTCCTCTGATCCTCAGGCGAGTTTATTAAGGTATACAATATATCACCACAGGGACACTCAATTACTTGGAAAAACAAAAACAAACAAACAAAAAACTCTGTAAGATTTACCTTAGGCAGGTTGGTAGTACATTTTTCTTCTTTCTTTCTTTCTTTCTTTCTTTCTTTCTTTCTTTCTTTCTTTCTTCTTTTTGAGACAGGTTTTCTCCATGTAGTTTTGGTACCTATCCTGGATCTCACTCTGGAGGCCAGGCTGGCATCGAACTCACAGAGATCCACCTGGCTCTGTCTCTTAGTAATGGGATTAAAAGTGTGTGCCACCACCAACCAGCAAAGTGCATTTTTTTAATTACTAAGGGTTGAGGGGGGCCCAGCCCATTGTGGGTGGTGCTATTCCTGGGCAGGTGGTCCTGGAGTACTATAAGAAAGCAGGCTGAGCAAGCAAAGGGTGGCACAAGCCAGTGAGCAGCACTCCTCCTGGGCCTCTGCATCAGCTCCTGCATGGCGTGAGCTCTGCTCAGAGGGTTGTGGACTATTCTGTGGGCACTGTGGAAGATAGGAGTAATTGAGAGAAATGCAGATGGAGGCCTGGCTTGTGAAGCTTCAGAGGGAAATTTGAGAGTTCCTTACAGATTATTGGGACTATTTGATATTTTGAATTAAGAATATTTGGTCAGCTGGGGCTGAAGAATCAGCTGTGATTAAGAGAGCAGCATCACTTTGGTGAAATCTTCTGGGAAGTGTTTCCTCAGAGTTGGCACATAGAAGCTGTGGCCTAAAGGGGGCCAAGGCTGCATCTCATGTTGGCAGGCCAAATTTGGTGATGTATAAGAGTCACCTGAGTGATGCTGGTTTTGAAGACATGAAGGGGCGCTGCAGAGGGTGGAGCCGGGGAGTGACCCAAGCTCCTTCGAGGAGCCCAGAAGGTGGTGAGTGAATCCCAGACACTGGGCCCTGAGTTATTTAGACTTTGGATTTGGTTTGGTCAGATTGTAGCAATGCCCTGGTTCTTCTTGCTTGAAATAAGAAACTAGTTAACTGATTTTTTTTTTTTTTTTTTTTTTTTTTTTTTTTTTTTACAGGAGCTCACAGTTGAGAGACTTGGACCTTTTAAAGACTGAATTTTCAGAGAGACTTTGGATTTTTTTCGAAGGGCAGGGGCAGGGGCAGGGACTCACTATGTAGCTTTTGCTGTCCTGGAACTCCATGTACACCAGGCTGGCCTTGAATGCAGAGATCTGCCTCCCTAGTGCTGGGATTAAAGGTGTGTGCCACCATGCCCCATGAGACTTTGGATATTTTTAAAGAGACTGCGTTTTTGAAGTATTGAAAATTTAAAAACTGTGAAGCTTTTACAGTTGTATATACTATGTCTATATCGTGATATTAATCTGAGCTCTTGGGGATGAAGGAAAGAAAGGCTATTTTTAAATAGTGTTGTATCAGTGTATCAAGTTGACAAGGGGCCAGTTTTACTGTCTAGTTTTAAGTTAACATGACACCAGCTGGAGTCATCCAAGAAGAGGGACTCTCAACTGAAAAGATGCCACTGTATGATTTAGCTGCTGGCAAGTCTGTAGGGCGTTTTCTCAATCACCAATTGGTGTGGGAGGGCCCAGCCCATCATGGGCGGTATCATTCCTGGGCAGGTGGTCCTAGAGTACTAGGAGAAAGCAGGCTGAACAAGCCAGGGGGAGCAAGCATCGGCTCCAGCCTCCAGATTTCTGGCCTGTTTGAGTTCCTGCCCTGACTTCCTTTGAAGATACACTGTGATGTAGAAATATAAGCTGAAATAAACCCTTTCCCCCCAAGTTCTGGTCATGGTGATTTATCACAGCAATGGTAACCCTAACTCAGCTGCCTTCTCAGGATTAACTGGTGCTTGTCTTTCTAGACATAGCTGGACACCCCCACCCCTCTAGAAAAAAAGCCTCCATGGTTGGCAAGCTGATGCAGTGTCTTCCTGTGGGTTCTCCTGAAGCGCCCCATGCCTGTCTCCCCACAGCTTACAAGCCAAGTCGTTTTGTGCAGACACTGTGTTTCTACCGTTCTCTCTTGCTGGACAGAGAGTTTTGTTGGCAGATCCTTCGAGTCCAAGCATTTAATCCTTTGCTAACATTCCCCATGTCAGCACTTGGGCTGAATTATCTGGGTCAGCACTTTATCCTGTATCAGACGGAGTTCTTGGACACGCTGCTTGGAAGTGGCCAGACTTAAAAATAAAATAAAACAGTTTGTGTTTCAGATGCTATGTCTGAGCCATGTCCACCTGTGGTGCATTTACACTTAATGAGTTCCTTGTTTTACCCAGAGCTCGACACTCACCTAGCTTTTCTATGTTCACATCTGCTATCTCAGGCAGCCCCTTCCCCCTTTCCCGGATGATTAAAAGCTTGACTTAAATAATAAACTCCTGCAGACACCCCTGTTTTCAATGAAGCTGAAATTCTTACTTTTTTTTCTATCCCATCAACCAGATTCCCCCCACCCCGCCCCCCAGGATACGGTACACGGACTCTCCAAACCTTCTTTGATGGCCTTCACACACCCACAGACAATCTGGTGGCTTCTTAGCAGGAAAGAAGTGCAGGAGAGGGACACACAGGTAAGGACAGATGGAGGCACACACAGGTTTTTGTGCTGCACAGGGCAGCCACAGGATATCATTGTTTCCATTGGCTGCTGCCTGGTATCTGGTGCAGGTCCCAGTGTTCAGGGCTCACAGGGTCAGCAAATGCAGTGTTCCTGGATTCTCTGACGTTGGAGGAGAAGGAACAGGCCTCTAGGCAAAGCCTTACTGTAACACATGGCAGTCAGGAGAGGGTGATGATGACAAGGAAGATCTGATCCTGCCACCCACCCCAGCTCCTCTCCACTGTAGAAGTGTTTTGCTCACAATCACATCTCCTGCCTTCACTTTCTGTTCCCAAGTTTCCAGATGTTTCAAACCATTCTTCTCTTCCTCTCTGCTTGAAAACATCCATGTCCCCAAAAAACTTCTTTTTTTTTTTTTTTTTGAGATAGAGTCTTACTCTGTAGCTCAGGTTGGCCTAGAACACAGACTGGCTTAGCCTCATAAAGTGCTTCTAATTAAATGTAAACATTTGGGAAATTTAACTTATGTGAATGGGTGTTTTCCCTGGATGTGTGTCTACTCATCGCCTGTGTGCTTGGTGCACAAGGAGGCCTGAAAAGGCCTCAGATTTCCTGGGGCTTCCAGGTAGTTTTGAGTGGCTATGTGGGTAGTGGGAATCGAACCCAGGTCCTCTGGAAAAGCAATCAGCCCAGCCTACTCTCCAGCCTCCTAATTCAATATTACACACACACACACACACACACACACACACACACACACGCACGCACGCACGCACGCACGCACGCACGCACACACGCACGCACGCACACACACACGCACGCACACTCTATAATCTGAACCTCCAAATGTGTAGGATTGTGTGTGTATGTGTATTTGTTGGGAATTAAACTCGGAGCCTTGAGTATGCTAGGCTAATTCTCCCAAAATGTTTTTAATATTCATTTTGCAAAATTCACGAGAATTTAAGCTCTAGAGGCTCTGCTATACAGTCACCAAAGCATCGAAGCCTGAGGCGCTGCACCCGGCCGCTAGGGGGCAACAGACACAGAGCTTTGCAGCTGGAAACCCGGGAAATGGCAGGTTGGGTCTCCGCTCCTGTTCTGAGATGGAGAAGCCTTTCAGGAACTGGGGTGGCAGGATCCTAGGCCGCCCAAAGGCTGTTTGTGGCCTCATGCACAGTCTGGTCATCAGGCTGTCTATGCGCATTGTGCTAAGCACCCCTGGCATTCGAGTAAGCCCCGACAGCCTCTGTAGCTCACCCGGCTGCCTCTGTTGCTGGAAGTCGGCCCACTGACCTTCCAGGCATCCAGTGAGTGGTGACCATACTTCCCTGTCTGGGCATCTGCAGAAGTCCAGACACTAATTGACTGGAGTTAATTAACTGCCGGTCTCTTGGTTTATATTTTCACCCAGCTGGATAATTTGGGAGGAGCACTTCCCCTGAGTCACCCTGGCAAACAGCACCTGGGCCACACAGGACAGGGCCATGCTCAGCTGAGGCCGCAGGTTTAGAGAAGGAAGCCTGGGCTCTTCAGTAACTCCACCATTGCATGGCCTTGGGCAGAGCGTTTAGCTTGCTGGGCCACAGTTCCCTCAGCAGACATGCCTGCTTCCCTGATGTCCAGGCCCTGTTAGCCTTTCTCCTTGTCAGGTAACCTAAACAACTAAACAACCGACTGGTACAGTAACAGAGGTTTTTGTGCACCGGGGTAAGGAAGAGCTCTGTCTTGTAAGAATCCTAGAATGCAGACAAGGGCAGAAATGGGGTACTGAGATTTGGGGGTCTGCTTTAAGGCGGGTCTTTTGCGTCAAGACCTAGTAAGGTTTGGCTAGGATCATGTGAGGATGCGACTAAACTCTAGTAGTTCAAGATTGGTTTAGTGTGTCATGGTCGGAGGGTTTCACAGAGCCTTGGGAGAATCTTGTGATTCAGTGGGTTTTCTTGAACTCAGCAGTGAGGTTATTTACAAAGTTTGCTTTCCTGGACAAGTGTTCCCTGGAATAGTCACGTCACGGTCCGTGCATAGCCTCACCTAGTGTGCGTTGGAATTCTGTGGATTATTTTATTCTTTCAGCAGCCTCATGGAGCCCATGTTAACCTCAAACTTGTTATATAGTCCAGTGTGGTGGTTTGATGAGACTGGATCCCATAGACTTAAAGATTTGAATACTTCGTCCCCTCTTGGTGGGACTGTTTGGGGAAGGATTAGGAGGTGTGACCTTGCAGGAGGAGGTGTGTCACTGGGGGTAGCTTTGAGCTTTCAAAAGCCAGTGTCATTGCCAGTTAGCTCTCTCAGCCTCAGTGGTTGTCTTGAGACGTGAGCTCTCGGCTTCTGCTCCAGCGCAAACCTGCCTGCCTGCTGCCATGCTCCCCACCATGATGGTCACGGACCCTTACCTCTGGAACTGTGAGCCCCAAATGAACCCTTTCTTCTATAAGTTGCTTTAGTCATGATGTCTTAGCACCAGAAAAATGACTAAGACACATTGCTGTGCTTGGGAGGCATGGGGCTACAGGAGAGGGGCAAGTTCAGGTTGTCGGTGCAGCCTGTACAGAGCAGGCATGGGTGAAGGACTGACTCATCAGAGGGGCCTGTGTGGGCAGTCCCAGGCCCTGGTCCCTGAGGGCTGGGGTCTGTCGATGGAACGCCAACTCCAGAGAGTCCTGGCTGTCTGGGTCCTTCTGATGCTTCAGGCCTCCCTCTCACCACAGGCCTTGAGACCAGATCACCAAGGGCAACCAAGACAGAATTTTCTATTCTTTTGGTTTTGTTTTATTTTGTTTTGGTTCTTGTTTTTCAAGACATGGTTTCTCTGAGTACCCCTGGCTGTCCTGGAACTCACTCTATAGACCAGGCTGTCCTCAAACTCACAGATCCACCTGCCTCAGCTTCCTGAGTGCTGGGATTAGAAGCGTGCTCCACCCCTGCCCAGCTGAAAGACAGACTTTTCAAACCTCATCGAGATATGAGGGAAAATATCTGCATTTTGTGTGTGTGTGTCTGTGTGTAAGTGTGTGTGTGTGTGTGTTAAAGAAAAGGAAGAGGTATGGTGACACATGCCTATAATTCCAGAACTTGTGAGTTGGAGGCAGGAGAATCCTGAGTTTGGTGCCAGCCTGGAACACACAGTGATGTTTTGTCAAAAAAAAAAAAAAAAAAAAAGCAAGCAAGAAAGAAAAAGTGTTTGTGTGTGTGTGTGTGTGTGTGAGAGAGAGAGAGAGAGAGAGAGAGAGAGAGAGAGAGAGAGAGAGAGAGGAAAACTCCTCCCCTCCCTCCCTGCGTGCTCTGGTAAGCTGCGTCATTGGCAGCTGTAAATGAATCTATAACCTTTGTCTGGCCCAGCGGTTTTCCTTCCAGGAATCTAACTTGAGGAAGTGATTAGGGACGCTTTCAAAGACTTTTTAAGCAGGTTTTATTGAGACATTATGTGTAGCAGTTCAAAGGAATGAGTGTCCAGTCTGAGAAGATGAAAGCCTAAGTAAACGTTGTTGCATTTTACAATGGAATATTATATAGACGTTAATAACCATCTTATGAGTGGCGCATGGACATGTGAAGGTGCCAGACTATATCACAACTTAAAATCCAATTAGTGTAGCAGTGTGATTCCAGTAATATAAAAAGAAAAATATATCATCTATAGCTTGTTTTAATTAAGCAAAAAATTTGAGACTTTTAATTGGTTGATCAGTGATTTTTAATATTTTTTTGATTTTTAAAAATTTTGTATGTGCATGAGTGTTTTGTCTGTCTTAGTTACTATTCTATTATTGTGAAGGGACACAATGACCAAGGCAACTTATAACAGAAAATATTTAATTTTGGGGACTTGCTTACAGTTTCAGAGGGTAGGTCTATGACCATCCTGGTGGACAGCATGGCAGCAGACAGGCAGGCACGGTGCTGGGGCAGTAGCTGAGAGAACACATCTGACCCATGAGCATAGACAGACAGACAGACAGACAGACGAGGCTAGGTGTGGCATGGGCTTGATTAAGGGTGCTTGCTGCTCTTTCAGAGGACTCAAGTTCAGTTCCCAGCATTCATATTGGACAGCTGGCAGCCATCTCAAACCCCAGCATCTGGGGCTCCAACACTGTCTTCTGGCCTCCTTGGATGTCCATACATAACCTGGACATATGCTTATAGACACACGCACGTAAACAAATAAAAATAAAAACAAATCTTAATAATTGTTATCTTACAGAGCAAGCAAATGCAGTATTTGGAATCACAAAGTGTGTGTGTGTGTGTGTGTGTGTGTGTGTGTGTGTGTGTGTCCAACTTAGAGGAGTTGATTCTTTCTACTTTTATGTGGGCTCTAGGGATCAAACTCAGACAGTAAGGCTTGTGTGGCAGGTATCTGTGCCTGCTAAACCATCTTGCTGGACCCTGAAATCATTTTTATTGTCAAATGGAGGGGACAAAAGCCAAGCAGAAGACAGGCCCACACAACCCCACAGATGAGATTATTCCAAAGGATGATCCCCAGCATCTATCTCTGTGTTCATTTCAAGATCTTTCAAAGTCATTTCTCATACTCACGCCACTGAGATCATAATTGGAGCAAGTTTGTTAACATATTAATAATATGGGCCTAAGGTCCTGAGTTCAGTTCCCAGCAACCACATGGTGGCTCACAACCATCTATAATGAGGTCTGATGCCCTCTTCTGGCCTGCAGGCATACATGTAGGCAGAACACTGTATACATAATAAATAAATAAATATTTAAAAAATCACAATAAACAAGTTTAAGACTA
Organism: Onychomys torridus; assembly: GCF_903995425.1. Taxonomy (NCBI): domain Eukaryota; kingdom Metazoa; phylum Chordata; class Mammalia; order Rodentia; family Cricetidae; genus Onychomys; species Onychomys torridus. The sequence goes on along the minus strand of NC_050450.1, from coordinate 17,252,642 downwards.
CCTTAATGAGCTGGGGTGGTGGTGCACGCCTTTGATCCCAGCACTCAGGCAGGCAGATTTCTCTGAGTTAGTGGCCAGCCTGTCTACGGAGTGAGTTCCAGGACAGCCAGAGCTGCATAGTGAGACCCTGTCTCCAACAAACAAACAAACAAACAAACAAACAAACAACAAACAAGCGTTAATGAGAGAAATGAGTGCTGTACAAAAGGTCCCAAAGGCAAAGTGATGGCTTTCCTAGGATCATCTCAAAGATGTGACTCATCAGTCAGTGAAGGACCCGGTACTTCAGCATGGTGTGGAGAGATGGCTGGGCAGTTAAGAGCACTTATTGCTGTTGCAAAGGACCCAGGTTCGGTTTCCAGCACCTAGGTGGTGGCTCCCAACTATCTGTAACTCCAGTTCCAAGGGACCTAATACCCTCTTCTTCCCAGGCACCAGGCACACACATGGTACATATACATATATGTACACAAAATACTCAGACACACAAAATTGAAAGGTATTTTGTGGCATGCTCAAAATCACCCAGGTTTCCAGTCAACGGAGGGCATGAGTTTGGGAAGTCGGCGCCCGGCTTCGCTCCTGCGCGCAGGACTTGTGTGCTTCCGCGTCAGCTGCGAGCTGGTCAACTTGTCCCTCGTGCCTCATTTGTCTCGAACCAGACAGTTCTAAGCAGAGACGAGTAAAGCTCATCCTCGGTTGGCCACCTCAAGCCTGCCTTTCCTGTCCGCACAGGGGTGAGTAACAGAGAGGACCGCAACTCTGGACATGGCGGAGCCTCTTCAGGCACATAGCCGTGTGCAAAAGCATTGGGATGCAAAGGGCAGAGCGGAAATAGAGGATCAGTGTGGCTGCCAAGGAAGGAGCCCAGAGCAGTGCACACAGAGCAGTCAGCAGGGTCGGCGGGGTCAGTGGGGTCATCGGGCTGAGGGCTTAGGACCCTCCCCAGCTGAAAGCAGCTGTTAGAGGCTTTTCATTGGAAATGTCTAGATTCAATGGTTGCTTAAGTTTGTTTGAGGCAGTCTAGAGTGGCCTAGATTGGCCTGGAACTTGCTATAGCTGAGGATGACCTTGACTTTTTGTTAGTGTGTGTGTGTGTGTGTGTTCATGCATGTGCACACACTAACACTGGCATGCCAACATATGTAGAAACCAGAGGACAAGTTACAGGAGTTGGTTCTCTCCTTCCACCATGTGAGTCCTGGGGTAGAACTCCTGGCAGCAGGTGCCATTTGTTACTAGCTGAACTGTTGCACAAGGCAACCCAGCAGGAGGAAGTGGGTCCCAAGAGCAGGCAAAAGAGTCAGAGACCGGCAGTGGTGGCGCACGCCTTTAATCCCAGCACTCTGGGGGCAGAGCCAGGTGGCTCTCTGTGAGTTTGAGGCCAACCTGGTCCACAGAGTGAGATCCAGGACAGCCAAGGCTATACAGGGAGACCCTGTCTCAATAACAACAACAACAACAACAACAACAACAACAACAGCAACAACAAAAACCCAAACCAAAACAAAATAAAAAACCCAAACCCAAACCAAACCCAAACCAGCTAAACAGTCACCACATGTATGCAGAGGACCTGGCACAGACCCATGCAGGCTCCACGACTGTCGCTTCAGTTTCTGGGAGCTCCTATGAACCCTGCTTAGTTGATCCTGTGGTCCGTGTTCTCTGGTGTCCTTTGACCCCTCTGGCTCCTACAACCGCCGCCCCCCCCTCCCCGCACTTCTGCGGGGTTCCAGAGCTCTGCCTAATGTCTGGCTGTGGGTCTCTCTGTATCCAATCTATTTTGTGAAGCTTGTCCACACTCCATCAGAACAGCCTGGGATGTAAGGCTGTTGCAGGGTCTGGGTTTAGCTGTGGGGTCTGTGCTCATGGAGCAAAGTGCCCGGATTCACTGGCATCTTCTAGGCTTTCATAGTGTTCGTGCAATGTGGAAGACAGATAGATGTAGGTGGGGAGGAAGAAATGAATCAAGGATGATTCCCCAACCCAAGTCTTGAGCAACCAGGTGCCAATTTCTGAGCCAGGAAAGCCCGAGAGTGCATCTGATTCGAAGGTCTCTCTTTGAGAAACCTGGTCAAAGGCCAGGTTCCAGTGCCCAGGTCACGGCTTGAAGGGACAGGTGTGGAAGAGGAGGGGGCAGTGACTCCCAGCACACAGGGTGACCACTCACTGCCGCTCTCTTCTCACACACCTGCAGCTCCCCACCCTTGCTGTCAGCCTCCTGGCTGCAGAAACAGCCACACTGACTGGCCCCAAGTGGCTCATTAGCAGCAATTAGCAGAACCACTCATTTCCCTGGAGGGAAGATGGGGAGGAGGAACAGGTTGGGAAGTGGCTCCCACCCTGCGGGGGAGGCCCAAGCTAGTTTCTCCATGTTTCCTCTGTGGCAGGCATGACGTGGCTGCCCAAGTCACACTGGGGTGGGGGATAGCTAGGCCATGGCTCAGAGATGCCCCGCAAGGCAGAGACATGCAGTTCTCAGCTATATATACAGCTCACCCTGGATCTAAAGCATGGCCATTGCCTGGCACCCAGCCTCAAGCCAGGCTAAAACCTGATGTGGCCAGTCACTCCTCTGTGAGTCTCAAAGGCACTGACCAAGAGATAGCCCCAGCCATGACCTCTATCTTGGAACTCAGAGGTCCTATATCTTGTCCAGTGAGTCAGGATGAGTCACCAGGAGTGTGAGGAACAGTTCAGCTTGGCCAAGGGCACCCCTGTGTGTCCCATAGCCCATTCTCTCTAGGCCATGTCCCCAGCTGGATTCTGTGCCTGGCTCCCTCTGGACCTTCTGGCTCTGTCCAGGGGATGACCTGTTTTGTGGCATTTGCTGCCTTACTAAGCACAACTGACATCAAGATGCTAATGTGATGGAAGTCACTTGAAGTCTGCAGATTATTTGGATATTTAGTTGTCAGTTTCTGCCAGCAAACAGGGCCAGCATTAGCAAACCCATCCCCAGCATCATTATTCCATGTTATGAGTCAGGGTCCTGCCTTGACTGGACCCTGTGAAGTCCAGACCACCTCCAACTGGCTGCAGTCCTCTTGGTCTTGTGGGAGCAGACATTACCACCACATCTGTCTATCTGACTATTTTAAATTTAATCTTGTTCTGAGGCTGGGATCTGGGGCTTTCCTCATAGCAGACAAGTTATCGATCACTGAGCTCCACCCTCAGGCAGATGTGTTCCTTTAATTAGCCTATGAATTTAAGGACAAACAAAGAGGAAAGGGAACTCCAAGCTCACCTGAGAGCATGAGTCTCCTGTGAAGAAGTGGTGGAAGATGGTCCTCCCTCAGGCCGGGAGCAGGGAGTGGGAGTGGGGTCTCCTGGAGCCCAGAGTGGACAGCTCAGGAATATTCTTGTCGGAGGGCTGGTCACTTTCTCCCCCAGACCCTCTTCCAGGCTGTTGGACATTTTCTGTGAGAACCAGGAAGTCAATGTGGAAGAGGCGATTAACATCTCAGAACTCCAACAGCCAACTTCTCTTTTCTTTTATAAAGCTTTTATTTTATTACAAAAATTATTTTTTTCTCATGATAGAGCTCCTCTACTTAGCTTTGACTGTAACTTGAGATCCTTCTGCCTCAGCCTCCCAAGAGTAGGGACAGCAGGTGTGTATCATCACACTAAACTTCAGCCAACTTGTCAGAGATACAAAGGCTTTAAACACACCTTTGAGGCAACTTCTGGAAGGGAACAACACTGAGGGAAGGCAGAGAAAGTAAGGGCTACAGGGAGCCCCAAAGGCAGGGATAAATGCAGCTAGGAAAAATGCCTGAAGCCCTTGGTGGAACCCAAGAACCAGCCATGCTGCGTATTCCAGGAAGATATTATTCCAGGAAGACATATTCTCAGTCTGATGCTCTGGCAATGATTATCATGGAGCTCTTAGAAGCCTAGCACCCAGAGAGTCAGATAACTAAACCCTGTGTCTAGAAGGTGTAGGATGGTATGTTGGGGTTTAAAGGCCCCCCCAGGAGGGGTCCCTGAGAGGACAGGAAGGCAGGCTGAGCGGGGAGAGCGATGCTTAATCTCCTCCTGTAGGAAATGCTGAGAAGGTCATGCTGTAGGAGAGAAAGCTTTATTCTCCGGAAGTTCCCAGACTGCACTGCTCAACACTGGAAAGAGGAAATGTAAGAAGGATTGCATGGGTATGCACTATGCAGCCCCCATGCTGGCATCCCCACCCTTCAGGAGAGCTGGGGGGCTGTGTAGAGTCAGGCGTGGCTGGGGCAGTGGTCTGAGTGAGATGGCTCCCGTAAGTCTCGGTGTCTGAACACTTGGCCCTCAGCGGTTGCTTGAAGAGGATTAGAGGTGTGTTCAGGCTGGAGGAAGTATGCTCCTTGGGCTTTGAGGTTTCAAAAAGACTCCTACAGTTTCAAGTGAGCTCTCTTTGCTTCCTGCTGTGGATCAAGATGTGAGTGAGCTCTCGGCTACTGCTCCCGCCACTTTTTGCCTGCTACGTCCACTCTGCCGCCATGGACTCTGACCCTCTGGAACTGTAAGCCCTAAATAAACTCTTCTACAAATTGTCTTCAGTGTCTTGTCACAGCGTCAGCGAAGTAACTAATACAGCTGGCTTCTCATGGAAGAACTGGGAAGAATTAGAGGAGCCTACATGAAGACAAAGAAAATGTGAGGTCCAGGGCATGAGGGGATGGACTTTGGGAGGGCTCTCGGGGGAACCACAACCCAGGATTGGGTTGGAGTCTTGATTGACCCGTGATTCTGAGAGGCAGAGAAGCCCAATGTTTTGCAGTTTCCCAGAGCAACAGTTCTCAGGACAGCTGGGAGTGTGACCAAGCAGAAGGTAGGACAACCTCACAGGAAGGTAATAAAAGGTCATCTGAGAGCTGTGTCGCCTCAGTGGTAACCCAGTATCTCTAGGGCCAACCAGACTAGGCTCCTCAAAGTCATTCATGACCCAGTGGGTCAGTGAGCACTCAGCACAAAGCAAGATCAAGATTTTTGAGGGAAAGCCGTGTAGTTCCGTGCCTGGCATCTGAGACTCATGGTGGCACCGTCTGGGTCCCAGCAGGTCTGGGTGGTCACTCCTCCCGTTCTGCAGCTTGCAGCAATTTTCTCTCTCGGTCAGCTTTGTTCTGTGCCTGCAGTTTTCTTTGGTGGATTTCCTAGCCCTGGCATAGCCAACACCCTGGGGCAGTGGTTCTCAGCCTTCCTCGTGCTGTGGTGACCCCCAAACAAAATTATTTCTGTTGCTCCTTCATAACTGTAATTTTCCACTGTTATGAATTGTAATGTAAATATCTGATATGCAGGATATCAGATAAGTGACCCTTATTGAAGGGTTGTTGGGCCAGAAGGGGTTGCGACCCACAGTTTGAGAACCACCGCCCTAGGGTCCCTGCTACAATTTAGGGTTCATTTTCATAGCTTTGCAGAATAGCCTCCTTGTAGGGAAGTCAACCTTGCCACATACTACCTGGCCTCAGTGATTTTTTTCTGGAACCATGGTGCAAGCTTCCGTGATCTGGGCATTAAGTGGAAATCATTGTGATCTTCTGCTCCCAGCTCATAATGTAGTCTGGTCTCTGTGAGCCTTACCAGCCGAACCTGAGAAAACACTTGCCTGTGCAGCTTTCTAGCAGGGAACCCTTCCGTGGCACTCAATCCAGGCTCCCTTTCATGTGAATCTTCATTTTTATAAGTGGGAGCCTTGCCTTGTCTCCCGGGCATCTGTTCTGTTGTCCCGGCACAGAGTTCCGTGTTTCTCTAGAATGGTGCTCATCTATTTACACTCACAGCTGCTTTCTGCGACCATCTCTCTTGCATCTTTAAACTCCTACTCCTTTCCTTACCAAACTGCACATTTCCCTCATATTCAGAAATTTTTCATGGTAGAACTGATTAAGAGCAGTGAGTAGTAACCATGCTACAGCTTGGATGCTGTGTTCATCCTACTAAACAACTTAGTTCATTACTCAAGAATGCAGCCATTCTCTGCCAGAAGATAACACAATGGCCTATAGTCCAGTTCTGTTATTTTTGTCTTTTTTTTTTTTTTTCAGAGTTGAGGACCGAACCCAGGGCCTTGCTCTTGCTAGGCAAGCACTCTACCACTGAGCTAAATCCCCAAGTCCCCAATTCTGAATAGAGTCATATTTTCCTCTGGAATCTCATGAGCCCAGCCTATTCATGTTTTTCTTGGCTGTCTGGTCTTTCTGACTCTCACCAGAATGGGCCATTAGATTGATTACAGTATTCTAAGGCTTCTCTAGGTGACAGGACCAAAATCTTCCCCATTCCTCTCACAAACCAGTCCAAAGGCCTGCAAATCACATGGTCAGATTCATCACAGCAATGGTTCTCTCATTGGTTCCAATTTTCTGCATTAATTACTTTTTTTTTTCTTAATTACTGTGACAAAATACCCATGCTGCAGAACACTACCTTCTGGGCATGTCAGCCACCATCTTCATCAACTCAGCTGTGACTATTTGTAGGAGGCTCAGAGGTCAGGCTCGATGACTGTTGATGTGCCCTTACAGAAGGAGGGGTGAGCACTCAGGAGTCCAGTCCTACTCCAGCACTACTTGGCCATTTGTATGTAATTCTGCTCTAATTGCATGCAGCCTTTGGTGCTAGAATATACAGACTGGGAAGGTTTACTAAGAGGGCGCATTCTAGTTATGAAGCTGTGAAGTAGTCCTCATTCATGTAGGGTGAGACTTTTCAGAGGCGTGGCCGCTTTGGAACTATCCATGTGCCTGTGGAGTAAGCATCATCCTTGATCTGTAAGAAAACCTGGTAAACTCATTGGTTCCACAACTTGGACTGTAGTGGGATTGTACATTGTCACTGGAATCCTGTAAGGAGGGGATAGATATTTTTTACATCTCCCCAGAAAAAAAAAAAGAGTTCTTTTTAAAAAAAAAATATCTTTTTAGAAAGATTTATTTATTATGTATACAGTGTTCTGTCTGCATGTGTCCCTGCATGCCAGAAGAGGGCACCAGATCCCATTACAGGTGGTTGTGAGCCACCGTGTGGGTGCTGGGAATTGAACTCAGGACCTCAGGAAGAGCAGCTCTTAACTGCTGAGCCATCTCTCCAGCCCCCAGAAAAAAAGGAGTTCTGGCAGCAACCCCTACAAATTGACTTATGGAAGAGGTTTATTTTGGCCCACGATTTGAGGACAAACAGTCCCTCATGGCTGGGAAGGCCCGGCCGCAGGGACATGAGGAAACAGAGCAAGATGGATACTGACCATCAGCTGGCTTCCTCCTTCTCCTTTAATTCATCCATCCTCTCTGGAAACACCTCACAAACTTACCCAGAGGTGTGTCTCCTAGGTGGTTCCAAGCCTAGCCAATGAAGATTAACCATCACTTCCTGCAAGGCCTTCAGTCCTTCTTAACCATTTCAGCCTTTTCTTCTGAGGCCATGATGCAATTGGCTGATTCTTTTCACAGGTGGATGGACTGAGGCTCAGGTTGGTAGTATAATGAAACTTAAATCAACTGGGAAGTGCCCGACATCCACTAGAACAAGTAACTTGTTATTTTGCTTTGTTGTGTTTTTTGAATCAGGGTCTCATGTAACCCAGGATGGGCCTTGAACTCACCCTGTAGCCAAGGATCACCCTGAGTCTCTGACCCTCCTGCCTTCACCTCCCAAGTGATTACAGGCATGTGACACCATGTCCAGTTTCGTATGGTGCTGGGGATTGAAGCAGGCCTTGGTGCAAGCTAAACATTCTATGAACTGAGCTACATCTCCACCATCACACCCTGTGGAGACAGGTTCTCACATTGTAGCCCAGGCTTGTCTAGAACTTACTACGTACCCTAGGCTGGTCTCATATTTGCAGAGATACTCTGGCTTTAGCCTCCCCTGTGCTAGGACTGTAGGTGTGAGGCACCACCCCGGTGGAGTCACTTACTTTTCAGGTCCATTTCAGCCACCAGAGCAGGTATTGTTATGGTTTGTCCCCCCCCCTGACCCCTGACCCCCCCCCCCCCCCGCCCGACCCCAGATGCTCAGTAATGCCTGCTGACTCACTTTGATGATTCTGGGACTTAGTACAAGCCCCAGCAGGCGGAGGCGGTGCCCTGTAGCCTTTGGTTGGATAAAGAATGGATAACCTTGCTCAGAGTGTGTCCCCTGACTCCCATGCCCACGTCTGATCCACCACCGCTGGTGAGTCATGTTTCTGGCTTCAGCACTGCCGCAGCAGCTGCTCTTAATGTGGAAACGCTCCGCAGCCTGTTGGTCATCAACACCTCAGTGTGAATTGGCTGGTATCCCTGAGCAGGCTGGCAGGGACTGCGGTGTGGGTGGCAGGGCTGGGTACCTCATCCATCTCTTGCATAGCGTGAAGATGCCCAGCTGGGATGCTGGGTGTGAGTCTGGCACATGGAGGCCCTCAGTAAATATTTTGCTCAATGCTGAATCATGCCAGGGGCTCCATCTCTGTTCTTCAGGGACTGGCTCTTCACATCCTAGGAATTGGGGAGCTGACCCCTGGGCTGGAAGAGGGTGTGTGTACAGAGCATGTACCAGGAAATCTCCATCTAGCTTCTTGAACTTCTTCTGACTCCCGCAGAGCCCTTGTGCTTGGGGCTTCTTCCTGGCCACCCATCTCAAAGAAGGCAGCATACTGGGACACATGCTTCTTAGGTCCCCAGGGCAACGTCTCCAGAGGAAACGCAGAGGCAGGAGGCTGCAGCTGTTGGTCTCCAGCTCCTAACTTCTACAACCACTTATTTATTCAACAAACATCTACTGATACCCAGTGTGCAGCAGGCAACAGGCTTAAGTCTGAGAAAGGCTGGGGGAGACACCCTCCCCTCAAGGAGTCATTGCACAATTCAAGGTCCATGCTACTGCCCACCTCACTTTACTACTCACCTGCCCCCCCCCCCCCCCCCCCAGAGATGTGAGTTTCCTGGGTGAAGGAATCGAGCGCCATTCCTCACTGGATGTCCCAGTGACCTAGCACAGGGCTTGCCAAACAACAGGGACCCGAGAAATGTCTGTGGAATGAATTGGGGTTGGCCAAGGCCCCCCGTGTCACAAGGGAGTGAGTTAGAAAAGTGTGGGAGCAGCTGAGGGTGCAGAAAGCGGCCCTGAGAGGGATGCCTGACAAGCCTGGGTTCCTACATTTTTTGTTCCGTAGCCTTGGGGGGGGGTCTAGAGAAGCTGGCCTCTTCTTGGCTGCTCCTGCAGTGATGCCCCATAATCATAGGAGGGAGAAGAATGCACCCCAGGCTTCCTGAGGCCACACATTTTGCATGTTTGGTATGGGGTGGGGCAGGGGCTCTCTGCCTCATCTTGCCTGCAGGTTAACCCTAACCTGCCTGTGCCTCCTTCCCCACACAATGGCCCAGAGCACACGCCCCAGTCTCTTTGCAGCCCACGGTACCCAGGTATGGTCACCCTGCCAGAGAGGGGGCATCCATGTGCTAACCGGACCTGCTGCCACCTTAGTCCCAAACAACTCAGGTGGGCAGCACAGGGCCCTGCAGGGCCAGCTCTGGACAGCTTGGAGACACACGACAGGGAACTCCCAAGAGAGCTGTGGCTGGCCCACAAGTAGAAAAAGATCAACCTCTCTTTCTTTCTCTGGGAGCAGTGTTACTGTTGCTGTTCCCACACTTAATCTCAGGCAGCTAAATTCAGGGTCTTTTCTTCTGAGCCTGTGACCTGCATCCAGGAGGGTCAGGCATCTCTGATCCTGCTGGGGACCCTGAGCTCCCAAGTTGACCAAGAGGCCAGTCTACTGACTTCTCTGAGCCAGCTCAATTTTTTTTTTTTTTTAAATCTTGGGGGAGTTGGGGCCAGCACAAAAAGAGGTACAGAGCCTCAGACTTCAGTATTATTTCCATTCAGCCTTATTTCCTCTCACAACCAGGTCTGGTCCCAGAAACTCACACTGGGCAGAGGGACATGTTTGTCTGGGAGGATGTTGCAGGTTCCTGCTTGAGGTAAGGGTGGTACTAGTGCAGGACCCTGAGTCAAGAACAATCCACAGCCGGGCGGTGGTGGCGCATGCCTTTAAACCTAGCACTTGGGAGGCAGAGGCAGGCGGATCTCTGTGAGTTCGAGGCCAGCCTGGGCTACAGAGCGAGATCCAGGAAAGGTGCAAAGCTACACAGAGAAACCCTTTCTCAAAAAACCAAAAAACAAAAAGAAAAAAAAAGAAAAATCCACATCAGCCCACAGCAACCTAGCTTCCCAAAGCTCAGCTCCATGGCCCTTTGTGGGGGCCCCAGGATGTGAGTTCTCCCCAAGTGTGTGTAGCGGGTGGGGCATAGGCCATGGCTCCTGCTCTAGGGTTGGTCTGCTCCCTGGAGTTCAGGTAAGAAATGAGTCACCCGAGGGTCACCTGCAGGGACAACTGAGAGGAAGCACCAGGGACAGCTTGGCCAAATGGCCAAGAGGCCATCATGCCCTCCCCCTTGGGGTCTGAGTCACAGCTTTCAGGGAAGTGGGCTAACGGGATTCCAGGGCTCCACGTGTTTGGACTGAGTCATGGAAACAGCCAGGGCGCTGGACATGGGCCGTTAAGGTGCAAGGTCCCCCTGGCAACCCCCAGCCAAAGGCCCCAGGGGCTCCCACCACTCTCTAGCCCAGCTGTAACCACTCCAGGCTGAGCCACCCCAAATGCTCTGCAAGCTACAGGGGTCTCTGTTTGCCTGGGTAGTCAGTGAGAAAGCCATGCTCTAGTCAGTCATCAAGTCTGTAGGGTGCATCCTGGGAACACATCTGGAGCCTGAGCCTGAGTCCCCCATCCAGTCGCTGCCCCTAACCCCAGTAACCGGTTGCTTCCTCCTGGCAGCCCCACCTCCCTGATCCACAGTCTGGGTGGCCCAGTCACCAGCTGGGGGACTGGTCCGACAGCATTCCTCCTCACAGGATAAAACCTGGGGCGACCTGCAGGGAACCCTACACACTGCAGCCACCTGTCCTGCCAGCCCCAACCAGCACAGCCCTTAGGTCCTCTGAGATGGCCAGTAGCCTTGCCACAGCTCCACCCCTACCAGCTGTGGTGATTTCCAGACCTCCCCCAGCACTGGGTGGGGACCAGGTCAGGATCCTAATCTTTCTGGTGCTGCTGACTTCCACAGGTGAGCCCCAAGGACCTGCTCCTCCTCCTCACCTCTTCTCTTCCCGCCTCCTCCCTGCCCACAGTCCCTCCTCCTTGCTTGACTCTTGGCTTAGCACCTTCCTTTGAGTCTGCTCTCTCCTCTTTCCATTATCTCCTTTCAGCTCCCTGTGCCTCCATCTCCGTCCCCTTCCTCTGGCATGTTGTTTACCTCCATGTTCTGTGCTTCAGTTTCCCCAGCAGCTATGAGGATTGAATGTGGGTGAGTGCTCTGGTCTCAGTGCTCAGGAGCTCCTCTCTTGTCCTTGTGGGTCTTTACCTGTCCTTATCGCTTCCCTGTGTCCTCCGTCTTCTGTTCCCCCTCCATGGTTTCCATCTTGGGTCTACTCCTTCTGTTTTGGAATAGGACAACTGCGCAGGCATTCATGGGGGCTGGGGAGGAAACCTGGGTGTTGGTGTGTGTGTCCTAAGCTCTCTTCCTACTCTCAGGAAAGTGGAAAAAAAAAATACTGATGGGCTGGGAGGCAGGGGTCTGAAGGTGTTTGGCCCAAGCAGGGCTTCAGGAGGTACCTGTGGTGTGTGTGTGTGTGTGTGTGTGTGTGTGTGTGTGTGTGTGTGTGTGAAGGTACTGAGGACCCTGGATGAGTCTGTTTGAGAGGATGGGGGGTCCTCCAGGCATGGGGCGCAGGGTTCCTCACTGCTGGGCCTGACTCTCTTTATTTTCTTTGCCCTCAGCTACCCTCAGTGCTGCCCACACCCCTGGTGAGTGTGAGCAGGGGGTGTAGGGGTGGCATGGGCAGTCTCTGTCTGTCACTCTACGGGGTAGGTCAGAAGTGGGGACTGCAGTCAGAGGGGAGCACAGAGGAGAAGAGGAAGGAATACAGGATGAAGAGCATGGGGCAGGGCATAAAACAGATGATGGATCTGGAGGAGAAAAGGGTAAGGGCCAGAGAATGAAAGATTTCACAGTTAAGGGAAGTGGGAGGGAAGGCAAGCTACAGGGCTGGAGAAAGGGAGGAAAAGGGCCATTCACAGGGACAGGGTAGGGTCTCACCCTGCAGTAGACACTGTGCTGGGCACATGCTGGGCTGGGGCACAGGCTTGAGACCTTGGAGGGCTTGGGGGGGCTGGCAGGGAAGTCAGGAGACAATTGTGTCTGCTGAGATGACAGAAAACTCTATCCCTGCCAGTGTCCCCAGACTGCGGGAAGCCTCAGCAGCTGAACCGGGTCGTGGGTGGTGAGGACAGCATGGATGCCCAGTGGCCTTGGATTGTTAGCATCCTCAAGAATGGTTCCCACCACTGTGCAGGCTCCTTGCTCACCAACCGCTGGGTGGTCACAGCTGCCCATTGCTTCAAGAGGTATGTGAACTCAGGCTTGCTCTTGACCCTGCAGGACCCATTCTTGTTTCCTGCTCCAGGTTCAGGGCTGTCCAGGCTGTTCAGGGATCTTGATCACCATCGTACCAGGCATTGTCTCACTGACAGACTTTTCTTTTTCCTTTCCTTGCAGCAGTGTGGACAAGCCATCTCTGTTCTCAGTATTGTTGGGGGCCTGGCAGTTGGGAAACCCAGGCCCAAGGTCCCAGCAAGTGGGTATTGCTTGGGTGCTGCCCCACCCCAGGTATTCTTGGAAGGAGGGAACCCGTGCAGACATTGCCCTCGTACGCCTGGAACACTCCATCCAGTTCTCTGAGCGGATCCTGCCCATCTGCCTGCCTGACTCCTCTGTCCGGCTCCCTCCCAACACTGACTGCTGGATTGCAGGCTGGGGAAGCATTCGTGATGGAGGTGAGTGTGGTTCCCCTCTAACTTTAGAGAGTCAGAGATAGTTGGGGACAGAAGGTGGATGCCACCCAGATACAGATACCAGGAGCAGGAGAGGGTAGAGGCCATGTGTACGCTACAGAGACAAGAAAAGATGAGTTGGGGGAAGGGAAGTCACAAGAACTCAACTGCCAATTTCAGGCCATCTCTAGTTGAAAGGAATCTTTGGCTATCTTTTAAAGCAATTACAGAGATCTGTAGCACCAACGACAACAAAGGAAAGAACAAAGGAAAACCTGTCCACGGTAGCCCAGGCCTTAATGCCAGAACTCGGGAGGCAGAGGCAGGTAGAACTCTGTGAGTTCAAGGCTGGCCTGGTCTACAGAGTGAGTTCCAGGACAGCCAGGGCTACATAGAAAGACCCTACCGAGAGAGAAGGGGATGGGGTATTTGCAAAGTTATCAACACAAGAATGGGTAGAAGTGGAGGAAGGGAAGATGGAAATGTAATCAGCACTGTTTTCCAAGTAGGAATAGTCACCCCCTGGTGGCAGCATCTCTGAATTGCAGGCAAAATTCCCAGGAGAAAATGTCTTCATTACCATAAAACACAATTTTTAAACCAATTCTGGAGGTTTGGAAAACTACCATCTAGAATCATAAACCAGATGAAATATAGAGGTAGAGAGAAGCAAGAGAAAGCAGATGGTAGCTAGATAGACAGAGCCTGGAGGAAGCCCAGACAAACAGAAATGATCAATGGAAGATAACAGCAGAGACCAGGAAGGGTAAACTGGGTATAGACACAAAGACAGAGCCTTAACCTGAGTCCAGAGAACTGCTCAGGCCTGGGCAGATGCTTGAACCCTGCAGCTGCAGTCTTTCCTTGGGGTCTACACCTTAACTCCAAGAGGCTGTGGGGCTGATGAAATTCGGAACCAGGGGATACCGAACACGCTGCCTTTGCAGGAAAAACAAGAGTCCTAGACAAGAAACACTATTCTGTTGTGTAGGCCTCTGTGGGCATCAGGGAGCTTATTGAAGACACAGAATCTAGGGTTACACATCCATGGTTGAATTTCCTGGGTCAAGAGGTAGAGAGCCTGGCATTAGGATGTCCTGAAAACACCTTGGGAAAGCTCAGTAGAGTGGATCTGTTCACCTTTGAGAAATGCTGGTGGGTGAATAGAGGGGACTAGATACACACACTGGGCCAACTCTCTCCTTCTGTTCTCAGTGCCCCTGCCCGAACCCCAGACCCTTCAGAAGCTGAAGGTGCCCATCATCGACTCAGAAATCTGCAAACGCTTGTACTGGAGGGGTGCAGGGCAGGAAGCCATCACTGAGGACATGCTGTGTGCTGGTTACCTGGAAGGGGAGCGGGATGCTTGTCTGGTGAGCACCTACCTTTTGTCCACCCCAACTGGGGGGTCCAAAAGCTCCATCACTTCTATGCCTCCTCCCTCAGAATCTCCTGAGGGACATTCTCTCCCACCTCTGCCTGGGCCCCCTTTAGTCTGGCTGGGCTGTTCATTTTCTTGTGTACAATCCTCAGAACACTTCAGCTGAATCACCTCAGCTTGGCAGCTGGTATTCTGAGGAAGGCCCTGTGGTTCAGAACCCTTGTCCTCTAGGGCCAGTCCCGTGACTGAATGAGAATGGTAGGATGGTGGAGCAGTTACCCCCAGGTAGCCAGCATATGGCCCGGCTGCAATGTCCACATTGCCAATTAGTGTAAGGACTTTCCAAACCTGTAAAACGGAAGTGGCCTCATCTCCTGCTTCTTGTGGTGGTGGGGAGGACATGCCACCAGAAGTGGTTCTGTTCGGAAGGTCTGTTCTTCCAGGGCCTCCACAGACCGGGTGGCTCAGTACTGCAGCCTCCACGGACAGCTAGCCTCTGCACACTGCTTGCCGGTGTATGTGCCTGATTTCTCTTCTTTTCTTCAGGGCGATTCTGGTGGTCCTCTGATGTGCCAGGTGGATGACTCCTGGCTGCTAACTGGCATTATCAGCTGGGGAGAGGGCTGTGCGGAGCGCAACCGGCCCGGTGTCTACACCAGCCTCCTAGCTCACCGCTTCTGGGTGCAGAGGATCGTGCAAGGCGTGCAGCTGCGCGGGCACTTGGCCAGCAATGGGGGCACGGGGAGCTCCTAGGCTGGGATTTGGAGGTGAACAGCCTCTAGCTGGTCTCTGCTGTAAATATGTTTTCTACCTCCCGGGGGCGCTAGCGGCCTGCAAGGAGAGCAGGGAAGTCTCGGTCCCGCCCACAGCGAGGCCCTGCCCCTCAATCGAGGACTCTGTGTGTGAGTGTGTGTGTGTGTGTGTGTGTGTGTGTGTGTGTGTGTGTGTGTGTGTGTGTGTGTGTAGTAGCACTTGCTAATGATATTTTTTTACACTTATTTGTAACCATGTCCACATATTTATTCCAGTTTCAATAAATTATTTATTCTCAGTTCTTGTGGGTTTTTTTTTCCTTCCCATGTATGGGGACGCTGACACAAGAATCCAGTTGGAACAAAAATGTTGGGATATTTATTGTTGATGTGGAGTTGTGTCTGGGCCTGGCCACCGCTCCAGCCCGATCCCTGGCCTATCCTTGCTCTTGCTCACCGATTCTCTGAGGCAGCAGGTAGGCAGGAGGCGGGAGACTGTGGCCCGAGGACTTGCCTGTGCTACACTGAGGAGTGCAGGATGAAGCAGAAGCTTAGCTCTGTGAGAATGGGGATTGGCTCCTCTTGAGGCCAGATCTGGGCCCCTCCCCACTGAGTTGTACTTGAAGCAATTGTCCCAGCCAGCCTCTGTCAGCCCTTGTCTCCCTGATCTGGGTGAGCAGCTCCATCGCTGACTCATGGAATGATTCTCCACTGAGGCTGTAAATTCCTCTCCACCAAGGAGGTGAAAAACAGTGAGACAACAGGCTTGAGTCTCCTCACCTGTCTCCTTGGAGGATGGAGGACTTCGATAACAGCATGATCCAGGCTGTGAGAGGCTCTGTGGCTTCCAGAATGTCTGCTGCCCCTCAGCCCTGCCACCCGGGCCCTAAGTGCCCCACCCAGTGGGGCCCTCCCCCAGCCTGGGCTTTGGATTTCTCACAGCTGCTCTGTGAGGTGGCTGGGTCACAGAGGCTGGATGAGTGTGGACTTGATAGTGGTTGGTACCTGGAGAGCCACCCAAAACAAGGGCCAGAAAACAGCCAGCTCCAACAGGTGACTGAGACAACTTTGCTGGTCTCCCACGGGGAAACACTGCCATCCAGGATTGTGGGTCCTGTATTCTTTGTAGAGTCCAATTCGGAAACACTTGCTCCCATTGTTCCATCCACACACTTAGAGGTGGCACCAGGGCCTCTTCAGCGTGAGGCTCCCCCCCCCCCCCCACCAGCCGCACCCTACGGGGTTGTTTTGATTTCTGTTCTTCTATTGTTAGAAAGTAATAAATGTTGTTTAAAAACAAACAGCCCAAACCGGCCACCTGCTTGTAAGGGATGCAGCTGGGAGTGCTTGGTGCTCCAGGTGTCCCAGGTGCCGGCACATGCAGGTCTGAGTCCTCTTGTGACCCGTCTGCACTGTCCCCTTACCCTCCCCTTGGTCACCTCCCAGCCCTCCCTTGCTGGCTGCTCTCCTTCCCTCAGTTGCCCTCCCCTGCTGCTAATTCCTGGGCCTTGGGTCCTCAAGCCCTTAGCCTTATCTGCTCCACCCTCCTGCGTCTGCCGGGTGGTCTTCCTGCCGGAGCCCCCAGCCCCTCTGCTCTACCCTCCTGCGTCTGCAGAGCCGGGTGGTCTTCCTGCCGGAGCCCCCAGCCCCTCTGCTCTACCCTCCTGCGTCTGCCGTGTGGTCTTCCTGCCGGAGCCCCCAGCCCCTCTGCTCTACCCTCCTGCGTCTGCAGAGCCGGGTGGTCTTCCTGCCGGAGCCCCCAGCCCCTCTGCTCTACCCTCCTGCGTCTGCAGAGCCGGGTGGTCTTCCTGCCGGAGCCCCCAGCCCCGCCCCCTGCTTGGTTCTTGCCGCTCTTTCATTCTCCTCTTTCTCTAGTTTTCTCCTTCTGTCTGTTTCTGTCCTTCACACCTTTACTCTGACCCTGTTTGCCCCAAGCCTGTGTGTCCATCCCTCATGTCCGTCTGTCCACCCTCCCTCCAATATCAGCCTTCCTGAAGTCCCTTCAGCAGTGGCTGTTCAGGTAGGGTGGGAAGCCAGTCTTCAGCTGTCCCCAAAGCATAGTGTCAGAGTGGCGAGCCGCTCCAGCAGGCTCAGCTTCGCCTCCAGCCTTCAGTAGGTCAAGTAAACAAACAAGAGAGTGGAGATCTCTTTCAGTGTGGCTGCACTGGGAATAACAAAAAATAAGGAGAGCTGGTGCCCCCCTAAGGTCGTCTTTGGGGTACTGGCATGAAGTTTAGGTTTAAATAGAGGGAAAGAGATATGATATCCTGGTCCAAATGTGGTGCTGTCAGTGGTGAGGGGACATGGACAACTCCATATTGTCCTCTTCAGGAGCCTGAGAATTCCCCTAATCTTTCTTAAATTAAATAACTAGCTAATTAATTAATTGTGTATGTATATACAGGTGCATGAAGATCAAAGGGCAATTTTCTATCCACTGATCCGTCTCACCGGCCTGAATTCCCCTCATCTTTTAGGGACCTTGATGCCAAACCAGGATTCATGGTTTCAATGCTGAAAATAATTTCAGGACTAGATGGTATTAATGAAACAGAACTAGAGATTTCATAAAGATTTATTTGTGTTTATTTTATGTGTATAATGTTTGTATGCGTGTATGTGTACCACATACATACAGTGCCCATGGAGGCCAGAAGAGGGCACTAAGTCCTCCGGAACTGGAGTTACAGAGATTGTGAGCCACCATGTGGGTGCCGGGGAACAAGAGCACTTAACCAGTGAGCCATCTCTCTAGCCCCAGGGACTTTATTAAATACTCTGGTTTCTCTTCAGATCCTATAAATCTTTTGCCTTTCACTAAAGGTATTTTAATATAGACTTTAAATGTGTGTTAAGAGAATTCCTCAGAAGAAAGTAAGAATGTAGGCCTCTAGACAAGAGTCACAGAAAAGCAACATGCTCATAAGTGTGTCCAGCCTTCTTCCCTAGGGACAGTGGCAATTGGCTGTCTTAGAGTTGGCCACATGTTCAATTTTGGCCATTTTCAACTTAAATCTCAAAAGATTGCTAAGAAACTCCCAGGCTCCTGTATGCACTTTTAATCTCTCTCTCTTTTATTTTATTTTTTTAAGATTTATTTATTTATTATGTGTCCAGTGTTCTGTCTGCATGTACCCCTGCAGGCCAGAAGAGGGCGCCAGATGGTTGTGAGCCACCATGAGGGTGCTGGGAATTGAACTCAGGACCTTGGAAAGAACAGCCAGTGCTCTTAACTGCTGAGCCATCTCTCCAGCCTTTAATCTCTTTTGATAATTGAAATTATAGGGGCCTCTGGTGATGCCTCAGATGGAATTGTAATAATAAGCCCTAGCCCTAGGGGTTTAGGACATGGCCTTCACAGAATGGGGTTTCTGGAGAAATTCCTAGAGAATTGCAGGTTTACAGCTGGGAAGGAAGAAGGATTCAAGCAGTTGGTTCTTAATTGTGCTGGTTTCTTGTGTTCTGCCTGGCAAGAGACTTCATCCAGGTTCCAGGAAGAGGGACTCCTTTCTCTCCTCATGAACTCCAGAATCTTTGTGCTTTCAGTCCTGCCCATCACCAGCTCAGCTCCAGTTTCTCGGTCAAGATGGCCTGACCAACTGGAAAAGCTGTGTGAACAAATTCTATTTATTAATTTAATTTTATTTTATGGGCATTGGTGTTTTGCCATGGGTGCCAGGTGCCCTGGAACTGGAATTATAGACAATGGTGAGCTGCCATGTGGGTGCTGGGAATTGAACCTGGGTCCTTTGGAAGAGCAGTCAGTGCCCTTAACCACTGAGCCATCTCTCCAGCCCTTAAACAAATTCTCTTTTCCAGAGATATGCTTCGCTGGCTTTGCCTTTTGCTTCTGCCAGCGTGCGATTCCTGGCGAAAGCCCCATTTCTGAAGTCCATTGTCTCAGTGGTCTCACTGTCTCAGTGGTCTCACTGTCTCAGTGGTCTCACTGTCTCAGCGGTCTCACTGTCTCAGTGGTCTCACTGTCTCAGGGAAGGTGCAAGTTTCTTTAGAGTTTCTTCATTTCTGCCAAGACGGTGACAGCCGGAGGGCCCTGGGGGTGCAGGGCTCTAGGGAAGGCCAGCATGGGAAGCGGGAGTTGAGGCTAGCTCCTGAGTGCTCTGGGATTTTATAGACTCCTCCCCACATGGAAGACTCTCTAGCACGTGTCCCATGTCCTACACGGTCCATCAGTTCCATGGCTCTTACTCTTGGGTGCATGCCCAGCTCAGGGTGCGAGGCCATATCTCCAGGCCTCCCTGTACACAAGGGACTCTGGCCCAAGAAGAACTTGCCCTGAGCATGTCCTGCTCTGGATAAGGGGCCATAAAACTCGCTGTGGGCTGCAGATGGAGACCTTGGACTACCAGGCAGTCTTGAAGGATTGACCCCCTGACTAGCAAATCTGCTTTTCCTTCAGCTTTCACCCCACTTGCAGAGCTCTGACATCCTCTCTGGTGTTGGGTGGGAACCTTCTGGCCTGTGACAGAAGTTGACACAGTAAGAACGCTGCCTGCTGTGGACCTGAGGTCTAGGTGCCCCCATCATCCACTCCTCTTTTTTTTCCTTGAATTATGAACTCTTGAAAGGACCTTCCCTCCAACCCAGTGCAAAGTTTTGGTTGCAAGGTTTAAGGGGGACATGTCCTGGGTGAGTTCCCCACAGTTTACCTCGGCATCTTGTATTCAGTGTGGGAAATGTTAGTCTAGGTAGGGGTCATGAACAGGTTCATTTCTCCAGTTAAAGGATGAAAAGGCAGGAAAACTCTGGAACACAACAGTTGGCAGCAGGGTGTTGTGGGATATTTGTGCACTGTGTGAAGACGTATTGCATGATTGGCTTAATAAAGAGCTGAATGGCCAATAGCTAGGCAGGAAGAGGTTAGGCAGGATTTCCGGGGACAGAGAGGACTCTGGGAAGAAGAGAGGCAGAGAGATGTCAATGAGACTCTAAAGAAGCCAGACACAGGTCAGAGGTAACCAAGCCATGAGGCAAAACAGTGATTAAAAAATATAGGATAACACAAAGATGCAACAAAGAAAGAGAATTACAGACCAACCCCCTCATGAACATTGACGCAAAAATACTCAACAAAATATTGGCTAACCAAATCCAAGAACTCATCAAAAAAATTATTCACCATGACCAAGTAGGTTTCATCCCAGGGATGCAAGGATGGTTCAACATATGAAAATCTGTCAATGTAATACACCACATAAACAAACTGATAGAATCCCCCGCCATGATCATCTCATTAGATGCTGAAAAAGTCTTTGACAAAATCCAACACCCCTTCATGATAAAGGTCTTAGAGAGATCAGGAATACAGGAAACATACCTAAACATAATAAAGGCAATTTACAGCAAGCCAACAGCCAACATCAACTTAAATGGAGAAAAACTCAAAGCAATCCCACTAAAATCAGGAACAAGACAAGGCTGTCCACTCTCCCCATATTTATTTAAAAAAAAAAAAATAGGTTAGTTAAATTATAAGAGCTAGTTGGGGAAAAGCCTAAACGAAGGCCAAGCTTTCGTAATTAATGTCTCTGTGTCATTATTTGTGAGCTGGTGGCCCAAAGAAAAATCTGTCTACAGAAGAGAAATCTTGGGTACAGCAAATAGGAGGAGACAGAGTCAGTGGTAATGAAAGGGAAAAATCAATAGCCATCTTGGGAGATGCTTCCCCATCCCTCCTCCAAAGGTATTTGCTGACCAGTAGTTTTAAAAGTGATCAGAATTGAACTTATAAGGCTAGGATAATAAATCTGTGTATCCTGGACTAGGTAAAACAGGATATGGGGAGTAATGGACTCAACTGACCAGAAGTTGACCTCAGAGGAGAGTAGGACTGGAACAATAAATCTGAATGTATCTATTTTGGGTTCAGCAAAAGCAGGACATAGGGAGTAAAAATTTATGTCTCTGTAGATACCCTGAATCCTGTTAGCCATCTGTAACCTCATGCTTGTAGTTCAGACAGTAACTTCAAAGAACTACCTCATCCCAGCCCCCTCGTCCAATCCCAAGCTGCACGTAAATCTTATGTAAATCCCTTCAAGTGAGTGCTGGGGCCATCCTCCTCCACCCACTGTGTAGGATGTTGGACTGAGACCAAGCTTGCTTGTTTTCTTAATAAAAACCTCTGTGTGTTTGCATCGGATAATGGCTCTGTGGTGGTCTTGCTTGGGGGTCTTGTGACCTGGGCAAAACAGTAGAAGATTCTGGGGGTGAGGAAACACATGCATGCAGCAAACACAGAGAAAAAGACACTCTGCAGAAGCGGAGCTCAGGAAGCCAAAAACATCCAGCTCTTCTTGAGGCCTGGGGTTTTAAAGTCTCTGAAGTGTTTCCCTAACTTAAGGTTGGTCAGTTCCAGGAAAGACAGGGTGGTTGATTGACACTTCCTGCTCTGGCCTTGAATTTGGTCAGCCAGTCCACCTGCAGGGCCACCTGCTGGTGAGAGACAAAAGCCCATAAGGCCTTAGTTTCAAGCTGCCAGGCTTTTTTCTCCAGTAGGGTCCAGAGGATGAAGAAGAAGCAGGCCATCTTGGAGTTTACTGTCTTTATTGCCTAGCTATGGCCTCCTTTCCCTCTGTCTATCTGTCTACCAGGGAGTCTGTTTGTTTCCTAGTCTCTCGGGAGCCTTTCACCGGGCCCTCAGCTCTCCTCCACTCCACTTACAGGACAAGGGTATTCATTCTTTCTTTCTTTCTTTCTTTCTTTCTTTCTTTCTTTCTTTCTTTCTTTCTTTCATTTATTTGTTTTAGTTTTTTCAAGATAAGGTTTCTCTGTAGCCCTGGCTGTCCTGGAACTTTCTCTGTAGCCCAGGCTGGCCTCTAACTCACAAAGATCCTCCTGCCTCTGCCTCCCAAGTGCTGGGATTAAAGGCGTGCGCCACCACTGGGCCAGAACAAGGGTTTTAAATCACACACTTAGCCACAGGACTTCTCCACTGTTGCTAAGCCAACACCTCTCCCAACCCTTCTCCCTTGCTTCTCCCACCCAAGATACTACATTTTCCAAATGTCTCTCAAAGTCACTAGGTCACATGTTCTATGGGACTGTTGACCAATGAGATGAGAGGTTTCTTAGTAAGACTGTTTTCTCTGAACACACTCGGCTGGGGACATCCATTCCCATCAGTCATGGATGCACCCAAAATCTGACGTCCCCAAAGACCACCAGGAGCCCGCTCCAAATGCAAACACAAAGTCTTTATTTCAAGAGTTTAAACTTGGGCCTCTTGTCCATGAGTTGCAGTGGTGGAGTGAGAAGGACCCCACGCGTAACAGGATAGGATTTTTATAGTGGTTAGGGTCAGGGGTCTGGGGAAATTCCAGCTCTATATAGTTACAAGCTCAGGATTGGTGCTTACTTCAGGTTGGAGATGCTCGGTTTGAACTGAATGGAGAGTTGCAGCTGCAAGTGAAAGGGAAAAATCAGTAGCCATCTAGAGAGATGCCCCCCCTCCTCTAAAGGTGTTTGCTGACCAGCAGTTTTAAAACTGACCAGAAGTTGAACTCATGGGAAGATAAGGCTGGAAGAATAAATCTATAAATCCTGGACTTGGTAAAACAG
The DNA here is from genome assembly GCF_903995425.1 of Onychomys torridus. NCBI lineage: Eukaryota > Metazoa > Chordata > Mammalia > Rodentia > Cricetidae > Onychomys > Onychomys torridus. The sequence continues at coordinate 17,230,066 of NC_050450.1, read as the reverse complement.
GATACGGGGAGTAATGGACTCAACTGACCAGAAATTGAACTTATGGGAAAATAGGACTGGAACAATAAATCTGAATGTATCTATCCTGGATTCAGCAAAAGCAGAACATAGGAAGAAATGTGTGTTTCTGCAGTTATCCTGAATCCTGTTAGCCATCAGTAACCTCATGCTTACAGTTCAGCCAGTAACTTCAAAGAACTACCTCACCCCAGCCCCCTTGTCCAATCCCAAGATATGTAACTCTCTGCGTGTAAACCTTTCTATATAAACCCCTTTAAGTGAGTGCTGGGGCCATCCTCCTCCACCCACTATGTCGAGTGTTTGGAATACCGACCAAGCCCCAGAGCTTGCTTTGTTATTAAAAAAAAACCTCTGTGTGCTTGCATCGGATATTGGCTCTGTGGTGTCTTGCTTGGGGGTCTTGCGATGCAGGCACAACACAAGGAAATCACGATCTCCTCCAGCAGTTTATGTCATGACATCTATATCACCAGCAGACCATTTCCTCTGATAGTTTGTAACTCGAATTGCTAAACGGTCTTATTAAACAAACAAACAAACCCAGAGCCAGATATTGGGGTGAAAGCCGAAAGATCAGAGGGTTAGAACAAGCCTGCCACAAGTCCTTACTGCTAGGAAATCCTCAGCCCAAGAGAGAGCTACTTCCTGTATACTTATGCCTTATATACCTTTCTATGCCCTACCATCTTACTTCCTCTCTCAGCCCAGCTACATCACTTCCTCTTTCCACCCAGCTCTATCACTTCCTGTCTGTCTGTATAGACCTCTATGGTTAACTAGTGCTGGGATTAAAGGCATGTGCCACCATGACTGGCTCTGTTCCCAGTGTGGTCTCACAGAGATACGGATGAATCTCTGCCTTCTGAATGCTAGGATTAAAGGTGTGTGCTACCACTGCCTGACCTCTATGTTTAATATTGTGGCTGGCTTTTTCCTCTGATCCCCAGGCATGCTTTATTTGTTAAAGAACAAATAAAATATCACCACGTTTAGACATCCCATTTTTTAAAAATATTTTTAAAATTATTTATTTATGTATGAGTGCTTTATCTGCATTATAACTTTATGCCAGAAGAGGGCATCAGATCCCAGTAGAGATGGTTGTGAGCCACCATGTTGTTGCTGGGAGTTGAACTCAGGACCTCAGTTGAACTCAGGAAGAACAGGCAGTGCTCTTAACCACTGAGCCATCTCTCCAGCCCTGACATCCCATTTTTATCAGCAGGAAACTAGTTCCCTCTGACAGCTATAGTATACAATCTATAACAGTAAAAACATCTCACAGGACATATCTGGTGCTTTGCTTATTATGCCAGTTATGTTATATCACATCATTTAGGTTATGGCCAGAAATATCTGGAACTCATTTTTGTGTAACTCCTAATTGTCTGGGCCTAGAGGTGGAAGGGTAGCACATCCTTTGCTGGGATTTTTTAGAATAATTTGTCCCAGGGCCTGCTGCCCCCTGTCTGGCCCTTCTCTAAGATGGCTGCAACCCTGTCATCCTCTCAATGCCTAAATTTCAGCCATCATCTTATGACCATGAGGCTACAAGTTGACATCTGTAACATAAGTCTCAACTGTGAATTTGATGAACTCTAGAATCACCCGGGAGATGGGCCGCTGAGCATGGGTCTCAGGGATTGAGGTGGGATGGCCTGCCGGTTGTGGGTGGCACTAGTCCCTGGCTTGGTCTCCTGGATTGTATAAATGGAGCAAGTGAGTTGAACACTTGACATTTATTGCTCTGTGCTTTTTACAGTGTGATCAGCTGCTTCAAGTGCCCACTGCTGTGACTCCCTCCACCAAGATGAACTGTAACCTTGTTGGGTCTGGGGTCATGCAATAATCGGGGGACAGACCACCAAAGTCTATTAAACCAGAAGCAAACTTTATTCAAAAGAAAAATAATAATAAGAAAAAAAATATTGCCAGGTGGTGGTGGTGCACGCCTTTAATCCCAGCACTTGGGAGACAGAGCCAGGTGGATCTTTGTGAGTTTGAGGCCAGCCTGGTCTACAGAGGGAGTCCCAGGACAGGCTCCAAAGCTACACAGAGAAACCCTGTCTTGAAAACAAACAAACAAACAAAACAAAAAATATCATCTCGGGGCACAAAAGCTTATCAGCTAGCTGAGACCACAACCAGTTTTTGGGATCCTGAGACTGTGGCAATGGTTTTGGCCCCCTTTTTATAATAAGGGGGAAAGCATCAGGCATGAGGTGCATGCTAGGAGCCACTTAGAAACATCTATTAAAAATTAACTTTGGTCCAGGCAGTTGTTGGCTATAATGGGCAAGGGGGTTAAAAGTTAACCCCTGGCTGTTGACAGAGGGCTGGCTGTAAGCAGAGAGCCAGTGTTAGAAGTTAACCTTTAGAGATGATGACTGTCAGCTTTTATTTATTTATTTTTTTAGGTTTACAATTTTCTATTTTTATTTTCCTAGACCTTCCATCCTCAAACCAGGACAGAAAATAAGCCCTTTCTATAAGGATTCTGTCCTTAATTACATCATCCACTTGCTCCGGCATCCCAGCCTAAAAAGTGGGTGGTCTCTCTGTGCATTCCTTTTTCCCTTTTCTGCTCTAAAAGGTAACTATGGAGCACTCCCGTCCAGCACTCTCCTCCGTCAGCATGGCTGCCATGGGCGGCGGCCAGCCACGAGAGGCGCCACTGCTTAACCAACATTGGTGCTATTCAGACTTGGATACATCACCAAGACCTGTTGTGACCGCCGCCGATTTCCGCCTCCTCCCCCATCCAGTGAGACCCCGAGACTGCCAGTGCATGCACGTCCCTCACCTCTGCTGGACCTCTATACAGCCACCACTACTGTTACCACCATGATTCTTTACAGTGAGTCTGCCATTCTTGCGGCTGTATACAGACACATGGGTGTGTGTGTGTGTGTGTGTGTGTGTGTGTGTGTGTGTTGTCCTCTGGCTGTGCCGGCAACGGCAGGCACATTTTTGCTCCTGACAAGGGGGGCAATGCTGTCTAGGGGTCAACGGTGGACCAACTGCAGTGCATTGACGAAGAGGATGGTGAACTTGAGCTGATTCTTAGACCTCTCTCTTAGATCTCTCTCCACTCTTTGGGGACGCCCGAGATTGGAGTCTGATCCCAGTTTGTTATTTTAATTTTTTATTTTTCTCTTGGCTACAGCCATGGGACAAAGGGGCAGATACATTTACCACCTACATTGGCGGATAGGGGCAGGTACCGATAAACCTGGCCACATAACAGCGTCGCGGGAACTTCTGCCAGCGAACAGGCAAATAAGAGTTACTTTATCCCCAAGCTTTCTGTTAAAGCTCTAAACCCTTCTCCTTCCCCACTTCTGCTTCTTCCATGTGCAACCTTTTCTGTCTGACTTCTGCCAGCAGTGGGCGGGCTCAAATGGGCGGGCTTGGACGGCTTCTAAGACTCTCACCCTAACTCACCTTAACTCCCCCCACTCATTCTCAACTGCCTTAAGAAACACAGACAGGTCTGAAAGCAGCTGAGATCTATACAATTAAGTTTACAGTAGTCGGGATGGCTCCTAAGGAAAAAAAAAATCAGCTTATAGCTTCAGACAAGTCTTCCAAAAGGATCGGTTTATAGTCTGCCTACTGGCAGATCTTCCAAAAGCTATCCTTAAGCTACCAATCATCAGGAAAAAATCCAGGACACAGAGTAAGTAAAATCCATCTCTTGTCCCCCAGTCCTCCCTGACTAAAAGTTAAGCATCTGGAGAGCAAGGCTCCTGACCCCACGGGTAAAAGAGTCATCTGTGGCATTTAAGGTGTGCCAGGGAAGAGATAAAAGCCCAAAAACAAAATTGCCAAGTGCTGGCACTCGCTGACTCCCGAAAGCTGTTGGGTTCCTGTTTTAAGTGAAAAAAAGGCCATGGGCTAGCGAGTGCCCTGCCAGGCCATCAACAGCCTTGTTAAATAAAGGTGCTGCCTAGAAAGACAACCAGTCAGCTGACTGCCCCCAGGCGCAAAGACGCATGGGTACATTAAGCTAAGACCTCCAGCAGACCTAGGCTTGGCTACAGACACAGCAGGGAACCCAGAACACAGCAGGGAAGTGATCCACTTCTTTCCTTCTGGACACCAGAGCCACTGACTCAGTCCTGGGTGTTTTGGGATGTCACTTCTCCTTTCTATTGTCAGGTACAGAGGACAGATTTACTTACCTCACCAGATTTAATTGTACTTTCAGAGTTACTTAATGAAAAAAGATTTCCAACTAAGATAAGAGCTCATTGTCTCACTTCAAAGTTACTGCCTGGGTTTCTGATGTGCATCCAGACAGGGCCCTGATTCCAAAAAATAAATTCTCATGTACCATAAGCTTTTCTCTTTCCAGTTCCCTATACTAATTCACTGTTCAGCTAATGGTACAGGACTACCACAGAACCAGAGTCCAGAGATCATCAAGTAAGAAACTGTAACAGCTAAAAGGTATTTACACCCCTAGACCCAAAAGCATCTGGGCACTAAAAAAAAAAAAAAAAAAAAAAAAAAAAAGATTTTAATGTAAGCATTACTATTACTATGAGATGCTTTAAAATAATCTGTCTCTGATAAAACTTAACATGTTTCAAAATCCATCTGGACAGGCTAGATCTACCAACATAAAATTATTATAATGATTGTTTTCTCTCTAAGCTTTTTTTCTGTCACCAGCATCTTGTCAGACAAAAGGTTCCCAGCCACAGCCAAGAGGGATACATGTCTCCAGAGCAAACAGATGACAGACAGCATCCTCAGAAGACTCCCCTTCTCCATTCCCCCAAGAGCCAACCAACATCCAAAAGTCAGCTGGAAGCAGTTATTACAGGCGTGTGCCACCACCGCCCGGGAAGCAGTTATTGAGAGGAATGAAGCCCCTATTCCCATCTACCTGCTTTTTTTATAATAAGGGAAAATCTGGGATGTAAGGACTATGTCCTTAATTACATCATCAGCCTGCGACTGTGTCCTAGCCTAAAAAGCGGGTGGGCCTTCTGTGCATTCCCTTTTCCGCTCTCTCTCCTTCCGTCTGTTCTCTCTCTCTCTCTCTCTCTCCCAATAAAGCTCTAAAAGGTAACTATGGTGCACTGACTCTTCCGTCCAGCACTCTCCTCCATTGGCATAGCCGCCGCAAGCGGCAGCCAGCCACGAGTGCCGCTGCCTTGAATTTCTTTGATCAGGTAATTTGCCACAAAGCAGAAAGTGACTAATGCAACAATCCAGTGGCTGCGAACAGACTCCAAAGCCATGGGCGAGACGACACAGTTGGAAGCTCCCTGAGGTCTGCCTTCCTTTTAGCTAACACCACATGCTGGTGTATAAACTGAAGGCATGACTGCTCCAAGGCATGGTTAATGAGGAGACAGAACAGCCAGAGGCATCTGCAAGAGTCCAGAGCAGAGAGAGAATAGTAGCCTGTTCTGGAGACCATCTCCAGGGGATTCAGGTCCCAAAGAGGAGGTGGTGGAGCCAGCGAAGGGAAGGAGGAGACTGAAGGAGACTAGTACGATCTGAGGGTGGATTGGATGGCTTCAGTTTTAGTGAGAAAAGGCTACACATTTTATCCTCAATAATTGCACAAAGGATTAAGTGGGAGGAAGCAGGCATGTGAGCTGAGGTGTGGCTTGTGATCAGCGATTGAGGAAGCTAGCTAGCATTGACCTTGACAAGTTAGTAGGCACCACAGTCATGTGTTAATGGAAGGACCACAAGTTCCTCTGACTAGAGTAGGATGACTCCCTTTGTAGCAAGCAGGAACTTTCTTGAAGCCCCTAAGGGAATGAGGACTTCTGTCTAAATGTCTGACCTTGGAAAAAGGACTTTCTCAGGGTGACCAGACACTCATTATAGATTATTGCAGTTTTAACCAGGCGGTGGTGGTGCACGCCTTTAATCCCAGCACTCGGGAGGCGGATCTTTGTGAGTTCAAGGCCAGCCTGGTCTACAGAGCGAGATCCAGGGAAGGCGCAAAGCTACACAGAGAAACCCTGTCTCGAAAAACCAAAAAAAAAAAAAAAAAAAAGAATATTGCAGTTTTTAAATATGCCTTAGTTTTATCCATATGAACATGAGACTTTAGGAATTTATAGATCATGATTATCAAATATACTTTATTTTATTATGCATGTGGTTCCACAATGGCAAGGATTTTTTTCCAAAAAATAATTTTGTTTAGAGAAGCTGCCATTTGATACATTTTCATCCTTCAAAGCCCTCACAAAATTTCCCAAAGGAAAAGGCATAAGAGAACTCCCATAACACACAGTAGAATCTTTAAAACTAAAAGTAAAAGGGTGCTGGAGAATTGTGATCCACAAAGGCGAAATGCTGGAACTTTTCAAGCAGCAATGGGGTTCCCACGTCATCCACACTAGGAGGAACATGGCCAGGAGAGAAGCAGGAGCAGAATGGGGGGGGAGGGTGAGAGATGAAGACAAAGACATAGCAGGGTTGTAATGAGAATGAGTAGCTGGAGGAGGGAAGCCAATGAGCTGGGGGAGTTGAGGGTAGGGGAAGAAGCTGTTAGGATTCTGTCCTCACTCAAGCTGCATGACCGCACATGCGCAGTTCAGGAGCTAAGCAAAGGGGCTTGCGACTTACATCATCAGTGTCCGCTGGTGACTACGTGTGCACGACATGGTCATGCAAATCAGCGCATGCATGGTGTAGCTCTGTAAGTCCACCTGTGCATGTTCACCAGGAACCGTTAAAAAGCCGGACGCAGACCCCACCCTCTCTCTGTTCTGTTCTGTCTCCCTCAGGCCTGGCTCTTCCTCCAACCCCTCTTCCTCCTAGTAAAGCTCTGCTACTAGGCAGGTGTGGCCTTGTGACCTCTTCTGCGGTAACCAGCACAGCCATCAGTACCACGTACCACTCTTTCAGAGTGAGAAGAGCTTGGATGCTAGCTTGGGCTCGGAAATGCGTAACAGGTGTTAGTTACTTGGCGCTCTTACCCTGTGAGGAAACGTCCTGAACACGACAAAACCACAGAAGAGCTGTTTATTAATATAGGATAGGAAGAGACAGATGTGAAGGCCTGTGTGAAACACACGCGATTTGGAGGACAAGAGAGGAAGAGACCGGTGCAAGAATGGCACCGGCTTTTTAAAGAGTGGGGTGCGCATGCGTACAGGAACGCATGTGGCTACTCCACGAATGCATAGATTACATGGCCGCGCGCGCTTTATGCAACCATGCAAAGCCACAGAGTCCTAGTCACGCGAGATGTTTTGACCCGGAAATGGCTATTTTGAACCGGAAATAACTAGGTGGTCCACTGTGCAAGCCCAACCGTGTGGGCATGTTGTGACTTCCTATCAACAGGTACTTGAGACACTGAGGGAGCCTGGAGGCCAGCATGTGCTTTGGTATGCTCACAGTCACAGACAGCCATTTGTCCCACCTGCCAAAAATAAGAGAAATGGCTTCTTTTGGTAGAAGGGAACTGGCTTCACAAGTTCCTGAGGAAGGCTGGCTTTTGCTTAACCACCAGAATTTGGGGAAATGGAGTTTCCATTTGGACCTAACAGTTACTATTTTTTTAGTCTTATTTATAGCAGAGTGTGTTCCTAATGACATACTTGCTTCAAATATTCTATTTCATAAGAGTTTTGAATTCGCAGGAAGATTTTAAGAATTAGGAAGCTCCACCCTTCCCTGCACCCCAAACTATGAACTGAGCAGTAAAAGCCAGCCCAGCATCTGCCTGTTATGATTGAGAACAGTTAGATGTCATCAACATGATCAAATGACCCAGATGAAGGATTCAGGCTCCAACCTGCTCACTAGAACTTTGGACTCTCAAATAGGTCTCCACTTCTACTTGGGTGCCTTTGGTTTTCATCTCATGTTAATTCAAGAGTATGTCACCCAGTCCATAGAGCACTGTGGGAAAGAGTCTCACTGCTGTCCTTGAGAGTGTTGTGTCTTCAGGCTCCTGAACTGCCATTCATGGGCTTGGCTGGCCATGTGAGCTCCACATGGTGGTAGAAAAATGACTGTTCTTCCCAAGTCAGTCCGACCCTTGTGTTCGTGGACCAAGGACTGGTTCCTGGGAGCATCTGCAAACCAGGACACAGTCACCTGCCCACTCGCTGGCCTTCAAAGGACAGTATCAACTGCTCTTGTCATGCCTCTCCTTTCCAATCTCTAGTGACAGAGGCCTACTCAGCCCTCGGGCTTCCGTCCTGCTTCACTAACTTATATTCACTGCTTGGGTGGAACTATCTGCTTTCACAGCATCATATACACACAGCAGTATGCCTATGGGCACGTGTGTCCATTGGCCACTCAACTCTAACACAATCGACCCAAACCCTACCATTCCCTCCCAAGCCCGCTCTGCCCTAGCACGTTTCTTGTCTTAGCAAAAGTAAGAGTCCATCAACCTTACAACCTTGTATTTGCTGCTGCACCGGATGTGGAGTGACAGGGACCCACACTGCTGATGGATAGTGGATCGTCACTGTCTACTTGACTGGATTTTGAGTCACCTAGGATGCTGGGAAAGCACACCTCTGGGTGAGATCATTTACAGAGGGATTAACTAAGGGGGAAGACGCCCTGAGTGTGTGCAGCATCACCCACAGGCTGGAGCTCAGATGCAGTAACAGGGAAAGGTTGGGGGGGGATCCACATTCCTTCTTGTTCATGGTCCTGGTTGAAGTTCACATCTCTATCCTATCACATGCTTCCACTGCCATCCTGATGGCAAAAGAAACTCCATTTTATGCTGGCCATCTATCTTGGTACCCATGGCCCTTTGTCTCTGACTGCGGTGTCTGGAAAATAAGTTCCTAGTAACCCGGACTCAGTGACCCCTGCCCAGAAATGTACAGCCATGACCATCTACTTGTTATAATGTGACTTACTGCTTTCTGGCTTCTGTAACCTGCTTATGTGGACAGTCAAGGACTATTTTGAGGTCGCCTTGTCTAATATTGGCAGAGCAGAACAGCTCCTGGCTTGCTTGTGCAGATACTCAAGGTCTTCTTGTGGTTTTTGCCTTTAACAACCTTCCCTCACCCCTTTCACATGGCAACCTCAAGTTTGGCTCAGAGATGGCTGTCCTGCTATCAGCTAATCAATAAATTTCTTAATTATAATTGGATTGTATCTATGGTCTTTTCCCAGGGGTCAGGAACTCCATAACGCTAAGATGCCATCACATCAGATCACGTGACCATGGCTGAAGCCCTCTGAAACTTGTTCTCTTTTGTTTTTTTTTTGTTTTTTTGTTTTTTTTTTAGACAGGGTTTCTCTGTGTAGCTTTTCACCTTTCCTGGAACTCACTTGGTAGCCCAGGCTGGCCTCGAACTCACAGAGATCCGCCTGGCTCTGCCTCCCGAGTGCTGGGATTAAAGGCATGCGCCGCCGCCGCCGCCGCCGCCACCGCCACCACCGCTGCCCAACTCAATCCATCCACTTTAAGTTGATCTCAACAGTTACACTGTCACAGTGAGGCAAAAGTAAAATACAGTGAAGGCCGTCAGCCTCTTGGGCTTCCTCATTTCCTGTAAAGTTTCACGTGCTTGTAGCAAATCCTACTCTAAGATTCCGCCATGAGAAAAGAAAAACAGGTTCACACACACAAAAGCTATATGCAAATATTTATGGCAACTTTATTATAACCAACAAAAATTGGGAAGAACTCAAACGCATTTTCACTATTGGGTGAACAAATAGTCGTTAGGATCCTGCCCTCACTCTTCGGATTCTGGTGTCTTATGTCATCAGGGGGCACAGGCGACTGTGTACCCGCAGCATGGTCACAAAATCCCAGTCTTTTTTTTTTTGGTTTTTTGAGACAGGGTTTCCAGTCTTAAAAAGCTGAAAGCATCCGGGCGGTGATGGCGCACGCCTTTAATCCCAGCACTCAGGAGGCAGAGTCAGGCGGATGTCTGTGAGTTCGAGGCCAGCCTGGGCTACCAAGTGAGTTCCAGGAAAGGGGCAAAGCTACACAGAGAAACCCTGTCTTGGAAAACCAAAAAAAAAAAAATTTGTTTTTCCTTTCTTTTTTTTGGAGCTGAGGATTGAACCTGGAACCTTGCGCTTGCCAGGCAAGTGCTCTACCACTGAGCTAAGTCCCCAACCCCCCTATTTCTTTCTAATAAAGCTCTTTATAACTCTGGCAGTCATGGCCGTGGCCCTGTAACTTTTCTGCCGGCAACTAGCGCCACCAACCAGCGCCGTTTTACTATGAATAGTCACCTAGAATTCTACTCAACAAAGGAAAAAAAGGAACGAACGACATTAAATCAAACGATGTTACTCTCCTATTCAAACCCCAAGGTGGCGTCTTTAACCCAGAGGGATAACATCCTCTCTGAGGACTTCCCATTGTCCAGGAATATAGAAAAATAAAATTGTAAATCTTAAAAAAATAAATAAATAAAAGCTGACAGTCGACTGTGCCTCTGCTAGTGAGTTTGGTTTCCATGTTTTCCAAGACGCAGAGATTTTGTTTGGAGCTTTTGAGGCTCCTGTCCATCGCCATGGAGGTGTTTGACCAAGTTTTGAAGTCATGAACCTCCTCAGCCAGCGATGATCAAGACTCCCGTGATGATTCAGTCTCACAGCCAGAAATGTTAGCCAAGGACCTGAAAAAGCTGACCCTTGACCCCAGTGCCAAGAAGTCTCTGTCTTTTCAGCCAGTACACAATCGTCGCCACCCCCCCCCCCCCCCCCCCCCCCCCGTGAAGATGAGACTAGTGGAGGACAATAGTGAAAAAATCTTGAGAGCGGTCCCCGGTGCCTTGCCCAGGAGAAGACTCCACACTTTACTGTCTATGCAGAAAGATCCTGTAGCAAGGATGAAAAGATTAATGTGGATTGCAAAGAAACTAAAAGTCATAATGGAAACAGGAACGAAGAAAATGAGCCGTTCAGATGCCTGTGCACTTTCGGCCTGTGTCAAGGGTGGGATCCTCTGAGGATGCTGAAATAGGGCAAACTTAGGACAGTCATGCAGCAGATCGAAGAGCTCTTTTTGTTTTGTTTTTAAAAATTAAACTGTACAGCAGTAAAAAAAAAAGCTGACGGTCACCAGCTCTAAAAGTGAACTCCTGACACTGGCTCTCTGCTCACAGCAGCTCCTCTGTCAACAGCCAGGGGTTAACTTTTAACCCTCTTGCCCCTTATAGCCACCAACTACCTGGACCAAAGTTAACTTTTAATCATTGTTTCTATGTAACACCTAGCATGCCTGGTGCTCGCTTTTCTAGAAAAAGAGGCTGGAAATCCGTCCCTTCACCACAGCCTCAGAATCCTGACTCCTGGCTGTGGTCTCAGCTAGCTGATAAGCTTTTGTGCCTGTGGCGATTCTTTCTTTCTTTCTTTCTTTCTTTCTTTCTTTCTTTCTTTCTTTCTTTCTTTCTTTCTTTCTTTCCTGGAATAAAGTCTGCTTCTGGTTTAATAGATTTGGGGTCTGTCCCCCATTATTGCGTGACCCCAGACCCAGTAACCTACCTCTCTCCTGACCACCTCACTGCTGCCCTGTGGCTTCCTACCTATTTTCCGAACATAACAGGCAAGCCCTTGCCTCCAGGCCTTTGCACTCACAGCTTCTTCTCCCTCCACGATCTGTGGTCCACTTCCTCACTTCCTACTCCTGATCACAGTCCACTGATATTTATAACCGTGTAGCTCCCGAGCCCACTACCTCATTTCTTCCCTGCTTTCGCTTTCTCTCAGAGCATTAATTACTATTTAACATGTTCCAGATAGCTGGTTTTGTTTGTTTGGTGGTGATGGTGGTATGGTGATTTTGTTTGTTTGTTTTAAGATATGATTTTATTATGTAGCTTTTGGCTGGCTTAGAACTCACAGAGATACACCTGCCTCTGTCTCCTGAGTGCTGGGGTTAAAGGTGTGCACCACCATGCCTGGCCTCTTTAAAAATAGTTTTTTTAGGGTGCTGGAGAGATGGCTCAGAGGTTAAGAGCACTGGCTATTCTTCCAGAGGCCCTGAGTTCAATTCCCAACACCCACATGGTGGCTCACAACCATCTGTACTGAGATCTGGCTCCTTCTTCTGGCCTGCAGGCATAAACATAAACAGGACACTGTACATAATAAATACATAAATACACCTTTAAAAAATAGTTCTTTAAAATTCACAAGCATTTGTTCATTTTGTGTGTTGGGGTAGTGATGCATGAGACATGGCAGACACAGGAAGTCAGAGGACAACTCGATGCAGTCTGTCCTCTCCTGTGCGTCCTCATGGTCTAACTCAGGAACCCAGGCAGCATGCACCCTGACCTGCTGAGCCAGCCCTGACTACCTTTCTTAAGAACTATTCCTAGCTTATTGGGGTTCAATTTTTATCTTTTCATTTTGGTGTAATTGGTATCCCCAAAAATGTCCTTGCATGGTTATAAATGTTAGCAGTGTTGTTAGTTATCAGTGGTTGCTATGACATGTTTATTTATTTGGCAGATCCTCTCTCTCTCTCTCTCTCTCTCTCTCTCTCTCTCTCTCTCGTTTTTTCTCACTTCTCATTTGAACCTCACTTTCTCTCATTAGCAGAAATTCATTTTCTACCCAGACTTCCCTACCTTCTCCAGGGATCAGAAGAGTGTCCTAGGCCAGGTCCAGACACCCAGTGAGGAGTGGGTTCCCTGTGGGAACTGGGGAACCCTTCTGTGCCGGTTCCCTTTCTTGTCACCACAACAATATACCAGACAGAAGCACCTTAAGGGAAGAACTACTTAATACGGTTCATAGTTTCTAAGTTTCATGGCAGAGATCATGATAGCAGGACCATGTAGCCCAGACTCACCATGGAAAGTGAGATAACATGACAGGAAGGAGTCTAGGACAGTGCACTCCCTAGGACCCACCCCTAGTGACCCACTCCCTCCATCTAAGCCTCACCTCCTAGGGATTCTAGAGCTGAGTGGGGAGATCACCAGCTAAAGGCATCTGCTGACCTGAGTTAGATCCCTGGGACCCACGAGGTTCAAGTGACACCTGATGTTCTCTGTCCTCCAATGTACACTGTGGCATATGTGTGCTCAGGAACACACACACACACACACACACACACACACACAGACACAACACACACACACACACACAAACATACACACACAGAGACAACATATAAACATACACAGACACACAAACATACACACATACATACACACAACACACAAACATACACAGATACAACACACAAACAAAAAAGACACAAAACACAACCATACAGACACACACACAACCACACAGACACACAGACACACACACAAACATACACACACAGTCAACATATAAACATATATATACACACACAAACAGACACAACACACAACATACACACAGACAACATACAAACATACACAGACACACAGACATACACACAACACACAAACGTACACAGACACACACACACAGCTCAGCCCACAAAGCATCCTTTTAGTTTGGCCTCATTATTTTGGTCAATATCTGGTCTCTGCTTGCAATCAAAAACCCACCCATAAAAGGCCCCCTAGAAACACATCAACTTAGTGTTAGTTACCAAGGGGAAAGTGAATCCCAAACCCATTAGCTTCACTTGCCCTCCATCAGCCTTAAAACCTCTTCTCCTTTCAAGCCAGGTGTGGCAGAGCGTGCCTGTACCCCCATACTCAGGCTGTGGAGACAGGAGGACTAACGTTCAAGGTCAGCCTGAGCTACACAGCAAGTGTGAGGCCAGCCTAGGTTACATGAGTCCCTGTCTCAAACCTTATTCTAAAAAAAGTGACAGGTCACACAGCTAGGAAACACATCACTAGCTTCCCACTAGCTTTGCTGTGGAGACCTTCCACCTGTGGCAGATGGCCTATGGTAACATTTGCTTTGTTTACTTCTCATTGACCCGAATCCATTTTTTCTTGAAAGCACTGACTTCACTTTGGTTTTCAGAGATCTGGTGGTGACATCTCTGCCTCCACGTTGTGTCTTTCCCCTTTCCAGCCTAAACCTTTGAGTCTGTGTGTGGATGTGTGGATCATTGGAGGAAGGTTTTGTCCAAGGCTGTGACACACGGTGACCTTGGCCTGCGGCATGTCTAGGCTAGCGTGTGTCTTCTACCCCACCCTTGTGTGCAATCATTCAGCTGCCTCTTACCTGTCATCAGGCCCAGCTGAACCACAGGGCCAGGATGTTTGTACAGGACCATGGCACCAGCAGCAAGAGGAACTCAGCAGATTCTCGAATGAGCTGACCATTCTTCCAATTGACCTGTGCCTCCCACAAGAAGGAAGACATCTTTTGACATTGTGCCTTGGCCAGCAGAGAATTACAAGAATCTACCTGTCCCCCAATAAAAGCCTGCCCCTCTCTTTATTCAAAGCAGCACCCCTAGCTCCAGCTGACCTGTATGTTCATAGCTTTGGATTAGATATCACTTCATTCTTCTCTTGTTCAACTCATTCACGGCTAGACCTGCCCGGTGTCCCTCCGTCCCTCCTGTGGGACTGGTTGCTCAGAAACTGTTGAAGTAAAAAGGACATAACTTGGAGTCTGAGGACTCTGGCAGGGCAGCTGTGAGTTAGGGTTCCTAGGGAACCTAGTAGGAAAGGTGTGAGCTCCATGGGCTGTTGACTGCTGGGAAGGAATAGGGACTACCCCCTCCCTAGGGACAAAAGTCTCCACTTGCAAACCCAGTAGGAGCTGGCACGGTCTTACAGCTGACCTCATGATCTCACTTGAGTTTCGAAAGGAACACCTGGCCATTTCTTGTGCCTTACCTCACATCTTCCTTTGACCGTGACTCAGAGACTGGCTGTTTCCACTCTGAGGATTTTTGTTTTGTTGTTTTTTTAAGTCACGCTTTATTTATCGTTTGGGCGGGCCTCGAATTCTCTGTGTGGCAAATGACATTTAACTCCTAGTCTTCCTGTCCTCCCTCCCAGACGCTGAGATTGCAAGCTTACAGGCCACCACAAGTTCATGTGACATAGAATCCGAACCGGGGTCCTCGTGGATGCTAGGCAAACACTCTGCTAATTGAGCCACATCCCCAATCCTTACTCTGCATTTTTAGGATTTTGTTGTTCATTTTTATCTGTAAAATGGACAAACAGAATGAAAAGGTCCATAGCCTTTTTCTCTTTTTTTAAAGAGGGAGAAGGCACGTGTGCGCACAGGTAAAACAGGGTCTCTTACTAAACCCAAAGCTAGGCTGGCAACAAACCCTAGAGACCCTTTCATCTTTGTTCTCCACATGCCTGGCTCGTGTGTGTGCGTGTGTGTGCGTGTGTGTGTGAGTGTGTGTGTGTGTGTGTGTGTGTGTGTGTGTGTGTGTGTGTGGTGGGAGGTGTAGGCACATGGGTGCCACTATGGCACTCTTGTTGAGATCAGAGGTCAACTTTTGTGGGTTGGTTCTGGTCTGTCCTTTCTGAGACAGTCTCTTCCCACTGGGTAAGCCAGGCTTGCAGACTTTTATGCTTCTGAAGACTCCCCTGTCTCCGTCTTCCATCTCCCCGCAGGGAGGGGTACACTGATTACAGACACTTGTGTGAGAACCCCTTTTAGTATTCTGACCCACCTCTTGGATACCCGCCTAGGTCCTGATGTCATCTTACGTTTAAACCACCTTGCCAGAGGTCGGTCTCTCTCTCTCTCTCTCTCTCTCTCTCTCTCTCTCTCTCTCTCTCTCTCCTTTCCTCTTCCCTCCATTGTCTCTATCCTCCCCCAAATAAACTTGCCACACGGACATTGCATCTGCCATCTAACTTTCCCCTGTCTGCTGTGCCCGCCTGGCATGTCTCATCTGCCTCAGGGCACCTTGGTCCAAAACCCACCAAGGCCTCTTGAGAGCTGTATTATTATACCCCCAACTAAGGTTCTCATGTTTGCACAGCAAATACTCTTCCTGAGAGAAGCTCGCTTCTGACACACCCTTCTACCAGGATGCTCTGTCTGCACAGGCTGAGTACAGTGGAGCCAACTTCCTGGAGCCCTGGATTTAGAACTTGAGGGTGTCCTCTGTGACCTTCCCAGGCCTGCAGAGAGATGATCCACAGGAAGCAAGAAGTCAGTTCAGTTCAACAGAACTCAGTAGCTGGTGTTGGCTCAGACTTTCAGAATCTGACCCCAAGTAGTTTATTTTAGGCTTGTTTGTTTGTTTTTTTAAGACAGGGTTTCTCCGTGTAGCCCTGGCTGTCCTGGAACTAGCTCTGGAGACTTGGGTTGGCCTTAAACTCAGAGATCTGCCTGGCTCTGCCTTCAGAGTGCTGGGATTAAAGGCATGTGCCACAACTGTCTGGTTTATTTTAGGCATATTTAAGCACAGAATGATTTGGTGAAAATTTTTCTGCTGATAACTATTCAATTCCATGTGTACGACAAGGCATACATAAGTCTCCCTGAGGAACAAAGTGAGATACAGCGCGACGTGGTTACTGTGAGGGCTAAGGTTATGTTTTAGGTTTACATTATGTGCTTAAGACATCTATAAAACAAAAATGCCTCTTATCTCTAAGTCTCACTTGCCCAAGGAAATATAAACCTGTAAACCTCACTTGCCCAAGCAAGATAACTTCCTGGAATGCTGGGGGCTGTTCATGTAAGATAACAAACCACGTATCATTTCTATAAATGTTGGTTGTCCCATCTACATGTGATTATCACATGATTATCACATGTAGATGGGAGGTTCACAGGCAGGAAGTACATCAAGATGTATACTTGGCCCGACTGGACCAAGGCCTTGTGAGTTTTGCTTTTTTTTTTTTTTTTTTTTTGTCCCAGACAGGGTTTCTCTGTGTAGCTTTGGACCCTGTCCTGGAACTCGCTCTGTAGACCAGGCTGGCCTCGAACTCACAAAGATCCATTTCCCTCTGCCTCCCGAGTGCTGGGATTAAAGGTGTGTGCCACCACCACTTGGCTTGGGTTTGTTTTTATAAGCACCTGACTAACGTAATTCATGGCTATACTCTGGAAATCCCAGGTATGGACCTGACCAGTGTCCATTGTCCTGGCTGTATTAATAAAGCTTGTTTCAAATTTGGCTAAAAAATTGTGGTAGTGTGTTAGTCTCAGCCAGTGGGATTAACACTACATTGAAACTCTTTGTAAACTGGACATGGTGAGGTACATGTTTAATCCCAGCACTTGGGAGCCAGAGGCAAGGAGATCTCTGTGAGTTTGAGACCAGCATGGTCTACACAGTAAGTTCCAGAACAGCTAGAGCTACATAGTGACACCCTGTCTCCAAAAGTCAGCAAATAAACAAACAAACAAACAAACAAACCCTACCTCTTTGTAAAGTCCATAAATATAGGTTCTACAGATTGACTGAGAAAAACAAATTTATGCTCAGGGTCTGGGGGAGGGTCCAGTTCAGGAAAAGTCTCTGACCTTCCAGAGGTCACCAGACTAGAGAGCACAGCCACTCCCAGCCTTCTGAGTGGATACCAGGGTCTGCATTCCTTCCCTGGAAGGAACCAGTCTGTGAGCTTAACATTCCAGCTTCTGCTAGTGCTTACCTGTGAGCACAGAGATCTCCTACAAGAACTCTCTCCTCTTTGAGTTGATTTGCTCTGGCATTTTGTCCCAGTGATGAAATGTGGCTAACATGTGAGGTCATGAGAGCACTTGCTGAAGTTTGTGGCCTTGATCAAGGAATTCATTAGATTGCAACATGTTAATGTGCCTCATTCACTTGATAGACAGAATTCTTCCACAGGAGACAATGCTCTTTATTATTTGACTATCTTCAACATATGGGTTATTTCCCTAACATGGTACAAGAAAGACGAATCAGGCCTTTTTTGAGCATCATTAGGAACTCATTGTTTCACATTTTATTTGACCACTTGACATCATTGCCTGTACTGAGGCTCAAAATGAGGCTGCCATCTTTGGGCTCCCCGGGGGAAACATTCATTTCACAGATGAGTAAGTAAGGCTCAGAGGTAAGAACTTAGGAACAAATGTAGCAAAGTAGGACACAGCCCTGCACTTCAAACCCAGGTGTGTCTAGCAGGGGCCATAAGGTCACAGAAACCCTGTGTTACATGAACAATGAATTTTATGCAAGGAAAGTCAGCTTGGTCTAAAGTTAAGTAGATACATGAAAAGGCAAAAAGATTTTAAATGTTTGGGAAGTTAACTACAGCTAAGAGACTAGGGAGAGCTGGGAACTGTTGACATTATGCAAGAGATAGATGCATAAGGGTCCCATGGAGTAGAATTCTGAGATCTGAGAAGCCAGTAAGCATGAGCCTGAGATGCTAAAACTGCCTGTCCTTGTATTTGAGATGAGGCCGGTCAAAGTTTGCCCTGGAAGTTTGGGAAAACTGGAGGCTAGGAGACTCTGGCCATCAGGAGTAAGAGGCCAGTGCCACAGGAGGGCTGTCAAAGCAAAAAACACCTCAGAATGGAGATTTAGGATCCTGGTACTATCAAATCCCACTGAGGGTTCATTGGAACCCTGGCTGTGACCTTGTGAGGCACCAAGGGCATGCCAGTGTCCTCAGCAAGGCTGGAGACTGATCTGAGTAATCACTTTTGTCCCTAGAACTGGGGAAGGAGATTTGAAATCTATAGCAGCACAGGAATCAGTTTCCTGGAAAACAGCAAGTATTTCTGAGTTGATACTTCCTGGACTGGAGGGCAAACCCTGGCTACATTTGTTTCCATAGTGACCAACCAGGCCTCCCAGGAGTTCCTACTTATTAAATAGGGTTGTCCAAAACAGTGCCATGAGCCACAGTGGTGAGAGGAGAGTTCCTGGCTCATCTCTATGAGTCCGGTGAGGGGCAGGGAGGGCTGCATCTACTGGCAGCCATAGGCAGAGCCCTGGGTTTCCTAAACACAGTGGGTAAAGCAATGGGGGTCCCCCTGCCTTCCTGAAGGGTAGGTGAGACTTCCCTACGCTAACCTCACAGGTGGACTGGCACACAGCTCCTATCAGCTCCTATCAGCTCCGGCTCCTCAAGGGCCACGAGCTCCTTGGCCTTACCAAACCACATCCTTGCAACTGCAGGACAGGAGCCTGAATGGGCAGGTCTGGTCAGGTAATTAGGTTCCAGGTTGATTCCCTCTAAACTCTGAAATGCAACCCTCCCCTAGAGTGAGCCAAGGACTCTGACCCCACTGTGCTGTGACCGGAGAGGAACCATGAAGTCCTGGGCAAGGTGCATCCTTCTGCTGCTGCTGCTGCTGCTGCTACCAGGTAAGGAGTGTTCATTCTTCAGCCATCCTCCACTCCTTTCCCCCAGGATGGTCTCAGGACGCTTCCTCCACTATCCTGCTTCCTTATGATCCTCAGCTGCTCTCCCTAGACAACCAGGAGAGGGCTCAAAGTACGAGGCCAAAAGCCATGTGTCCATTGACTCTATGAGGGAGGCAGGAGGAGAGAGAGTCAAGAGGAGGCTGGGTGGCTATTCTTGAGTGGGGCGATGTCCCTGAGCCATGTCTCATGGGGGTGTGCTGTGGGCCGCAGGAATATATCATAAGAACTGAGCTGGATATGGCAAAGTCACTACCTGGAGGGATCAGGGAATTCCTCCAGAGGAAGCCAAATTCCAAGGTGCTTTGGTGTTACTTGGCTTGTTATATATCAGCTGTCTTCTGTTATGAAAATCATGTGTGCCTTCATAGTTTTCCCAATTGACTTTTCCCTAAGAAGGGCTAACAGTGTGGACGGATCACTCTCTGGACATACACATTCCAGGAATTTGGAGAACAGCCTCGGGAAAGGCTTTCTCTGGAACCAGATATCTCCCTTAGCCACTTTCTTTCTTTCTTTTTTTTTCTTTTCTTCTTTTTTTGTTTTTTGGTTTTTGGTTTTTGGTTTTTTGGTTTTTTTGAGACAGGGTTTCTCTGCATAGTTTTGGTGCCTGTCCTGGATCTTGCTCTGTAGACCAGGCTGGCCTTGAACTCACAGAGATTCACCTGGCTCTGCCTCCCGAGTGCTGGGATTAAAGGTGTGCGCCACCACCGCCTGGCATCCTTAGCCACTTTCAAGGACTAGCAGTAATAATAGTCCACATGAAAGTCTCCTGATTTAAGGCAAATTCCACAAGGAGACACTGCCTAGGTCAGGTGGATGTTAAGTAATAGCTTTACACAATTTAGCTCAGACCCTCCTTTCTTACAGCCTTACTAACTTTATAGACTTCTAACTCCTTACGTAACCACTTCTAGGAATATTTAGATAACTTTCTGTCCACTGACAGCTATGCTCAGCCAGAACCCCAGTTCAAGCCTCCCTGTAATTACCGTCATTGGCAGCATCCGGCCAGGTCCATCCCCAGATGGAGGAAAGCACCCTATCAGAGACACCTCTGTACTCTCTAAGAACAGACTTAAGCATCCAGGCTACCTTTTTGAGCAGGCCTGGCGGATGTGCCAATTAAGCTTAACTTCCTCCTTTCCCAAACCTTACCTCCAGTTCCAGATCTCCCTTTATCACCAGAAGCATCTAGTTGTACACAGGTTTCCTAGCAACCGAGCACACCTTCCCCCACCCTGCAGAAAAATGGCAGATAGCTTGGACAGATAGGAGCCACAGGAAAAAGAAGACAGTTTTATTTTCTCCCATTGACCTAGCAACTTACAGAGTCTTAACATTTTCTACCAATCACGTTTGAGGTTATAGTTGAGCACATAAGATCCTTCTTCTTAGATATTACTCGAATTTAGCCTTTAGTTATTCATTCCCCATTGGTCATTTCCCTTTGGAGTTGCAAATGATAATTAACATTTATTGCCTCTCTATGGGATTCTTATCACCCCTCGGTTTGACCCTGGAAGCCTGGCTTTGCACTGCCAAGGGAATACTGCTTGTAAGTGTATATATACCGGGACTCCCAGGGCACGGGAGGACGGAGAAGAGAAAAGAGAATGGAAGAACTAGACGGTAAGAACTGGAGAGGAACAAACTGAGATGGGGAAGAACTAGATTGAAGGGCTAGAAGAGAGAACTAGAGGAACGAGATGGAAGATGAGGAAGACTCAGATGGGGAAGTACTAGATGGGTAAGAACAAGCTGAAAAGGCCCTAGGTGAGGCAGAGTTAAGACGAGAGAATTAAGATAGAACTTAGAGGGAGCAGTAGATAAACAGAGAGAAATCAGGCAAGAAAGGAGCTAGGCACGAGAACAGAACTGAAGCTGTGTGTATAGGATGTTACGCCAGAGGAATTAAAGCAAGTGGACTATAGAGCTCCATGTGCTGAGATTCTATTTCCTGAAAACAGTCTCTGCCGCTAGTAGTTCTCTCTCCTGAGCCCCTGGGGTGTATAATATTAAGGCTAGTCCCTCTAATATTATACAAGAGGGGTGATAACTTTGAGGATGGAATGCTGACTCCAGACCCCTTCTCTTGTTTTCTTTTTTAAAAATTTGATGAGAGTTTCATGTGTTTATAATTTTTTTTTTGACCTGAGGATCGAACCCAGGGCCCTAGCCCTCTAATTGATATTGATTATATCCATCTCTTATCCCCCTCTCTTCAGTTCCCCTGGATGCTCCCAATCTATAACTCTTCTAGCTCCACCATCTTCATCTTCTTCTTGGTTGTCTACACCAAGTCCAGATACTGCTGTCCACGTGGGCACGGGTGTGGGGTCATCCACAGGAGCTCGGGCCACCTACCAGTGGCCATACTCCCAAAGAAAAATTACTCTCCCTCACCTATCAGCCGTCAACTGGTAGTCCTTCAGCTGGATGTGGCCTTGGGAGCTCACTCCCACCACACTGGAGTGTTGAATGCCTGCTCTTGGGCAGGTCCCATGCAGGTTACTACAGCTGGGACCTGGGAGTGGCTGTAAGAGGGCACCGGCCGCGGCATGTCCAGAGGACAGCATTTCCCAGCACTCTTCCCTACAGCTTGCGTTCTCCCTGCCTGCTCTCCTGAGATGGTCTGGAGCTTGGGAGTGTGTTCCTATAGAGACGGATGTCCCATTTAGAGCCGAGCACTCAGTCGCTTGTTCTCAGTATTTTGGCCAGTTATGAGTGTCTGCATTAACCAGACCACTGAGAAACTTTCTCTTGTTTTCTAGGGGGACGTGGGGATGTGTTGCCTTCAGGTAATGACCGGCCCTGGCTGACCCAAGGAAGAGTCCAGGGCAGGGGATGGAAGGAGATGTTGGAGATGGTGGGTCCCAGGTGGGATTGGCTTTCTGAGAGGGTCCTTCTGCAGTGTGTGGCCGTTCCAGAGATGCTGGGAAGATCGTGGGTGGCCAAGATGCTCAGGAAGGACAGTGGCCTTGGCAGGTCAGCCTGTGGATAGCTGGAGAGGGCCACATATGTGGGGGCTCCCTCATCCACCCGGGGTGGGTGCTCACAGCTGCCCACTGCTTCCGTAGGTGAGTGAAGGAGGGGTACAGAGCGGCTGCCCTTCTCCTTACCTTGTCCCTCTCCAGCAGACGCCTCAACAGGCGGGCTATCTCTCCCCAGGTCTCAGAACCCCAGCTTCTTCAGTGTGAAGGTTGGAGGACTGACACTCTCCCTTCTGGAGACCTCCATAACCTTGGCGGCTGTGAGGAGCATCTTTGTGTACCCCAGCTACCTCTGGGAAGACACGTCTAGTGGAGACATTGCTTTGGTACAGCTGGAGACTCCTCTGAAGCCTTCCCAGTTCACTCCTGTCTGCCTCCCAGAAGCCCAAGCACCTCTCACCCCTGGGACTCTATGCTGGGTAACAGGCTGGGGGTCCACACAAAAAAGAGGTGAGGGAATATGTCTATACCCAGTCCCTACTCCTGCCCATGGGAAGGCTTGATTAGGGGATGTACTTCCAAATTGTGGGCTTTGCTTTGGCCACGGTGCCCATTCATGGCAGATTTGGGGAACTCCATCCAGTCTCCAGGATTCTGTAGAAATGGGTAAGCTGGGGCCCAGCAGCCATGAGATTATGGAAGCTGGTACAACTCACAGGCCAGTCTGGACTTGGACTCTGCTCCCCGACTCTGTTTCCTGGCTTGGGACATGGAAGGGACTAGAGAACAGAAAAATGGTGGGAAGTCCATGCTGTCTGCATGGTGGGAGGGTTCCAGTGGGTCAGGGTGTACTCAGGCCAGGCCTTTCTCTGGTATAGACCTGTCAAGTGTCCTCCAGGAGTTAGCTGTGCCTCTCTTGGACTCAGAGGAGTGTGAGAAGATGTACCACATCCCAGAGAGCAGCTTGTCAGGGAAGCGATTCATCCAGGCAGACATGCTCTGTGCAGGCTTTGAAGAGGGCCAGAGAGACTCTTGCCAGGTGACAGCAGCCCTCTGCTCCTCTCCCTGGCATCCCTGCCTCACAGTCACATCCATGCCCCACATCCCAGGGACCCGAGGAAGACCAGGGCACTCACTCAGCCTCTGTGGCCTTGGCAGAGAGTGTTTTTATAAAGTTTTCTTAACCGGGCTCTCCTCCTTCTCCCTCAGGGTGACTCTGGGGGACCACTGGTCTGTGTCATCAATAGTTCCTGGATCCAGGTTGGGATCGTCAGCTGGGGATTTGGCTGTGCTCGGCCGTACAGGCCTGGTGTCTACACTCGGGTGCCAGCTTATGTAGATTGGATTCAGAGAACCGTGGCAGAGAACCCCTCTGACATCTGCGGATGCAACTCCAGAGCCTCTGAGGCACAGCTACTAGTGCTGCTAGTGTTGCTAGCCTTAGCCTTGCCAGGGGCCATGTGAGCTAGAGTTCTAGAGTTCTGGACCATCTCCTGGTGGGACAGGAGACTTGGAAGCTTAGAGTGGACACTGAGGAATAAGTCTCAAATGGTGGATTTGCAGGTGACAGCCTGGGAGGTCTTGGAGGCTGAAGTGACTTGGAGAGTTTTAAGGACACAGCAATCACACATCCTATCAAACACAGGCAGCTACTCATGTGTCACTTGCCACAGGCCTGGTCCTGATTCAGCTCTAAATGTATTAACCCTTTCAGTCACCCACAGTGCAGCAGCGGGGAAGTAGGGAAGCTTCATGAAGCTTCCTTCAGAAAGGGTGTGTGGACTTCCTAAGGTCACACAACCAGCTGGCTGGGGTAAAATCTCCGTCAAACAGGTGTGGATCAGAACCTGTGCTCCTGTGCCGTAGGAAGCCTCACTATGTACCCAACGCTGGCCTCAGCCATATAAGTGAATGCATCAGAGGCATGAACCACCACACTTGGTGGCTCTTATTCTTTGCTCACAATGCATCTTTGTTCTGACAAAATAAATAAATAGAAGTCCTTTGCCATGGAGCAGGAAAGGTGGCCTAGCAGTTAAGGGACTTCCAGAAGACCAGAATTTGATTCCTAGCACCCACATCATGCAGCTTACAGCCAAAGGAGGTCCTGCTTCTGGACTCTGAAGACATACATATGGTGGTACACAAGCACATAAAATAAATCATTATTATTATTATTATTATTATTATCGTTATTATTATTTTGGTTTTTCAAGACAGGGTTTCTCTGTGAAACAGTCCTGGTTGTCCTGAAACTCACTCTGTTGACCAGGCTGGCCTCGAACTCACAGA
Source organism: Onychomys torridus (assembly GCF_903995425.1). Taxonomy (NCBI): domain Eukaryota; kingdom Metazoa; phylum Chordata; class Mammalia; order Rodentia; family Cricetidae; genus Onychomys; species Onychomys torridus. The sequence continues at coordinate 17,205,595 of NC_050450.1, read as the reverse complement.
AATCTGCCTGGCTCTGCCTCCCAAGTGCTGGGATTAAAGGTGTGTGCCTCCACTGCCCAGCAAAATAAATCATTATTAACAAGACTTGATAATTTTATGTGGATAGAGGTTTGTCTGCATGTGTAGTGCCAGTGTCCATTCAGCACTCTCTCTCTCTCTCTCTCTCTCTCTCTCTCTCTCTCTCTCTCTCTCTGTGTGTGTGTGTGTGTGTGTGTGTGTGTATTTTGTTTTGTTTTTTGAGACACGGTTTCTCTGTGTAGCCCTGGCTGTCCTGGAACTCACTCTGTAGACCAGACTGACCTCAAACTCAGAGATCCACCTACCTCTGCCTCCTGAGTGCTGGGATTAAAGGTGTGCACTACAACCACTTGGCTCTGTTCAAATATCTTGAAACTAGAGTCACAGATTAGAGTTATAGACAGTTATGAGCTGCCATGTGGGTGCTGGGAATTGAACCTAGGTCCTTTGGAGTAACAGCTGGTGTTCTTAACCACCGAGCCAACCTCTTCAGCCCCCAAAATAAGATACATATTTTTAAGAAATCCTTTGACAGAGTAGCTTTCCCTCTGCTGGGTCTGATCCCAAGCTGCAGGGGTATGCCTCAGATGGCACTGACTTTCTCTCACGTTTTTTCTAGAAATTCATTTGCATTGTATTTTCCAAAAGTATCTGACCATATGTGATGTACATCAAATTGATATGTTGTCATGTGCTGTTTGAGCTCATTGAGAAGCTGGCTCTGGGAACAGAGTTGCCTGGGGACAACTGAACCCCACTTCAAAACCCAAACATGTTTAAACGTCCTCCAAGCCTCCTTGTCCAGGAATGGGCTGGCCCCTCTAACTCCATGACAGGAAAGAAACCATAGCAAACAGTGAAACCTATGCCCTTGAGAACAGCCGGAAAGTGGAGCATTTCCAGTAGTAGTTTCTCTTGCTTATCTCGTGATATGAAATTGCCTAGCATGGGAAAGAGCAACAAGAAGTTCAGCCATGGAGAGAGAGCACAATGGGAATCCAGTTCCCATCGGATGTTGTGAAGACCTGTTTCATGACGTCATCTCTATCCGGTGGTGTTTGTTCTTTTACTTGGAGGCCTTACCAGAGGGAATACTCTGTTCTGCCAGGACTCACTCTATTGGGAACCCCTGGATGAGATGTGTCGAACACCCAATTTGATGATGTTTTGCTTTTAATCACATGTTATTTATTCATTTACTTTGGCTTGCTATATACATAATGATCTAACTCACTTAAAACTAAAGGGATGGCTATCATAGATCATTCTCCAAAGAACACAATGGTAGATTTATTAAAAATAATCCTTTATAGGCTGCAGAGATGGCTTCGTGGTTTAGAGAGAGGACTGGCTGCTCTTCCAGAGGGCCAGGGTTCAATTCCCAGCAACCATGTTGTAGCTCACTGTTGTTTGTAATTATGGTTTCAGAGGATCTGGCATCCTCTTCTGGCCTCCATGGCCACTGCATATATGTAGGCAAAACACCAATATTCACAAAATAAAAATAAAGTCTTTAAAAATTAAAAAAAAGTCATTTGCCCCAGGTTTTTGAAGTCCAGGCCTGGGCAAGGGGCCTGCACCTCTCCTGTCTTCACAGTTAGAATCACTGCTGTCCTGTCAACCCTCTTGTGTGGTTACTAGGAAAACTCCTATTCTTTCTGGAAAGTGTCTCAAAAGTATATATATATTATACACATATTCATTATGACTCAGTAAAGCCGAGAGCCGGGAACCATTTGATGCTTTTGGCATCAGCCTTGGCATGTAGTTGCCATGGCCATGAGCTGGCCAATAAGAGTCTTTGTTCTTCCAGCTCTGGCCTGTGGAACATCTACCACATGCTCCTAACCTATTGGCAACTGTAGCTGCCCACAACAGTTTGGGTGCCATTACCTACTTGATGGTGAGTGTTCTTTACCTGGGTTTAGTAGATGTACCAAAGGTCACCTGACAGAACACATAATCATTTTCAGGCAGAGAGACATTCGAGAGTTGAACCCTTTCCTTGGAAGTTGGAGAAACTCCCATTGTCTGTGTAACATGAGGTGGTTGGGCTGCTAGGGCCATGGAGGGATGGCCCTCTTTGAGAGAACTATCCATGCTCTCCAGGGCCAACCCTCTATTTCTTGAAACATTACCCACTCCAGGTGGCTGCTTGTAATGTGCCACAGTAAGGCTGGCCCAGGGCCAATGCCAAAGGCAGGAGGCAGGGGAATGGCTTAGTTGGTAAGTGCTTGCCACACAAGCATGAGGACCCGAGTTTGAACCCCAGCACCCATGTGAAGATGCTACATGTAGCAGGGAACCCAGTAATCTGAGTGGTGGGGAGGAAGAGATGAGAACCTCTGGGGCTCCCTGGCCAGCCAGCCTAGCCTAAGAGATGAGCTCTAGACCAGTGAGAGACCCCGTCTCAAAAAATAGTTGCTAGCCCTGGAGTAAAACACTCAAGCTTCACTTCTGGCCTCCACACACACGTGTACATATGTACATATGCACATTGAACACACAGACACACACAGACACACACAGACACACACACACACACACACACACACAGAGAGACAGAGAGAGACAGAGAGAGACAGAGAGAGCGAATGCCCAGGTCAGAGGGAGAGATCAGAACTCTTCTCTGGGTGCCCCTTTACTGTACTCAGCTCTATCCCATTTGTCCTTCCAGGATGAAGGACTCAGGTCTGGTGAAGGATTTGGCCTTTCAGTGTCTACTTTTCCCTTCCTTTTCTCTTGATGTCAAGGGTCAAGGGTCTTATTAATAAATTCCCTGTCTCCTCATGCCTCACGATAACTACCTTCCAGAAGTAAGCAAGACAACCATGGAGTAGAACAAAAGAAAAGGTCTGGGTTGTGTCTTCCAGATTTTTTAAAAAATTTATTTTCTAAGCAGGATCTTGTATAGCTCGTACTGGAGCCAGCTTACTGGATAGCCGATGATGATTCTGAACTCTGGATCATCCCTGTTGGTTTTAGTAAGTGGTGTGGTGGCACAATGTTATTAAGCGGTCCTGTTACTGTGAGAGAAAAGCCATGAGACACGACAAAACCCAATATCAGAGCTTTATTAGGAGGAGGGGGCACAGAAGAGAGCCTGGCCTGTTGGAAAGACATGTGAGGAGAAGGGAGAGAGGGGAGGAGGAGAGCAGAAGAGAAGGGAGGAGTCTGTGACCGGTTTTTTAAGGATTCCCGTGCATGCGCAGTGGGTTTACGGTGCTACGCCACGCATGCGCAGATTGCATGATGCATGGCAATCACGCAGCACACGGATGATGTAGGATGTAAGACCTCTTGGCTACTGAACAGCGCATGTGTGGTCATATAGCTGGAGGAGTTGCTGGAATCCTAACAACCACACTTTCACTTCTGGGATTACAGGGCTACACCACTAAGTCCAGTTTCAATTCTGCATTCCTGCTTAACCCATGCCAACAGGCAACCCTACCCCTGCATCAGTCAGTCCTCAGGAAGTCTCCACAGGAGAGCCTTCCTTAGACAGCAGTACTTATCTCTTCAGATGACCACGCAGCCTGGTTCGAAGATCCCCTCTACCCAGGCTAAGTGTGTCTCCACGCATCTGTGTGTGCCTGTGTGTGGCTCCATGTGCATGAGTTCTGTAGACCAACCTTCATTTCCTGGTGGCATATTCCACCCCACTCTCCAAGGGCTGCTCCTCATCCCCACCACTCAGCCCCAACAACAGGTTGCGGAAAAGAGCCTACTGCAACCCAGGAAAACAGTTTCTGCAGCCTGGTATTGGCTGCATGCAAACATGAGTCCCTTTGTCTTCTCTTAGTCTGGCTTCCCTCCCAGGGTCATCCTGCCAGAGGATTTTGAAAATGGCCATTTCTGCTACGGTAGCAGGCAAGGAGGGGCTGGGTTGGGATGGGGGTCAAAGATATAATAGCTGGGAACCCAGCGGGGAGTTGGGCCGTGTGGGGCACTACACCCAGCTGTTTTGGCACCCAGGTGACTGTACCCACCCTTGTCTACACAAGGACTCCTCTCAGGTAACCCTGCTAGCATAATCTAGGTGGCCTCCCTCAGACCCAGATCTAGTGACAGGTTCCTTCTTGGACAGGTTGTAACAGAACTGTCCAGTTCTGTGTTGTGCAAGAGGAGAGAGTCATGGCCAACACAGACACACCCTCAGGGTCAAACCAGAACATGGATAAGGAAATGGGTACAATCTACTCAAATGTTCCGCAAGACCAAGATTTCTGTCCAAAGGTCAAATCAGGGAGTGATTGGCTGAGATGAGGAACTGAACCAGGAGCCAAGTCCAGAGTCACAGGACCTTCCCCAGTGGTAGCCCATGGCTGAGGCTAGCATGGCCTCCTTCCTGAACAGGGAGTGAGTTGGTGAGAAGTGATTCTCAGGGACACGTGGGCTGTGCCAGTGGCACCATGTGTGTCTGGCTCTAGGTTTCTAAGCAAGACACTCCAGGATGTAGATGCTGAGGCCTCTGACACAGGGGATATAGGAGGCTTCAGAAAGGCCATTCTCCTCATGATTCGGGGCTGGGCTGGTACCTGCCAAGGGGGCGATAGAAGGAACAGGATTTGGGTTTCAGTATCATGCCTCTCCAGAAATATTACTTCCACTCTCTTGGCCTTGGCATCCTCATCTGTAAAAATCAGAATTAATCTCCCCAACAGGGTGATTATGACAACTAAATGAGTAGGTAACATGTGTTACATGTTGTAAAAGTATGAAATGTGTGCTCCAAAACTGGTACATGTTGAATGCTGGTCTGGTCTTTAATCTATCCATACCTCCATCCACCTACCAGCCAGCCACCTATTGTACATCCATCCATCAGTTCATCCATCTGTCCACTCACCTATTAACCTGTATGTCTATGCATCCATCTATTTATCAACCTATCTATCATTCATCTTACTATTTGTCCATCCATCTGTCCATCTACCTATCCATTTATCTACCTTCATATACATCCACTTAACCACCCATCCATCGATCCCCTCATTCAAAAAAAAAAAAAAATCAACTCATAGATTGATACTTTCTTGCCTCCCTGAGCTCTGTGTCCACAGGTTTCCTCACCATTGTCTCAACCCCCTTCCTCCTTCTTACTGCCGAGTATTCCTGGCTCAGCTCTGGGCTCTTTCACTCAAAGAGAGATAAAAATCACAAAAAGGCCAACAATAGCATTGGAAGAAGGCTTTATTGAGGACTTGCATTCAGGCACATGATGGCTCATGGGATATAGTCCGGGTCTACTCTCCCAGGAAGCCTCTGTTGTCCATCAAGTGGTTTGTGCAGGTGCTTGTGGTTATGGCAAAGGGCAATAAATACACGATAACTTTAATATTGGCAGGAAGACAGAGCACAGCATAGGGAGTCTACTCATGCTCAAAGTCTGCCTGCACTGAAGCTGACCTAAAGTACTTACTGTTGGCACTTGGATGCTTGACCAGGAAGGTCAGGTAGCAGTCAAGCCAGGCACTCTGAGTACAAAACTATAGGAAAGTCCCTTTGTAGACTTTGGAGGAAGCAAGAGGCATCAATAGTGCCAGTGTGTGATGCAGAGCCTGCAGGAAGCTTCCTCAATAAGGGTGGGAAACACAGCTGGGGACTGAGCCCTTCTGGTCCCCATCCCAGCCATCAGGGACACACGTCCTGGTTTTTCTTGTGTCTTTCAAATTCCACCAGCATGTTAGCTTATACCTGTAATGCTAGCACTCAGGAGACTGAGGCAGGAGGATTGTCTTGTGTACAATGCCAGCCTGAGCTATTGAGAACCCAACTGAAAACAAAATGGGTCTTAGGGAGATGGACTCAGTCAATGAAGTTCTTGCCTTGCATGCACAAGGACCTGAGTTCAATCCTTAGAATCCGTGCTTAAAAACAAAACAAAACAAACAAACAAAAATAGACAAGGTAGCCTGCACTTATAATCCCAGCTCTGAGAAGTTAGAAGAAGAGGATCCTGGCCAGCATAGCTGAATTGGCAAGTTCCAGGCCAATGAGAAACAGTGTTAAAGAGCAAAATAACTCCTAAGGATGTCCTCTGGTTTCCACATGCCTGTGTGAACACACACACACACACACACACACACACACACACACACACACACACACACCACACTTTGTGGCTAATGGAACTTATTTAATTTTGAGACAGTGTTTCATTTTGTAGCCCAATCTGGCCTTGAACATGTGGTAATCCTCCTGTTGCAGCCTTCAGAATACTGGGGTTACAGGTATAAACAATCACTTCTTGTTGAACTTTTACTTATTTATTTATTATGAGATAGAGTCTTTTCTGTCTCAGGTTGGCCTTGAACTTGCTTTGCAGCAAAGGATGATCTCGAACTTCTGGTTCTCCTGCTTCCACCTTTCAAATGCTGGAATCACAGATGTTTATAAGCAGATCTGATGTATGCAGTGTTAGAAATTGAACCCAGGGCTTCTTGCATGGTAGGCAAGCACTCTACCAGGTGATTACAACCCCAGCTCTTGGCTTTTCATAGAATTTTCTATTTCAACTCCCTTTTGCTCATTGTCAAATGTCTTTTTCTGTTTTTCTAAACTTTTCTTTTTGTTATATGTTTATTAATTTTTTTTTGACAGTGCCTCTCTGTGTAGCCCTAACTGTCCTGGAACTAACTCTGTACACCAGGCTGGACTCAGACTCACAGAGATCCACCTGCTTCTGCCTCCTCAGTGCTGGGATTAAAGGTGTGCGCCACCATGCCCAGCACAATCGTGTCTATATTTATGTGCACACATGTGTAGATATCCCTGTGAAAGCAATGGGTAGAGGCAGGCAGAACCTGGAAGGGTCTTCCTTTTGTTCCCTTTTCTTTTTTTCAGTACGTTAAAATTTATATATATCTATTGATTGATCAATTTGTATGTGCATGCGTGTTTGTTTGGAAGTCAGAGGAAACATTTTGGGAACTGATTCTTTCTCCCCACCACATGGGGCCCGTGGATCAAACTCAAGTTGTTCAGGCTTGGAAGCAAGCAGCTCTATCTGCTCAGTCACTTGCTGGCCCTTCTCCCAGGTGTTTTGGGCACAACTCTGGGAAAATGAGTAAGAGAGTCCATATGAAAGAGACTAGCATCATCAACTGTTAGCAAGGACAGAGTGTGGAGAATTTACACTCTGCAGGGAACACCCCAGTTCCTGCTACTTTGAGAGCCGAATGGCAGTTTCTTTCCTTCATGTACCCAGGCTTGCCTTGAAATTGCCATGTAGCGGAGGTTGACCAATAGCGTCTTCCTCCAAAGGTGTGTGCCATCATGCCCTGCTGGCAGTTTGTTTGAAATGTTTTCATTTACATTATGAGGTATCAATTTCACTTTAAGAAGGATAATAGCTTCTGCCCCCAAGAGTTAACAGCCATCAACAAATAGCCCAAATGTTCATCACTTGGCAAAGTATTTAAAAACTGGGTTATAAAACAAAATAAAACAAAACACCCCTGCCCCCTGCAAAACAAAAAACAAAAAACTTACAGACTACATATGCTGGTTAATCTCTACTGACAACTTGATGAAATCTAGTATCACCAGGGAGATGGGGGACAAGCCTCTGGAGATGATCTTCATCATGTTCATTGATGTGGGAAAGATTGCCCCCCGTGGGAGGTGCCATTCCCTGGGTATGGGTTTTCCAGTCTACATAATGGAGATAGGATAGCGCAGCTTCTCATAGCATCTTTATGTGGATGGGATTTGACTAGCTGCTTCAAATTACTGATGCCTTGACTTCCCCACAATAGACTGTACTTTGATCTCTGAGAGACAATAAACCCTTCTTCCAATTTGCTTTTGTCAGAGCATATTGTCACAGCAGCAGGAAAGGTAGGTAGGACACTACTGAGCTACAAAACACAGAAGAATTTCAGAAATGCATTATCAAGTGAAGGAATCCAGATGCAAGACTGCCTCCTGGTGACTGCATCTTAGAGGTGGCAAAACCAAAACTAATCAGCAGTCACAGAAAACAGGCTGGTGGTTGCTTGGAACTCAGGATGGGGGACATTGAATGCTTGGGGGAAACTCTGGGAGGTAAACTTGCCACTTTTTTTGGCTTTTCAAGACAAGGTTTCTCTGTGTAGCTTTGAGCCTATCCTGGATCTCGCTCTGTAGACCAGGCTGGCCTTGAACTCACAAAGATCCATGTGGCTCTGTGTTGATACAAATATAAACTTTTTATATTCCTATTTAAGATAATTTGTATATTGATACAAATACAGAACTATGTTTGTTACAATGTACACATATTTTTACTCTTATTTGAAATATTTGTATATTGATACAAATGTAAATTTATATATGTCATACTGTATATATGTTCTACTTCTGTTTAAGATATTATGGATACTGATATATATTTAGGATTATTATCATGTTGCATATTGCAGTATACATTCCTACCTTTGTTAAAGATATTTTGTGTATTGTCACAATTTTAAAGTCATTATTGTCCTTTTACTGTACATTTGCTTACAAACTGTTTGCCTTGTTTACATGAAACTTTAGTCCTTAGGTTGTTTAGGTAGATAGGACTTATAGATTTATTGTCACCTATGCTTGTCATCTCTATAATTATGTTAGTTAGGTTATCCAGATTATAAATACATAGGTTGGATGGACAGGTAATCTTCAAACACTTCATAGACCTAGAGAATATGGCATTTAAATAACTTAGAATTCTGTTGATGTGAGAGACAATTGTTCCTGGCAATTTGATCCCGAGAGAATGTTGGGCTTCTAAGACATTTCCATTTGGAAGTCTGTCTTCTTGGCACAAAATGGCCTACTGGGAAAAGAGCTGCCCTTGCCTCAACTGCTGACAGTACGAATGTTGTCCTTTCTGGACAAGCAGGACACAAGGAAAGCAACCACTGTACTTTGCCAAGACAAGGTAAGATGGTCTTTCAGAATTCCTGCTTCTGAAAATGGTCTGTCAGATACTCTAGGCCTGTAGCCAATTTGAATGGACCAACGATGCTGAGAAACATTAGGTGACTGTCCAGGCTGCCAGCTGTCTCTATCTACTCTTGCAAGACTCCCGAAAGTTGCTTGCATCCTTCTCCCATTTCTCAGGTATTATTATATTCCTTCTCAGGTCTTTGATGAGGTTGAAGACTAGCAGTTATAGTTACAACTTAGTATATATATACATATATAATATCTTAGATAGAATATATATTAGACACAGGTTCTTTAGGATAGGACACCTTTTGGAATGATCTTTGTAACATGACACCTACCCACGCTCTAGACTTCCCTGGATTTTAGTATGTGTTTTTTGCTTGATATTGTTTGTATTTATTGTAAATCCAACTTATCTAGGTCATTATCCCTCATTACTCCTGGACGATATTTGATAACCATTTCTTTGTATATAGTCTTGTATTAGGTTAGAACCTTCTTATTTAGATAAAAGGGGGAGATGTAGTGGGTAGCCATCCCAGCCTTGGCCTAGAAGTTCCAACCCCCACTGAGGCTTCGGTAATGGTCACGCCCACAAGGCGGGGCTGAGGGAGGACGTGGAAGACCCAGGATAGAGAGGAGAGGCTTCTCGGGGTTCCAGACCCTGGACACTGGAGGTGGACCGAGCAGAGTTCTCCAGAGAACACCACCGGACCGTGCTATACCTTTCCCATACCCTGCAACCTATCCCTTCATTTGTAAGTTACCACACAAAATAAACCTCCCTTTTAACTACGTGGAGTAGCCTTAATAATTTCACCAATAGCTCTGCCTCCCAAATGCTGGGATTAAAGGCATGGGCCACCACCGCCCGGCAAACTTCCCACTTTTAATGGTAGCAGAGGATATGGGTGTGTGTGTGTGTGTGTGTGTGTGTGTGTGTGTGTGTGTGTGTGAGAGAGAGAGAGAGAGAGAGAGAGAGAGAGAGAGAGAGATTTACTAAAAGTTGTCTAATTTCATCATAGCTACTGGTTTTTGTCGTTGTTTTCGAGGCAGGGTTTCTCTGTGTAGCTTTTGCGCCTTTCCTGGAACTCACTCTGTAGACCAGGCTGGCCTTGAACTCACAGAGATCCGCCTGCCTCTGCCTCCCAAGTGCTGGGATTAAAGGCGTGCGCCGCCACTGCCACCACCACCTGGCTGCTACTGTTTTTTGTTTGTTTTGTTTTTGTTGTTTTGACCCAGGATCTCACTCTGTAGCCAGGGTCCTCTTGAGCTCAGACCCTCCCACTTTGGCCCACAGAGTGCTGGGATTACAGGTGTGCTCACCACACCTGACTCACATGCTTTTTATTGCTGACAAGTTATAACCTCAATAAAGTTGATTAACCCTGAACAGGAAAATACAACTGAGTAATGAAGTCTAAAGAAGGTAGGACAATTAAGTCCTAGCGAGCTAGACAAAGCCACAAGCCAAACATGAACAGCAGTGTGCAGTAAGGCAGAAGACAGCACTGTAAAGGTCAGACCGAGAAGAGCTCAAGGACACATAGAATACAAATACCTCATTAAACGTAAGTGAGAGGAAGTATCGAGGTGGCTACTGGGCTCCACGTGGGATAGTAAAAAGCTCCAGCACCAGTGGGAGGCGACACAGCTCTGCAGTGTACACTTTCAGGTGATTTAAATGATCCAGGCATGGGACTTCACACCTGTAATCCCAGTATTTGGGAAGTTGAGGCAGAAGGATTGCCATGAGTTCTAGGCTAGCCTGGGCTACATAGCAACACTGTTTCAAAAAAGAATAAACAAATAAAATTAATTAAATAGAGGCTGGAGCTGTGGCCTATTGACTTATTGCTCTTCCAGTCCCCAGCAGCCACATCCACAGCCATTTGTAACTCCAGGGGATCTGATGACCTAGTCTGACATCTAAGGGCACAAAGCATGCACATATATGTATGCAAAACACTTAAGATAAAAGTATATTTTAAGTTAATTAAATACAAAATAAGACAAGTTAAATAGTAAATTTTCTTTTTTAATAATGAATTTACTGGTATGTTTACTACAATAAAAATGTATTTGCTAAACTCTCGCAATGTATAAATGAAATTGGAGACCTCAGAGTGACTAGGGGCCAGGGACATAAAGTTTATGGGGAGTACAGACTCTTAGGTTTGGAGCCCTAGGAAACAGATCCTGCTCTAACACTCAACTAGACTCCTGAGCAGGATGGGAGTGGAACTGGGCAGGTTGAAGAGCCCCAGTCATACTCCAGAGTCACATTTTTACTAAGCTCAGTCTTGCCATGGCTCTGTGCTTACCTCTGTCCTAGCCCACCCTCTAGGCCAGCGATTCTAGTCCTTGGTTTAAAGAAATGTAAGGCAAAAGGTAAGGGGTGAGAAGGGGCCTGAGCCTGGCATTTCCTAGTGCATAGCCACATCTCTGACTTTGTACACTAGAGGGCAGAAACACTTCACAGAATCATGGCCCAAAACATCCTAGGTGGTTGTTCGCAGGGCAAAGTCTCATGCTCTGTGAAATCTCCAATTCCCTGGACAAGTTCAAATTCAGATTCCCTCTCCCATATGGGGCCTCCCAGGGGTCACTGGTCTCCTACACGGGCCCTCCCAGCCTTGTTTGCAGGAGCCAGTCCTTCCTTAAAGGGGTGGCAAGAATGGATGGAGGGGTTTGGAATATGGGGTTTCTCCAGGAGTAGCTTTAGACTTTGGGGACCTCTTGTTAAGAGCTCAGTCAGAATGCTTGCACAGTGACATTGGGGGGTTGCAGTGTGGTCATGTGGATAAAACCATCCCTGGCACTTATGAAGCCTTTTGATATTGTGGAAAAAGGATTCTCCAAAGTTCCCTTGTCTCAATCTGGGTCATGGAGACCTCTTAAAAATCATTCATGTCTTTTCCTCAGAGCTTCTTTAAAGTCTTGCCACCTCCCTGTGACCCCTGGATCCTCAGGAGGCATGCTACTGTTGCTCACCTGGGGTCTCTTTGCTGGTCCCTTCTGCAGAGCCCAGGGTGAATTCTTACATTTGGTCTACAACCCTGATTTCCCACGACCTGATCTGTCAGAGTCAGCAGACAAGTGGACCAGGTAGCTTTGTGGAGGCATATGGATAGTGAGAAGACAGAACAAGAGTGGCAAGGACTGCCAGTCAATGCCGGACAGTGCCTGAGTTTATCTCACAGCCAGCTTATATACAAACTTGAAGGGCAGAAGTAGAAGAACACAGCACAGGCATTCAACCATTGTCTATCCTGTCCTTGGGTCAAGGAACAGGCCGTTTCATTTTCTATCTTGATGATCCTCCCAGCTAGATGTCAGCAGCCTGAGGCCAGCAGCAGCTGCAGCCTGTGTCTAGCTAGACAGTGTGTTCCTTCCCACAGGACTTTCTCACAGCCCTGGAGCAAGCAAGCCTGAACACTATTGACTCAGAATAGATGTCAGATATAAACTGGGAAACTCAGTCAGTTGTGGGTTCCCACAATTCCTCCTTTTTTATTTATTTTAAGACTCCACTGAGTCTCCCAGATGACCATGTCTGTCTTAGGTATTTACTTCCCACACTCCAATCTTACCCATCATGGGAGCATGAATTCCATCATTCATATCCTGTCTTAGGTTGAAAGGAGGCAAAGAAAACTTACCTGTCTTTGGTTATCATCCTTTGGTATCGTAAGTCAGGGGAATATGTGGAGTTTTACTCCACGAAATTCTGAGCCCAATTTTTATAGCAAGTTTGTAATCAGCTTGAAAACCATAGGCAAACAGATTAATCCTATTAGGATATATATCCCAATACTTATAATATAACTTAAGAGTGAAGTAAATGATGAGCATGATGTAATAGCCTTTTAAAATTGTTCCGACATTTTTCAGCTGTTTTAACCATATCAAAATCTAATTTTCCCTTTTTATTTTTGTAATCTCTTGATGTAATTTAGCCAAATCTAAAGATTCATTAGAATCGTGCCAAATTCCTTTACAATGTGCCTTAACATTTTCCCATCCAACAACATTTTCATTATATATAGAAGATGTAATATAAATCCATTCATTATTAGCATGACATTTTAAATGTATTCTAGTTTTAGGCTTTGGAGCTCATCTCCCTAAAATTGTACCATCTCATATAAGGCATTCAATTTATGTTCCATTCTTATATCTATATCTTTTTGTGTTTTTAATGTCATAGAAACATTCTTGGATAACTGATTAACAAAACACACTGTCTGAATGGACTGAGACAAAGCCATAGTAGTATATAGTAGAAACAATCATAGTAGTAGCAAGCATGGTAACAAGAGCTGCAATTTCTGCTATAACTAATCCAATCACATGCTGTTATCTATCTAAAGCTTTTTTAATCATTTGTAAACATTTATGATGAAATCATAGATCATTTATATATATTGGCTGCATTATAAGAGAAGGTTGTTTTAACATTATTATATGAGTGTGATTGTCTATTTGAGAAATGTAATTAGTCAAAATGCAATTAAAACATGATATAGTAAACATAGAAGTATTTATAAAAAATATTTACCTCTCCAACTAAAAGGACATAGGGCAATATAACATAAGCTAAAACAGTCTCAATCAAAAGATAAACAGGATTTTTGTTTTGTGATTTTGTTTTTGTTTTTTAAGACAGGGTTTTTCTGTATAGTTTTGGTGCCTGTCCTGGATCTCGGCCTATAGATCAGGCTGGCCTCAAACTCATCTGGCTCTGCCTCCCTAGTGCTAGATTAAAGGCATGCAACACTGCTGCCTGGCGACAAATGGGTTTTGATGAACTGGAATGTCCTGTCATTGTCCCCATGGCAGGAGCAAGTTTCCAACATAAGTTTGTGAAAATCCTGTACTGGAATACCAAATTCCAGCTGACAGTCGTTGGTCCCAAGATTCAGCTGTAGACATAGGATAAGAGTCAATATAATCATCTTGATTTCCAGACCAGTCAAGACTATATTGTTGTGTCCCTGTGATGTTGTATTTTAAAGGAACAATGCCAGTACATCACCTCCATAACAAAGTTCTGTGAGACTCTCACAATTCTTTTGTGCATGGAGGAAATCATTGAGGGGGTGAAATATTACTTACCTAATTACTTTGGGGAAGCAATGACTTTGTATAACTGGTACATTGTTTATAATGCCTCATTATTTGTTTTGAAAACATTCCAAAACATCCCTCTAAAGAAATATTTCTTTAGCAAAACATAAATGAATTCTTTTATCATATCCAAAATAACAAAAATTTTGAGCAATAAAGAATTCTTGAGTGGCAGGTTGATCTAATAGCTGGGTATCATTGACTTTGACCACAGTCTTCCCTCCTTCCCAAATCACAGGATGTAACACAGGTGGATAAGGAACATTGGCCCAATAGGTCTCATTCTGGCACCTCTGCATGGCCATCAGCAACATCAGGACCAGCATTTCTCAGTTCCATATATCACAACACTCAGGCAGTGAGGTTGTTTTCTTCCTGTGATAAAACATAAACATTCCCTCATTGTCATATTAAAACAGGGTTGGGCCTCTTCATTGATTAAAAAAAAACCTGCTACTGATCTCAAATGTTTCACACTGATTCAGGATTTGATATATTCATGCAAATGTAAGTTTTTATTATGATATATGCATACCTATATTTGCATGAACTGTTATACAATGTTCTAAGCTGCTGGAAAGAAACCACAAGAAAAGGACTTTGATGAAAATTTGCATGTTTTCTAAAAAGCAAGAGAAGTCAAAAGACTAAAATCAAAAAAAAATTGTTTATGTCGGGCTGATCCGAAAGAACATAGAAAAAGGTCTAGCCTAAAGGTACATGAAAATTACAGAAGGCCAAAGGAGATATAAACTATAGTAACTTCAAAGAAAAACTATAAGATATATGGGAGATTTAACCACATTAGGGTAATTCTGGTCGGTTTTCTTAACTGTTAAAAATAGCTAATGATTCTGCCTTTTCAATATTTAGAATATATATTATATCCTGAAAAACTAAAGCCTCAAAAATAAAAAAATAGGTTAAAAACTTTAAATAATTTTCAGAAGTTACTAGGGGATATTCAATGATTATAATCTTATTTAAAAATTATCTACCAATGATTTAGAACCTTTAAGTGATATTTTAAAAGGAGATAATGATCCTAATTCACCTAGACAATTAACTAAAAAAAAAGGGACAGGCTCTTTCACAGATTGAAAATGCTATTCAGTTATCAATAAATACATTATATCGATTATGATCAACCTTGACAAACATATATCCTGCCCACTAGACTTACTCCTAAAGCAATATTATGACAAAATGGTCCTGTTTTATGGTTACATCTTCCTCTTTTACCAGTCAAAATGTTAAATTCTTATAAACCTGTAACATGTCTAATACAAAAGAGTCAAATTAAATCTAATAAATATTTTGGCAAAGAGCCTGAGATTATTAATAAGCCATTCACTCAACAACAAGTTGATTGGCTATTTCAAAATAATGATTATCAGGCAATTGCTCAATAATCAAGTTTTGCTCAAGTTTTAGGTGAAATTAATAATCATTTTGCTGCTGATAAATTATTACACTTTGCTCAGATACATTCTTTTATTTTCCCTAAAATAATAATAATACAAATTCTAATAAAAGATGCTGCTTTGATATTTACTAATGTCTCATCTAATGGAAAATCAGCCTATGTAATCAATGAAAAGGATATATAATCTAGACTAGTACTGCTTCAACTCAAATATTAAAGAAGCAGGAACTGTGGGAGCCCACAGTGACTCAGTTTCCCAGTTTGAATCTGACATCTATTCTGAGTCAATAATTGTTCAGGCTTGCTTGCTCCAGGGCTGTGAGAAAGTCCTGTGGGAAGGAACACACTGTCTAGCTGCAGCTGCTGCTGGCCTCAGGCTGCTGACATCCAGCTGGGAGGAACATCAAGATAGAAAATGAAATGGCCTGTTCCTTGACCCAAGGACAGGATAGACAATGGTTGAATGCCTGTGCTATGTGTTCTTCTACTTCTGCCCTTCAAGTTTGTATATAAGCTGGCTGTGAGATAAACTCAGGCACTGTCTGGCATTGACTGGCAGTCCTTTCCACTCTGTCTGTCTTCTTCATTGTCTCCACAATCCGCAGGCCTCCACAAAGCTACCTGGTCATCTTGTCGGCTGGCTCTGACACTGATCTAGGCAAAGGATCTCTGGAGGTGAGGAACTGGCTCTGAGCTCTCTCTTAATGCCTTCCCCTTTGTTTCCCTTTCTTCAGAGACACAAGGCAATCAGAGGTTAGGAGCAGGGTGGAAATCCAGGACATCATCAGGGGGTGAGTAGGGTTATGGCTCCTGGGCTTCCTTAGCATACCCTGACTGTATCCACCTCCTGTGACTAATTTACATAGAAGATTCACTGATCTTCCTTACCCATATCTCTTGGTCTTCACTTTGGTCTGAGCTAACCCACTCAGGGCTGGAATGCCCAGACTTGGGAAGGGCTGAAACCCATCATCAGGGAGGCACATGGGGAGGGACTTCTGGATCAGAAGTGATCATAGAAGCTGGAAGGTCTCTCTTCCAGTTAAGTCTGGTGGCCTTAGGGCCTCTTGGCAATGACAGAAATTGCTCATGTAAGCTGAGAGCAGTGCAGACCCCAGGTGTGCAGACCCCTTCTTTGGACCTTTGCTCTGTTCCAGAAAGGCCAACCAGTCCCCTGGGACAGGCCAGATTTTGACTGTCCTCACCAGTGTCCACCAATAGGGCTCTGCCTTTCTCCTACAACACCCTAAGGATCTTGGGATCTTAGGTTACTGTTGCCAAGTTTGGCAAATATAAGCACAGTCCCCCAGGTTAATCAAATGGGAGATAAACAATGAACACTCTTGAAAGGTATCTTGGCCTGCACAATGTTTAGCATATCCTTATTCTTTGAAAACTGAACATGGGGTGCCAAGGAGATTGTTCAGTGAGTAACAATGCTTGCTGTGCAAGTACAAGGCCCTACGTTTGGATTCCCGGCACCCACATAATTCTAACCCAAATACAAAGGTCCAGGCTCACTGACCCTGCCTCAAAAAATAAGGTTGGGGAGCTGGTGAGAAGGCCCCACGAGTAAGAGCGCTTCCTCCACAAACCTGAGGACCTGAGTAGGGATACTCAGCACTCAGGTTAAAAACAACAAAAACAAAACAAAAACAAAAAAACCCTGAATGGCTAGGCGTGTCTATAACCTCAGTATGGGACATGGCCGGCAAAGAGGCAGGCAGATATAAGAGCCTTTGGCCAGCCAGCCAGCCCAGGGAAAAACTGGAAGGCCAGTGAGAGACACATCACCAGGCACTAAGGTAGACAGAGATAAAAGAAGAAACTCTGTGTCCTGCTCTGACCTCTGCATAGGCACATGCACATGCAACATGCATGTGCTCCTACACATGCTCGAACACGTGCATGCATACACACACTTTAGTAATAAATAAAACAGAAGCATATTTTAATTTTGTGCAATGTCTACAGGGTCTCACTATGTACCCCAGGCTAGCCTTAAGTCTGGATTGTTCCATCTCCTCCTCACAAGTGCTGGAGATTACAGGCAGGCAATACCACATTCAGTTATAGTTATGATTTAAAAATGAAATGTTTGGAGCCTGGTTTGTGGTCCAGTCCTGTAATCCCAGGAGGTTGGCACAAGAGAATGGATCACAAATCAAGACCAGTCTGGCTACAGAGTCACTTCAAGGTCAACTTGGACAACTTAGTGGAACTCTGTCTCAAAATAAAAAGTAAAAAGAGGATTGGAGCCTGGCATGGAGGCTCATGCCCATAATGTCAGCACTCAGGAGGCTGAGGCAGGAGGGTTTCCACCGTGAAGAAATTCAAGGCCAATCTGTTTAATCTCAATGTGTGAGATCCTATTTAAAAAACAGACAGACACAGGTAGTTAAGTAGGTACATAGATCGATAGATAGATAGATGATAGACAGAAAGACAGATAGACAGACAAATAGCATGTGTCAGGCTCTATTCAACTCTCAGAACTAAAAAATAAGTAGTTGATGGTCTGGAATGGTTCTGCAGGTAAGAGTCTTGCTGCCACGCTTGGCAGTCTGAGGTTGGTACCTGAGTTTACACAATGGAAAGAGAGAACTGACTTTAATAAGTGTTCTCTGATCTCTGCAAGCATGCAATGGCACAAGGTATTCACCATACAATAAACAAAATCGAACAAGTAAATAAATAAATAGGTAAATGGCTATAATTAGATGAAAATATTATGCATTGCTTATCTAAAATTCAAATTGAATTTGATATCCTTTCTACATTTCCTGTGGAGGCTGGCTGATTTGGGATGCATCTTAGCAGGTAAGAACAACAAACCATCTAGAAGATGTGGAGAGGAGACCTCTTTTCTTTGCTTGGTACAACAGCTGCCAGGGACCTCCAGTTCCCACCGGACAACACCAGTAGAGTAGGTTCTGTCTTGCTGGTTCCAGAGAACACCCACTGAGGTCAACGTCCATCTCTGGTCTACTTGCCTGAGCAGAGGGGTCTCAATGTGGCTGCTGCCTCCTTTAGGGTGAAAGGGGAAGAGACTCCTAATGGGAAAGTGTGAGCTGACAGACCCTCAGAAGATTCAAGCTCAGGAGGGGTGCTATGGGTGAGTGGGCCACCCTGATACAACTACCCACCTGGGGTCAGACTTTTTGGGAACTAGAGGATGATCAGGCATGTGTCCCAGAGAGGTGGAGGCAGTAAGAATCTGTGGGTCCCAAGGAGAGGTTGACACACCAGGGCTAAACCACTTGGTACTTCCTTGTCTTAGGCTATAAAATGGGCACTGTAGTGAGGCCAGCCTCAGGGCTGCCTCAAGGACTGAGGGCTTTGCTGAGAACTCTGTCTGCTCAGTTGGTGGGAGCAGTGTCTGGAAGGGCTATGCATAAGTAAGTGTTTTAAGAGAAAACGCTGAAAAGTTCTCAGGTAACAACCCATAAAAGGAAGGGAGGTGGGACCTATAAGGCCCATTCTCCCAGTACAGACCTGGACCATTTTTCCCTGGGAAGCCATGAGCAGGATGCATCTGATTTCCCCTCACATATGCTCAGGACTCTGCATATCTGATGTACTAGAGACAAACATATTTTTAGGCTCTAGGCACCTCCTTAGTCTGGATTTATGGAAATCAACAGTGTGACCACATTCTCCCTCTTTCAGCTCTGAAACCCCTGTGCCCCAGTGGGATTCAACAGGATGTCCTCTGCAAATGCAGAGGACAGCATCAACTGTGAGGTTCATTTGTTTAAAGGCAGAGATGAGGAACACAAATACTGTCTCAGGAAGTCCCGGATATAAACCCATATTAATGCAGGAAACCCTGTCAAGGGCAGGACTGTGGAGGTCTCACTGGTACTATAGTTAAGTGGTGTCAGGGCATAAAGGGACCCAAGGGACTCAGACCAAACAGCACAGGCAAGGAAGGAGCAGCAGTCCAGCCTGGTGCAGAGGGGGGATAAGAGGAGAAACAGGGGATGGGTTTAGCCAGCTAGAAACTGACCCACGAGGGAGAGATGGAAGGGTTTGGAATATGGGGTTTCTCCAGGAGTAGCTTTAGACTTTGGGGAGCCCAGTGTGATGTGACATCATGGGGTCTCTTGCTAAGAGCTGAGTTGGAATGGAAGCACATTTGGGGGGTTGCAGAGTGGATTGTGGGTGAAACCATCCCTGGGCTCTTCTGAAGCCTTTAGAGACTGTGGAAAAAGAGGGTTCCCTAATGTTTCTTTGTCTCAATCTGGAGTGTGGGGATGCCTGAAATCTGATGTCTTTTCCTCAGAGCCTTTCTGAAATCTTGTCATCTCCCTGTGGCTCTAAGCACCAGACTTGTGCCCCAAACCCTCAGGAGCCATGCTGCTGTTGCTGACCCTGGCTCTCCTTGCTGGAGCCACCTGCAGAGCCCAGAGTGAGTACCTGAGCATCCTTTGTGGTCTTCACCTCCTGTGTCCTGTCCTAGGCATAGGGCCTCTGAGTGAGAGAGTGGCCCTGAGTGTTTTATGCCTCACTTTCCCCAGATATACTGGGTAATAAAGTCGGCACCTATTTCTACATTCATGGTGAAGAGCAGGGGGATATCAAGGCCATCCGGATCTTCTATACACTGGCCCTACACCTCAAGGGGTGAGTAGGGTTCTGGCTCCTTGGCTTCCTGCAGCACTCCCCAGTTGTGCCTGCTCCTGTGGCTTGTCTAGAACCCTCACCTGAGCTAGCCCACTCAGAGCTGGAATGCCCAGGCTCAGGTAGGACTAGACAATGCTCAGGGAGGCAGGTGGAGAGGTACCTCCAACTTTGTGATTCAGAAAGGATCATAGAGGCTGAAGGGTCCCTCCTTCACATAGTTCTGGTGGTCCTAGTGCTCCTTGGTAGTCACAGGAACTGCTTCGTGCTCTGAGAGATGTCCCTGACTTCACAGGACATGAAATGATGTGCAGTTCATTCTGCCATTCTGGATCTTTGCTCTGCTCAGCTCTAGAAAGGCCAGCCATTCCCTAGGGACAGGCCAGAGCTTGATTGTCCTCACCAGCTTCTGCCTTATGAGGTCTGCTGTTCTCCTAGAGTGCCTCAAAGGCCTTGTGCTCAAAGCGTGTTGCCAAGCTTGTTAAATGCAAGCACAGTCCCCAAGGGTAATAGACTTTCAGATGTGTAGATGGAAGTTTCTCAGTCCAGCCCGGTCCTGTAAGAATCGTTTTATAATAATCATTCAGAGGCTTAACATTAATTACAAACTGTTTGGTCTACAGCTCAGGCTATTGCTAGCTAGCTATTACATCTTAAATCAACCCATTTCTACTCATCTATGAATCACCAAGAGTCTCGTGTCTTTACTGTGTTCTGGCACATCTCGCTCCCTTGGCAGCTTGGAGCATCTCCCCCGACTCCATCTCTCTTCTCCCTGTATCTCTGCTTGAATTTCCTGCCTGGTTATAACCTGTCTTACCGCAGGCCAAAGCAGTCTCTATTTCTTTTTGTTGTTGTTGTTGTTTTGTTTTGTTTTTTGTTTTTTTCGAGACAGGGTTTCTCTGTGTAGCTTTGCGCCTTTCCTGGAACTCACTTGGTAGCCCAGTCTGGCCTCGAACTCACAGAGATCCTCCTGCCTCTGCCTCCCGAGTGCTGGGATTACAGGCGTGAGCCACCACCGCCCGGCATAGTTAATTCTTTTTTTCTTTTTAAGATTTATTTATTTATTATATATAAATAGCATGTATGACTGCAAGCCAGAAGAGGGCACCAGATCTCATTACAGATGGTTGTGAGCCACCATGTGGGTGCTGGGAATTGAACTCAGGACCTAAGCTCAGTGCTCTTAACCTCTGAGCCATCTCTCCAGCCCCGCAGTCTCTTTATTAACCAATGGTAGCAACACGTATTTACAGCACACGTAAAGACACCCCACAGCACAGATGATCAATGGATGTTCTTCTACTGTGTCTCCTGTGTAATACTGAGGTCATCACAATCCTTTGAAAATTCCAAGTTGGGTGATAGAGAAGGCTGAGCACACAAGGTGTTTGCTGTGCAAGTATGAGGCCCTAAGTTTGGGTCCCAGGACCCTTGAGAAAGCTGAGAACAGCAGCACAAGTCTTAAACCTAAAGCTGTGGGAGCAGAGACAGGGAGATCCTGCTGGACTTGGCTGGCCAGTGTCTGACCCAAAATGCAATTCCAGGTTCACTTGGAGACTCTGCCTAGGAAAAATAAGGGAGCATACCAGGAAAAAGGCAGAGAAAGTAAGAAAGAGCATTTGCTCTGCAAACAGGAAGACCTGAGTTTGGATTCCCAGAACCCATGTAAAAGGAAGGAGTAGCCTGGCAAGAGGGATGGGCTGTGAGTTAAGTACTGGGGCATCGACAGGAACATCCCAAGAGCTCTTGGGCCAGCCAGTCTAGCTGCATCACTGAACTTCCATTCAGTGAGAGACCTTGTCTCCAAGCAATAAGTCAGATAGGCAGAGAGAAAGATAGTGCCCTGCTCTATCCTCTGCATGCTCAAAACATGCAGCAAAGACAGACAGACAGACAGACAGACACACACACACACACACACACACCATCATACCACACATACCACCACAACAAACACACCACCACACCACACACACACACACACACACACACACACACACACACACACACTGATCAGGGAATATATCCAACACCTACATTTGGCCTCCACAACACAGGCAAACAGATATGTATACAGTGCCTACCCACACAATTCAGAACTGACAACATGGTTATACTTCCCCTCCCTCTTTTGTGGTTATAGAGGTTGAAATCAAGACATACCACTATGTTTTGTCTGTAGCAATCAATTTTATGAGACAGGGTCTCCCTTCAGATCCAAGGCTGGCATTAAGCTTAGAGCCTTCACTCCTCACCCTCACAACTGCTGGAGAGTCTGTGGCCATGTTTTAAAATGTAATATTGGAGTCTTGGCCTGGTGCATCCTGTAATCTCTCTACCCAGGATGCTGATGCTAGAGAATGTCAAGTGTGAGGCCAAACTGTGCTACAGAGCCCCTCAGGGTCAACTGGGACAACTTAGTCAACCCTGTCTCAGAGTAGAAAGCAAAGGGAGGATTGGAGGCCAGCATGGTGGCTCATGTCAATAATGTCAGAACTCAGGAGGCTGAGGCAGGAGGATTCCCACCATGAAGAAGTTCAAGAAAATCATGGCCACAGAGTGAGATTCTGTTTCAAATGAAACAAAAAACAAAGAAAGAATGGGTGGGGAAATGGTAATATAGCTTAGTGGTTTGCCTAGTACATGTAGTACAGGTTCGGTTTCCAGTACCACTAAAGAAGTAAAGGCTGCTGCTGGAGGGATGGCTCAGAGGTTAAGAGCACTGACTGCTCTTCCCAAGGTCCTGGGTTCAATTTCCAGCAATCCACATGGTGGCTAAGAAGAAGAAGAAGAAGAAGAAGAAGAAGAAGAAGAAGAAGAAGAAGAAGAAGAAGAAGAAGAAGAAGAAGAACCATGGAACCCACACAGTGGAAGGAGAAAACAATATCCCAATGATTCTCCTCTCACCTCCACTAAGGCACATGTGAGCCTGCATGGATAGATAGACACACACACACACACACACACACACACACACACACACACACACACTTGCACAAAATAAGTAATAAATCAATGTCAGAAATAAGCAAATAAACTATGCAACACAAAATCTGCTTACACTGGAAATTACTTATGATTATCTGAAATTCTAGTTGAATTGGATGTCCTTCCTGCGTTTTAACTGTGGTATGATTTGGTATGCCTCTTATCATGCAAGAGAAGGAAGTTGGCATTAGCAATAGTGTAGTAGACATCTTTTCTTGGTAGAACAGTTCCCAGGGCTCTCCTGTTCCCTCCTGACAACACTAGGAGAGCCAACCCTGTCTCCCTGGCCTCTGCCTGTCAGGTCTGCTGACCTGAGCAGAGGGGTCTCATTGTGGCTGCTGCCTCATTGGGCCAGACAGGGGAGGAGGCTCCAGATGGGAAACTGTGCCTTAGGCAGACCTGTAAAAGATTCAGGCTCAGAATGGGCTGCAGTGGTAGAGCAAGCCACCCAGGCAGAGATGTATGACCTGAGCCAGACTCTATGAGGACCTGTGAGAAGGGATGTGTCTGGAAGAGGCAGAAGGAGGGAGGACTCCATGTAGCCATATCAGAGCTGGGTGCTTCTGGAGACTGAACTGTGAACCAAGAACCAGGACAGGGCACTGTTATGGGTAGGAACAGTAATTCTTGAAGTTGCACTGACTTGATTTCTCTCCAGCATCCAGCTGCAGTTTCAAGATCAGTGGAGTGATATTGAAGGACTGCGTTCTACACGTTATGAAGAGTTTCATCTGAATGATGGCGAGCATGTAATAAAGGTTCTTGGTAGTGTGGGACTCTGCCTGAACTCCCTGACCTTCATTACCAACAAGGGGACTGAGTTTTCCTTTGGTATTAAAAAGGGCCGTCGAATTGTAGAGCGTGGAGGTCCAGACCAGCATCTACAGACTGTCAATGGTGTGTATTCACCCATCTGCCTCCAAGGAATGGGCTTCAAATGGACCTATAATACAGAGAAGCTTCCAAGAAAACCAACGCCCATCCCTGACGCTGACAAAGAGAAGGAAGATAACAAAGACAAAGAGGATGATGATGATGAAGAAGAAGATGATGATGATGATGATATTAACAGTGATGAGTATTAGGAAGATGAGAAAAAGTAGCAGTGAGCTCAGATCTCAGACCTGCATTCCCACATGGTATGACCTCCTTTCAGCCAAGGTCACCCGCCTGGCGGGATCAGTTTACCAGGTGACTGTTGGAGGAGGCAAAGCCCAAAAGATCCTGTATCTCTGTGTCCAATAAACTTTGTGCATCCACATGAGCCTGAGTGGTCCTTGTCTCCAAATGGGATGGTTTGGGGTCCCTCAAAGCCCTCTTTACCTCCCCACATTTGGACCTACACCTGTGCACTGAGTTAGGGTTTACACAGAAAGACCCTAGGTCAACTCAGCAGGCCTGAGGTCCCCAGAATGAGGCCAGCATCCAGCCACTGCCTGTCTAAGGCAACTTGGGACCTGCAGGAAGAGCTCAGTGTGTGTTGACCAAGCTGGCAGGGCCTGGCTTTGCAGTGGTCCCATTAACTGTACTTGAGCAGGGGCCATTGTCTCCTGTTCCTCTCCAGACCCTCCCATTCTCCAGCCACCTCCTCCCTTCCCTTCTTCTGTCCTGGTCTCTCCTCCCTCACAGAGCTAGGCTGCCTGTGTAAGTAGTAGGTTGTTACCATTCATTTTCATATGTGGTGCACTCAGAGTTCATCAGAGTTGTAGACAAGCAGGAGGAACTGAGCCTTTCTCTCCCTTGCTAGGAGCAGGAAAGTTCCAGGCTGTCTGCTATGTGACTGTACCCAGGGCCATTAAAGGGGCATCTCAAGCCCCAAATTATTATTCATCAGATAAGGCTCTGTGTCCTAAACCAGTAGGACTTGGAATTGGGGATGGGACAAGTCCTAGCCTGTGGGAGAAGAGGGCAGGAGTTTCCCAGGGTTGGAGGCTTTAAGAACCATTGTCCTTACAGGCAAGACAAAGGTCTTGTAGCTGGGTTGATGTCCCGGGCTCCCTACTGAAAGTCTTGCCTGGCTACAGAAGATGACTTCTTCAGGCTCCACATCCCCCATTATCAGGGGTCTTTGCTAGGGTCACCCTCAGAGACTCCAGGGAGTTTCCACTGCACTAGGTTTCCATATTCCGTATTCCATAGCTGCCAACTCCCAGTTCCAGTCGTCTCTCCATGTGCCCTCTCCCTCCACCTGACCCCTAGCTTGCCCCTCCTGTTTTCATCTGCACAAGCCCCAGTCCACTTGCAAAGTCTATTCTATTTCCCCCTCCCAGGGAGATCCACGTGTGCCCCTTGAGCCCTTCTTGCAACTTAGCCTCTCTGAGTATGTGGATTTTCACATGGGTATCCTTTACTTTATAGCTAACATCTACTTATAATTGAGTGTATACCATGTTTATTTTTCTGGTTCTGGGTTACCTCATTCAGGATGACTTTTTTCTAGCTCCATCCATATGTATGCGATTTTCGTGATGTCTTTTTTTTTGGTGGGGGGGGCTGAGGATCGAACCCAGGGCCTTGTGCTTGCTAGGCAAGCACTCTACCACTAAGCTAAATCCCAACCCTCCTTTTTTTGGGGGGGGGGTGAGGTTTTTTTTTTTTTAACTGCTGAGTACTACTCCATTGTGTAATGTGCCACATTTTCTTTATCCATTCTTTGGTTGAGGCACATCTAGGTTGTTTCCAATGTCTGGATGTTATTAATAAAGCCACAATGAACATAGCTGAGCATGGGTCCTTGTGGTAGGATGGAGTGTCCTCTGGGTATATGCCCAGCAGTGGTATAGCTGGGTCTTGAGGTAGATTGATTCCCAATTTTCTGAGAAACCATTAATTTCCACAGTGGCTGTAAAGACTGTACTTTTGCCAGCAATGAAGAAGTGTTCCCCTTGCTCCACATCCTCTCCGGCATGAGCTGTCACTTGTATTTTTGATTTTAGCCATTCTAACAGATATAAGATGGAATAACAAAGTAAATTTGATCTGCATTTCCTTGATAGCTTAGGGTGTTGAACGTCTCTTCAAGTGTTTCTCAGCCATCTCGGAACCTCATGGAGGGAGAGGAAGGATTGTAGAAACCAGAGGGGTTGAGGACACCAGGAGAACACAGTCCACAGAATCAGTTGAGCAGGCTCATGGGGCTTCTAGGGACTGAAGCGATAACCACAGATCCTGTATGGGTCTGAGCTAGGTCCTCTTTATGTACATTTTTTTTTTTTTTTTTTTTTTTTTAGTCTTTCGAGACAGAGTTTCTCTGTGTAGCTTTATACCTTTCCTGGAACTCATTCTGTGGCCTAGGCTGGCCTCAAACTCACAGAGATCCTCCTGCTTCTGCCTCCTGAGTGCTGCAATTAAATGTGTGTGCCACCACCCAGCCTGCTTCTTGGTGCTCTTGGAGGACTCCTAATAGTGGGAGTGGGGCTGTCTCTGGCTCTTTTGCCTGCTCTTGGGACCCTTTTCCTCCTACTGGCTTGCCTTGTCCAGCTTCGATATGGGAATTTGTTCCTAGTCTTGTTGTAACTTGCTGTGCTGTATTCCACTGATATCCCTGAGAGGTCAGCTCTTTTCTGAAGGGAAACAGAGGAGTGATTTTTGGAGAGAAACGTGGTTATAAGTGGTAGGGAGGGAAGTGGAGGGGTGGGAAACTGCCAGGACATAATGTAGCTGGAGTTTTCTCCATTCCCACGTCAGTCCGCAGACACTCAGACCCAAATAAACACACAGAGGCTTATATTAATTAAAACTGCTTGGCCATTAGCTCAGGCTAACTACTGACTAGCTCTTACACTTACACTCAGCCCCTTTCTGTTAATCTACATATTGCAATGTGTTCTGTGGCTTTACCTGTGGGCAATTACATGCTGCACTCTGGACTGTGGGCTGGTGTCTACTGAATCATCCTTCCTCTTCTCAGAATTCTCCTTGTCTGCTTACCCTGCCTAAACTCCCTTCTGGCTACTGGCCAATCAGCATTTTATTAAAACAATGTACAAAAGCATTATCCCACAACAATGTAATATGTGAGAGAAGAAGGATTTGAAAGCTTGACAATATGTATATAGGTGATGCCACTTTATTAAAATGTACCATGTAGATGGATGGTGATGCTGTATGCCTTTAATCCTAGCACTCAGGAGGCAGAGACAGGTGGATTCTGTGTGTTTGAGGTCACCCTGGTCTAAAGAATGAATTCCAGGACAGGCAGACCTATACAGAGAAACTCTGTCTCAAAAAGAACTAAAATATAGCCGGGCAGTGGTGGCACATGCCTTTAATCCCAGCACTTGGGAGACAGAGCCAGGCAGATCTTTGTGAATTCGAGGCCAGCCTGGTCTATAGAGCGTGATCCAGGAAAGGCGCAAAGCTACACAGAGAAACCCTGTCTCTAAAAAACAAAAGAACTAATACATATACATATACATATACACACACACACACACACATACACACACACACACACACACACACACATACACACACACACACATACATACTTTGGAGCCAATGCTTGTTTACAGAAATGAAATAATAGTATAAATGAGATAAAATGTCTTGAAGGAGATAGGTAAAATGTGTTTTTAATAAATAAAAATGAATTTTATATAATAAAATAAGATTTTTCCCCCCAGAGACGAAAAATCAAAGATGAAAACAAAACTAAGAAAAGTTTTAAGCTAAAAGCTAAGCTCAGAAGATCTGAGTGAGTTGTGCAAGGTTTCTGGAAAAATGACCTAAGATTGGTCTGTGTTTATGATAAAAATTCCTAAGATCATATTGGTCCACTTATGGTAATATTGACAGTCTTTTTGTTTGTTTTTCTTTGTTTTGTTTTGTTTTTGAGACAACTTTTCTCTGTGTAACAGCTCTGGTTGTCCTGGATCTCACTCTGTAGATGAGGCTAGCCTCAAACTCACAGAGATCTGCCTACCTCTGTGAGTCTGAGATTAAAGGTGTGCACCACCACAGCCCAATAATAAAGAGTCTTAAAAACAATGAATACAAGTCTAATCAACATAATATCTTGCATTTTTGTCAATCTTTCTGTTTTGTTTTGTTGAAACAAGGTCACCCTACATAGCCCTGGTTGTCCTAGAACCCACTATGTATACCAAGTTGGCCTCAAATTCAAAGTGCTAGGATTAAGGTGTGTGCCACAACACCTGGCCATGTTTTTTGTTAACTATATTAGACTTTAACCACTTGGGGAAACTAAGTCATAACACAATAAGAATGTGGTGGTTTGAATGGAAATGGCCCTGAAGGCGTGGCCTTGTTGGAGAAGGTGTCACTGTGGGTGGGATTTGGAGTTTCAGAAGCTCCAGCCAGGCCCAGTGTCTCTCTCTCTCTTCCTGCTGCCTGCCCATCCAGATGTAAAACTCTAGGCTCCTTCTCTAGCACCGTTTCTGCTTGGTGTTTCTGTGTTTCCTGCCATGACAATAATGGACTGGACCTCTGAAACTGTTAGACAGCCCCAATGAAATGTTTTCCTTTATAAGAGTTATTGTGGTCATGATGTCTCTTCACCGCACTACAAACCTTAATTAAGACAAACAGTTTCTTTAAATTTTTTATTAGTTTAGATGTGTGACTGGTTTGCTTGCATATGTGTGTGTGTGATTCATTCATTCATTCATTCATAAATAATAAATAAATAAGTGCAAGCTGAGGATACGGCTCAGAGCCAGAGTGCTTGCTGAGCATTCATGAGGCCCTAGATTTAATCCCCAACTGCTTAGGAGATCATTTCAGGCAGCCTAGCTTTGTGAGGGAGGAGAGACCAGGGCAGGAGAAGGGAAGGGAAGAGGTGGCTGGAGAATGGGAGGGTCTGGAGAGGAACAGGAGACAATGGCCCCTGCTCAAGTACAGTTAAATGGGACCACTGCAAAGCCAGGCCCTGCCAGCTTGGTCAACACACACTGAGCTCTTCCTGCAGGTCCCAAGTTGCCTTAGACAGGCAGTGGCTGGATGCTGGCCTCATTCTGGGGACCTCAGGCCTGCTGAGTTGACCTAGGGTCTTTCTGTGTAAACCCTAACTCAGTGCACAGGTGTAGGTCCAAATGTGGGGAGGTAAAGAGGGCTTTGAGGGACCCCAAACCATCCCATTTGGAGACAAGGACCACTCAGGCTCATGTGGATGCACAAAGTTTATTGGACACAGAGATACAGAGCCATTTGGGCTTCGTCACCTCCATCCCAGGCTCACCAGGTACACTGGTCCCTCCAGGCAGGTGAGCTTGGCTGAGAGGAGATAATATAATATGGAGATTCAGGACTGAGATCTGAGCTCACTACTACTCTTACTCATCTTCCTTCTACTAATCATCATCATCAACATCATCATCATCATCATCATCATTATATATCTTTTTTTCATGTCTGCCTTTGTCTTTAACTTTTTTACCTGTCTTTTCCATTTCAGTGTCAGGGATGGGCATTGGTTCTCTTTGAGGCTTCTCTGGGTTATTAGTCCATTTGAAGCCCATCCCTTAGAGGCAGATGATTGAGTACAAGCCCCTGACAGTCTGTAGATGCTGTTCTGGACCTCCACTCTCTTCAATTGGAAGACCCTCTTTTATACCAAAGGAAAACTAAGTCCCCTTGTTGATAGTGAAGGTCAGGGAGGTCAGGCAGATTCCCACATTGCCATGCACCTTTATGATATGCTCGCCATCCTTCAGATGAAACTCTTCATAACGTGTAGAATGGCCTCCATAAACATCACTCCAGTGATTTTGAAATTGCAGCTGGATGCTGGAGAGAAATAAAGTCAGGGCAATGTAAGGAATGCCTGCTGTTTCTCAAAACTGTGCCTTGTTTTGTTTCCTGGTTCACAGTTCAGTCTCCAAAGCGCCCAACTCTGATATGGCTGCATGGAGTCTTTCTTCCATCTGCCTCTTCCAGACACATCCCTTCTCACAGGTCCTCATAGAGTCTGGCTCAGGTCATGCATCTCTGCCTGGGTGGCTTGCTCTACCACTGCAGCCCATTCTGAGCCTGAATCTTTTACAGGTCTGCCTAAGGCACAGTTTCCCATCTGGAGCCTCCTCCCCTGTCTGGCCCTCCCCTTCTTCTTCTTCTTCTTCTTCTTCTTCTTCTTCTTCTTCTTCTTCTTCTTCTTCTTCTTCTTCTTCTTCTTCTTCTTAGCCACCATGTGGATTGCTGGAAATTGAACCCAGGACCTTGGGAAGAGCAGTCAGTGCTCTTAACCTCTGAGCCATCCCTCCAGCAGCAGCCTTTACTTCTTTAGTGGTACTGGAAACCGAACCTGTACTACATGTACTAGGCAAACCACTAAGCTATATTACCATTTCCCCACCCATTCTTTCTTTGTTTTTTGTTTCATTTGAAACAGAATCTCACTCTGTGGCCATGATTTTCTTGAACTTCTTCATGGTGGAAATCCTCCTGCCTCAGCCTCCTGAGTTCTGACATTATTGACATGAGCCACCATGCTGGCCTCCAATCCTCCCTTTGCTTTCTACTCTGAGACAGGGTTGACTAAGTTGTCCCAATTGACCCTGAGGGGCTCTGTAGCACAGTTTGGCCTCACACTTGACATTCTCTAGCATCAGCATCCTGGGTAGAGAGATTACAGGATGCACCACCAGGCCAAGACTCCAATATTGCATTTTAAAACATGGCCATAGACTCTCCAGCAGTTGTGAGGGTGAGGAGTGAAGGCTCTAAGCTTAATGCCAGCCTTGGATCTGAAGGGAGACCCTGTCTCATAAAATTGATTGCTACAGACAAAACATAGTGGTATGTCTTGATTTCAACCTCTATAACCACAAAAGAGGGGGGGAAAGTATAACCATGTTGTCAGTTCTGAATTGTGTGGGTAGGCACTGTATACATGTCTGTTTGCCTGTGTTGTGGAGGCCAAATGTAGGTGTTGGATATATTCCCTGACCAGTGTGTGTGTGTGTGTGTGTGTGTGTGTGTGTGTGGTGTGGTGGTGTGTTTGTTGTGGTGGTATGTGTGGTATGATGGTGTGTGTGTGTGTCTGTCTGTCTGTCTGTCTGTCTTTGCTACATGTTTTGAGCATGCAGAGGATAGAGCAGGGCACTGACTATCTTTCTCTCTGCCTATCTGACTTATTGATTGGAGACAAGGTCTCTCACTGAATGGAAGTTCAGTGATGCAGCTAGACTGGCTGGCCCAAGAGCTCTTGGGATGTTCCTGTCACTGCCCCAGTGCTTAACTCACAGCCCATCCCTCTTGCCAGGCTACTCCTTCCTTTTACATGGGTTCTGGGAATCCAAACTCAGGTCTTCCTGTTTGCAGAGCAAATGCTCTTTCTTACTTTCTCTGCCTTTTCCCTGGTATGCTACCTTATTTTTCCTAGGCAGAGTCTCCAAGTGAACCTGGAATTGCATTTTGGGTCAGACACTGGCCAGCCAAGTCCAGCAGGATCTCCCTGTCTCTGCTCCCACAGCTTTAGGTTTAAGACTTGTGCTGCTGTTCTCAGCTTTCTCAAGGGTCCTGGGACCCAAACTTAGGGCCTCATACTTGCACAGCAAACACCTTGTGTGCTCAGCCTTCTCTATCACCCAACTTGGAATTTTCAAAGGATTGTGATGACCTCAGTATTACACAGGAGACACAGTAGAAGAACATCCATTGATCATCTGTGCTGTGGGGTGTCTTTACGTGTGCTGTAAATACGTGTTGCTACCATTGGTTAATAAAGAGATTGCGGGGCTGGAGAGATGGCTCAGAGGTTAAGAGCACTGGCTGCTCTTCCAGAGGTCCTGAGTTCAATTCCCAGCACCCACATGGTGGCTCACAACCATCTGTAATGAGATCTGGCGCCCTCTTCTGGCTTGCAGTCATACATGCTATTTATATATAATAAATAAATAAATCTTAAAAAGAAAAAAAGAATTAACTATGCCGGGCGGTGGTGGCTCACGCCTGTAATCCCAGCACTCGGGAGGCAGAGGCATGGGGACCTCTGTGAGTTCGAGGCCAGCCTGGGCTACCAAGTGAGTTCCAGGAAAGGCGCAAAGCTACACAGAGAAACCCTGTCTCGAAAAAAACAAAAAACAAAACAAAACAACAACAACAACAAAAAGAAATAGAGACTGCTTTGGCCTGCGGTAAGACAGGTTATAACCAGGCAGGAAATTCAAGCAGAGATACAGGGAGAAGAGAGATGGAGTCGGGGGAGATGCTCCAAGCTGCCAAGGGAGCGAGATGTGCCAGAACACAGTAAAGACACGAGACTCTTGGTGATTCATAGATGAGTAGAAATGGGTTGATTTAAGATGTAATAGCTAGCTAGCAATAGCCTGAGCTGTAGACCAAACAGTTTGTAATTAATGTTAAGCCTCTGAATGATTATTATAAAACGATTCTTACAGGACCGGGCTGGACTGAGAAACTTCCATCTACACATCTGAAAGTCTATTACCCTTGGGGACTGTGCTTGCATTTAACAAGCTTGGCAACACGCTTTGAGCACAAGGCCTTTGAGGCACTCTAGGAGAACAGCAGACCTCATAAGGCAGAAGCTGGTGAGGACAATCAAGCTCTGGCCTGTCCCTAGGGAATGGCTGGCCTTTCTAGAGCTGAGCAGAGCAAAGATCCAGAATGGCAGAATGAACTGCACATCATTTCATGTCCTGTGAAGTCAGGGACATCTCTCAGAGCACGAAGCAGTTCCTGTGACTACCAAGGAGCACTAGGACCACCAGAACTATGTGAAGGAGGGACCCTTCAGCCTCTATGATCCTTTCTGAATCACAAAGTTGGAGGTACCTCTCCACCTGCCTCCCTGAGCATTGTCTAGTCCTACCTGAGCCTGGGCATTCCAGCTCTGAGTGGGCTAGCTCAGGTGAGGGTTCTAGACAAGCCACAGGAGCAGGCACAACTGGGGAGTGCTGCAGGAAGCCAAGGAGCCAGAACCCTACTCACCCCTTGAGGTGTAGGGCCAGTGTATAGAAGATCCGGATGGCCTTGATATCCCCCTGCTCTTCACCATGAATGTAGAAATAGGTGCCGACTTTATTGCCCAGTATATCTGGGGAAAGTGAGGCATAAAACACTCAGGGCCACTCTCTCACTCAGAGGCCCTATGCCTAGGACAGGACACAGGAGGTGAAGACCACAAAGGATGCTCAGGTACTCACTCTGGGCTCTGCAGGTGGCTCCAGCAAGGAGAGCCAGGGTCAGCAACAGCAGCATGGCTCCTGAGGGTTTGGGGCACAAGTCTGGTGCTTAGAGCCACAGGGAGATGACAAGATTTCAGAAAGGCTCTGAGGAAAAGACATCAGATTTCAGGCATCCCCACACTCCAGATTGAGACAAAGAAACATTAGGGAACCCTCTTTTTCCACAGTCTCTAAAGGCTTCAGAAGAGCCCAGGGATGGTTTCACCCACAATCCACTCTGCAACTCCCCAAATGTGCTTCCATTCCAACTCAGCTCTTAGTAAGAAATCCCATGATGTCACATCACACTGGGCTCCCTAAAGTCTAAAGCTACTCCTGGAGAAACCCCATATTCCAAACCCCTTCATCTCCCTCATGGGTCAGTCTATAGCTGCCTCAATCCATACTCTGTTTCCCCTCTGGCCTCTCCTGCTCACCAGGCTGGACTGCTGCTTACCTGTGCTGTGTGGTCTGAGCCCCTTGGGTGGTTCCTTTATACCCTGGCACCACTCAGCCATAGTTGCTCTTGAATGATTTCTGGTAATGACTTGTCAGTTGGCCTTCAGAAACTGAACTTTTGTCCAACTCTGCAACCATTTAAAACTATGTACCCAGTATGCTTCTTACTGTGTATTCCACTTGTTTAAATTTATCTTGACTTTAAGAAAGCAATGTAACCAACCTTACTGTGCCTGCGTCCCATGTTGTCAAGGTTTACTAGCTACATTGAACAAACAGCTCAAAGGGGCTAGGTCAGATACAGCCAGGGGACTCAGAAGGGGACACCAGGTTAGGAATTATCAAGAAAAGAAGTGTTTAAGAGGAAGATAAAGAAAGGAGGGCCAGGATTAGAGAGAAGATTTTCTTTGTTCTCCTCTTCCCTTCCCCTCTCTCCTTCTCACCCTCCTCCTTCTCCTCCTCCTCCTCCAGAAGAGACAGACTTAGAAAAAAGGGAAGTCTCAGAACTGACTGTTACACAAAAGCTGTTTTGAGAGCAAGCCAAGCTCCTCACACAAGAGCCACTGCTCTAACCCGTGTGTTTTGAAGGGACCCGTCACCTTTGCAGTGTTAGCCCTCATTGTGCACTGTTTGCCGTACTCAATAATGCAAAACTTCCTGGTGTGCCAGGAACATCTTGTGACTAAAGTCATGCAAAGGCTGTAAAGCTCCTTCAGAAAAACAACCCTATCAATCACAGAAAACAATCACTGTTTTCTTCAATGATCTTTCAAGGTCTAAGTACTTCCAAAACACAGCGGCTACTTCATTGGGATGTTCACACCGGATACAATGACTATACTAAACTTCCCATTACACCCTTTCATCTCCTGACCCAGAATGATCTATGTATGTTTACCTGTAGTGATAACTTCATTTGCTGTGAGTAGAAGATTGAAGGCAACCTAGAAGATAACAAATACCCACCATAAATGTTGGAAGCATCATAGGGATCCAGGTTGCTAATATCTGGTTTTGTTTTTGTTTGTTTGTTTGTTTGTTTGTTTGTTTGTTTTATGCCATCCCGTGTTAGTAGGGCCCAGTAAAGAAATTTCTTCCCTTGTAAAAATCAAAGTCTGGTAAAAGATTCTTTTTGTTTGTTTGTTTGTTTGTTTCTTGAGGCAGGGTTTCTCTGTTTAGCCCTGCCTATCCTGGAACTCACTCATAGACCAGGCAGGCCTCAAACTCAGAGATTTGCTTGACTCTGCCTCCCGAGTTGCCTGACATGGTAAAATATTCTGGTTTTTTTTCCCCAGACAATGTTCCTCTGTGTAACAGCCCTAGCTTTCCTAGAAGTAGCTCTGTAGACCAGGCTGGTCTTGAAGTCACAGAGATCTGCCTGCATCT
Source organism: Onychomys torridus (assembly GCF_903995425.1). Taxonomy (NCBI): domain Eukaryota; kingdom Metazoa; phylum Chordata; class Mammalia; order Rodentia; family Cricetidae; genus Onychomys; species Onychomys torridus. Next base: position 17,170,492 of record NC_050450.1, on the reverse strand, counting down.
GCCTCTCAAGTGCTGGGATTAAAGGATTGTGCCACCACTGCCTAACACGGTAAAAGATTCTTAAGACAAAAATCCCACGTGCCTTTCCCTCCCTCGTTTCACTATGCTGGCAAAGCAAGCTGCAAGGGTGGTCTTCGGCTCAGCTGAATGGACAGATGAGGTCTGGTTTGCTCTTCTTTAAATGACTGTGCTAGAAATAGGTTCAGGGTTTCCAAAAGCTCCCCAATGTGGTACAATGTTCCTTCTGACCAGAAGCATGCATTGCTGTCAAACGTAGGAGAGCAAGCCCCTCCAGCAGGAAATTCAACAGGTTTTCATCCAAGTGCAAGGGAACTGTGTCTTTTACCCATTGGCTGGGGCAAAAGACCTCATAGTTTGGTTGGTTGTTTGGTTGGTGTGTTAATTTGAAAAGAATTGGTGCCAAAGAAATGAGGGAAAGCAGGAAGAGTGGGCTGCTCAGGTTCTGGGACTGTAGCAGCCTTCAAATAAACAAGAATCGTACTAGGTTCTGCATAAGGGCTAGAGAGATGCACAGTGGTCAATAGCACATGTTACTCTCAGAGAGGACCAGGGTTCAGTTCCCAGGACCTACATGATGGCTCACAACCATCTGTAACTCCAGTTCCCTGATATCCAATGCCCTCTTCTGTTCTCTGTGAGGACCAGTCACACATGTGATATACATATATACTTTCAAGCAAAACATTCATACATATAAAATAAAATAAAGCTCAAGATATTTTTTCAGTTTTGCATACATCATACCAAATGGTGGAGATTTAAAAATTTGGGTAAATATCTTACAAGGTAGGGGTCATTAAAAGATTTACATAAACTTTTTATAATGTGGAGGAGACCGAATGATATAAAATTATAAAAAAATAAAAGTTCTATAGTGTTTGATAAAAAAGACTAATAATATTCAATGTTTCTTATAAGTCCATCCTCTAATTTCTAAACATCCTTTTCTTCAAACTCATTAACAAGGCATTGGCTCTCTTTTTCTGACTTATCATGGAATAAGAAACATGTGTGGCCAGGCAGTGGTGATGCAAGCCTTTAATCTCAGCACTTGGGGAGGCAGAGAAAGGCGGATCTCTGAGTTCAAGGCCAGCCTGGTCTACAGAGTGAATTCCGGGACAACCAGGGCTACACAGAGAAACCTTGTCTCAGAAAAAAAAAATGTGTGCGTGTGTGTGTGTGTGTGTGTGTGTGTGTGTGTGTGTGTGTACATTCATATGCACATTGTCATGTGCTTTTATTGTATTATACTTCTATGCCTTTGAATTAAACCTGTTATATAGCATTTATAGAGATTTTAGACATATAGCTATGTACATTCCAATTTATTTCTTTACCCTGTGAGGGTGCACACATGCCATCGTACACGCATGCAGGTCAGAAGACAATTGACAGGGGTCAGTTCTCCAGTATCTCCTTCCACCATGTCAGTCCCAGGGATTGAACTCAGGGCATCAGGCTTAGCAGCAAGCACCTTAACTTGCTGAGCCATCCTGTTGGCCCTACACACATTTTAAAGCTATTTTTCATTTATTATTATTTGTTATTTTATGTGTGCATACATTTTAACCATAGCTACATTGGGCACTAAATGTACTTTAATCACTTTGAATGATAATTGTTTATAAAGTGGCCATTTTAAAGACTTCAATATAAACAGATACTTAAATGAACCTTTTCTAAGTACCTAAAAGCCTTACCAAAATATCAGAAAATATAAATAACTATCATTTTTAAAATTTATTTTATTTTTAATTATGTATAGATATGTGATGTGTGTGTGTGTGTGTATGTCTGTCTGTCTGTCTGTCTTGGAGATCCTGAGTCAATACTGATCCCTTCAATAAGCTCCATGGATCCACCTGTGTGCCCCTCACCCCCTGGTTTGGGGGTTATAGCAGCAGGCTGCCCTGCCCAGCTTTTACACGGGATCCATGATTGGGTCCTCAGGCTTGCACAACAGGCACCTTCTCAAATGAGCCGTCTCCCCAAGAGGAAAGCTTTCTGCAGATCTTTATCTAACAACACAAGTGACACCCCATGGCTGCCTAAGCCTCAAATAGCAGTGAGAATTTATCTCCTATAAATTTATGTTCCAAGGTGACTCAGGGTGACTCCAAATGCGCTTCACACACCAAATAGAGATAATGGCTAAAACAGCTAAAGCAAAAATGCCCAAGCAGGTGCACAGAAAAGCAAACAGCATGTGCTCGGCCGAGCAAAAGCTGAACTTCCTTGTCACATAGCAAACAACCATCCCTTCAATGGCTCAGCCATCATTCAAAAGGATGAGCACCTCAAATGTACCTTCTTTAAAAATTGGTACCAAGAGTGCAAAAGAAGCCAAGTTTACCAGGTACTCTGCAGACTATAAAGTGAACAATTAGACTATTATACACAGAGAAGATCAGATCAAAACCAAAATCCCTTCTCCTTCATAAATTCACCAATATGCATGTATAGCCAACCAAAACTCATGGCACAGACCCTGGGAGGCTCCCTGCATCCCATCTGCAGGAGTCAGGGAGCCACATGTTTTCCTAGGGATGACTTTATCCAAATTGGAAGCTGAGAGAGCAAGCAGTTAGATTCACAAACCTGCTGCACCATAAAAAGAAGTTTAGGAACAAATCAATAAAGGAAAATGTATTTACACACGTACACACATGCATACCCCACACATGCACACACGCATATTCTGCACACACACACAAGATTGAACAAACAGACAAAAACAAAAATGTGGAGAGTGACTGGGAAAGATGCCTGACATTTTCTGCACACTCACAGGCACAAATGCACAAACACATGAACACACACTAGCTCACAGAAAACAGCCGCTCAGGCTTGCTCTGCTGCTAAAGTCAGACAAGCCCTAACCACCCCCCTTGAACCATTTGTCAATGTCCTATTAGGCAGCTTTACACGGCTGCTTAGTAGTTCAAGATGGAGTCTATGTTACTGGTAACAAAATTTGATACACTTTGTCAACAATTCGGAAAGTAGAGGTTGATCTTGAGGGGATTATTCCTCCATTAAAGGCCCTGAGATCTCTTCAAATAAGGTTCATTCCTTTGTTCCCTAGATCACTCAGTCTCTACTGAAGTCTTCGGGAATTAGATATTATCATTCGCCTTGGAAACCCAGTCCTCTGGATAGAAGAAACACGCTAATTAACACCTAAGATTGTCTATTAAAAGGCTTTGCCAGGATATCTTGCCTGGAGAGAAATATCATTACCATCCCTCCTTACAGTCCAAACTGGACCTAGTTCTTCTCTCAGACAAAGCCCTGCGGAAGTGCTTTGTGATTCCCTTTTCTTCTCTTAAAATTAATAATTAATAATGTATATAGAGTTTAGGGGCTGACTTAGCAGTTAGAGGGTTTGCTGACAAGCATGAGGGCCAGAGTTCAGATCCCCAGCAGCCCACATAAATGCCAGGTGGCTCTGAGGGGTCTGTCTGTAATATCAGCTCCAGCAGGCAGACAGGATCCCCAGAAGGACCCAGCCATATCATTGACCTCTGGATTTGACTGAAAGACCTGCCACAATGGAGGAGGTAGGAGAACAATCAAGGTGATTCCCAACATCCATCATGGGCCCCCACATGCACGTGTGCTCGAACACACACACACACACACACACACACACACACACACACATAATATGTCCCTCCAACACATGCAAAAAGCATGCATATTGGGCTGGAGAGAAGACTCGGTGTTTAAGAGCCTTGGCTGCTCTGCTAGCCTTAGTTAGGGTCTCAGCACCCACATGGTAGCTCATAACCATCTGTTATGTGGAGGCTCATTACGGCCTCCACAAGCATTCGGCACATACATGATGCACAGACATACATGCAGGCAAAATGCCCATGTAATATTTTAAAGCAGGCACACCTTTAATCCCTGCACTTTGGAGGCAGAGACAGGCAGATCCCTATGAGTTTGAAGCCATCCTGGGCTACATAGTGAGACCCTATCTCAAAAAACAAAACAGCAGCTGTGCAGTGGTGGCACACACCTTTAATCCCCAGTACTCAGGAAGCAGAGGCAGGTGGATCTCTGTGAGTTCGAGGCCAGCCTGGTCTACAGAGCAAGTTCCAGGATAGGCTCCAAAGCTACACATGGAAACCATGTCTCAAAAAAATAAAAAACAAAACAAAACAGCAATAAATAAATAAGGCACTCACACATATAAACACCATACACATGAGAAACTTAAAAAAATAACTAGATTACTATTGTGTGTCTACATGATATGTGTGTGAAGGATGCATGCCATATTGTGCATCAGAGGACAACTCTGTGGAGCTGGCTCTCCCCTCCCTCCTTTGCATGGTTTGGGAGATTGAACTCAGGCTGCTAGGCTTTTGTGGCAAGCACTTTGACCCACTGAGCCGTCTCGATTCCCTTTCCTATATCCACAGCAATTCCTAAATTACACCCACCCACCCCACCCCATGCCCGCCACCACCATTCTTCAAGCCAAGGTGCCTCTAGACTCTGGATTCTGACAAGCTTCAGTGATCATAGGTTACAGAGACTTTCCTGCAGAAAAACACAATAAACTTTATTTTTCACCAGAAGAACAAGTGCACACTAATGCTTATAGAGAGTGCCCTCAGGGCAGCTCTTCTTCCAACAACCCCTTTTCTGTACTTTGGTGTGAAAAGAGCTTTTCAGTGGTCAAGAGATACAGTCCTTCAGGCACGCTAAGCCCTCCCTTTCCAATAGTGCTCTCCCAGCTATTAGAGAAACAGATATAGTGACCAGTATAGATACTTCAAATCCCAAATGAATATGGATTGATGATGCCAACAGAAGCCCATTTGAGTCAGTCAACCTCCTTACACTAAGAGCAATAAACCACACTCATCCTGTGCCTCCCAGACGTGTTCAGTACCTAACCTGGATCTCTCCTGAATTACATCAAACAGTACCATCCCTCAGAATGGTTTGCTGCTCGTCCGCAGGCTGAGAATACTTTGGACAGCTCCTAATGAGAGCAAATGGCTCTGTGGTACTAACAATCCTTGACCCTGACCTTGGTTACCTCAAGAGTGGACTGACAGATGTAATCTAGAATTGCCTTGGCTGCAAAGTCAACAGGTAGAAGCTCAGCTGTTTTTCAGAGTTACCATCCCACTTCCTTCCATGTTGAGTTTTCCATGGGTGCAATCACTTAGCTTACATTTTTATTATACCTATGGGGCTAGAGGATGTCATTTGGCATGCTGAGACTCTCTCTCCGAATATACTTGAAGTGTCACTTTTACCAGAGTTTTTAAGACAAAGACTTTGACTTCTCTGACCCAACAGACTAGGGCATCCATTCTCAGGATGTCAATTAAAGAGAGAAGTATTATTGAAAACCAGAGAGGAGAGATGTAGTCAGTGTGGTCACATTGGGATGAGGAACAAATGAAGGGCTCCAGTGGCACCCCAACCCCCAAGTCCATCTTCAGGATCCTGACTTGAGTTTTGAGTCTACATAGAGGGCAAGTTGTGTGCATAATTAAAGTCTTGGTCAAAGTTAGTTCTACCAATGACCATGTGTGTCTCAGTTCTGGTCTGTCTTGCAAGGCTATCTAATGAGTATCAAAATGATGTGAAATTACTTCCTGGTAGGTAAGTTCTAATTCTGGCCAGCACCAGAGTTTCAGCCTGTCCATTCTCCCAGCCTGGGATTCCTGGGGTGCCATTAGGAGCTACCCAATACCATTTCCTCTTCATGGTCCACTTGGTAGTAAACCATTCTAATGTACAATGTTTGATATAAGTCTCATGAGATCCATTCTAGATACCAAACATCTATGGAATACACTGAATGAGAATGGTTTTGCTGTTTCTATCATAATGGGGCCCAGCTGGCTGACTTTGGGATTTAATTGTTGCAATAGTCTGACAGCTGAAGGGAAGGGCATAGCCCCTCTCTTTAGAACATTTCCTCACCTGCTTGTCAGCTACAACACAATACAGCCTCTCATCTTGATCCTGAAGTCCAATGGATGAGAAAAGCAGTTATACAAAATTGCACACTCTATAACCTCTTGGAGCCACAGTAGGGACACTTGTACTACTATCAAGATTGAATGCTGTGTCTATAGTCCTGACAGTTCCACTCATATCTATTTTGCATTATCTACAAAACGAGATTCAGACCAACTCAGACACCACCATCTGTTTTGGTAAGCAGCCTTAGAATTAGCTCTACAGATTTCATAGTGGAAGTAGCTTAGACTTGTTATAATCTTAACAATAATCCTGTTAGTCTTTGGACTTTGTGTGCTTCATTGCTGTCTTAATTTTGTCTCCTCTTGCTTACAGTTGATTCACCTCAGATGGTTCTATGGCAACCTATTGCTGTACGTCTAGATAGCTTGATGGTACACTGGGGCTGGACAGTTGGCAACAGTGAAGACAACACACCCCATTTCAGCCAGAGGTAACCAGGTTGACTCAACATCCACCTCCTGCATGACTCTAAGGTCTTACTTCTTGAGAGGGAGATTGTTAGTTAGGTAGTGAGATGCTAGCAGAATTGAAGGACATTTGGGCTGGCCTCTTCTCTCATAGTCAACAGCTTGTAAAACCAACTGGTGCCCAACGTGGCAAGAATTCATTAAAAAACCGCTTGCCTTGGCAGTGGGTCTGGCTTCCCACCTGGGCTGGCCCAGCTCCCTCACTCGGGCCTAGCTTGGGCCTAACCCAGGCCTAGCTCAGCTTAGGACTCAGGCCCAACCTACCTTAGCCACAAGCGGTTACCACCGCAGCTGGAGTTACTTACTTAAAAAGCCAGTGCTGCGGACAACTCAGGCCTGCGGGAGCTACCGCTAATTGCAGGAGCTACACGCAACTGCAGATAGGCTGCTTTTGACTGAAACGCCAGCGCACGTGGTTGGTGGAGCTTAAGGAAGCCAGAGCCCAGGCTCGACTCGGCTCAGACGGGAACATTGAAGCGGTTGGATTCAAGCTTTTAGCCAGAACGTGGCTATGCTTTCTTGCTTTCTCTCTCTCTCTCTCTCTCCCTCTCTCTCTCTCTCTCTCTCTCTCTCTCTCTCTGGATTCCCACCTCAGACGCTAGGTAGCTGTTTGGAAATTCCCTTGGATTTCTACTGTTCTACGCAGAATTGGTAAGTCATTTATATCAGATATTTTAAAGGAAACTATTTAAAAGAGATTTTTTTCCACATTAAAAAAAATGGGTTTTATGTGTACATTGGAAGAAAATTGGGCTTTGTTTGAAATTTTAGGCAGTATGGTAATGGAACAACTATATGAGAAGATTAATGTTGATCGAATTATGTACATTGTTATTTTTCTTATTCTTATTTTACAATTTAAAAAGACAGTCAATTTAAGTGCCAGGATAAAAATTTTAGAAAAACTTGTTAAACCTGTTAAAATGAATTATAGAGAAATTCAGATTCAGACAGAAGAAATTAACAGTGAAGTTGTTTCAGGATTGGATTATAAGGTTACAGAAAGAAAGCCTGTTTTCACACAATCACCCTTAATTTATCTGGTAACCACACAACAGCAACCTGGTCAAGTGAATATGAAAAATATTTGGACTCCAGTTGAAATGTTAGACTTACGAAGGTTTAAGGAAGCAATAGTGTCTTATGGCATGCATTCTCCATATGTAAAGCAAATGTTAAACTCCTGGTCAACTTATAATAGGATTATACCACAGGACTGGCGGGAGCTGGCACAGGTGGTTCTGGAACCCGGACAGCAGCTCCAGTGGCAAATGTGGTTCAAAGAGGAAGCTAAAAGCATAGCAAAACAATGTAGGGATAGAGGTATACAAATCTTCCAGGATCAGCTTGTTGGAGAAGGCCAATATGCTGCAGTAGAAACACAATGTTTATATGATAACCAAACTATAATTCTATGTCGAATGGCAGCCTTGAATGCATGGGACAGAGTTGAGGAACCAGGGAAGAAAACTGAGTCATTTACAAAGGTTATACAGGGCCCAAAAGAATCTTTCACAGATTTCTTACAAAGACTGACTTCAGCAATAAAGAGAATGGTCCCAAATTCAGAAGCTAGCCAGATAATAATTGAATCTTTGGCTTTTGAGAACGCAAATGAAGCATGCAAGAGAATAATCAGGCCGTTAAAGGCGAGATCTGCACCCTTGGAAGATTGGATTAGAGACACGGTTAATGTTGAGGCTCATGATCATGATAATATGTGGGTAGGAGAAGCAATTTCAAGAGGTTTGAGGAATGTCAGATGTTTTGGATGTGGAAAGCAAGGACATTTGAAAAGGGACTGTAAACAGGGCACTTCTAGAAACAATGTTCCTTCAAGGAACAATGGCAACAGAATGCCCCTTCCTTTGGGAGTATGTAGAAGGTGTGGTAAGGGAAGACATTGGACCAATGAATGTAGATCAACAAGGGACAGACAAGGTAATACTTTGCCCCGTCTTCGGGGAACTCCCAGAGGGGCCTCAGGCAGGCCCCTACAGTGAATCCAGTTCAGACCTTTCCTGCAGTCATAGAGGAGACCCCTACTCAGAGCAGTTAAATGACCAAATGCCTATTGGAATAAACCAGGCTACTCAGAGTAATGGAACAACTGAGACAGAGAGAACAGAAAATTCAGGAGAAACCATAAAGAAAATTTTTTGGCAAACTTCTATAAATGAACAAAGACCACAATTAACAATAAAAATAAATGGTGTTTTGTTGTCTGGTCTGGTAGACACAGGTGCTGATGTTACCATAATTGCACCAGAATTTTGGCATCCATCTTGGCCTCTTCAGGAGGTAAATGTTCAACTGTTAGGAATTGGAACATTTATCTCAAGTTAAACAGAGTGCAAGATGGCTCAAATGTATAGGCCCAGAAGGACAGAGAGGCAGATTAAAACCATATGTGGCTAACATAGCCATGAACCTGTGGGGTCAAGACCTGTTACAACAATGGAATACTCAGATTAACATCCCTCCAACCTCAGAAATAAGTCATAAACTAGCACATGTTTCTGAGAGAAATATTAGAAGGTATTATTCTAATGAGTGGTCACCAGCCATCCATATTATACAAGAACAGGGCACAAAAACTGATGATCTTCCAAAGACACCAACAGCTCTACCTTTAAAATGGTTAACAGACAAGCCTGTATGGGTTCATCAATGGCCTTTAACAACAGAGAAACTCCAGGCTTTAGAAGAGCTGGTAGAAGAACAGTTAAATGCTCAGCATATTGAAGAATCTACTAGCCCATGGAATTCTCCTGTATTTGTTATTAAAAAGAAATCTGGTAAATGGAGAATGGTAACAGACCTTAGAGCAATTAACAAAGTAATTCAGCCAATGGGCTCTCTACAATCTGGAATTCCTTTGCCTGCTCTGTTACCTAAAGGATGGCGTCTCATAGTTATCTATTTAAAAGACTGTTTCTTTTCAATACCCCTACAAGAAAAAGACAGAGAAAGATTTGCTTTCACGGTGCCTACTTACAATAATTCTCAACCGGTTAGAAGATTTCAATGGAGAGTCCTCCCACAGGGAATGTTGAATAGTCCAACCCTGTGCCAATATTTTGTACAACAACCCTTGGAAGTGATATGTAAAAAATTTCCTAAATCTATAATTTATCATTATATGGATGATATTTTACTAGCTGACTCAAATGCAGATACTTTAGAAAGAATGTTTGAAGAAGTAAAGAAAATATTGCCTTGCTGGGGATTACAAATTGCTCCTGAAAAGATACAAAGAGGAGATTCTATTAGTTATTTAGGATATAAAATAGAGCTACAAAAAATTAGACCTCAAAAGGTGCAAATTAGGAGAGATCGCTTACATACTCTTAATGACTTTCAAAGATTATTTGGGGACATTTCTCATCTACGAACTATTGTTGGGGTAAAAAATGATGAACTGAATAATTTGTTCAAAACCTTAGAAGGTGACAAGGACTTAAATAGTCCAAGAGAATTATCACCTGAGGCTGAGAAAGAATTGGCCTTGGTAGAAAAAAAAGTACATGAAGGACATGTAGATCGTATTGATCCAAAGCTGGATTGCATTTTGGTTATTTTACCTTCTAGGCATTCTCCTACAGGAATATTAATGCAGAGAGAAGATATTATATTGGAATGGATATTTTTACCAAATAAACCAAATAAAAAATTAAAAACTTATGTGGAAAAAATCTCTGACTTAATTTTGAAAGGAAAATTGAGACTTCGTCAATTAGCAGGAATAGACCCAGCAGAAATTGTTGTACCTTTAACTAAAGAGGACATTGAAAAATTATGGACAGAAAGTGAACCTTGGCAAAGAGCTTGCAGTAATTTTTTGGGAGAAATTAACAGCGAATATCCTAAAAGCAATAGAATTGATCTTATAAAGAGAGCTGATTGGATCTTGCCTCGAATTGTACGTGAAAAACCCATATCTGGAGTTCGGACATTTTATACAGATGCCAACAAACAAGGAAAGGCAGGTTACAAATCAGAAAATTTAAGTAAAGTGGTTCAAAGTCCTTATCATTCAGTTAAAAAATCAGAATTGTATGCTATTCTGTTGGTATTAATGGATTTTTCAGAACCTCTCAATATAGTTACTGACTCTCAGTATGCTGAAAGAGTGGTATTACATATCGAGACTGCAGAATTTATCCTTGATGCTTCAGAATTAACTTCACTATGTATTCAATTACAAGATACAATCAGGGAAAGGAGTCATCCTTTATATATAACTCACATCCGATCCCATACTGGTCTGCCAGGCCCTCTTGCACAAGGTAATGATGAGATGGATAAATTATTGATAGGAAATGTGCTGGAGGCCTCAGAATTTCATAAGAAACATCATGTTAATAGTAAAGGTTTAAAAAAGGATTTTTCCATAACCTGGCAACAAGCCAAGGAAATTGTAAAGAAATGTCCTACTTGTTCCTTCTACAATCAGACACCATTACCAGCAGGATGTAACCCAAAGGGTACTCAGAGGAATGAAATCTGGCAGATGGATGTGTTTCACTTTGCAGAATTTGGAAAATTGAAATATGTACACCATACTATCAATACTTATTCAGGATTTCAATGGGCAACTGCTTTGAGTTCTGAAAAAGCTGATTCTGTAATCACTCATTTGCTAGAAGTTATGGCCATCATGGGTATACCTGTGCAAATTAAAACTGACAATGCTCCAGCATATGTCTCTATTAAAATGAAGCAGTTTTTTGCTTATTATAATATAAAGCATATTACAGGTATACCATATAATCCTACAGGCCAAGCAGTTATAGAAAGATCCAACAGAACTCTAAAGGATAAATAAATAGGATAAAAGGATAAATGATAAATAAACAGAAAGGGGTAACAAAAACCCCCAGAAATAGACTGCACAATGCTCTATTAACTTTGAATTTTCTCAATGCTAATGAGAAAGGAACAACAGCTGCAGAGAGACATTGGTTAATAGAAAAAAACAACAGAATTAAATTAGCCTATATACTTCAAGGATGTGCTGACCTCAGAATGGAAACCAGGGTATGTGTTATGTTGGGGACAGGGTTTTGCTTTTGTTTCTGCAGGAGAAGATAAGCTGTGGGTACCATCAAAACTGATAAAGGTTCGATTTGAACAAGAGAGACCTCTTAATTAGAGAAGGTGATAGTTCATCAACCAACATGACCATCCAGTTTAAACTCACTTATGCCATCAATACATGCCTTTTCATTTAATCAGATGTAACTTGCCAAAAGGGGACCTCCCCAAAATTAGTCTTGGGGAAGGGTTTTTGTTTTTGTCTTTTAGGAGAATGAAGGCTAAGGAATCTGAAGAACACTGGACAAATGAGACAAGTGAAGAAAAAGGACAAATCATCTGTCCCAGGAAAAAGAGTAAAATGGCCTATTGGTATATCATCTACAAAATTTCATAAATCTTTCTAAATGTTTGTTTCTGCTCTTCTCTAAAAAATTAATACTCTTAGTCTTCTTGTAGTCCCAGTTCAATTAAAGCTTCAAGCCGATTTTGGAGTTGGAGAATGGCTCTCTCCTCCTTTAAACTCAAGCATGTTGTTAAAAGGGAAATGAAAACTCCCTGTATCATACCAGAAGAAAGAGCCATCTTCTGACATGGGACAGGAGAAAAACCAAATTAATTAAGGGACTATTCTATTACTAATCTCAATTCTTTGATTCTATTCTGATTCTTTAAACTTTTCTTAAAGTATGAATTTTATATCAAAATTTACAAGATAAATATATATATATTAAACTTTGTTAAGATAATAATGGTCATATAGAGTACTAATTAATTCTAGAGAAAAGGCTTCGATTAGCTGCCTATACATGTCTTGGTGTTCGAGTCTCTTTTCAGTTTTCTGCAGGAAATCACGGCCAGGCCTAACTTCAACTGAAATCTCCAGGAAGAAGATGGGGCCCCACAACGACAATTCCACGTGGAAAATAATATCACTAAGCTGACAAACATCATCTACAGATCAGCTTTGGACTGCAAAGTGCTTAGAGCAATTCTGAGATGGCTAGCTGAGATGATCCAGTTTCAAAGACTACTTGAATAAGGACTTGGGATAAACCCTGAACTTTGGCATTATGGATAACAAAGAATATAGTTACCTTTCCTAGAATTTGTCAATTAACCCCAAATTTTTCTTTTCAGAATAAAGATAACTTCACCCATACCCAGCAGGAAGCAATTTTAAGAATCCAACGCCCACATTCCCAAAGGGGTGGTGTGGGGTGGGTGGTTTTTTGGTCTTTTTATGGGTATTGGGTCTGGGATAGTTTTCATTGTTTAGGAGGGCTGGTTACAAGTTGTTGTTAAGGGTTAGGAAAAGGGCTAGGCAAAAGGTGGTTGTTAAAAAAGAAAAAAGAAAAGAAAAAGACAATTACTAGTTTTAAATACTTTACATTCAATTGGATTGTTTTATATTGTATACAAATTATTATTGAGATTGAGATTGTTAGAATATACCATACACGTATTTCTAATCTTGCTCGAGATATAGTATTTATACCATTCATTTAACAATGTAATACAATTTGCTAATCCTTGAATGTTAGTATTACCAACTATTAGGATATGTAGAAATGAAAATTAGTGGTTAGACATTACAATTGAACTTGTAGTCATATTAGGTGAGTTTTCAAGATAAACAGATATATTTTAGATAGACAGGTCATCTTCAAACCCTTCAGAGATCTACAGAATATGGCATTTAAAATGTTTTAATAACTTAAGAATTTTTCTTTTTTGCTATGACTATGAGACATGACGGCTCCTGGCAGTACCAATCTACTTCAGAGAAAATATGGGCATTGAAGAAACTGCATATGGAGTTAACTTTCATTGTGGCAAAAGTTAGCCACTGGACAACAAAGTATCCTCTAATCAACTGCTGACAAACAGGACAGACAGGACATTAAACCAAGGACTACCAATTCTTGCCAAAACAAGTGTGGTTGTGGCTTTACCAAAAGGCATCTTCTGAAGCCAAGACAATATGGCACCATCCCTGAAGTGAGTGACCTTTGCAATCTGTAAAAGGTACCGTGCCCTTTTCTTCGAAGGCAGCTGAACAGGGAGTGGGCCAATGGCTTCTGATGTGCAATGGAACAGCAGATGAAACAGTTATTCTTGAAGCTTACCCCTCTCAATAGTAGACTGGCGTTTAATAGAGGGATGTGGAGAAGAACAGGATGCCGAGATGAAGCCACATATACACAGCCAAGAACAATGGACAGCTGAATTGAAGAAACATCAATAATTTCCAGAATTTAAAATCCTGAATCATGACATGACACTAATGGAATTCAGGTGTTTCTGGTACATGGACTGCTCTCACCAAATGTGAGGTCAAACTGTTGACCTTGTATACATCCTAGTTCACAAAAGAGTCTGTCAGATATGCTAAGCCTATAGGCTGAAGATGATGCCCCAACACTTCGGAGAAACCTCAGGTGACTGTCCAGTTTCTGTCAACTCACATTTTTTTTTTTGGAAGCTGCTTGCATGCACTTCTTGTTTTTATTTTTTATTAGGTAGTATTATTTCCTTCTTGGGTCTCTGAGGGAGTTGAAGATCAGTTAGTTATAGTTATAATTATCTTTGTTAAGGATTTCAGAAAAACTCACTAAGAACTGTAAGTGTATAAATTTGAAAGATGTTATAAGACAGTTCCGTTAGCTATATAAGTTAGGATAAAAAGTGAATCAGGTACATTCTGGACTTACCAAAATAGGATAGATAATGGAATTATTTTCTCTGAATTTGTCAAATACAAATGGACTAGACATTGTTTAGGTATTTATTGTTTGTATATATGGTATATATAGTTATTGTACTTTTGTATATAGTTTTTCTTATATTAGTTATAACTTTTTCCTTTTTACTAAAATAGAAAAGGGGAAATATAGTGATATTTTATTTGTATTGAAATGTGATTTTATTTGTATGTCAATAAAGTTGCTTTGAGATCAGAGCAAACCAGAGCAGAAGCTGAGCAGTAGTGGGGCACGCCTTTAATCCCAGCACTTGGGAAGGAGAGCTAGGAGGATCTCTGTGTGTTCAAGGACACAGCCAGCATGGCAGACACACGCCTTTAATCTCAATACCAAACATAGAAGACCTGGAGGTCTGTACAAACAGGCAGTGACGAGGAGGTCATGTGGCTGGGTTTACAACCAATGAGAAAATAGAACAGAAAGTCTATAAATAGGACACACAGAAGTAGGTCTCTTGAGGAAAGGAAGAACAGCAGAAGCAGTGAAGGGTAAGGTTTTCCGCTCTTGCTCTGACCTCGTGGTTTTTAACTCTGCAATCGGTTCTGTGTTTCTTATTTAACAAGGCGGTTACATCTACAACCAATAGTTTATAAAACTGCAATTACAGGACCCTCATCACACAAGTCCTGTCTCTGGCCCTGGGAGGAGATTAGACATCCTGAATTTCTCAGGGGGTCATAACTAGATAATTATCTAGACTAGGCTTCAGGTAACCATACCCAATTACTGTATATTCTTATAAAGAACAAAGATATACCCTTTGTCACCCTCCTAATGCAATCACACCATACAGGCCTGCCAACCATCTACACAGGGATAAGCCACTCAGGAAAGGCTGTTGGTTATAGAGATTTTAGAAATAGTATGGAGCCTGACCAGGAGGACAACGATCCCTCTGGACATTGTCCACCTCAGTCCTCTTTACTCTGTAATAAACTCTAGCTGTCTTCTCCAACGTGTTCTGTGTGTCTTGTCTGAATTCTTTTGAAGAAGATCACAAGGACCAAGGAAGGGGTTCAGAGTGCAATCCCAGTTACATCTCTGTATCTCTCTCTCTCTCTCTCTCTCTCTCTCTCTCTCTCTCTCTCTCTCTCTCTCTCTCTCTCTCGTGGGGGGGGGGGTGGTTCAAGACAGGTTTCACTGTGTAGTATAGCCCTGGCTGTCCTGGAACTCACTCTGTAGACCAGACTGGCCTCTGCCCCGCCTCCAGTTATTAAAGGCATGTACCTTCACCGCCTGACTTGTGGGTCTCTTTCATGTGAGTTTCTTGGGCTCATCACTATATCTCCAGCAAAAGCCAAAACACTAGACTCTGCCCTCCAGCAATCCATTCTTCATTCACCTCCTTCCTCTGCCATCAGAGATTACAGGAAAAGTCTGACTCAGCCAAGAAAGCTCCAGAATTTTTCCAGCCTGATGCTGACTATGCACAAACATGGCCCCCTATGTCCCCTCTTTCTTTGTATCTCCTCCTGGATGGTATGTTTAAAGGAGTGAGAAGATAAAAGGTACTGCCTATAAGGTCTGCAAGCCTCCAGGTTAATGTGGTAGAGCAATGAAGGCTCTCTTGTGCTGGGGTGGGGGTTGAGGGCATAGTAGCCAGGGTGGCTCTGGGTCTGGGAGATATGATGTGGTATTGCATCCAACAGCTATGGTAGGCAGATGTCTGTATGTTTGTCCTGTTTTAATAGGTACTTAGAAGTTGTTTTACTAAGAAGCATCCTCATATCTGTGCACAAAATAACTAAAAGCAAGATGAAAGTCTGGCATCTCTGCTTATATTTTATGTCTGTCGCCCTTGCTTCTAGCCACCTGCTTGCTTCTGCACATTGGCACATGGACCACTCAGTGGGTCTCTATCTAGAAGCCAATGGTAGGTAGCTTCCCCAAGATACAGGCACAAGAGTGAGTGGGCCTCTTCTCAACTTTTACAGTGTCCCATTCCAGGCAAAGCACCTCAAGTTCTCTAGTCATTGTCCTAAATGTGTAATCACCTTGGATTCCAGGAAAACCAAAATTTCACAGGACAGACTGCTCCCTGGAGGAGGGCAATGATCCATGAGATGATGTTGCACCCTGCTGCATAGTTTATCCTGAGAACTGGTTTGTTCTTTCAAGCAAAAAGAACTTCTCCCAGAACGTTGCAACATACAGCTGAGTTAATGACAGGCAAGACCACACCTTGACCAGGACTGCTTAATTATGCATGCCTCTTGCCCATTGCCTCAATTCATGAGTGTGTGTGTGTGTGTGTGTGTGTGTGTGTGTGTGTGTGTGTGTTTGCCCACAGAGGCATCAGGTACCCTTCTATGTTACTCCACTCCTTATTCTTTTGAGGCAAGGCCTGTCCCTGAACCTGGAGCTCCAGTTTTTCCATCTAAGTTGGCAGCCACCAAGCCCCAGTGATCCTCCTGTGTCTGCCTCCCACAATACTAGAGTTACAGACATAATGGGAGCATGCCCAGCGTGTTATGTGAGTGTTGGGATCTGAACTCACATCCTCATGGTTGCACAGCCAGCACTTGTAACCACTAACCCATCTCTCCAGCTCCCTATTTCTTCTCTCTTTAAACCTGAAACTCTTACTCTGAACATAGAATTCAGGTCACCGACGTCATAAATAGCATAAATACATTTATGTCTTTCCACAGTATCAGAATTTATTGAATAACCAAAAATTCACAAGATACAGTGGTTTCATTGGCAGCAATTATTTGGTAGATGTCCATCTCTTTATGTGAGAATGTTGTACACTTTCCTTGGTCTGGTTTGTCTCAGAAATTCTTGGGCCTGATTTTTGCAATATAATTTTAATATTCTGTACTTGCTGGTTTTGTGTGTCAACTTGGCACAAGCTAGAGTCATCAGAGAGAAAGGAGCCTCAGCTGAGGAAATGCCTCCATGAGATCCAGCTGTGAGGCATTTTCTCATTTAGTGATCATTGGGGGAGGGCCCAGCCCTTGGTGGGTGGAGCCATCCCTGGGCTGCTGGTCCTGGGTTCTATAAGAAAGCAGGCTGAGCAAACTAGGAGAAGCAAACCAGTAAGCAGCTCCCTTCCATGGCCCAGGTGTCAGCTCCTGCCTCTGGGATCCTGCCCTATTTGAGTTCCTGCACTGACTTCCTTCAGTGATGAACAGCAATATGGAAGTGTAAGCCTAATAAACCCTTCCCTCCCCAACTTGTATTTTGGTCGTGGACTTTCATCACAGCAATAGAAACAAACTAAGACATATACCAATGTGCTTCTACAGTCTCAATTTACCTCAATAAATATATACGGTGGCACCTTTTCTACTTCCATGAATAAGTAATTTGTAAGTCTTTGTTACTAGAGTGATGCCAGACAGATGATGCTATTCATATGTCCATCTAGGTGTGGAGTCATCTTTTATTCTCAGATGTCAAAAGCTATTTGTTACAACTACAACCTAATCAGGAAACCTTCTGATGGCCAGCTTTCATAGTTCTGGAAGGTACTATGTAGGCTTTGGGGAACAAAAAGGCATCAGCAGTCCTACCCATCCCTGGATCCTGCATGCTACAATACTGTAGTAGTTTGAATAAGAATGGCCCCCATAGGCTCATATATTTAAATGCCTAGTCATCAGGGAGCAGCACTACTTGAGAAGGATTAGGAGGTGTGGCCTTGTTGGAGGAAGTGTGTCTTGAAGATGGGCTTTGATGTTTCAAAAGCCCGTCCCAGGCCCAGGAGCTCTCTCTTCCTGCTGCCTGTGGATCCAGATGTAGAACTCTCAGCTACTTCTCCAGCACCATATCTGCTTATGTGCCACCATGCTCCCTACCATGATAATAATGAACTAAATCTCTGAAACTGTAAGCAAGCCTGTCAGACCTACCAACCAGTCAGCTGGGTAGCTAGGTAGAGGTGTTTGGATTGAAGAGACAATGAAGAAGACAGAAGAGTCGAGAGGTCTGCCAGTCAATGCCGGACAGCCCCAAGTTTATTTCACAGCCAGCTTATACACAGTTTTGAAGGACAGAGGAGGAACAATGCACAGCACAGGCATTCAGCAACTATTTATCCTGTCTTACATCAAGGAGAGGCAGTTTCTTTTCTATCTCAATATACCTCTGGCTGGCATCAGTAGCCAGCGTCTAGCTAGATAGTGTGTTCCTTCTTGTGGGCTAATCAAGTCTTTCTCATAGCCCTTGAGGAGACTCTGTGGGCTAATCAGAACTTTCTACAGCCTTGGAGCAAACAAGCTTGAACTCTAGTGACTCAGAATAGACTTCAGATTCAAACTGGGAAACTGAGTCAGTTGTGGGCTCCCACAATTCCTCCTTTTTTATTTATTTTAAGACTCCACTGAGTCTCTCAGGTGACTGTGCCTGTCTTAGGCATTTCCTTACCACAAACCAATTTTACCCATCATGGGAGCATGAATTCTATCATTCATGTCCTGTCTTAGGTTGAAAGGAGGCAAAGAAAACTTACCCATCTTTGGCTACCAGCCTCTGGTGTTAAGTCAGAGGAATGTATGTAGTTTTGCGCTGGAGTTCCGAGCCCAGTCTCCATAATGAGTTCAAAATGAGTTTGAGCATCATAGGCAAACAGATTATGCCTACTCAGACACATGCTCCAATAGCTAGAACACTACTCAATAGCGAAGTAAATGATGACCATGATGGGATAGCCCCTTTAAATTGTTCTAGAATATCTTCTGCTGTTTTAGCTGCATCAAAATCCAATTTAGCCATTCTCATTTCTAATATCTTTTGATGTAATTTAACCAAATCTAAGGATTCATTAGAATCATTCCAAATTCCTTTAAGATGTGCCTTAACCCTTTCCCATCCAATATCACTTTCATTATACACAGAAGATGTAACATAAACCCATTCATAATTAGCATGACATTTTAAATGCACTAGCTTTCAGGCTTTGGAGTTCATCTCCCAAAAATTGTACCATATCATATAAAGCATTCAATTTATGTTCCAATTTTACATCAATATCTTCTTGAATCTCCAATGTCATAGAGACATTAATAGACAATTAATTAACAACCCCTGCTGTGTGAATGAAATGAGACAAAGCCACTGATGCCACCATAGTAGTAGCAAGCATAGTAACAAGAACTGGAATTCCTGATGTAACTAATCCAGCAACACATTTCTGCCTGCTTAAAGCTTTCTTAATTTCTTCCATTACTTGTAGCCCTTTATCATCAAACCATGGATCATTAATATATATACTGGTGATATAACAAAAGAAGGTTGTTTTAACACTATTATATGAACGTGATTATCCATTTTGGAAATACAATTGGTCAAAATGCATTTAAGACGTGATACTTTAAACACAGAACCATTCATAGAAATATTTGCTTCACAAACTAAAATAACATAGAGCATTTTAACACAAGCTAAAACAGTTCTTTTCAAAGGACAAACAGGTTTCAAACGACTGGAATGTCCTGCGAGTGTTCCCATGGCAGCAGCAAGTTTCCAAACCTAAGTTTGTGGAGATGCAGTACTGGAATATCAAATTCCAGCTGACATTCCTTGATTGCAAGATTCTGCTGTAGACACAGGATAAGAGTCACTATAATCTTTCTGATTTCCAGACCAATCAAGAATATACTGCTGTGCCCGTGTGAAGTTATACTTTAAAGGAATAATGCCAGTACATCATCTCCATAACAAAGTTCTGTTAGACTCTTGCAATTCTTTTGTGCATGAAGAAAATTATTGAGGGGGTGAAATATTATTTATTCAATTACTTTGAGGAAGTAATCCAAGGCATCCCTCCAAAGTAAGATTTTTTTGTAAAAAATACAGGGATCCCTTTATCAATATCCAAAATAAGAAAATTGTGAGCAATCTGGAACTCTTGGGTGGCAGGTTGATCTAAAAGCCTGGTATCATTAGTTGCAACCACAATTTCTTTTCCTTCCCAAGTTGCAGAATGTAAAATTAGTGGATCAGGAACATAGGCCCAATAGGTTTCACTCTGGCATCTCTGTCATCAGCAACATCAAGATCAGGATCTCTCTCCTCCATACACCACACCAATCTTTCAAGCAACCAATGAGTTTCATTTTCATCCCGTGAGAAAACATAAACATGCCCTCATCCCCATATTAAACAGGGTCGGGGTCCTTCCATAAACCAATACGAGGATTTTTCCATTTAACTTGAGCAAATTCTGTGGTGGTGCCTTCATGCCAAAATCAATCAGCTGCAGGTTTTCCAGCAGCATCCACATTTAAAAATTTTAAACAAGTAAGGTATGATTTAAAGCATTATATGGTGACTAGGGGTATAACTCCCCTTTCTTTAATTTTTGAAGATGTATTTTGAGGCTGCTGTGAGCTCTCTCAACAATACTTTGTCCTTGAGGATTATAAGGAATGCCTGTTTTATATTCAATTTGCCATTGAAAGCAAAATTGATAAAAAAAAAAAACTTTATTAATATATCCATATCTATTATCAGTTTTAATAACTTTTGGTATCCCCATATAGGAGAAACATTTCAGGCAATAAGCAATTACATACTTAGTAACCTCACCAGTTTAAGTAGTAGCCATTAAAAATCCTGAATAAGTATCAATTGTCACATGCACATATTTCAAAATTTTTTAACATAAGTGACATCCATTTGCCATAAATAATTAGGAAGACCTTGAGGACTTATCAGGGACTATGGGGGTCCAGCCCCTCGATAGTCCCCTCCCAGGGTCCGGGAAGAATCTTCAACCAGCTAATAATTAACCTTTGAAGAAAAGAAATGAGTCTATGTACACAAAATTCCTTAGTCGGTACATTTGTTATTCTGTCAGTTCTCTCTACAAGCTTATACTCTGCTCTCATTTTTAGCTCCTTTCTTGCCCAATTTCTCTTTACATTTATCTGCTGTCCCCTCCAGGTTCTGTCTTAATTCCTTCATTCTGTCCCTTCTAGGTTCTCATCCATCTAGTTCTTTCCCATATCAGCTCCTCTCCCATCTCCTTCTCTCTCATCTTGTTCTTCCTCGTCTTGTTCTGTGAGACCAAAATGAGCCATCTTAGAAATAAGACCAAGGACAGGCACGGGCGGGTGGCCCCCTAGCGGCGGCCTTTCTTCCCTAGCTCGCCGCCTGCCGCCTCCGGCCGTCGCGGATGCAGCTGCCCCGCCTGGGCTCGCGCTCGGGGGTGATGGAGGAGCGGCGGGCGCCGGCGGCATGCGATGGGGAACTGCTGCTGGACGCAGTGCTTCGGGCTGCTCCGCCGGGAAGCGCGTCGGCTGCAGCGAGCCTGCGGAGGATCGAAGATTTTACAACGTGCCCAAGAGGAGAACACTTGACCATAGAGGCCACTGACTGAGGAAGAAATTGTTGACTTACAAGAGAGGCATTATGATTTGATTGCTGAAAAACAGAAAGATGTGGATAGGAAAATCCAGAGGGAGTAAGCCTTACAAGAGGAGAAGGGTAGAAGAAGCTGCTGCCCAGCGGGAAGCAGCCAGGGCAGCCAGGCAGCGAACGCTCCTGGAGCAAGAAAAGCAGAGAGTTCCACAGCGCAATCACGCCGGCAGTGGAGACTGTCGAAGTGCAGGACCAGAGGACGACTTTGAATCTTGTTTGAGAAACATAAAGTCACAGTACGAAGTTTTCCGAAGTAGTAGACTCTCATCTGACGCCACAGTTTTGACAGCAAACAACGAAAGCAGCTGTGACTTAATGACCAAAACCAAGTCAACTAGCGGGAACGACGACAGCACCTCCTTGGACCTGGAGTGGGAATGAACAAGGAATGAATGGGTGCTGCTGATGAGAGAGCGCTCGAAGACAGAAGACAGCCTTCCGGCAGCGCTGAAGTACAGCACCAAGGAGGGCAGCAACCCCACGTCCGCCTCGGAGGATGCCAACGGGCTGGAGTGGGAGAATGACTTCCTCAGTGCCGAGATGGATGACAATGGCAATTCGGAGTACTCTGGGTTCGTGAATCCTGTGTTAGAACTGTCAGATTCTGCCATCAAGCAGTCTGACACGGATCAACAGATCCGGTAGGATGAAATTGTGTGACCTTATTTACCAAATGTTCAAAATTAGCTAGAATGTACAGATGGATGCTGAGCCTTTTTGTAAGGCAGCATAGGAACCACGTGACAAGTGCTTGTTTTCTTAGGAGTGGAGAGACACCTGAACGCTTTGGCCAAGTGCAGTCTCAACGTCTGCCTTCTGTGTCCCAGGACTGACTCGGCGATCTGACATATCAAACACTCATGGTGTTCTTGTTCACCCTGGTCAAGTTCTGCATCTTAAATTGTACTGTTTTACTTTGCTTTACTAAGCTTATTTTATTATAGAAATGAAAATCTGAAAGTATTTTGTGTTAATTCTCAGCAGATGTAAAGGCAGCCTGAGGAGGGATGGTTGGATTCATTTGGAAGGCTGGTCCCTTTGCCAGCAGCGTTCCCTTTGATGATTTCCTTTAGTCTTGTTAGCAGTTAGCAGGTAACTAGAGATGACCCCAAAGCATGCTGATGTGTGGGTTTCTTTGCACACCTATCACATACACATATCCTAATGCAATGTTCACTCAATCTGAATAAACGACAATAGGATTAAAGAAGCTTTCAGAGTTTGGGCACTTGGAGTTGGTAATAATTCAAAAGTAATACTTAACGATGTAAATTTAAATTTTTACTTCCTTTTACATGCCACTGTGTTGGCTTTAAATTGAGATCTTACATTTTTACTTTCTCTTTTTAAATTCTATATTTCCAGTGAATGATCTTTGAAAGATTTTACACAGAACGTAGTCTGTGAATGATTTAAGAAAACATTAAAATACGGGTATTTCAAAGCAAATTAAATCCTTTCTGATATGAAAGGTCCATTTATTGTATTGCCCTTTATTTTGCCTTGTAGTACAAGGTGCTCTGTGGGATAGAACTAATGTGTCGGTGTATTGACAACCTGTGTGAATCCATGTAAGGAACCAGGGCTGTGAAATGCTCCCGAACTGCAGTCCTTGGTTCGGCTGAGGACTGAGTCACTTTGGCAAGAACACTGTATTCTGTCTCCCTTGGTGTTCCTTCTCTTTGGCAGTGATGGTGCATGCTCTCAACAGAACAGGAAGGTCCAGGTGGAGGTAGTGAAGATCTCTCTGTACATGAAAAATGATGTGGGCCTTTCAATGTTTGAACTGCTGTACAATGACAGCTGTGGTTTTGTCGTCTTTAATCTCATAGGACTAAATATACTTTGATATGTAAATATACATTAGGTTATGCTATTATTTATATCTGTCTTAAAATTTAAATTGTAGCTGTGCCGTGAAAATAATTTAAAAGTACTCTATATTCACATTGCCTGTGTTAATGCTTTTTAAAGTTTATATTACATCAGATGTATATTTTGGGTTTGGCATAAGCTATTGTTGTAATTTTTGGCTTTTTGTTCATAAAGAATTTTTTGAAGGAATGGTAACTTCTCAAGGATTGTGAATAAACATTTTTACATTAAAAAAAAAAAGAAATAAGACTAAAATGCTTTCACCCTAAAACTAAGGCCTAAGACCTCTCCTTTTAGGTATAGGCCATGAGTTACTGGAATAGGCCATGAGTTATTAAAACCAGTCAGTCCAGATTCCAGAAAACAGGAAGTGTAAAAGTATAGAGTCACAGGTAATGACTGCCAGACTATGGAATGTCCTCTCCCTGGTTCCCTAGGTAACTGACCATTAAAATGTCCCCACCTGAGGGCAGCCAATGAGAAATGGTAGCAGGCAAACACCCCTTAGAAATAAGATTAAGCCATGATTTCTAGAAAGCCCCTACCTAAAAGCAAGCCAATCAGAATTGTACCTGTACTAGCACCCCTAAATGATGTAACCTTGTGGCTTTTGCCTTTAAAAACTGAGCTTGCAGAGAGGCGGGCACTTCCTCCAGCCCCCACTGTGTTGGATGTATTGGATACAGTCCCTGCCTAGGCTTGTATTGCTTTTGGAAATGCTTTTGGATATCCCAAATTAAACCTTGCTTTTGCATTCTGGCATGATCATCTTCGGTGGTCTTTCTAGGGGTCGTGATCTGAGTACAACAGTTCTTACCCATCTGGCTCTTCCTCATCTTCCATCTTCTTCCTCTAGTACTCTCTTCTAGTCTTTCAATCTAGTTCTTCCCCATCTCAGTTTGTTCCTCTCAAGTTCTTATCCATCTAGTTCTTCCATTCTCTTTTCTCTTCTCCACCCTCCATTCTTTGTGTTGTACCTAAGTCTCCCCAGAAACCAGTTATATCAAGCCCCTGGTCGAGCAAGGTCTCCAGGCTTGAATTCTACAGGGTCATAAAGGCAGGTAAGAATTTTTCCTCAGGCAGTGACCACCAGGCTTTCTTTTACAATCCAAAATGGGAGTGGGAAAAGAGAAAGAAGGTCAACTGAGTGCTGATGACCGGTTAGCATATCAAAAAGGGGATCTATGTGCTCAGTCTGCATTCCTAGAAGTGGTTAGGAAAGAAGTTAGGGGGTCTATTATTAAGGAGGGTCCAAGCTAAACTGTGTAAAGCTATCATTTAAAGTCCACCTAGGTAGTGTCTTCTTGTGGAATTTATCTTAAATCAGGAGACTTGCTAGTGGGCTGTTATCACTATTAGTCCTTGAAAGTGGCTAAGGGAGATTTCTGATTCCAGAGAAAGCCTTTCCTGAGGCTGTTCTCCAAATACCTTGAATGTGTATGTCCAGAGAGTGATTAGTCCACACTGTTAGCCCTTCTTAGGGAAAAGTCAATTGGGAAAACTATGAAGGCACACATGATTTTCATAACAGAATACAGCTGATATATAACAAGCCAAATAACACCAAAAATTCCTTGGAATTTGGCTTCCTCTGGAAGAATTCCCTGATCCCTCCAGGTAGTGACTTTGCCATAACCAGCTGAGTTCTTATGATATATTCCTGTGGCCTGCAACAAGGATTTACTCCAAAATGAGGTACAGTTAAATATTGAGGACATGTAGCACATTTCTTAACTATTTGGCAAGCAGTTTCTCTTATTAAGCCAAATTGTTTTCTTAAGCTAATACTATTCTGATGATACAAACCGTGTGATCACTGAGCAAGATCAACTTCAGATAAAGTGATCAACTGAATAAATTTATCAGCTAAAGCATTACCTTCAGACAATGGACCAGGAAGATTTGAATGTGCTCTAATAAGTCCTATAAAATATGGCAATTTTTTAAATGAATGGTATCCTGAATTTGTTGAAATAACATTCTTAATTGCTCATTAATAGTTTTAATATAAGAAAGTTTCTATAACTTGAAGAGCTTTATAAATATATTAACTATCTGTATATAAATTAAATAAATTATCTTTTTTAAGAACTTGAAAAACCAACAGCTCAACTCAACAACTTGAGCTGAATCAAAAGTAGTTTGAACTACATATCCTTCACCATTAATCACCATTAATAAGCTGCTTTCCCAATAGAAGAACCATCAGTAAAAACTAAAGCAGCATCTTTCACTGGAGTATGTATTAATACTTTAGGAAAAGTAAAAGAATGTATCTGAGTAAACTGTAATAATTGATCAGCAGGATAATGATTATCAAGTTGATGCAAAAACTGAGCAAAAGGAATTGCCCAACAATCATTATTTTGAAATAGCCAATCAGTTTGTTGTTTAGTAAATGGAACATTATTACATTTGGTTCCTTTCCAAAATACCTTCTAGAATCAAGCCTATTCCATTTTCCTGTGGCTCATGCTTCTCATGGCCATCACCTGGCAAAACTGTTAAGATTCATAACCCTCGGCTGTTTCCCATGATCATTTCATGTCTTTAAGACCTTTATCGGGGTTGGGGATTTAGCTCAGTGGTAGAGCGCTTGCCTAGCAAGTGCAAGGCCCTGGGTTCGATCCTCAGCTTCCAAAAAAAAAAAAAAAAATCTAATATCGTGTATCTCTAAATCTTTGCCAGGCAGTGGTGGCACACACCTTTAATCCCAGCACTCAGGAGGCAGAGGCAGGTGGATCTCTGTGAATTTGAGGCCAGCCTCGTCTCCAAAGCAAGTTCCAGGACAGATGCAAAAAGCTACACAGAGAAACACTGTCTTGAAAAACCAAAAAAAAAAAAAAGACCATTATCATCTGGGAGATTCTCAAATTGCAAGGTTTACCTGTCAGAGCAAGGTGCATTCTTGTGCATAAAAGCATTAAGGTGCAGCTTTAATATGTTATTAAACATTTAAATCCTATCTTTTTAAACCTTATATTTATGATATGAAATATCATATAGAAATCTATCCCAATCTGAAATATTTGAGGATTGTTGCCTCCTTAGTCTAAAAGGAGATACAATGAACAGATTCTTTGACTGTATTTAAAGATTGTTGCCAGCCACGTGGCTGCCCACTTCATGATGAAGTCTCCAGCCAAGATGGAGGAAGACCATGTGATTGCTGTTTAAAATTAAACAATAGTTACACACACACACACAGTTGGATCCAACTTTCATTTATATCCATACATCACGTACATGTCCACATACATACACATGTATATATTTCCATTTTTAACATGAACATTTTTCAATGAAGAATCATCAGCTATTTTTAAAATGAAGAAAACCAAAATTAGTATAATATGGTTAAATTCTAAATCTATCTTACAGTTTTCCTTCACATTCAGCATAGTTCACATCCCCTCTGACCTTCTACAACTTACCATTTGCCTTCAGGTCAGGCCCTTCCCTCTGTTTGCTCTTCTGGTTCAGCCTGACATAGACAAATCACTTTTTCCCCTTTCCTATCATTATTCAAATCTTTCACCTTCTCTTGCTTTTCAGACAACATGCAAATTTCCACCAAAGTTCTTTTTCTTGTGGTTTCTTTCCAGCAGTTTAGAACATTGCATAGGTATAACATTTCAAACAAGAATAGAGACATATAGATATATGCATATATCATAACAGAAAACTTATTTTGCATTAATATATTAAAAACCTGTTGATATGAATTCACAACGTTCCCCCACGGTTGGGCATGTCCGGCGGACCTAGACACTTCCACCTAGTTATTTCCAGTTCAAAATAGCCATTTCCAGGTCAAAACATCTCATGTGACTAGGACCCCGTGGCTTTGCGTGGTCTATGCACATGTGTGGAGTAGCCACATGAGTTCCTGTCCCACCCTTTATAAGCCGGCCTCTCTCTCTCACTTTCCTCTTGACCACGTGTGTTTCCCACAGGCCTGTTCATGTCTGTCTCTTTCTCTCTATCTTAATAAAAACTCTTCGGTGGATTTATTGTGTTTCAGGACGTTTCCTCACAGGGTAAGAGCGCCAAATAATTAACATTCTGGTGCCGAAACCCGGAAACCGGGGACTCTGCTCTGTACGCAACAGACCATTGTCCATTCGCCTGGCCGCACTAATTTGCATCCAACACCACTCCTCTGATTGGTGAGTTCCCCATTTTTCGGCTAGCCTCACTGGTTATTCTTGGAACCGGGGGAACCCCCAGCCATGGTCTTCACTGGCCACAGTCGGCCCCTATCGCAGGCCTAAATTTCTAGCCATCTCCCACATCTGCAGCTTGAGATATTCCTCGCAATTGGACCACCACCATCGGGTGCATCCAGGCTGTGTGGGGACCACACATTTTTCATGCTTGATGGAGCGGTTAGAGGTTGTTAAGGATTCCCTGTGAATCCTTGTTTCACACAGCGGGGCCCTGCTTCTCGGCTGACAAGCCGTTAAGTGGCCTGTGCCCGGGATCGGTCCTCAGCCTTGGGGACACCTGGGGTCTTGGCTCTGGATCATGTTTGGTTTTTTATTTTTTTTTATTTTTCTGCCCCTCCACTGCAGACATGGGAAATAAGGCTTCCAACCTGATCAGTCCTTCCTCTCCCTTAGGCTGTCTTCTTGAAGCTTTACTTAAAGATTCCTAAGCTTATCCATCTCTATACTGAGAGATGGCCCAAATATGCTTTAGAAAATAACAAAAAAATCCCGATATTTTATAGGAGTTATCTAATTTCGGCCAGCGAACAGGTAATGGAAAGAGTTGCTCTGTATCATCATTTTCTTCTTTCTCACTATTAAACTGTCTTTTCTGGATTCCTTCTCTCCTGCTCATGTGCTCTTAGCGATGCCTAAACCAGAAGATTCTCTGACTCCAGAATCTCTGACTCTAGATGCTGCTAATGAACCTCCACCTATCCGACCCCCACCTCCCACCCCTACTCCTAGGGCAGTTGTGGTGGTACACACAGGTAGGATTTGCTGAAGGAGGTGGAAGCAGGAGGATCACAAGTTCAAGGCCAGCCTGGGCTACACAAGGCCCTCTCTGTGCCCCCTTCCTCCCTTCCCCCTCACCCTTCCTACCTTCCCCTTCTCTCTCCCCTCTCCCCTCTGCGTGGTCTCTGTCTCTCTCTGTCTCTCTCTGTCTCTCTCTCTCTGTCCCTCTCTTTGTCTCTGTCTCTCTGTCTCTCTGTCTCTCTGTCTCTCTCTCTCCTTCTCAATAAAGCTCTAGAAAGACTCAATACAACAACTGAGGACCTGCTGACCGCTGCCGCTTGCCGCCTCCTCCCAGTGAGACCTTGAGACTGCGAGCGAATGTGCGTGTCCCTTACCTCCACTAGACCCCTATACAGCTACCCTGCTACCACCATGATTCTTCACAGTGAGTCTGCCATTCTCGTGGCTGTAGTCTGAGCTACATTCTTTGCGATGGACACCCCGGGGGTTGTCCTCAGGCTGTGCTGGCAACAGCAGGCACATTTTCACTCCTGATGAGGAGAAAAATGTCTGGGGTCTACCGGGTAGACCACTTCAGCACAGTCACAGCCCTTCCCATCCCTTGACAAAGAGGATGGCGAACTTGAGCTGATCCTTAGATCTCTCTCCATTCTTTGGGGATGCCCAAGATTGAAGTCTGATCCCGGTTTGTTATTTTAATTTTTTATTTTTCTCTCAGCTACAGCCATGGGACAAAGGGGCAGATACATTTACCACCTACATTGGCGGATAGGGATGGGCACCTGTAAACCTGGCCACACAACAGCGTCACAGGAACTTCTGCCATCAAACGGGCAAATAAGAGTTACTTTATCCCCAAGCTTTCTGTTAAAGCTCTAAACCCTTCTCCTTCCCCACTTCTGCGTCTGCCATGTGCAACCTTTTCTGTCTGACTTCTGCCAGCAGTGGGCGGGCTCAAATGGGCGGGCTTGGATGGCTTCTAAGACTCTCGCCCTAACTCACCTTAATTCCACCCACTCATTCTCAACTGCCTTAAGAAATACAGACAGGTCTGAAAGTGGCTAAGATCCATACAATTAAGTTTACAGTAGTCGGGATGGCTCCTAAGCAAAAAAAAAAAAAAAAAAAAAAAAAATCAGCTTATAGCTTCAGACAAGTCTTCCAAAAGGATCGTTTTATAGTCTGCCTACTGGCAGATCTTCCAAAAGTTGTCCTTAAGCCACCAATCATCAGGAAAAAAAATCCAAGACACAGAGTAAAATCCGTCTCTTGTTCCTCAGACCTCCCTGACTAAAAACTTAAGCATCTGAAGAGCAAGGCTCCTGATCCCACGGGCAAAAGAGTCATCTGTGGCATTTAAGGTGTGCCAGGGAAGAGATAAAAGCCCAAAAACAAAATTGCCAAGTACTGGCACTCCCTGACTACCAAAAGCTGTTGGGTGCCTGTTTTAAGTGAAAAAAGGCCACAGGCTAGCGAATGCCCTGCCAGGCCCTCAACAGCCTTGTTAAAAGTGCTGCCTAGAAAGACAACCAGTCAGCTGACTGCCCCCAGGTGCCAAGATGCATGGGTACATCAAGCTAAGACCTCCAGCAGACCTAGGCTTGGCTACAAACATGGCAGGGAACCCAGAACGCAGCAGGGAAGCGATCCGTTTCTTTCCTTCTGGACACCAGAGCCATTGACTCAGTCCTAGGAGTTTTAGGATGTCACTCCCCCTTTCTATTGTTGGGAACAGAGGACAGCCTTACTTACCTCACCAGATTTAATTTCACTTTCAGAGTTACTTAATGAAAAAGATTTACAGCTAAGATAAGAGCTCATTGTCTCACTTCAAAGTTACCAACTGTGATTCTCATGTGCGTACAGACAGGGCCCTGATCTTTGCCATGTCCCTAATTCAAAAAATAAATTCTCGTGCACCACAAGCTTTTCTCTTCCCAGTTCCCTGTTCTAAGTTACTGTTCAGCCAATGGTACAGGACCACCACAGAACCTGAGTCCAAAGATCATCAAGTAAGAAACTGTAAGAGCTAAAAGTATCTTGTCAGACAGAGGTTCCCAGCCACCCCATGAAGGATGGACAGCTGCAGGACAAGAGATGACAGAACTTCATCCCAGGACTTCAGGAGCCAGCCTCCCCATTTCCCCCAAGAGCCAACCGATGCCCACCATTCAGCCTGAAGCAGTCTTTGAGAGAAACGGCGCCCCATACCCACTCATCCACATTTTTTTAGAAAAAAACAAGTCAGGGATGATATGAATTCACAACGTTCCCCCATGGTTGGGCATGCCCAGCGGACCTAGACACTTCCACCTAGTTATTTCCAGTTCAAAATAGCCATTTCCAGGTCAAAACATCTCATGTGACTAGGACCCCGTGACTTTGCGTGGTCTACACGCATGCATGGAGGGAGTAGCCACATGAGTTCCTGTACGCACGCCTGTCCCACTCTTTCTCACTTTCCTCTTGACCACGTGTGTTTCCCACAGGCCTGTTCACGTCTGTCTCTTTCTCTATATATTAATAAAAATTCTTCTGTGGATTTGTTGTGTTTCGGGACGTTTCCTCGCAGGGTAAGAGTGCCAGATAACTAACACCTGTATCAGCGTGAAACATTTCAGATTAGCAACAGTTTTTCTTATCTTAATCAGTTCTCTTAAATGATGACAAGTATTTGTAACCGTTGAAATCAAATGACCAGAATCCATGTATTTTTTTCTTTTCCTGTGGAGGCAAAAGCATAATTTTTTCCAAAACTTCAGAATATGCAGGCTGGTAATTCAAATTTTTTTCCTCTAGCAGTATCAGGACAGAGGAGGGTTAAAGTGAGTTAAAGTTGGAAGTTGCTGGCTAGCATAAGAGACCTTGCGGTTATCACAGTGAAGAACTTGGCTTTGAAAGGAAAGGAGGTACAGAGTGTGTCCTTGGCTGCCAGTGTTCCTGAAAAAAAAAAAAATTAACTTTTCTGACTATAGTAATTAACAACTAACATCAGAGTCTCTTTTTGATGTTTGTTCAGCTTGCCAATTGTAGGAACAATCACTTTGCTGCAGCTTCCATCTCTGCCCTTTGGCTTCGAGAATGCATACCCTCACCCTCTGAGATTTACTGGCTGGCTGCAGACTTCTCCTGCTGGCCAAGACCAGCTCCACTCGTGCTGCAGGCCTCATAGCAAGACGAGGGAGGCGGCCCTTGCCATGCCTCTCTCTCCTTCTCTTCCAGGAAGACCAGGGAGATTAGTAGACAGAAACAAGTAACAGTGACATAGACATAAGAACCCGTGCACCAGCACTGAGACGATGGCCTCACTCGCTGTTAACGAGTTCCGTCTAACAGATGACTCCTCTGCAATGCATAAGCCACACCCGGCAGGAGCTGCTTGCTTATCTCAGTTCAGTGGGGACCCAGTCCCCTTCAACACATGGAACAGAACAGTAACATAGTAACAGAACACAGACCAACTCAAAGAGTGCTCACATTTACATTTACCAGCTACAGTGAACAGATCTGAAAGGCTAACGGTTTAAGGTCACAACCCACTTAATCTCTCCAGATGAACCAGTCATAGTCAGGAATGGAGTTAGGGGAGAATCTTGAGGTGTGAGAGAATCTTCATTATAATACTTAGCAGCCTCTTCCTCTAATTCCGCCTCATTATCAAAATCTAACTGGTCATTATCATCAAATAACTGTAAAAGCATCTGCTTAAAGCTGTCTCTCTGACAGAGCAGAATGTTTAGTTTCAGTTTTATTTTGTTCAGGAAACACTTTCCTGAATGAGTGTCCAGAGATTGAAAATATTTGTTGTGCTGGGCAGTGGTGGCTCATGCCTTTAGTCCCAGCACTCAGGAGGCAGAGGCAGGTGGATCTCTGTGAGTTCGAAACCAGCCTGGTCTACAGAGCTAGTCTAGGACAGGGTCCAAAGCTACAGAGAAACCCTGTCTCGAAAAAAAAAAAGAAAGAAAAGAAAAAAGAAAAGAAAATGTCTGTTGTAAATTTTTCTGGGCAATGCTTATCATAATACTGTTGTATCTTAACTCCAATACATCCTACAAATTCTAAAAATTTACACATTTGCTTATGTCCTACTTTAGTACCTCTAGCCTTTAAGATAGCTTTAGGTAAATGTACAAACAACTGTTTTCTATTTCCTTGGCCCATACTTATTTTTATACTTGTTCATGATTTTTTTTAATCACGCATCTGTTTTTTTATTTACACTTATTACTTTTACTCTTGAGTTACCTCACCACAGCTTCCACTTTTTTTCCTCTGTGGTGTCTGTCATGGACTCCTCCGTACCCACTCTCTCGCTGGGCGCCACTTGTCAGGCCTGCCGACAGTCAGCTTGGTAGCTAGGTAGAGGCGTTTGGATTGAAGAGACAAAGAAGACTGAAAAGATTCGAGAGGTCTGCCAGTCAATGTCAGACAGCTCCAAGTTTATTTCACAGCCAGCTTATATACAGTTTTGAAGGACAGAGGTAGAACAATGCACAGCACAGGCATTTAACCACTATCTATCCTGCCTTGTGTCAAGGAGCAGGCAGTTTCTTTTCTATCTCAATATACCTCTGGCTGGCATCAGTAGCCAGCGTCTATCTAGATAGTGTGTTCCTTCTTGTGGGCTAATCAGGACTTTCTCACAGCCCTTCAAGGAGACTCTATGGGCTAATCAGAACTTTCTCACAGCCCTTCAAGGAGACTCTATGGGCTAATCAGAACTTTCTTGCCTTGGAGCAAACAAGCTTGAACTCTATTGACTCAGAATAGACTTCAGATTCAAACTGGGAAATGGAGTCAGTTGTGGGCTCCCACACAAGCCTCAATTAAATGCTTCCTTTTATGAGTTGCTGTAGTCATGGTGTCTTTTCATAGATAGAACACTGACTAATACCAACTTATTAGGCAAGCTGTTCTCACTGGTGCAATAGGAGCATGGTGGTCACAGGTCACTTTCTGATAGGATTTGAAGCCTGTTCCACTGGAGGAATTTTATATTTATTTTATATATAATTTTATATTATATCTATTAACTTGATTAGAACCCCATGACTGAAGAGATCATAGTCCATTGGGGGGAAACTTAAGTGGTGCTTTTCTAAATGTCACTGCTTTTTATTTTATTTTATTTTTAGACAAGGTCTCACTATGAAGTCCTGACTGGCTTGGAACTTACTATGTACATCAGGCCAGCCTTGAACTCACAGAGATCTTCCTGCCTGTACCTCCTAAGTGCTGAGATTAAAGATGTATGCCACCATACCCAGGAAATTGCCTTCTTAATATTTCTGTTTATACCCATAGATTTGTGTGGCTCTCAATCTTGGTTGGAGAAGTCTCTTTTTGCGATGAGCAAAATACTGGTCAAAAAGCTAAAAGTCAGTGACTCTGTGTGCTTGGCCAAAGATAGGACACCTATAGCAACCTCCTCCTCACCCTAGACTCAGGGACCATCACAGAGCAGTATGGAAGAATGGAAGAACGGGAGGTTGGGGAGGAGCTCTGTGAAGTGCTGTATTGTAAACAGGATACGATTGTTGCACAGATTAATTTACAGCAGCTGTGGTTGCCTGCACAAGACCTGTACAAGATCAAGCTGATTAAATTCCAGCAGGGACGGGAGAGGGGCTCCCAAGACCCCACCCCTAGCTGAAGAGCTATTGGCAGTTGGTGGATGTTGAGAGAGGAAGAGTCGTTCTTCTTTAGGAGTGTGGCCTTTGGGAGGTCGCCCATTCCTCCATGTTGACCTCACAGCCATGCGCACTAATTGGAGTCAGGGATTTACTAATAATAACAACTTTTTTAAGAGAACATGAAGCCAGGTGGTGGTGTGAACACCTTTAATCCCAGCACTCAGTAGGCAGAGGCAGGCAGATCTCTGTGAGTTCGAGGCCAGCCTGGTCTACACTGATAGTTCCAGGACAGCCAGGCCTACAGAGAGAAACCCTGTCTCAAAAAACAAACAAACAAAATTTTTTTTAAAAGGACATGAAGTTGGGTTGGAGACAGGTTGGTAGGTCCTAGGAAGTTAGAGAGAGGTAGTGGCCCAGAGGCAAATGGCAGTTTATAAAGGTAGAGGGGGAAACCCTGTGTTAGGGTGAGGTGTTTATTTTAATTGGGCATGTTAATTAGGTGAGTCAAAGGGGGATTTTGATTGCTGGACTTCAATACTATGAAAGCTGGACCTCGGTAGTCAGCTACAGGAGGAAGAAGTGGCCAAATAAGGCAACAGGCCTTGGTGGCTAGCTTTAGGAATGTGATCTAAGGGTTTTTAGTAGGGCAGAGGGGATGGGGGAGAAGGGCAAGGCCCACCAGAGCCATGTTTGCCATGCTTGAGCCTAGTAGAGCCCTTCAGAGGTGCTTCTGACTGGTTTGTTCTTCATGGCTTGCTCAGCCTGCTTTCTTGTAGCACCCAGGACCAGCACCACCTACAGAGAGCTTGGCCCTCCCACACCAACAATCAAGACAATGTACTACAGGCTTGCCTACAGGCCAACCTAAGGACATTTTCTCAACTGAGGTTCTGTCTTCTAAAATGACTCTAGCTTAGGTAACAAGGAGGGCCTGGGGTGGTACACATAGATCTCCCTAGGAAGTGAAAATAGAAGAGATCTTCTGGGTGGACTGGGAGCAGATGGGGATGGATGTTTGAGAGACAGGGTGGGGGTAGAAGGAGGGGAGAGTACTGAAAGAGATGACTGGAAGGGGGGGCATTTTGGGGTCAGGCAGAAAGCTGATACAAGGGAAACTCCCATGAATCTCCAAGGACCCCAGCTAAGACTCCTAGCAATAGTGGATACATAGATTGAACTGGCCATCTCCTGTGATCAGAGGTGACTACCCCAATTGTCATCAGAGAGCATTCATCCAGTAACTGATGGAAGCAGAAGCAAAGACCCACAGATAAACATTAGGCTGAGCTCAGGGAAGCCTGCTGAAGAGAGGGAGGGAGGATCACAGGAGCCAGAGAGGTCAAGGACATCATAAGAATACCCACAGAATCAACTAACCTGGCTAACAGAAACTCACAGAGTCTGAACCAACAACCAAGAATCCTGCATGGGACCAACCTAGGCCCTCTACTTACATGTGACAGTTGTGTAGCTTGGTCTCCTTGCAGAACTCCATACAGTGGGAGCAGGGCTGTCCCAAAGCTTTGGCTGGCTGGGAAGCTATTCCTAAAACTGGGTTGCCTTGTGCAGCCTTAATACAAGGGGAGGAGCTTAGTCTTCCGCCATTTGCTAGGCCATGCTTTGTGGATAGCCATGGAAGGCCCAAACAGAAACAGAGGAGTGGATTGAGTAACCAGTTGGAGAGGAAGGGAAACTGTGGTCGGGATGTAAATAAATAGATAAAAGAAAATAAAAATTAAAAAATTACTCTAGCCTGTGTCAAATTGACATAAAATTAGCCAGCATAAGCACCTTACATTTACAGAAGAAAATTATTTAACATTAAAAAAGCAAATAGGGGTTGGGGATTTAGCTCAGTGGTAGAGCGCTTGCCTAGCAAGTGCAAGGCCCTGGGTTTGGTCCTCAGCCCTGGGGGGGGGCGGAGAAGCAAATAAATTAGCTCATCTACTTTTACTTAACTTTTAAACTCTATTTAAATTTTAAGAAAAAAAATAAAAAATAAATTTTAAGCTTTGCTTAATCTTTAAAACATGTTGTAAATTAAGACCTTTGAGAGAAATGTAACTTGAAAAAACACAACAGGGGGGCTAGTGAGGTAGCTCACAGGTTAAGAGCACTGGCTGTTCTTCCAGAGGTTTTGAGTTCAATTCCCAAGAACCACACGGTGACTCACAACCACCTATAATGAGATCTGGTGCCCTCTTCTGATCTGCAAGCATACATGCAGGAGAACACTGTATGTGTAATAAACAAACAAACAAACAAACAAATAAATAAATAAATAAATAAATACGTTTTTAAAATGCAAAAACAAACAAAAACCCACAACAGGGGAAGAACATACATATCACCTAATTGTGGCTCTCTCTCTCAAGGAGCCTGCACCCATGTCCTGGGGGTGTGTACTATCCTTTTCCTATGCAATTCTCTGTTCAAATATTTGATAATAAATTCACTAACAGCACTTCGTTCAGGTTCATACAGGTTCTTTTCCGGGGCATACATAGTTAAGGATCTGGCTTTATGGAAGAAGTCCCCAATAGGAAGGAAAATCCTCAGGCTACTGCGGACATGTTGAACTGTGTCTCCCTTCAGAGACCCTTCTTTGGGGTTTGTCTGGACACTTCTGAAACTGCTGGTGAGTTGCTCTGAGTTTCTCTTATCATCCCAGCCTTACTCCTCTTCTGTTTCTTTCCTTTCTCTTTTTGTTTGTTTTCTGGCTAGAGACACACCAAGTATTTAATGAATGTCCCCAGCAATCAGCTAGAGGAGCCTAAGGAAGTGTCCATACACTCGTCTTGGGTCACATAGAGGAGCACACAGCTGGCCTAGGAGGTCATCACTAAAGGGCTGACCCCAGAAGTCATCACTAAAGGACTGACCCCAGAGATGTCCTGAGCTACCCTTTGCCTTGACAGAAGCAGGGGGGTTGCCTAGATCCTGTTCAGAGGAACTGACTCTGGGATGAACCCAGAAAAGCTATTCTGGTTAGGAGGAACATTTGCAGATCCAAACATTTAGGTGGACAACTAGCCGCTTAAGACTCTGGCCTTTTGGTATAGGTGTTAAGATTCTCCTCTCTGCCCTCCCTCCCTAGTAAGCTACCTGAGTGAGCCTAAGTGTGGCATAGACACGCAGGAGCCCCTGGAGGCAGGAAGAGGGTGTCAGATCCCTTGGAACTAGTTACAGGTGTTTGTGAACTGTCATGTGGGTGCTGGGAACCAAACCCCAGTTCTATGAAAGAACATTAAGTGCTCTTAACAGGTCAACCATCTCTCTAGCCCCACCACCACCACCCACCCCTCCCCCGTAACTGTCTTTAGAAAGCTTTTAAGTGTCATGTAAAAGGAGCCTGGCCAGCCTTTCTCCAGGCACTGCCTAGAACCTTCCATGTCAGCCTCCAACTTTTCCTTATGTGGACTCTCTCTCACGATGTTTCTAGATTCTATTAAATCATTCTTGGGAAAAGGACCTCCAGAACATTTCAGAGCTGAAACAAATTACCAAAATTCCCATGGTTTCCTTTTTACCCAGATGTTCTGTGCTTCTAACTTTATCTTTAGAACTTTGACAAGAAGACATGATATGGCATCCTTAGAAGCTTCCAACACTCCTAGAGGGAAATTGGCCAACCAGCTGCAAGAATGCCAACACCCAGAAAATGCCCATATAGGACAACCAGTAGTGCTAGTCCAGGAGCAGGGAACTCAAAGTAAGGAGTACCTCAGGCTAGGCATTATGGGGCACGCCTTTAATTCCAGGACTCAGGAGGCAGAGGACAGCAGAGCTCTGTGAATCTGAGGCCAGCCTGGTCTACAGAATGAGTTCCAGGAAAGTCAGAGCTTTGTAAACAGATCTTGTCTTTAAAAAAAAAAAAAAAGTACCCCATTTTTAATAAATGTCTGTCTCATATTGTACTTGAATTTTTTTCCTTTTTCTTTTAGGTATACTAGTAAATAGAGGGAGAACACAAAGCCATGGGCAATCAATCATCTATTATTGACAACTAGCCTTTATGATACACGTTACATAATTGGGGGCACTTTAAAACAGATGGTAACAGAGTCTTTTACATATAACTCTGCTTAATCATAGTGTAAATTCAAAAATTAAAAGGCATGACCTAAAAACCAGCATCTCTAAAACTGTAACATGGGGGCTCTTTATTTTCTTTTATTAATTTTTGAGTACTTGGGATTAATCCAAAGATCTCACTGTTGCAGGCAAGTGCTCTACCACAGAGCCTAATGCCCAACCCTAATACAGAGGGTTAGTTTGTTTGTTGCAGATACTCAACGTCCTATAAAGCCAGTCCCAGATAAAGTCTAGCATTCAAGAGTTCAATGTTGGACTAACAGTGCAGCTCCATTGGGAGAGGGCTTGCCTAGAATGCACCTGGATTCAGTACCCAGTACTGTATAAATTGAGCATGGTGTCACATTCCTGTAATCCAAGAATTTGGGAGGCAGAGAACCAAGTATTGTGTGAGACATGTCCTAGGGGACATGAACAGATGCCTGTTCATCCCACATAGAGGGGCCGTGACATCAAAGTTAAGCCACCACAGAGGTCAGCCACAGGGTGAATGAGCAGCCACATAGCCAGGAAGGGAGCTTTAGAGGGAATAAGGAAGCCCCAAGTCCCAGAAAATCCTACCTAGCTCTGGTCAGCATTCAGAAGAAAGTCCAAAGAATAAAAGGAGAAAGTTACAGCTTTGTGAGGCAGGTAGCTCCAACAGAGCCTCACGGACGGCGCCAGAGCATCTGCCCAAAGGAGGGACTTCTGAGGAGGAGCAGTACACTCATTAAAGGAGTAGTTATTCCTCCTACCTCTTCCATGTGGCTTCAGGTGGGCCAGCCTTCCTGAGGAGTGGTCCTTAGCTATGTGATTGACTTACACAACTAGGTTAACTCTTAAAGGAACAGAGGCATGTCTCCATCCACAAGTGTATTCCATGGTTTGTTGTAACCAGAGGAGGGTGTTCTTCACCCCCTGAGGAGAGGAAATAACAGACCTCACCAGTGAGGATGCCTAGGCTTTAGATGCCGTCATCTGAATGAGAAACCTCGTTCCCTCAAGACAGTACTTGGTTGCATCCGAAGGGACACTAGCCTACTGGAGCATGTGGCTCTGGCTGGCCTCAAACTCCCCCCAAAGGCCTCTGTCTGCTAAAACTGATAGATTCATTCCTAAAATTAGCCACCAAGGTCTATTCCCTTTTTTGGCCACTTCCTCCTCCTGAGGCTGACTACCAAAGTATTGAAGTCCAGTAATCAATTACTGGATCACCTAATTAACATGCCCAATTAAAATAAAACACTTCATCCTAACACGGGTGTGATTATATTGTGTCCCCCAGTGTATTGTGCACCCTAATAAATTTATCTAGGGTCAGAGAACAGAACAGCCACTAGACATAGAGGCTAGAAAATGGTGGCACACTCTTTTAATCCTATCACTTGGGAGGTAGAGATCCATCTGGATTTCTATGAGTTCAAGGCCACCCTGGAAACAGCCAGGCATAGTGACACACACCTTTCATCCCAGGAAGTGATGGCAGGAAGCAGAAAGGTATATGAGGTTCGAGGACCAGGAACTGGAGGCTCTTAGGCTTTTAAGCTTTTAGGCTTTTGAGCAGCAGTTGAGCTGAGGACTCAGAGGCTTCCAATTTGAGGAAACAGGATTGGCTGAGAAGTTGGTGAGGTGAGGTTAGCTATGGCTTGTTCTGCTTCTCTGATCTTACAGAATTTACCCCAATATCTGGCTCCAGGTTTTCAATTAATAAGACCTCTTTAGATTTGTTTTACACATGGGGTTTCCCCCTTTACCTTTATAAATGGCTATTTGCCTATTGGTCACACCTGTGTCCTCTATCCAGAGGCAGTCCTGTGGCCCTCTGCCCCTCTCCCTCCTTCTCTTCCCCTTCTCCCTGTCCTCTGTCTCCTTTACCACCTCATCCTAGCTATTCTAACACTGACTTTCCCTTTTCCTCCTCTTAAAAATCACACCTGTAGCCGGGCAGTGGTGGCACACGCCTTTGATCCCAGCACTCAGGAGACAGAGGCAAGTGGAGCTCTGTGAGTTTGAGGCCAGCCTGGTCTACATAGTGAGTTCCAGGACAGGCACCAAAACTACACAGAGAAACTCTGTCTCTGGGGGGAAAAAATCCCACCTGCAAGCTCACTTGCTGCTGTTTGCTGCCTGAGTCACTTGAACTTTTCTTCCCCACTTAGTGAAGGATCTCTCTGTGAAAACAGGGGTTTAGGTGTGGTTTGTGCCTAATCTGGGGTCTGGGAAGAAGCCCCCACTGTTCAGAGGTCTCCTTCAGCACCAAGTAATATATGCACACATTCTGTCATTGACAGAAGTAGCAAAGAGCGAGGCAAAGGCCCTTGAGGAGTTCCTTAATCTTTGTGGACCTCCACACAGGTCAAACCAGATCCTTGGCTTTAATGCAGAAAATCATTTCAGGATAAGACAGTAGGAAGTGAGTTGGACTTTATTTAGAACAGAGAGCTGCCCATGGAAAGAATAAGGCACTTTGAGAACATGGATGTAGCCTTCGCAGAGGAGAGTCACATTTAAATGTCTTGACATCAGCTGTTAAATCCAAAGGAAACTGTAGTTCTCAAAACTCCAAAAGGCAGTCTGGATATTGAGAAAGCTCAGGCTGTACTACAGGAGGACTTCTGGTGGACAGATCAAAGCCAGCATTGCTCAGGAACTTGTGAACCTGGTTCCCCTCTACCAAAAGAAGTCATTTCCCTTATCACTGGCAGAAGGAACAAATGGCCATCTGTGTGGCCTATTAGCATACCAAAGTACATGCTGACCTCCAGGCTCCCTCAGTACCTGTTATACATTTCAGAGTCCAGGCTAGCATCCAAGCTCTTTTCACCTCCTCCCCTATCCTCAACTCCCCCATCCCCTCCTCAAGTTATTCATTCTCCTTATAACCCTATTTCTAATCTCTCTCTCTCTCCCTCCCTCCCTCCCTCCCCCTCCCTTCTCCATCTTCTTCTTCTTCTTCTTCTTCTTCTTCTTCTTCTTCTTCTTCTTCTTCTTCTTCTTCTTCTTCTTCTTTTCTCTCTCTCTCTCTCTCTCTCTCTCTCTCTCTCTCTCTCTCTCTCTCTCTCTCTACTCCTGCCTCCTAGCCAGGTCTAGTCTGCTAGCCATGTTTAGTTACCTCTTTTTCTCTCTACTCAGGACTCTTCCAGATGCCTCTGGCTGTTCCCTCTCATGTTTATAATGAAAACCTTCCCCTTAACCAGACCATGAAGCAGCCATGTTGTCAGTTTATATGCCAGCCATGAATAATATTTTGGGGGCTCTCAAATAACATCCAAAGGGTTGTGAAAACACTTTTCCTTTTCCTTCTGTTTTGATAAATGAGATCGTGGATGGCTCTAGAAGTTCCTTAAGATGAAATTACAATCTTATCAACTAAAACTAGGATCCACAAAGTATTTAAGGCATGTCCCATTACTGAAATTGGGGTTTCTGATGAGATTCCTAGGAGATTTCAGGTTGTTTTGATGATAAACTCTCCAAATCTAGACCTTGTCTCCTTTTGTGCTTTTGGTGACAATTTGTACATAAGGTTTATTGGAAATGCTTGAAACTTAAAGACTGAATTGAAGCCAGGCTGCGGTGGTGCATGCCTTTAATCTCAGCACTTGGGAGGCAGAGCCAGGTGTATCTCTGTGAGTTCGACGCCAGCCTGGTCTACAGAGCAGCCTGGTCTACAGAGCGAGATCTAGGACAGGCACCAAAACTACACAGAGAAACCCTGTCTTGGAAAAGACTGAATTGAGCCATAAACTAAATGGTTATTTGGAGTTATATGCCAAGGAAGCTCAGGCCATGTTTGGCAGGTTCTTTCTATTCCCTTTAACGTGGTTTGGCATTTATCTTTAGATTTTGTTAAACAGTTACCTAGCTTTGAAGTATTAAAACCAAGTGGATTCATCTTGGGATACTTTGCCACACCAGGCGATACAAATTATCTGCTGCCTAAGGTTTGAACACCTGTAGGGTGCTGCATTTGTTAGGAATAAAGATTACAATTCTTGGACGGAGTATGACCTCAAACTCCTGTAATCCTAGCACTGGGAGATAGCGGGAGGGAGCCTTGTTCAAAGCCATCTTCTTTTGCTACCCCCAAATTAAAGGCCAATCCTGGCTACATGAGATGCTTTTCAAAGCTTCCTACACTGGGAAGGCATTGTGGAATACACCTCTGATCCCAGCACTCTTGGGGGCAGAGGCAGGTGGACCTCTGTAGGTCTGAGACCATCCAGAAGTACATCGTTAAGATCTGTCTCAAAATACCAACAATGAAAGAAGATTGAGTTTTTTGTTGTTGTTGTTATTGCTTTTGCTTTTTTGAGAGGTCAATGTGACATTGGAATGTTGCCAGAGGTGCAGGGTCTGAGCCACTGGGCATGTTCCACACATTCAGTAGTAAGAAATCCAATATTCTTCTTCAGCCATCTAAGCTTGTGGACAAAGAAGCTTCCACAGTGCTCCTTTGACTCACCTTGGGTGACCTCCGATCTGCTGTTTCTGCAGAGATGCCAGAAGTCTTGCCACCTCCCTGTGGCTCCTGAATCCACAAGGTCAGTAGTTCTTAACCTGTGAGTCTCAACCATCAGAAAACACATATTTCTGATGATCTTAGGAACTGAGACATCGCTCAGTAGCAAAATTACAGTTTTGAAGTAGCAACAAAATACATTTACAGTTGGGGGTTCCTGAGACCATGGGAAATACATGTTTTACCATGGTTGCCAGCACTGCTGTTGGCCACCTTGGCTCTCCTCGGCAGTCCTTTCTGCAGAGCCAAGGCTGAGTCCCTGTACCTGGAGAACAGCCTTAGCTTCACTGGATTCCAGTTCCAAAGTTGCAGGGCTAGCCTGAGAACTCTCCTGTTGTCTCATGATCTGCTTTATTTTCCTCAGAGGTTCAGGGTGGGAGTGAGCACACCTGCTTCTTCTACATAAAGATTAAGAGCAGGGAGTGGAGGGAGCCAGAAAATCTGGACACCACAGGCATAGTCAAGGGGTGGGAGAACTCTGTCTCCTGGTCCTTCTCCACAGCACATCCAGTTGTGTCCACCTCCTGTGGCCCTGAGAGAATGTTCTGGCCTCACACCCCCAACTTTACCCAGCATTTCCTTGTTGGCCTCTGCTTCCTCAGCCTGACCTGGAAGAACCCACTCGGGGTTGGAATGCTCAGGCTTGGGTAAGGGTGGAGCCCATCCTCAGGAGAGGGACTTCTAGTTTAGAAAGGATCACACAGGCTGAAGGGTCCCTCCTCCACATAGTTCTAGTGACCTTGGGGCAGAACTGCTCACATGAGCTGAGAGATGTTCCTATCTGCCTTCACAGGACATGAAATGTGTGGGTCACTCATATTTTGTTGGTGCTTTAACAAATAAATATTGCATGAAGATCAGGGTGCAGTACTGGCCCCTAGAGGCCAAGCAGTGGTGGCACATACCTTTAATCCCAGCACTTAGGAGGAGAAAACAGGACGACATAAGGCAGGCTAGAGACAGGAACTTGGCCCTTTCAGGCTGAGGATTCTGTAGAGGAAGGAAGCCTCTAGTGGCTGGCTGCTCTGCTTCTCTGATCTTTCAGCATTTACCCCAATGTCTGACTCTGGGTTTTTAATATTAAGGCCAATTCGGGCTCTTGTTATACCTTTGCTCTACATAAAAGGTCAGTCAGCCCCTCCGAAGAGGCTGGGTCCTGATTGCCTTCACCAGTGTCCGCCTCCAGGGCTCTGTTGCGCTCCTAAGGTCCCGGAAGGGTTTTGTTCCCAAGTGAATAAATAAAAGGACAGTATGCTTCGAGGAAGGGGCTGACATGCTGGCTCACCGTTCAAGAGCAGTAGATGCTCTTGTAGAGGATCAGAATTCATATAAATAAAAAATAAAAACAAAGACAGGTGGTGATGTTGCTTGTCTTTAATTCAGGCACTTAGAAGGCAGAAGCATTCGGATTTCTGTGAGTTTGAGGCCAGCCTGATCTACAGAGCTAGTTCCTTTTTTT
The DNA here is from genome assembly GCF_903995425.1 of Onychomys torridus. Taxonomy (NCBI): domain Eukaryota; kingdom Metazoa; phylum Chordata; class Mammalia; order Rodentia; family Cricetidae; genus Onychomys; species Onychomys torridus. The sequence continues at coordinate 17,126,286 of NC_050450.1, read as the reverse complement.
TTTTTTTAAGATTTATTTATTATGTATACAGCGTGTACAACTAGAAGAGGGCACCAGACCTCATTAACAGATGGTTGTGAGCCACCATGTGGTTGCTGGGAATTGAACTCAGGACCTCTGGAAGAGCAGTCAGTGCTCTTAACCTCTAAGCCATTTCTCCAGCCCCCAGAGCTAGTTCCTTGACAGCCAGTGCTACACAGAGAGACCCTGTCTCAAAAATCCTAACTAAATACAAGTCTTTTTTAAAAAAGTTGATTGGAGATATAGTTCAATAGAGGGCTTTCCTAGATCCAATCTTGAGGACTGCAGATCATCATCACCATCATCATCATCATCATCATTACCATCATCATCATCACCACCACTACCACCATGATCATTATCATCATCAAGGACTGGCAGGGACAGCACAGCTGCCGCCAAACATGAAGGGTTTGATCACTGGGCTCTGCATGGTGGAAAGAGAGGAAAAAACTCTTTCGAGCTGTTCTTTGACATCCACACTCACGCCTTTGTACACTTGTTCCTCTACACACACATACACACACACACACACACACACACACACACACACACACACACAATTAAAAAGGCACGATGGTCAAGATCTATAATATCAGCACTTAGGAGGTGGACAGAGGGTTCACAGTCACCTCTGCTACATAGCTTGTTCAGGGCAAGCCTTAGTAACAGGAAACTGCCTTTAAAAATTAATGAACTATGGGGTTGGGGATTTAGCTCAGTGGTAGAGCAGGCCCTGGGTTCGGTCCTCAGCTCTGGGAAAAAAAAAATTAATGAACTAACTTAGTGTCACCACTCACCATTTAGCTAAATAGACTATCTGACTGTCATTCGGCTAAGGAGACGGTGTGACATAGTTCCAGTTCTCGTAACTTAGCTCTCTTTAACTGTAGGACTGTCATTTGGCTAAAGAAGCCGTGTGACAAAGTCACAGTTTCTGGTTGAGTGGACACAGCCCTACTTCCTCCTTTCCTTGCATTGCTTACAGAATAAAATCATTTGTACAATGGTTTTTTGATTCACTGGCTTGCTCCCTTGGCCCTCAAAATAGTGATGGTCTGAGATGATCTGGGAAAGGAAATAAGATGAAAAAATTTATTGAAAAAAGTAATACAAAACCTACACCTTTGAAAGTATTAATATTGATGAAATAGCTGAACAGGATGTTCTAACTAGACCCCAGAGATAGAGATAAAGACCAAAATTGGGAAAGTACAAAACAAAAAACAAAAAAACCCACAAATGAGTTCAGGAACATTTTCTGCTTATTTTGTAGTGAAGATAGTAATGCTTTTATAGATATAAAATGCAAATTTGGAAATTAAGAATCAAGAAAAAGGATATGATTTCCCATTATGAGTTAATCGTTAGAAGATAATAAAAATAAGAAAGATAGGAATGTTGCAGAAATTATATAGATATATAAATAGGATAGCTATAAAAGTTTAAAATACATGATAGTATAATTTGATAAGAATTTTTGTTTTGCTTATTATAAGTTAAGAATTAGTCTTTTAAATTCTAATTGTCTGGCAACAGTGACCATGAGGAAAAATTCAAGGCCTCTCCTCCCCCACCTAGTTAAACTTTGTCTGTTTGCTCCAGGAACTGTGGTCATTGAATTTTATGATTATGACTTTTTAAAGGATGTTTTTGTTAGTTATTTGGCACTCTTACCCCGCGAGGAACGCGTCCCGAAACAGAACAAATCCACAGAAAAGCTTTTATTAAGATAGGAGAGAAAGAGACAGACGTGAACAGGCCTGTGGGAAACACATGTGGTCAAGAGGAAAGTGAGAGAGAGGCCGACTTATAAAGGGTGGGACGGGCGTGCGTACAGGAACTCAAGTGGCCACCGAGATGTTTTGACCCAGAAATGGCTATTTTGAACCGGAAATAACTAGGTGGAAATGTCTAGGTCCGCCAGGCATGCCCAAGCGTGGGGGCACATTGTGAATTCATATCAGTTTTGATTCATGTTGGAAAAATAGTCACGTATTAGATATTTTTTAAATGCAAAATTGACTGATGTAATTATTGTTGTAAGATATAAAAATAAACTGTGGCCCTAGGAAGAGAGATATACATATATTTTCTCCTATACACTGCCTCCTAAGTGCTGTAATAAATAAAATATTCCTAGAGGCTCAGAAAAAGATTCAAACTGCTGTCCGGTGTAACTCTTTATATCGCCTGCTACATCCACCCTTCTCAAGTCCTGATCTCTGCTGGAGCTGGTCCCCAGCACTAACTAACTAACTGACTAATTAATTTATTAATAGTATAAATTAATTAATCGGTTGATTAAGGACTCTGTCCTCAAAAGACAGAGGGAAGGAGCCATTGGTCCCAGGCCAGGCTGGTAGGTTAGAGAGGAGCATCTCTGGTGAAGAGTGCTCTGGGACCCAGGTCAGGGCTTCCTGAAGGAAGGGCACTGCAGGAGTAGCACTGCAGGGGTAGCCCTGCCCCCTACCGAGCACCTGGAGTCCGCAGGCATTAGTTCCTTCAGCAGAATGGCCAGTGACTTGCAGAGCGGCAGGCACTGCCTTAGGAGTACTTGCCCCGCATGCCCAGCTTCAGAAGCTCCCGCAGCACGCCCTTCAGAGATCCGGTGGGCAGCTGCTGATTGTGAATGGCGGGGACCAGATGGGGATCGACTTTTTAGCTGAAGACTTCAAGGCCTACTAGAGTGCTCCAAAGCAAAGCCTGTCTTGCAGCCAGGAGCGCTCACCTGACAGGCTCCAGAGACAGGATGACCCTGTGCTGACCTAGGCAAGGCTAAAGAGCTTCTGAATCCCTTGTTGAAGAAAGTTTCTGCACTTCTGACACCTGCGTGGTCCTTGTCACTAAGGGATTGCCCAGGACATCCTGGACCTCATCTCAACTGTCCTTTTTGGGCCCTTCAGGCTCCCTAAGCAGGGGTTTGGACAGGAAGGATACATTCTAGGCAGAAGGTCCCAAAGTCCTGAGAAAAAGAGCAAGCCAAAAAGCAGTGCTCAGACTGCAGGGTGTGCTTAGGGTGGAAAAAAGCAAGCCTTCCCCTTGGTGGCAGGGACAGTCTTACAAAGACTGGCAGAGCTATGTTTGAACTGGGATGGGGGAGGGTCACTGCCCCTCACCTCTCATGGTCCATAACCAGCCAACTCCTCCTCTGTCTTCTTGGCCTGGTCTCCATCCTCCCTCACAAAGTAGAGGCTGTCTGGGAACAGGGTCTATTTATTTTAGTTTCATTAATGTATTTATTCACTGTGCAGGACTGGAGCTTGTAGATACTGGTGGCTTTCCCAACACCGTAGCTCCCCACAGACTGCTACCTCCTGTCTCAGTCAAGGGAGTGGCTAGGACTACAGACTTGGATAAAGCACTCAGCCTGACTAAGACAGTCACCTAGGGGTTGGTTTGGTTTGGTTTGGTTTTTTGAGCGTACATATCATGTAGCCCAGGCTGTCCTCATACTCAGTGTGTAGCAGAGGATGGCCTTGTATTTCCTGATCTGGTCTTCCACCTCCACCTCTAAGTGGGATTACAGGCACAAACCATCACCTCTGGTTTTATGTGACATTAGGGATGGAATCCAGGCTTCATATGAGCTAGGACGGCTCTCTGACAATGGAAGGGTACCTCCAACCGGAGTGTGACGTCTTTGCCTTAGCTTGGGGTCAGGAGTCAGACTTCCCAGCTACACCTCTATTTCTATATGCTATTGTTACTGTGTAACCCAGGACAAATTTCTTTGTCCTATGTGCCTCAGTTTCCTCAGTTCCTCATAGGTGGGGGGATGCACTGTCTTTCTGTGTAGCCCTGGCTGCCTAGAACTCACTCTGTAGACCAGGCTGGCCCTGAACACACAGAGATCCACCTGCCTCTGCCTCTGAGTTCTTGGATTAAAGGTGTGTGCCCCCACACCCAGCCAAGTCTTCCTTTTATAAGTGGGTCTGTGGGGACGTGAGGAGTGCCTGTCCTCAGTGCTCTCTGGCTTGGAGCTCCCTCCTCCCTGGATCTACTTAGCTGATTCTTCCTCTTCTCTGAACACTCAGCTGAGATCCCATTGCCTCCAGGAAGAATCTCTGAGGCTCTCTCAACCTTGCCTCACCTCTGGCAGGTGCTTCCCACATATCCACATGTACATACTTCAGTAATGCAGGCAACTTGACAGTCACCAGGAGCTTCTGCATTGACCCCTATGGGCAAACGATCCCTCCACTGGACCCCAGGCCCTTTTATGTGTGTGTGCCTATGTCCATGTGGTGTTCATGTGATGTATATGTTTGTGCGTGTAGGCACAGGTTGAGGTAAGGTACACACTTTTGTAAGTCTGTGCATATGTAGGCCAGATAATAACCTTGAGTGTATTCCTGCATTACTCTCTGCCTTATTTTGTGAGGCAAGATGTCTTTGCTGAAGATCTTGCAGATTTGGCTAGACTAGCTGGCCAGTGAGCACTGAGGATCAGCCTGTCCCCACCCCTCCCCTTGCTGTGGATACAGACTTGCACCAGCTTTTGTGTGGGTGCTGGGGACCCAAACTTGGGGTCTCATTCTTGCACAGCAAGCACTGAGCCATCTCCCCAACTCCTCCAGAGCCCCCCTTTTATTTTGATCTCTCAGTGCCAAGAAGAGCCTGTTTAGTGAGAACAAGCTGTTTAGTGGCCTCCATGAGGCCCGCTGCACAACCAGAGAAGTCTGGAACAGTGCAGGGCCAGCGGAGGACAGCTGAGTGTGTACCAGGCACAGCGCACAGCACGCAGCGCTGGTCTAGCGCGCAGAGGTGGTCTCTGAGCTGACATCTTGGAGGTTGTAGCCTAGGGCCAATGTAGGTGGTGCGAGTTCTTCCTGACCACCCCTACCCTTCAATGCGTTCACAGAACCTCCCCAGACCCAAGAATCCCACTGGGACACAGAGTTCATGCAGATGCTGTATTTATTAGTGGGTTCACTTTAAGTAGAGGTGGGTTATCTGACACAGACCACTTCAGCTTGGGTGGCCGTGTGCTTTACTCTGTACAAGACTCGTTTGTACTTTTCCACACAAACTGGATGGCCTTGAAGCCGCCCCTTACATAATAGCCACAGAAGCCCTGGAGTACCTGGCCAGGCTTATTAGGGTAATCGGAGAACTCGTATGAACCTTTAAGGGACCCAAAGATCTTATCACGTAGTGCGGTAGTATATAAGACTATTTGACATAAAACGTGTGTGTGTGTGCCATAGGCCCCATTGATGTGTTCATCTTCATTCAGTAAGAATTCCACAGGAGTCCCATCAGAAAAGCCGTATAGTAGACCCCAGCTCTCTCCATGTCTCACCTGGATACTAGGAAAGAGGACAAGCTTTGAATACTCACCTAGACACAGCATGACTCGCCTCCTGGGGTCCTTGGTGGCCCTCCTGCTCTCTTTTGGCTTCTTGAGACACACTAGCCTCTCACTCTGGGGAAGCCAGCCTCAGATACTGTGCTCTGAAGCTCATCACTCAGCCTGTTGGGGACTCAGTTCCCTCACATGCACAGTAGACATCATAAGCAGAGCAGAACTTGGGAACCCGCTCATTGAGACCTTCAAAAGGAGCTGTCACTGTCACCGGGAAGTTGACCATGGCCAAGCTGGGACTTTCTCAACCTAGGTCACTTAGAAGACAGCAGCAGATCACAGAAGAACAGGTGCCTTCCATGCCCCTAGGTGACTTCACCAGCCCACCTGCTGAGTTCATCAGCATCCTCGTCTTTGGTAGCATTCCAAAGCTTTCTCAGCCCTGCCCACACACTCTCTTCAGTTTTGCTGACTCTTTCCTTCTCCATATCTTATGTGTCTGACATCCTTTAAGCACAAAGCAGAAACCCACTCAGGCCTCAAGGAGGGTTGTCCCCATATGAAAGGCCTGACTCTGGATTTCCTGCTTCCACTGTATCTCACCACTAATATTCAATCTGAGGTCCCTGTCCACACCTCTCAGACTCTGACCTGGCCGGTTAGATTTTGCTCTCAAGGGTTGGGACTCAGGGACTCTTTGTGGTCGACTTGAGTAGGGAGAAGTATCTTCAACTTTCTTTGATCAACTCAAGAGACAACAGCAGGACTTTCCAAATGGACTCAGTAAGAATGGGGCTGTATTCAGGAGAGGTAGCTGGGGAGAGGGACAAACCAAAAGGTTTGGCTAGTGGCTCCGTGACTCTGAAAGTCAAATGGCTTTAACCAGCCACTGGAAGCCAGATGGGGATTCTGTGGGAAGACACTGTAAGTGGACCATATACTTATAGATGGGTTTCTGAAAGCGTGGGAAAAATTGTGACAGGACACGGTGGTAAGAGCCATGAGCCTGATTGTACTTACCCCATAATCACGTTACGCCGAACATAAACCACAACTCCTGTTAAGTTTTTTCCTTCAGGTATGGAAGTACAGAAGTGTGTCCCAGTTTTTGTGCCATAGTATTCTGTGTGAATGGAAACACAGGAAGGAGAAAGCCCACTCGGGCATGTGGAGGGCCTGTCAGCCCAACCGTGAAGCCAGGTTGGGTTTAGCCTGTGGTGAACACAGGGAAGAGTCCCCTTGTCTTCTGGGTTGAGAGAGATGAGGTGGCCACCAGGGAGAAGGGCAAACTCCAGAGTTGACTTACCATTTGCGGAAAAGGTGGGGGTCCCCAGGATGGCAAAAATCAGCAACAGCAGCATGGTCTCCAGCTGAAACATCTCAAGGTCTGAGTGAAAGAACACAGACTACCTAAGTCCTAGACAAGGAACCAGCTGCACTTCCGCCATGCCCATCCCTGGGAGCTGTGCACCTTACCTGGCTGGGAGAAATCACCCTGGGTATCTTGTGCCTGGACCTTCTTCCTTTCCCCTTATATGCTCCTGGAGTCTATTGGGCCCCTGTCCAGAAGGAAGGAGCCACAGGCCACCAGAGGGACAGGAAGGAGCTGGTGGGGGGCTCTTCCTGGGGGAGTTCTCAAAGCCATCTGGGGAGGCTCCCGGACGCACTGTGTTTGCCGACTTGGCACTGCTGCTTACATCAACAGGGCTGGTAACAGTGACAGGCATTTGTTTCTATTGTCATCTCTGGGTTCTCTCCTGAGCACCCGATCAGAACTTGACCTTAGAAATGGGGGAGCTTTCCTGAGAGCCCTTCCCCAGCTCTGCCAGGCAGGTTTCAACCAGCTATGGGTGACAGAACACCTGGTCTAAGACACTCTACAGAGCAGGCCCAGGCCTTTGTAGGCTTAGGCAGCCCCTGGTCTGGCAGACTTCCCAGAGCCCCTACAAGCTCCCTGCCGACCTCAGCGAGCCAGGGACAACAACCTTGTTCCCTCTGTCCTGCTTAAGGAACAAGGGACACTTAGTCAGGAGTTGCTTGTCCTATCACTCTGGTACCTGGGGTGCTCTCCCTCATAGGCTGGATTTAGGGACAGTAAGGATGAAGATGTGTAAGGGACTCAGAGGCCATGGGGGTAGAAAGACACACTAGACATAACGGGAGCCACGATTAGAGGCAGAGGGTGAGAGAGTGTGAGCTCTTGTCCAATCCAGCTGACAGCACTTGGGACCAAGCTGAGGGGTGTGTGTGTGTGTGTGTGTGTGTGTGTGTGTGTGTGTGTGTGTGTACTTAGGATTGAACCTGGACCACCAATACATTTGGCAAATGCTCTACCACTAAAAAGATCCCTTGGGACTGGAGATGCTTTGGTGCTGGGAGTCCATTCCAGGTCCTCTGGAAGAGCAGCCAGTGCTCATGGCTGCTGAGCCACCTCTCCAGCCCTTTATTCCTGTTTTTGAGACCATCTGTCACTGAACCTGGAGCACACTGATTCAGAGTGGCTTGTCCTCAGGCTCCAAGGACCCTCCTACCTCCCCACTTCCCTGTGCTGGTGTTACGACCGTGCCCTGCTGCACCCAGCATTTTGGTTGTTTGTTTGTTTGTTTGTTTGTTTGTTTGTTTGTTTTTGTTTTTGTTTTTTCAGAGTTTCTCTGTGTAGTTTTGGTGCCTGTCCTGGATCTGGCTCTGTAGACCAGGCTGGCCTTGAACTCACAGAGATCTGCCTGGCTCTGCCTCCCAAGTGCTGAGATTAAAGACGTGTGCCACCACCGCCTGGCAACACCCAGCTTCTTTTATGTGGGTGCTGGGAATTGAACTCAGATCCTCATGCTTGATGGCAAATGCTTTACCAACTGAGCCATTTCTCTGTCTCTTCCTCAAGTCCCAAGAGCCCCTTCTTTATCTGGATAGTGGTATTCCTCTCCAGAGCTTAGGTCCTGTGTAGCTTGCTCTATTTCTCTTTGTCTATCTATCTGCCCCTATTCGGCCCCTTCTTAAAGAAAGACCCATAAAAGGAACACAAAGACCCATTTGTTTTATACCATCATTCCCAGACTTCACCTCAGTGATTGAAAAAAACAAAAAACATTTGAATGACCTGGAGAGATGGGAGGGAGTAGGATACTAGAGGAAATAAAGGCTGTTTGATACCCCATCTGGAGCAGAGAGCATCTTTAGGAACGGTATCCTCAGGGTCTCTGGAAATAGTACAAGGTCATGATTGTTGACAGAGTGTGGAAGCCAGACTGATGCCCAGCTTCCAGCTTCCTACTCGTGAGGGATGTGGTGAGTGAGCCTTGTTCTCCACTGTGCTTCTACCCTCTCATCTGTCACGTGGAGAATCACAGAATCTCCCCTCATGTTGCTGTGAAGATCCACATTAATTTTTTTATCAGATGCTATGCTGTGTAGGTCAAAGCCATTTTCTGGAAAGGACGAAGTCCTAGAAAGAACGAATTCATGTCTCTAGGGTGACAGAGGGCCAGTATCATGGTGACCCCTACTCTGGAGCCATGGGGGGGGAGCATGAATCCTTGGTGAACAGATTGAGAGCAAGTCTCAGCCTCTGTTCACCCATTTTTAGTTCCGCTCATTCTGATTCATGATGCCCTTTCATGGTTTACATCGTTCCCTTAATGACAGTTTTTGCTGGCTTTTGAAAAAAACAAAACACTTTATTCATTGGAAAATCATGAATAAGAATTCATCAGAACAGGGAGACCTGCATCCTGTGGACACAGTTTTCCATACTCATCCCTTCTCTTCCCTTCCCTTCCATGCCCAACCACCGTTCTGAAACTGATATTTTCTGTTGCTTACTTACACATGAGACCTGCTTTCTTGAGTTTCTGTGGGTGCCAGCGTGCAGCAAAGCTTTCCCCATCTGCCTGCGCCTTTGCCTGATGCTGTTGCACCCCACTCACAAGTCCACCACCAGCTTCCTTACTTCTGGGTGGCCCCCATTTTTGAGTGAGTCTCCCCACTCACCATCTGCTTTGCTCCTGTCTGTCCCCATGATTCTGCACCTGCTTCCGGTTGAGGCCCTTACAAAGGGTTGCAAAGAATGACCTTGTTTGTACATAGACTGGCCCTTGCCAGGAACTAGGGACACTGGTCTCATAGGGATGACAATGAAATGGGCTGCGGAAAGCCAGGAGTTATTAATACCTACACAAGAGATGGGAAGAATAGAGACTCTAAGGTCAATGGAGCCTGTCATGTTTCTGAGATAAGAGTGCATTTCATGTGTTCTAGTCATCAGAAAAGTTTTAAAAAACAGAAAAATATTTTGTGACTCATGAAAATTTTAAGGGTTGAAGTGATGGTTCAGTGGTTAAGAAATGGACTGCAGCCAGGCGATGGTGGTGCACACCTTAATCCCAGCACTCCAGAGGCAGAGGCAGGAGGATCTCTGTAAGTTTAAGGCCTGCCTAGTCTACAGAGTGAGTTCCAGGACAGCCAGGGTTGTTACACAAAGAAAAGTTGTCTTGAAAAACTAAAAAAGGAAAATAAATAAATTAATTAATTAATTTTTTTAAAAAAAGAAAGAAAGAAAGAACATGGACTGCTCTTACAGAGGACTTGGGTTCTGTTCCCAGCACCCACAGCAGGTGGCTTACACTCTGGCTCCAGGAGATTGGATACCTTCTTCAGGCCTCCAAAGATACCTATACTCACATGAACATTCCCCCCAAGTGGACATACACAGGTACACATAATTTAAAATAAATCTTTCCTTTTTTGAAGACAGGGTCTTACTATGTAACCCTGGCTGGCCTAAAACGACATAGACTAGGCTGGCCTCATAGTTTCAGAGATCTGTCTGCCTCTGCCTCCTCAATGCTGGGATTTTTCTGACATGTGTACTACACACTTGCCATATCAAAAAAAAAAAAAAAAATGTCTGTAATCCTGATGCCTTCCTTGTCCCCAAGATCAAGAGTTGGGGCCCTTGCCTGTTACCTGCAGCTGCTTTGACTCACAAAACATACAGTTGTGTTGTCTGGTCCTCCACACAGTCTTCTGACCCTATAAATTCCATCTGGGGTCCAGTGAGATGGCTCAGTGGTTAGCGGTGCTTGCCATGAAGTCTGCCAACCTGAATTCAATCCCTGGGACCCACACGGTTGGAAGGAAAGAACCGATTCCTGCCCAGTCCTTACCCTGGAGCAATTCCAGCCCTGTCCCTGGTTGGCCAGACAAAGCAGAGGGTAAGGGGCTCTCTTTAATGGGGCCTAGGAAGAGCCCTCTTACCCCATATCTGCGCTTGGTTAAGAGTACTGAGCTGCCTCCCCAGGGAGGCTCATAAAGGCTTCAACTCCACTGAGGGATGCTGCAGAGGTGAACACCCACCTCACTCACCCTCCCAGCCCTCCTTACACCTCTACTCTGCAGACGCAGTGGAGGCTTGGCTGGGGACGGGCAGCAGATCCCCTCCTGATGCCCAGGAGGATCTTTGGGGACGTGGAGGCGGAAAGGCCAATGCTCTTGACAGACACTCTCTTGGAGCCAGGGCCCGGAAGGGAACACAAAGGGGGCTTGTATTCTGTCCTGGTCCAGCCCAAGGGCACTTCTGTGGGTTCCCTGTAACTTCAAGTGCTAAAAGGAGGGTCTGTCTGTCTGAGATTCAAGGAAGTACCCCTTGAGTGGAGGGTGGAGTAGAAGGAACAGACAGTGGCTAGCCTGGCCAGAGGGAATTGTGGGACTTGCCCAGTGGCACAAATGAAAAACATTTTCATACTGTTGGTATGTGGTAATGGCTATCACACTTTCACACACCTCCACATGAAAATACACACTCACTCAGCTACACCCACACTGAACAGGTTCAGTCCTCACACACACAGCTGGTGGTGGGGGTCCAGTCCCCAAAGAGTCTTTCTCTGTATCCCCTTGGCTAGAGAGCTGGCCTTCAGCCTACACTAAGGAGTGCTCAACACAGGCCTTTTGTCCCTCAGGATCAGGACTCCCCCAAAGTGGGATTTCCTGGGCATTAATCAACTGCCCTGGGCACAGCCCAGCCTGCATGGTGCCAGGGACTGGAACAAAGAAGCCTTCTCCTTAGACAGAGGTGGGCCCTAGGCGGCTGAGTCCGTGTGTGGCAGGAGGTGGTCATAACACCTGGCTCTGTCTCCTGCCTCTCCTGATATAGGACTAGGAAAGACCCCTCTGGACACTCTGGATGAATAGGGTCTCCAAATGCAGCCCACTCAGAGCCAAATCCACAGCCCCATGCTGGCCAGCTACAGGACGCTTCTGTCCTCGCTTGGAGGCTAGATCCTAGGTCTCTGGCTCTAATCTTGGGCATTCTGGCCGGAGTGTGATTTCTAGGGTCAAGGAGGAAGCTCTTCCACATACCCCCAGCTGATCCCTGAGACCACAGGAACCAGAGGAGACTGATGGGAGGGAAGAAGGATCAGAAGCCAACTGGCATATCTGTACAGGGAAGAACAGAGGCTGTCCTTGTACATGGACCTGAGTCAACGCTGCCAGGAAAAGACCCCAAGAAGCAGCCAGGACTGGGAGACAGCTCATTTCTACATTACTGAAATACCCAGCAACCTTCACCAAAACCCCTGCCAGGTGCCTCTCTCTGTGCTGAACATCTTTGCTACACTCTGACCCAGAAAGCTCAGCACTTTATTAGAAAACCAAGGCACCAATCGCGTTCATTCCCTCATCATTAGCATAATCAAAATTCCATCTGGGGTCCAGTGAGATGGCTCAGTGGGTAGCGGTGCTTGCCATGAAGTCTGCCAACCTGAGTTCAATCCTGGGACCCACACGGTTGGAAGGAAAGAACCGACTCCTGCAGGTTGTCCTCTGACCTCTACAAAACACCACGAGGAAGAGCACATTCGGCTCAGAGCTGCGTTATAAGAGGCAGGAGAGGCCCACCTCCACCCTTGAGTGAGGGAGGGTGTACTCCTGCTCTGAGTACTTGGTGTTGGAGCACAGCTGAGGATAAGAGGGTATTACCCCAGGAGTTAGGAAGGAGGAGGTGCCGGGCGGTGAACATGCTTTTGTGTTCTGACATTTTCCTTCCAGTCAGTTTTCACCCCCAACGCAGCCATATAACCCGCTGGGTCCCTAATCCTCAGGAAAGTCCCTAGACTCGCCCTTCTGGCCACCTGAGCAGCCCAGGGTCACTCACAGGCAACTGGGAAACAAAGGGACGAATTCAAATATCTAGTTCAAAGCTTGTTATACTGTTACATAACCGAATGTAAGTGGGGGTCAGTAACAGCAAACCGTTTCTGAAGGCGTGATGACTAAAAAAAATCAGATTTATAAAGCATCTGAGGTGTTTCTGATGGGATTTGTCCATCTTGAGTCCTGGGACTTCGCTGCAGCCTTGGTTCTAGACACACGATGAACACTGTGCCACCGAACCACACAAGGCCAGTGCTGCCTCAAGGGCCTGGGCTCAGATTCAAACTATTGTACGTTACTACAACAGTCAAAGTTTTGTTTGTTCTTTTACTGTTCACACAAAGTTTTCTGCTCGTATGGAAATCTAACAGTTTAATTACAGGAAACAAAGACTTAATTTTTTCCCATGTCACTCTTCAGCACGTTCAGTAGCAAATTGTTATATCTTTGGACTGTAGACAAATAAGCATTTCATTAGCATACAGATTTGCATTCAGGATAAAAACGGTTAAAGGGGGCTGGAAAGATGGCTCAGTGGTTAAGAATTCTTGCTGCTCCCCAGAGGATCAGAGTTTGGGCCTCAGCATCCACATCAGTGGCTCACAACAACTTGTGACTCCAGCTGTGGAGGATTTGACACCCCCTTCCTTCCCTCCCCAGAAACCCACATATACACATGAATAAATATTTTTTAAATGGAAAAACTTGCATATGCCAAAGAATTGTCTTAAAAGAAAATTATTTATGATCTGTTATCAGCACATTTGTACACCAATTTTATATACTCATATCCTGGGGTCCCATAAAAATTTCCTGTGAGGGATTGGAGAGACAGCTCAGTGGTTAAAAGCACCATTGCCCTTCCAGCCGACAAAGTTCGGCTCCTAGCACTTACATCAGACTGCAGCGCCTACAACTGCCTGTAACTCGGGGCCCTGGAGATCCAGCCCCCTCTTCTGGCCTCTACATGGAAGTGTCCTCCTTTGTACATAGCCCCACACAGAAACACATGCGTACACATAACTAAAATTTAAAGAATAAGCAGATCTCTTCTAAAAACCTCTCCAGTAAAAAAGAGGCGAAGTGGAGACAGTCATGAAGTCCTATCTAGCTAATCATCTAATTAGCTCACCCCAACTAATCACCAACACTTACATCTGCCCTTGTCCAGGCCACCATTTCTCCACTGTGGGGCCCAAGCTCTCAAGCCCACCCCTCGGCCCCAGCTCTCTGCTACCCAGGGACTTCTCTAATTAGGAAAGCTACTTCTTGGTGGCGTGCCCTCCCCAGCATGTGTCATGGCCTCTGCCCATACACAGGGGTCACCTGGGAGCTGGGAACTGCCTTGTGTCTTTGACACATTCCCTTGAGATTGATGAAAAACACTATCTGCTTTTTCCCCACTTAGATAGCCCCTGTCGCCTCACCAGCTTTTCCAGAAATTAACTAGAGGATGTGAATACCTAAAGGCAAAAGCAATTTCATCAATGTAGTCTCCGAGTAGGATTTCAGGTTCAATGGTGCATTTGGGGTTGTGGGGAGGCTGCAAGCCCTCAGGAATAATGCTCCCTTGGAAGCTCTTAGCCCAGAGACTAAGTGGAAGATAGCCAACAGAACGAAACTCTGTGAGGAAGCTGAAATACCACAGCAAGCAGAAAGAATGTGCTGTACCCCTCCCCACACCAGGTTGATGTTGGCAAGCCCTCTCTCCCTCCATCTGCCTGAGCCAACGAGCCAGGCCCATGACTGCTCCCTGGTGGACGGTGATGGACATGCAGGTGTCTACTCAATGTGGTCACACAAGCAGGGACTTGGGCTTTTCCTGGTTTCCCCAGGCTCTGGTTGAAACATGAATAGTTGATGGGGCAGAGTGAGGTTTGCCTAGCCAGGACACCTCCCAGAATGTACTGAAGACTTCAGTTCATGCCCACCTTGTCCCCTTCCTCCCATCTCCAGGGGCTTTGGACACTGCAATACAGAACAGAGGGTGGAATTCCCTGGCTTTGTCCCTGTGGGGCTTGATCACATCCCTTACCCCCAGAGTCTCAGTTCCAGTGCTGTGGGGGTGTGATCAGAACAGCTCCTGAGGAGCCTGGGGGTGCATCCTGTGGTTGGTGCAGTGCCAGCCACACTATGCACTGGCCCTGCATCAACAAAAGATGAGGGTTTCGGATGCTGTGATTCCTGGATCAGGAAGGAGGGGGACCAGAGAACTCCAGAGCATGTCTCAAAAAGAAACAGAAAGGCTCAGAAAGAAGCAGAGCTCCCACAGAGTGTACTGAGTGAACCCAGCCTGTGCTGTTAGGAGCAGGGACTTCAACCATGCTGGACTCATCTCCTGGGTGCTGGTCCTTGCAGAAGATTCCTGGTCCTTCTACCTCCATCTCCCATGTTCTGGAATTACAGGTGGGTGCCACCACACCCAGCTACAAAATGTGGTTTTTGTAATTGTACTAAATGGATGCTACTGTTTGCAACCAAAACTTGGTTGATGAGGATGGGCCAAGATTTGAGGGTTAGATACTGGTCTTGGACTGAGAGAAAGGATGTGACCACAGGAAGCCATCTGAGTTCAAGGAGAGCTATGAAAGTACTAGCGTGTTTATTAGCAAACAAGACACAAAAGAAACACACTCTGACTCCACAGATGACCTTATTTTCATGGGGGACTCAGGCAGGCCTCAGCAGCGAAGGAGCCCAGGGCAGAGTAAGAAGCAGCAGTAGTGGGGCTGAGTCGGGCCTGAGCATCCCATTGCGGATCATGGTCGACTGGATCCAGTTGTAATGATGACTGATGTTGGTATAGACTCCAGGCCGATTGGGCCGACCACAGCCTATTCCCCAGCTCACAACTCCAACTTGATACCACACCGTATCCTCGTCGCAGACCAACGGTCCTCCTGAGTCACCCTGGGGAGCAGCACAGGTAAGCCTGGCCTGGAGGGTGACCAGTGGGACTAGGAGAAGGGGACGCTGTGGAGCTGGCAGGCTGGGTAAGGATCCAACTCCTTGCCCTGACAGCAGTGGAGCCTCAGCTTCTTCATCTGCAAAGTGGGGCCACAGTCTATTTCCCGGGGCTGGACAGAGATCGAATGAGGTGCCATGTGAAGTTAGACGGGAGTTGGAGCTAGGAATGGTAGGGTACTGTGCCCAGAAGACCGTGGTGGGGTGGGGTGTAACTTACAAAGCAGGAGTCCTTGCCACCAGCAGGATTACCAGCGCAAACCATGTCTCCCCAGATGTTCACTCGGAAGTCTGGCTTTTGGTACATGTGGTTACACATACTGTTATTGATGACAGCTACCTGTACTTCCTGGAGAGTGTAGGGGGCTGGCAGACCTGTGCGGGGGTGGAAGACAGAGAGAGAGCCCTGGATCCTCTTCTCCTGGAAAGAATGGCACACGGTGCGGGGATGGAGTGTCCTGGGGCACCTACTGTGCCTGAGACATCACTATCAATGGTCCCCAGTTGCAGCCCCACATTAACATCATAGGGGATCAACAATTATCATGGGATTCAATTGTTAATGCCATCCCCTGAGTCTGGATGTAGAATGTACATAAGTCCCCGCCTGAGCATGTAACCAAAATATGTACAGGCGAAGGAGCTGTGATGAAGGACTGGAATGGATGCCGCAGGCCAAGTCCTATGAAACATCCAGGTACTGGACCAGGGGTAGCAGCTCTGCCTTCTGGGCTTTTCTTAGGCCTGAGCCAAGAGCCCTAAAACACCTCTAGAATATAACAGTATCAGGATGCATTAACTTAAAAACAGTTCTGGGGAAAAGCTGCATTTCCAAAATGCACTAGGGAACTGCCAGAGCCTGGTGAGGACTCGCATCTGATGGATCCCTGAGTCTAGGCCATGCACACTGTCTGACTCTGCAAGGAGGGCTGACGAGCGAGCGCTATGGCGTGTGTCTCCTGTCTGCTGCGAGCTCTCTGAGACCTCAGATCTCAGATGTGCTCAAGGGAGCCAGAGCTTTCATTATTGTATTCAACAGAAGAGGAAACTGAGGTCCCGCCAGGCGTCTTGCTCAAAGTGTTCCAGCTAGCACATAGCAAAGAAAAAGTTCCTCTTGTTTCAGGGTGAGCAGAACTACAGCCACAGCAGAAGTGTCTTCTACTGCCTCCTGTGCACTGAGAAGGAGCAAGCCAAGGCTCAGGGAGACGAGGCCCCGCCCCGCCCCCACAGCCATCTGCTCTGCAGAGGGAAAGAGGATGGCCAAATGGGCCTGGATGGGTCCCTACACTCACAACCACCCCTCTAGAGAAGGAAATGGACTCGCACCTAACAGGCAGATTGAGCGTTGAATTCTCTATTTCCGTGCCAAGTCCAGCTCTATGGTCTTGGGGACATCACTTATGCTTCTGAGCCATGGAACCCTGGCCTCACCTCCTTTTCCTAGTTCTAGGGCCTTGGACACTTTCCATAAGGCTCTCAGTTAACTCAGCTATAAATTGGACATAAAAACATACTGCTACACAGGCAGTGAGTAAAGGCTCTTGTCATCAAGTCTGATTTTGGTCCCCAAATGCCCCTTGGTAAAAAGAGAGGACGCCTCTCAGAAGTTGTCCTCTGACTTTCACACATGAACCACGGCAAGAACTTGTACTCCCCCTCCAACCTCTGCATCACATACAAAACAACAGGGCTGGAGAGAAGACTTGGCCAGTAAGAGCACTTACAGCTCTTGCAGAGGACTTGGGTTCAGTTCCTAGCACCCATAGGCAGCTCACAACCACCTGTAACTCCAGTTCCAGGGAACTGAAGCCCTCTTCTGGCCTCTGCAGGTGTTGCATGTGTGTAGTATACATACACACATTCAAACATACACAAACACAACACATAAAATAAATACTTTGTTTTTCAAGTGTAACAGCCATGGCTGTCCTGGATCTCGCTCTGTAGACCAGGCTGGTCTTGAACTCACAGGGATCCACCTGCCTCTGCCTCCTGAGTGCTGGGATTACAGGCAAGTGCCACTAGCTCTGCCCCCCCCCTTTTTTTAATAATTTTTTTAAAAATAAAATGAACAGATGTAATCCCTTTAAAGGGGTCTGGAGAGATGGCTCGGTGCTTGAGAGCACTTTCTCAATCATGAGGACTGAAGTGGGGACCAGCATTGCTGAGCGGCTCAGAAACATCTGTAACTCCAGTACTGGGGATCCCACACCTTCGTCTGTCCTCTGTGGGCATCTGCACACACGTGCACATATGCTCAGATGCACTCGCACACATACGAATTAAATAAAATATTTAAAATCCCTTTTTAAAAATTACACTGCTGGCCAGGCGGTGGTGGCGCACGCCTTTAATCCCAGTACTTGGGAGACAGACAGCCAGGCGGATCTCTGTGAGTTCGAGGCCAGCCTGGTCTACAGAGTGAGATCCAGGACAGGCACCAAAGCTGCACAGAGAAACCCTGTCTCAAATAAAAATAAATAAAAATGACACTGCTGAGATAAGGATTCCAAAAGACCTGGGTTCAATTCTCAGTACCTGTATGGCAGCTCACAACTTTCTATAACTCTAGCTCCAGGGGGTCCAGACATACACATGCAGACAAAACACAAAAAATAAAATGAAGTTTTAAAATTATGCTGTTGCCTTGATGCACCAAGTTCCCCAAGCCTGCAACAGTGCTAAGCCGGTGACATGTGGGAAAGGAGCTGAATCTATTCCTACTACTCTCATTAGGGGACATTGCAGAATGGGCCAGCTCAGGAGGCATTGAGCAGGGTCACTCCAGGCTATGGGACTGCAGGCCCCAAGGCAGCTAGGGAGAACTATGATCAGTGCTTCTGGGGGTTCCTGATGAACTGGAGTCAGGTATTTGATTATACCCCTAAGGACCTCCAAAGGGGTTTCAGTGGAGAGCCTAAGAGTGGAGGAAAAGGGCTTGGGAACTGTGAGGTGAGTGCACAGCCAGAGTTGGAGTGGATGGAACAGGCCTGGAGGAGCATGTTTACTGACGCTCACTGATGGGGGGTAGCTACAGAAGTGGAAAGATCATAAATAGAATGATGTGGAAGCCATCCTGTAGGCCCTCTGGGATCCCCAACCCTACAGGCCTCCTGACACCTCTGAGTTCCAGCCCGCACCCTGTCTGGAAGGAGAGGACTGTCCTACTGCTCTCTTTACAAGCAGAAGTAAGAAAAATAGATGAGGAAATGTTGAAGAATGGAAGAGAGGGGGCTCACCGGGGCTGCAGAGTCCAGGGAGGCACTGCAAATGCTGGTGTGGGAGAGCAGGGTAGTGCCCCTCCCAAGCACATCTCTACCCAGCCTCACCTGCATCCTCTCCAATATCCCCCCAGCCGGTCACCCAGCAGTCAGTTCTGTTCTCAAACTTGGATGTGGAGTTCAGAAGGCAGATGGGCTGGATGTAGTTATTGTAGTTGACAGAAGATGACAGTTTCAGCAGGGCAATGTCATTGGGATACATGTCCAGGTACTTGGGGCTCAGAAAGATATCTTGTATTTGGTAACGGTTGGAATAGGCCTGTAGGTTCCAGAGAGACGGCTTGGAAGTCAGCTCACCAAACTGGACTGACCAATCAAAGGGATTGGTACCCCTACCAGAGAAGGAGAGAGAAGTCAGGCCAGCTTAGCTCACCTGGGCCTCTCTCTGTGGTGACACTGGAGGGCTGCTAACACTAGCCCATCCTTAGCATAATTACTGAATCCTTCTTACGAGCCAAAAAGCCTCCTATAGGGGACCACAGAACCCAGACAGGCTGGAGACAGTCCTTGCTCCTGGGCACTGTGAGTGGAGGGGCAGAAAAGTAGTCTTGTCGTCTGTCAGAGCTGTCCTAAAGACAGAAGTTGAGCCTACGGAAACCCCTGTGCAGCAACCCCCCCCCCCAAAAAAAAAAAAACAGCTGAGCAAGTGTGGGAACCAGTGTGGGGATATTTGGGAAGGACTTAAGATATGAAGGCAGAAGAGCAGCAGTCAATATACTCCAAGGGACATGAGAATGTCCTGAAAGGACTAGAAAGAGGGTTCCCTCCGGGGGCATTAATGTAAAATCGTACGGATTTAACCCATCACAACTACTCCTGAGGCTACACTACAATGCTTTCCCAGGCACCAAACCAAGGTGACTGATCTCCCTAGCCCTCAACTGCCCGGGCTTGACCCCCACTCACTTTTGGAAGCAGTGGGCAGCTGTAAGTACCCAGCGGCGGTTGAGCAAGGTCGCCCCACAATAGTGGGTGCCCCATACGCGCAGACTCCCTTGCCATGGCCAGCGGCCGAGCTCCGCATCGTCGCCACCCACTACACGTGAAGGGATGGTCCTGCGGCCGCAGGGCCCTGTGAGGAGGACAGACTGAGCAGGGACGACCTCCCACACACACTTTGCAGCCAGGCGGGGAGAGCGACTTCCTAAGGATTGGCTGGACACTCCCCACGTGATCCATGTGCACCCGCCCCCATGGGGGGGGGGGGAAGGGGGGATGCTACTATCCAACGTGGTTGAGTTCTCGATCCTGGGGCGAAGGAGGGGAAGATTTGAGGTGCACCCCGAAGCAGGCCCACCACGCCAGAAGCATGTTCTGAGCGCCTTACCTGAAAATAGGTCCGTTTCCTGCAGTCCTGGGTGGAAGCGAGAGAATGTGTGAGGTTCACCTTCACCTCCCTGTCTATCTGTCGACGCCCCCAGGCCCACAGCAGTACCCCCAGAGCAGCTCACCGGGTTCCTGTGGTTTCACCTGCGGAAGGGTTGACTGTGAGGCCACCACCGCCACCGCCACCAGCAGTGGCACCAACGTCTTGCCCCGCGCGACCATGGCCACTTCTCCTGCCACCTGGCACCCCCTCTCACTTCCTGCTGCGCCAGGCCCGCGCCCACTGGGGGAGACACAGCTCCTTAGGCCCAAAGGCTGTTTGGGGACCATGATGCCCTAGCACTGTCTTCCAGGGCATCCATTAAAGCTGTAGATATGGTACAGCCACCAGTGAACCCGACCAGTCCTTGTGTCGTCTGAGATCAGGGTGCCGGCTGCCTCCCACGCTGCCTCCTGCCCTCTGCCCACGACTTCCTCCAGTACCAAGCTGCTGAGCCTCAGCTAGAGGCCTCCAGGAAGCTCCATGAGCACTTCTGAGGCCTACCCCTCGTGGGGTCAGCCAAGAACTTGCTCCTTCACAGGACTTTCTTGGCGAAAGAAGGGCCTAGCCTTTCTCCCTTAGACAATGGGCTGGCCGCCGACTTCGTCTGCCCCTTGGCGGTATGCTCATCTCTAATAGTCTTAGCCTTCCTCCTTGTGAAATCTTTTTTTAAATGCATTTACTTTTCTTTTTTCTTCTTCTCTATTTTATTTGATTTTGTCACTGTAGCCCAGTGCCTGCTAGGATTTCTTTTCACACACACACACACACACACACACACACGCACGCACGCACGCACGCACGCACGCACGCACGCACGCGCACACGCTCATGCACACAAAGGAAAGACTATCAAAAGATTTTAAAATATAGAAAGAGATATTTTAATTAAATATTTAATTTCTCACTCTTTTTTAATCATTTTGTTTTTGTTTTGTTGTTGTTTGTTGAGACAGAGTCTCACTATGTAGCCCTGGCTGTCCTGGAACTCTCTGTAGCCCAGGCTGTCCTGGAACTCACTCTGCCTCTTAAGTGCTGGAATTAAAGGCATGCACCACTATGTCTGGCTTATTTTCTCTTTAAAAAAAACAAAGGGGTTGGGGATTTAGCTCAGTGGTAGAGTGCTTGCCTAGCAAGAGCAAGGCCCTGGGTTTGATTCTCAGCTCCAAAAAAAGAAAAATAAATAAATAAACAAACAAACAAATAAATAAATAAATTTTTTTAAATGTTTGTGGGGTTGGAGAGACGGCTTAGTAGTTAAGAGCACTGGCTGCTCTTCCAGAGGACTTGAGCTCAATTCCTAGCAACCACATGGCAGTCCACACCTGTCTGTAACTCTAGTTCCAGGGGATCTGGCATCTTCATATAGACATACATTCAGGCAAAACACCAATGCAAATAAAAATAATGATTTTTTTGTTTTGGTTTGGTTTTGGTTTTTCGAGACAGGGTCTCTCTGTGTAACTTTGTGCCTTTCCTGGATCTCGTTCTGTAGACCAGGCTGGCCTCAAACTCACAGAGATCCTCCTGGCTCTGCCTCCCTGAGTACTGGGATTAAAGGCATGCGCCACCACCGCCCGGCAATAAGGTTTTTAAATGTTTATAAGTGTCTCTGTATGTGTACTACTCATGCTTAGGTATCAAAGGCAAGAACAGGGTGTCAGATCCCTGGGAGCTGAGTTACAGGCATTGTGAGCCAGATGTGAGTGCTGGAAACTGAATTTGGGTCCACTAGAAGACCAAACAAGTGCTCCTAACCACTCCACTTAGCCATCTCTTCAGCACCCTCTTTTAAAATTTATTGTATGTGTATGAGTGTTTTGCCTTCATGTATGCATGTACCACGTGCATGCCTGGTGCCTGTCAAGTCAAAAGAGGGCATTGGACCCCTGGAACTGGAGTTACGCATGGTTGTGAACTAGCAGGTGGGTGCTGAGAGCCAAATCCAGGTCTTCTGCAAGAGCAACAAGGGCTCTTAACTGCTGAGCCCTCTCTCCAGGCCTCAATCCTCTGTTTAACTTGCATAATTGTATATATTTATGGAGTGCAGTGTAGTATTTCTCTCTCACTCATCATTTTGGTGTGTGTGTGTGTGTGTGTGTGTGTGTGTGTGTGTGTGTATTTTGAGAAAAAGGTCTATGTCCTGGAACTTTGCTATATAAACCAGACTGGTTTGGAACTCATAGAGATCTGCCTGCCCTGCCTTCCAACTGCTGGGATTAGAGGAGTGTGGTACCATGCCTGGCTAGTATGGCTTTTCAATACATATACAAAATGTGCAACATCAGATTAGGATAAATGGCAAATCCACACCATCAAACATTCACCATTTCTTTGTGTTGGAAATATTGAAAACGTTCTCCACTATTCTGAAATAATCAATAAATTGCTGTTACCCATAGTTCCCCTCAGCATGCTATGGCCCTTTAGAAGTCATTCTTTCTACCCTGGCCTCCTATCATTCACCATTCTTCCCACCACCCTCCTCTCTCACACCTCCCAGACTCTGGCAACCACTATTTTGTTCAGTACTTTCCGATTAACTTTTATGGTGTTTTATTTTTGTTTAGGTTTTGCAAGGTGGGTTTGTTTTATTGCGAGGGGATGGACCTCAGAGCTTTCCACATGCTAGGGAAGGCCTTTACCAATAGCTACATGCCCAGCTCTTGGTAATTATCCTGTGTCTGATTTAATGCACTCATACAAGGTCCTACAGTCTCATGTTGCTGCAAACAACTGATTGAATAATATTCGTGTATATGTCTGCACCATGTTTTCTTTGGCCATTCTTCCATTGGCAGATGTCTCTGCTGCTGGGAATAGTTCTTCAATGAACAGGCCCAGGCTCAAGTTCTGGATTAATTTTTTTCTCCTTCATTTTTCAATTAATTTCCTCACTAATGTACAAAATCATGGGTTGTGTCGACATTTCCATCCCATTATTCTTTGTTCATATTCACCCTTCTTCCTCTCTTGGCCCTTTCCCACTACTCTCCTTCCAAATAACACCCCTCAGAATAGTAGTGGAGGGCCAGAGAGAAGGCTTGGCAGGTAAGAGCATTTTCTGTTCTTGCCAAGGACCCCCATTTGGCTCCCAGCATTCACATGACAGTTTACAAATGTACTAAATCCAGTTCCAGGGGATCTGACCTCTAATACATGTGGTATACATACATGTGGTAGACATACATACATGCAAAGACTTTTTCTTTGTTTTTCAAGACAGTTTCTCTGTGTAGCTTTGTGCCTGTCCTGGATCTCGTTCTGTAGACCAGGCTGGCCTCAAACTCACAGAGATCCGCCTGCCTCTGCCTCCTGAGTGCTGGGACTAAAGGTGTGCACCAGCACACCCTGCTCAGGCAAAAGACTCTTACACATACAGTTTTTAATTTAAAAAATAGTAGAGAATCTTCAAATGAAGATTCCACATAAGTGAAAACGTGTGGTGTTTATCATGCTCTGATTACAGCTTCTCTTCCCACTCCTCCATTTGTTCTGCTCCCTTCTCCCCAAATAGTCCTCTTTATGCTTCCTTATATATAAATTAAATATTTTAAGGCATATTTATTTTATGGGGCTGGAGAGATGGCTCAGTGGTTAATAGCACATATTACTCTTCCAGAAGACCTAAGTTTAGTTCCTAGTACCCGTGTTGGCCATCTCACAACTCCCTGTAACACCAGCTCTAGGTTTTCTGGTTTCCATGGACATACACACATACACTTAAATATGAATGAAAATAAAAAGATTTGAAAATTTAATTTTATGTGTATAAATGTTTTGCCTGCATGCGTATAAATGCAACATATGCATATGTGGAACCAGTGGTGGCCAGAAGGGGGCTCAGATCCCCTGGAACTGGCATTACAGACGGTTGTGAGCTGCCATGTGGGTGCTGGGAGTGAACCCAGGTCTTCTGCAAGGGCAGGTACTCTTAACTACTGAGCCATCTCTCCAGTCCCTAAAGATTTTATAAAATGATGTATGTAAGTGGGGAGTCAGAAATACATGTATGTGAGTGTAGGTGCCCTCAGAGTCCAGAGGCATCAGATCTCCTGGAGATGGAGATGTAGCTAGAGTTTTCCTGCCTGGCCCAGTCAGGACAAATCTCTCTTACCTGCCAGTCCCACAGTTGCTCAAACCCAACCAAGAAAGCACACAGAAACTTACATTGTTTAGAAACTGTATGGCCGTGGCAGGCTTCTTGTTATCTGCTTCTTCTATCTTAAATTAACCCATTTCTGTTAGTCTATAATTTGCCACATGGCTTGTGGCTTACCAGTGTCTTTACATGTTGCTTTTCACGGTGGCTGGCGGTGTCTCTCTCCAGCCTTCCACCTCCCAGAATTCTCTTCTCTCTTGTCCCACCTATACTTCCTGCCTGGCCACTGGCCAATCAGCACTTTATTTACACAGAGCAATATCCAAAGCATGGAGATGGACGTGGATGTCGGGAACCAAACTTGGGTCCTCTGCAAGAGCATAGCCACTGAACCTCCACTCTAGCCTCCCCTGGATTAAATCCTGATGAAGTGGGTTGGGGATTTAGCTCAGTGGTAGAGTGCTTGCCTGGCAAGCACAAGGCCCTGGGTTCGGTCCTCAGCTCTGGAAAAAAAAACAAAAACAAAAAACAAAAAACAAAAAACAAAAAACAAAAAACTTGATGAAGGTTAAAATTGCCTTGGACAAACTTAGAAAAAGCCATTTCATCTGAGGCTGATCCTGGAACCCACCTAAAGGTAAAAGGGAGAACCAAACTGCAAAATGCTGTCCTCTGACACATCTGAGCTATGACAGGTGTATATCTCCAGGACACCATGCACATAAATACACAATAATAAACCAATTAATTCATTAATAACTTTGTTGTCTAGGGGTCAAGGAAAGCATATAAGAGGGGAAAGACACTGCCAGGCTGTCCATCTCAAGATCCCAGTGATCTGTGACCACTGGAGGCTAGTTTTTTGTTAATATGATCAAAATGTCCAACATGACTTGAGGGAGGAAGGCTTTGTGTCAGCTCACAGTTTGAGACCTGCCAGGCTGTCATGGCAGGGAAGGTATGGCAGAGCACAACAGTTCACATCATGAGGGCAGAAAGCAAAACAAAAACAAAAACGAACAAGGCAAGAGATGGTTCCAAAAGGATGAAGCCCCAGTAAAATAATTCCTCCTGCTAGGTCTCACCCACTGTTTCAGTTAGTTTTAAATGCTGTGATAAGACACCATGACCCATGCAATTTACAGAAAAAAGAGTTTATTTGGGGCTTATAGTTTCAGAGGGTTAGAAGCCATGACCATTGGAGCAGAAACACCACAGCATGCAGACAGGCATGGTGCTCGAGCAGTAGCTAAGAGTTCACATCTTGATACACAGCACAAGGCAGAAAGAGTTAACTAGGATGGTGGGGTCTTTTTGAAACCTCCAAGCCCATCCCCAGGGACACACCTCCTCCAACATGGACACACCTCCTAATCCTTCCCAAACATTGCTAATATTTCATATATGAGCCTATGAGGGCCATTCTCCTTCAGATCACCACACCTATTTTTACCATCTCCAGATAATGCCATCATGTTATAAATCTATCAAGGGACTGTTTTATTCGTTAGGTCAGAACCCTGGAGAGCAAATTATCCCTAGAAACACCCTCAGAGACACACCCAGAAAAATATTTACTGCCTATAATCTAGATGATTCTCAAGGCTGTCAAGGTAAATCATCATTGCCAGGAAGGCCAGCCTCCAGCAGTCCACGATATGAAAGAAAAAAAAATGTGGCAAGGGCTAGACTTTTTCTATCTGAGGGGTAAGGAAGGAAAGAAACATACACTTTCAGGTGGTAACTTTCTCTTTACTTCATCTTGAAAAAAATCCCTTTCTGAAAATCTGTCTCTACTCAGCTACATCTCTCTCCACACAATCACATCTCTCCTCTACACAGCTCTCTACACAGCTACACATCTCTCTTCTACACAGCTACATCTCTCTCTCCCCCACACTTCTCTTCTACACACACATCTCTCTTCTACATCACTCACTCACTCTCCACAAAACAAACTCTGGACAATATATGAATGACATTTTCAGGGTCACATAGCATTTCTTGAGTAAACAATAAGAAACAGAGCTGTGAGAAATCACACAGTTTCTCTCAGGCTAGGGATGCCACACTGACCAGCTGGAAGTGAATAATCATGGCAACTCTTGGCCATGCAGGTGGGTATTGGTGAAATTATTAAGGCTACTCCACATAGTTAAAAGGGAGGTTTATTTAGTGGCATAACTTACAAATGAAGGGCTAGGTAGTTTGCAGGGTCTAGGAAAGGTGTGTCGCAGTCCGGCGGTGTTCTCTAGAGAACTCTGCTCAGTCTACCTCCAGCGTCCAGGGTCCAGGAACCAAGAGAGCCCCTGCATCCAGAACTGGGGTCTTCAGCTTCCTCTCTCAGGCCCGCCTTGTAGGTATGACCATTACCAAAGCCTCAATGGGGGTTGGAACTTCCAGGTCAAAGCTAGAATGGCTACCCACTATAGGTGGGAGGCACAGAGCCTGAGAGACATCATGGAGAGTGCATTGAAATTCAGGACCTAAGCAATAAACAGTCAGCTGGCTGAACCTTGAGTCCTGTATCATAAACTGAGGTTGAGAGTGTGTGCAGTCAGTTGCTGCAGGGCGTTGTATCTTTAATGTTATCAGCCAGGCTTTTGAAAGTGAAAATTGGCACTAAAGATGTGTCATGCCTGACCTTGTTTCCACAATTAGACAACGGAGAACTTATCCTTGTGCATTTCATTTGTAGAAGCAACTAGTTTACTTCGAATTTGTTTTGAGGTTTTAAGTCAGCTAATGGTATAAAAAGCTGTCTTTGTGTCTAAGAATAGTATTGTTTCTGATGTCAGTCTGAGCTATGAAAAATGTCCTAGTATTATTTCTATTCATCAAAATTATACAGCTTAAGAAGAAATCATCTTCCTGGCCATCCACAGATAGACGCGTGCCCAGTAGATAGAATATATACATGAGATAAATGAACAGGCAGTGAGGAAAATACCCACAGCCATTTTTAGAAGAGATGTAGTTGCACAAGAGAGAAATTACAGACAGAAGCACCTAGTTTTGAGAGTCTGTGGTCCTGTAAGCCTTGCTTTATGAGATCCCTCTATCAGAGAGTTATTCGTCTGGTGGGTCAAAACCTGAACTGTCAATTGCCAACTGCTGTATTAATGCCATGGCCTATAACAATAGATGTTAAGATTAACCATCATTGGCAGGGTGTAATGGCCCACACTTTTAATCCCAGCAGAGGCTGGTGGGTCTCTGTGAGTTCAAGGCTACCGTGATCTACAGAGTGAGTTCCAAGACATCCAGAGCGACATAATAGAGAAAACTTGTCCAAGAAATAAATAAAGGTGGGTAGTGATGGCACATGCCTTTAATGCAGCCCTGGGGAAGCAGAGACAGGCAGATCTCTGTGAGTTCAAGGCCAGCCTGGTCTACAGAGCAAGATGTAGGACAGGCACCAAAGCTACACAGAGAAACCCTGTCTTGGATAAATTGATTAATTAATTAATTAATTAATTATCACAAGGTCTGTTCCCATTTGAGGCCTTCTTTGTGTCTCAAGCCCCACTTCCTCCAGGACATAGCAGGACTGAGAGAACGGTGAATTCCCCAGCACTACCTTCAGGGGCTCCCTCCAGTCAAGGCATTTCTGCTGTCCTGAGTGTCTACTTCCTGGGAGTCCTGGTGGCAAGGCAGATGCAATCAACCAGGGATCCCACCAAGAGGCATTTCAGGGAGCATTCCCAAATGGTAACCCCAAGAGGTGCTGCTGTGGCAACAACAGCCACGGGTCTCCTTAACTTCACAAGCTTGTGCTCAGTCCTTCCTGCCAAGAAAGGGCCAGTGGACATAGGAACTGGCCAGGACACTCAAGGGCAGAATGGATCCCCAGGTTAGAGGACCAGGTCCATTGGGTAAGAAAAGACCAAGATTTCCCCAAGAACCCTTTTGCATCTCTTAGCACCCTAGCACCCTCATCTCAGCCAGTCTCTGTGTGCTCCCTGCTGCTACATCCAAGCACAGCTCACCACCCAGTACAGTGCCAGCTACCCTCTTGGGAGACTAGACGACAATCCTGACTGCAGCCCAAGGGGGTGCTCAGGCCACAGGTCCCAACCTGACCTCTCAGGCTTTCTTAGCTTTTTAATTGGGGTGTGTGTGTGTGTGTGTGTGTGTGTGTGTGTGTATGTGTGTGTGTGTATGTGTAGGTCTGAGGACAACTTAAAAAAGTTGTCTGCTCCTTGTACCAGATGGGTCCCAGGGATCAAAGCAAAGTCATCAAGCTTACTGACAATTGCCTTTACCCACTGAGACATCTCACAGACCCTCCCCACTTCCTGACTCCCATCTCTGGCCCCAGGCTGTTCTTTCCACAGTGATCTCTGCATCTGCCCTAGCCACCAGGGGACCATAAACTACCTCTCAGACAGCTATGGAACTGGCATTTTCCTGGCCTTCTGGTCCCTGTGCTAGTGGCATCTCCTCAGCAGGGACCCCTGTACCCTGATCTGAACAAATATGATCCCAAGAGACCTATAAACCATCTACCCTACTGCTCTGAACTGAAGAGCTGGAAAGCTCTCTCCTCGTGAGTGCCATGTGGAATGTGCTTGCAGAATGAATATGTGCTAAGTTGAAGGGTTGATGGTGGAGGAAAGAACCAGGGAACCTGAAGACAAAAAGGAAGCACACAGGCTGCCGGTGTCTCTAGGGCCAAGGAGCTTTCGGTAAGAGATCAGATCAAATGAGATAACCTGCCTCCAAGTGGCCCTGCCTGAGGTTTTCAGCTGCCCTCAGACAGTGTTGGCTCTTTGGACCCCTGAGACAGAATCTGCAAAGTTCGGAAGAGCCTTGGCTGTCCCCAGGTCCCTCCGAGGGGATTAACACCTTCTTCCCAGACCCCTCTGTCTCATTAAGCTGCCACCCCATGGGGATCCTGAGAAAGTGAACAGTAACAGTTGGAGGTCATGTCCCAGCTGGACAGTGCAGGAAAGAGTCTTTCACATGAGAAGAGAGTGGGCCACACTCCTCCCTGGTGTACCCCAGCCAGTAAGCACAGAGTTTGGGGAGAGCGCCTCAGATGTGACAGATGGAGGAGACTCGGGAACATGGGAAGCATGCCATGGTCATAGTGATATCTGAATGAATGAATGATTGATCTGGAAACAGATATGAGCTTTTACTTCAGTGTGGCTGCCTGTGCGTATAGGACGTGCTGTACCATCGGAGGACCAGCCAGCCCCGTCCCATCTACATCAACACTGCAATCTCTGTCCCTGTCTGTAGATAGGCTGTCACTGGGCCCAGAGGGCCTGTGGATGACTCTGGGGCTGATAGCCAGCAGGAGACAGCTCTGGAGACTGACATTCCTGTCACAGCAAACATAAAGAGTGCTGCTGACCCCCTTTGAAGATACTTTAAAATTTGTGAGCCTGAATGTAGCCATGCTCCTTGTGAGCTGCCTGTTTTTTCTTTATGGTTCTTAGTTGTTCTTTTGCAGAGCTGCCAGCTTAATTTGTGCTGGGATCGAGAAAAATGGGCCTTGGCGGTTTGTGTTCCTGGAGTTGTGTCCATGCCAGTGGATGCCCACACGCTCCAGAAGATAATTTTACATCACTGCTGCTGTTGTTGCTGTTATAGCAGTGGCAGCCACTGCTGCTACTGTTTCTGGGATTGCCATTTCATAATTGGTTACTACAGCTAGCACAGTGGAGACCCTGACAGCAAAAGTAGCTACCACAGTTAATTAATCTTTCATTCTATTGGGCATGATAAATTTAATTCAATAGTTATATACATTTCAATTGGCTTTGAAAGCTATAAATATACAACCTCAAGTTCCATTTGCTCTCGGGATACCATCTTACAAGGACTCCAATTTGCAGTAAGGCTTGTTAAGGAAGGGAATGGCTCAGTTGCCTTTAACCTACCAGCTATGGGTGGGTTAGGACTTCTGTTGGTCTTTTCTGTGTCAAACACACAGATTGCAAGCCCAGCACCACTTAGAGATCTTTGGCAGCAGTTAACTCTGCAGCTCACACACAGTTGAGCCTGTATGATAATGAGTATTCAGAGACAGGTAATGCCTGAGGGGCGCTCACCATCCTAAGACAGAGCGCCTGTGTGGCCTGGGCAGACGTCTCCAGGACAGAAAGGTGACCTGCTGATGCCCCATGCAACCTAAGTCAGAAGCTCATTTTTTTTAAAATATTTATTTATTTATTTTATGTGTATGAGTGCCCTACGTACGTATGTACTCCTTTATGTCGGGAGAAGGCATCAGATCACACTAGAGATGGTTGTGAGCCACCATGTGGGTACTGGGAATTGAACTCAGGACCTCTAGAAGAGCAGGCACTGCTCTTAACTGCTGAGCCATCTCTCCAGCCCCAGAAGCTCATTTTTTAGTAAAAGGGGGGGACCTGTAGAGCCCTGGTCCCGTTTTGGGTAACTGTTGCCTTGCTTGCTGACCTTGACCTTGATATCCTCCCTATGCTAATTCCCTGTGAGATTCCACCCTCCTGAATGCCCAAGGGAAGTTCCTTGTCTGTGTATCCTGCATATTGGGCATTAACAGCTTAGATGCAGATTCCAAAACATCGGTAGCAAACTTCTGCCCTCCAGGGTTCTCCCATTGTGCTGTAAGCCTGTATTTAAGACCTCCTCCCTCCTTCAATAAATGGCATTCGGCATTTAAAAAAAAAAAGTGCTGCTGACATATGCACACCAGAGGAGACTTCAGGGAAGAGCCTGTGTCCATGGTATAAAGCACCAAAGACGGGGATTGGGGGAGGAAAATGAGGCTGGCTAGTGGTGGTTCTTCTGTTTGTGGACCTGAGGCAAAGGGGACCTGGGACTCCAAGGGCTATGGGTGCCCTGGAAGAGCCATTGGGCCAGGAGTATCCTGGGACAGGCTGACGCTCCTACCCACACATTAGATAAAACCTTTCTCATACCTCCACCAGCACCTGAGTTGCAGCCTGAGCTCTGTCCTTCAGCTGAGGTGTCATATACCCAGGCAGTCTCCAGATGTCCCTGGAGGGAAGGACAGGGAAGGGCAGAGGCTGAAGCAACTCCTGCCCTACCAGTAATGCCGAGATTCACTTCAATCTTGCCAATGACCTCTAGAATTTACTTCATACCCACCCATGACCCTGGAGGTCACCCCACGCCGCAACTCATGGCCCTGATATTATCCCAGTCCTACCAATGGCCTCAGAATCTTCAGGAGGGGCTGCTCTGCCATTCCTAGAAGGAAGGGTGCCGAGACAAGAGGACTTGGACAAGCTGGAGTTTCCAACCCTTGTTCTTCTGCTTCTGAGTGATGGGGCTGAGAGCATTGTACACACAGGAGTGCCAAGAATCTGGTGACACTATGCAGGTGCCGTTTGTGAAAGTGGGAAGCATGTAGGAGCATCCTCTGGGTGCCTGTGGAAACAGAAGCTCATAGGCGTAGGAGGAACCACGCTGTGGGAAAATGTGTCCCGCTGCATCCAGTCTTTATTGTTTCAGATATAGACTCACGATAGAGAGACCAGACCAGTCACAGAAGCCACCAAAGGATACCCTGAAAGGTGGCTGCACCCTGGAGTCAGAGTCAAGAAAGACTTGTCCCTCTGCCTCTGGAAATCCACAGACCCCCCAGGGAGTGAGAGGCAGCTCAGGGCCAGTGGGGGCCAGGAGCCCAGAGCTCAGCTGATGGTTCCAAGGGTCTCAATGATGTGGGAGTGAGAGGGTCCCTGGAGAGCAGAGCATGGATGGGGTGCTTGTCTGAAGGTGGCTAAGCAAGAGGGGCACAAGAAAGGGGTCTCTGTGAGAAGCTGCTCCAGCCTAAGAGAAGAGAGAGGGCAAAAGTTCCAAATATAGGGTTGGGACAATGAGGTTGCAGGTTAGGCCCCCAGGAAGAGGAAGGTGCTTGCCAGGGATGCCAGCAACGGGCCAGAGACTGAGGTGTCTGCAAGGCTCAGAGAGAAACTTCTTGTTTCTAGGGCTGAGTTCCACATTGTGTTTGTGATCCATGAAGTGTAGACGCTGACATTGGTGTAAACACCTGGTCTCTTGGGAAGGGCACAGTCGGATCCCCAACTCACCACCCCTGCCTGGATCCAGGCACCATTAATGTCACAGACCAGGGGACCTCCGGAATCACCCTGAGGAGAAAAAGGATCCAAAGGTGTTAGGATTACTTGAGCCTTGAGCCCGCTGCCTTTATTATACTGGTAGGAAAATGAAGCTCTCCAACTCAACCCCATCTGACTCTCTTCATCATAGTAGACAGAATCAGTGAATTGGAAGTTTCTAGAAGGTTGCAGATGGGTGAGCCAAGAACTGAAGGGTGGTGGGGTAACAGGGCCCCCTGGTGGTGGGGTAACAGGGACCCTGGTGGTGGGGTAACAGGGCCCCCTGATGGTGGGGTAACAGGGACCCTGGTGGTGGGGTAACAGGGACCTTGGTGGTGGGATAACAACCTGTCCCTAACTAAACTTCTGCCGCAGCTGTGGGTTCAGAGCTGAGAGCCTGGCCACTTCAGAGCGGCCGACAATGCTGCTTCCCAGTTTGTTTGGTTTTTCTCTAGAATTCTCTTTGAAGTAACAATCAGGAGGTATTAGGCAGTCAGGGTGTGTAGAAGAGAGAAGGAGAAAGGATAAACCCAAGCCAGCTTGAGCATGGCCTGCTCCTCCTTGTGAAAATGCAGTCAATAACACTCTTAGTGTTAATTTAATGTCTCTCTCTCTCTCTCCCTCTATCCCTCCTTCCCTCCCTCCCCCTCTCTCTGCCCCTCTTCTCTACTGAGGGTGGAGCCCAAGGCCTTTCAAACACTTGGTGAACACTCTACCACTGACCCACACCCCCAGCACTCTGATCATATTTATTTTATTTGACAGAGGTGAGGCATGTGGGGAGAGGTATGTACCCTCCTGTGTGTGCATGTAGAGGCCAGAGGTCAACACTGGATGCCCTTTATCACTCTCCACCTTACTTTTTGAGACAGGGTCTCTGACTGAACTTAGGAACATGCATTTTGATTAGACTGGCTGGCCAGCAAGCCCCTGGAACCTGCCTGTCTCTGACCCCCCCCCACTCTGCCCCCAGTGTTGGGATTATAGACTTGTGCTATCGCACCCGGCTTTTTATCTTTTTCTTTTAATACATGGGTACTTAGGGTTCAAATTCAGTTCTTTGTGCTTGTGATGCAACAGTGGACCATCTTCCCAGCCCTCTGATAATATTTATATGATATTTGAAAGGGAGATAGCATCTGGGATTTCTTTGAGGTGTGTGTGCGTGTGCGCGTGTGTGTTACCGTTGGTGGTGGTACCGTTGTTTCGAAGATGCCGAGCCCTCCTGGAAGGTTCTCAGTGTGACAGGGAGAGAAACAGCCTGCCCACTGGGGTTACTGGTGAAGGGGCACTGTCTGGACAGGACTCACTCACATTACAGGCATCCTTCCCGCCTTCCTCAAAGCCGGCACACAGCATGTCTTCGAAGATGGCAAGCTTCGTGCTGGAAACAGAGTTCTCCTGGTAGTAGGCATTGCAGGTTTGGGCATCAATAAGAGGCACCTGCAGCTCCTGCAGGGTAAACGGTGGCGGGAGTGCTAGAGTTGGGAGAGAGCAGAGTTAGCGGGAGAGAGTGTGTAACTGGACCTTGTGGCCAAGGTCATTGCTTCTGCTTCTTTGAGCAGGGTTTTGTTTCCCCACATGAACTCTTGAAAGCTTTTCGAAGGCGGTATCCTCAGTCACAGACTGGGGTCTTTGCCCTTCCTCTCCCTGGAGGGCACACACAGGTGTGGGAGGGCTCTGTGGGTCTCAGCTTCTCTTCCAGTGTCAGGGCAATGGAATGGGATGTACATGGGGTGAGGGCACACAATAGAAGAGCCTATACCTGGCTTCAGGACACTGACCTATGGTCAAATCACATCCACCACATGACCCTGCTCTTCTCAGCATTTCAAATATCAAGTCAAAAGGTGACTTAGGGGCCAAGTGGCTTAAATAATGTGACACCAAATTCGTGTCTGTCCAAAACTTCAGAATGTAACCTTAGCATCAAGGAGACCAGCAGATGTGACTGGGTAAGACAGGGTCACAGTGGATCAGGAGGGAGCCTCCTGACAGAGAAAGGACCTGGGCAGACACACGGCAGTGGAGGTCTGTGTGAACCCCAAGGCCAAGACTGGAGTGATGCAGCCAAGAATCACGGATTGCCCAGCGCTGGCAGAGGTTGAGAGCCAAAGAGGGGTTCCCCCTAGAGCCCTGAAAGGGTTGAGGTCCAGATAACACCTCCACTTCAGGTTTCTGGTCTCCTGAACTGAGAGTGAACACCCATCTGATTCACCATCAGCCTCAGGACACCAAAATAAGATGAGATCACAAACATGATGACAGTGATGAGACCATACTGGTGACAGAAAGGAAGGTGCCTTAGAGAGCAGCATGCGTGAACCTCTGGCATTAACCCCACCAGGTCAGCACTCTTGAAAGCTCACTGACAGGAAGAAGAACGAGGACCTCATGAGGCAGTGCAGGCAAAACTGAGCCCCTGCAAGCACAGGGCTTTGGCAGCAAAGGTAACAGAAAGGTTGTATTGCAGGCTGGATCAGCATCCCTCAGTCCATTGCTAGGAGTAACACTATCCTTCTGGTGATTAGACCTCAGGAGGACACCTGCGGGCTGGCGGCAGCCAGCTGGTGATGGGCTATTATGGCAATGTTTCAGTGCACTCTCTGTGGTGAACATCCTTTGCACAGACTCCATGGGGTCCCGTCTGAGGGTAGGGCTGGCCCTAGGGAAGGTGTCAAGACTGGCCCTTGCTGAACATATATTTCTACTCTCCCCCTATCCTGCCACCAGCTCCAAACATCCTTACGTTGATTTGTGGCAATGCGTCCCCAGCCAGTGACCCAACACAAGGTGCTGGGGTCCAGGGGATCTCCAGGTTTCGGGAGGCAGACTGGAAGGATGTAGTCATCGAAGGAGATGGATGAAGCCAGCTGCACCAGGGCAATGTCTCCACTACTGTGCTCATTTGCTGAATAGCTTGGGTACTTGATACACCGGGCCACTTCTTTCAGCTCCTTTGGCTCACTGGGCCCAGGGTAGGAGGAGATGGTACCCAGCAGTACTGTGTAGGCAGACAGGGACTGGTCCCTGGTGAGAATGGGAAGGTCAGGGGTGAAAATGAAAGACAATCTTTATGCAGAGGCTCTACTATTGCTATTTTATAAATAATAAACTGGGCTTTTCTGGGAGCTAAGCACTTGGAAGCAATGTCAAACACCCCCTTTAATGGCCACCATTAATGATCGTTATAACCCATGAGTCTACCATCATCTCCTCCACTTTTCAGGTCTGGAGCACAACTCACAAAGTCAAGTCACTCGCAAAGGCTGGTGCTGGGAAGATGGGTCGGTCAGTGTGGAAGGACACTTACGGTACAAGCACAAAGACAAGTTTGGATCCCTCAACCCACATAAATGGCAGGCCCAGGAGCATACACATCTGCAATCCCAGTGTGTCCCGAGATAGGTGGAAGGTGAAGACAGGAGAGGAGAAGCTCGCTGGCCAACAAGCCAGGCAGGCAGGTGTTGACAGCAGTGGACAAAACCCTGTCTCAAAAGGCAACAACTGACCCCGAGGTTGTCCTCTGAACCTCACACTCTCACCGTGGCATGTCTGTGCCCCCACACACGTGAACGCATACTTCACACGTGCACACATACATACACAAAGACCTTGGGTTCTCAAGGGCTGCTTTTCAAGAACTGTTGATTCTGTGTGTGTGTGTGTGTGTGTGTGTGTGTGTGTGTGTGTGTGTGTGTTGGGGTTCGTGTTGGTGTGTGTGTGTGTGTGTGTTAGTATGTGTGTGTGTGTTGGAGTGTGTATGTTTGTGTTGGGGGGGTGTTGGGGGGGTGTTGGTGTGTGTGTGTTGGTATATGTGTGTTTGTTGGGGGTTTTGGGGGTGTTGGGGTATGTGTATGTGTGTTGGGGTGTGTGTGTTTGTGTTGTGTATGTGTTGGTGGGGTGTGTGTTGGTGTATTGTGTGTGTGTTGGGGTGTGTGTGTTTGTGTTGTGTGTGTTGGGGGGGTGTGTTGGTATATGTGTGTTGGTGTGTGTGTTGGTGTGTTGTTGGTGGATGTGCATGCTGCTGTGCATGTACAGAGAGCAGAAATGATATCAGAGGCCCTGCTCTATCTCTATTACTCTTGACTTTGAGGCAAGGTTTCTCACAGATCCGAGAGCTACACTGGAAGTCAGCAACCCCCAGAGATCTTCCTGTCTCCCCATACACCCCCAGTACCGGCCACACCTAGCTTTTTACACAAAGTTGGGCAGGAGCATTGAACTCAGATCCTCATGCCTTACAGCAAGCCCTCCTACACTCTGAGCCATCCCTCTTGGGAGTAAGACCAGGTGGCTGAGCCACCAGGGCCAGCCCAGAGACAGGTAGACAACCTGGACAGGTAATTTTGATAGTAAAGAGACATGGCCCTGCCTTGTCTCCTGTCATATTAGGCAGAGGCTGAGGTTCAAATGGAGAAATGAGGGCATCTGGAATATAGGGAAGTCCAGCCAGCACCAGCCCATGTGACCCTTAGGGAGACACTTACTCGCTGAAGCAGTGGGCAGCAGTCAACACCCAGTCCTCAGCAATCAGGGAGCCCCCACACACGTGCTCACCATACTCCCTCACGCTGACCTGCCAAGGCCACTGGCCCAGCTGGGCATCTTGCCCAGACACGATGCGGCCTGAAGCCCTGGGACGTCCACACACTGCAAGAAATCAGCAGAATTTTGTGACACAGGGCTACTCTGCCCTCTCGTATACTCTCAAACCTGGCTTGTCACAGCCCCTGGAACTTGACCAGTGCGCACCAGAGGATGCCTCCCCACCCCCACCCCCATGCCTGGCTCCTAACAGTACCTGCCTCATATAAGGCCCTGGGGAGCCAGGGCCAGACAGCTCTCTGGGTCTGCCTCTAAACCTATGCTCCTGCTGACTCCTTCCTGTATCCCCAGGACTTGAAGGCTGAGGCAGAAGTATCAAGATCAGAAGGCCAGCTTTGACTATATAATAAAGTGGAGGCTAGTCTAGGCTACAATGAGGCCTGGTCTCAAAACTAAAAGAAACAGAATAAAAAAAATAAAAACAGTAACAAATGCCCTGGTAACAAAATCCACATTCCATATAGATTCCTGAAGGCTATTGTTTCCCCACCCACCCACCTTACCTGAATCCAGGTTAATGCTACTGTCTGTCATAGGAGACAAGCTGTAGGAGTCTGCTATGAGGTTCTCACTCCCCAGCAGGGCTCCAGGAAAGAGGGCAAATAGAATGGCAGACAGGGCCAGCTCCATGATACACCTGCTGGGGGCCAGAAGTTTCCCTTACACTCCAGGAAGAAGGAAGGTGGACTGCAGCTCTGGTGTGGTTTCTGGGCTCGCCCTGGGTGGGGCTCAGCCTCCACACCTACACTGAAGCCTTGAAAGAGGCATAACACCACCTGCACTGTTCCTGGGCACAGAGACCTTGGTCTCTCTATGTGCTGCATGCTCTGGGGTCCTCCGGTCTTCCCCCTCCTGATCCAGGAATCACAGCATCGAAACCCTCATCTTTTGTTGATGCAGGACCAGTGCATAGTGTGGCTGGCACTGCACCAACCACAGGATGCATCCCCAGGCTCCTCAGGAGATGTTCTGATCACACCCCCACAGCACTGGAACTGAGACTCTGGGGTAAGGGATGTGATCAAGCCCCACAGGGACAAAGCCAGGGAATTCCACCCTCTGTTCTGTATTGCAGTGTCCAAGGACCCCAGGAGACAGGAGGGAACAGATGGACCTGAGCTGATTCCCAGGGTCTATTAGAAAGTATCAAACCTCACTCTGC
This sequence comes from Onychomys torridus, assembly GCF_903995425.1. Taxonomy (NCBI): domain Eukaryota; kingdom Metazoa; phylum Chordata; class Mammalia; order Rodentia; family Cricetidae; genus Onychomys; species Onychomys torridus. The sequence continues at coordinate 17,088,241 of NC_050450.1, read as the reverse complement.
CCCATCAGCCATTCATGTTCCAACCGGGGCCCAGAAGTCACCAGGAAAAGCTAAAAAAAAAAAAAAAAACCACAAAAAGTCCCTGCTATGTGACCACATAGAGCAGGCATCTTTGTGTCCATCACTGTCCACCAGAGGGCAGCCATGCTGATTCTTTGGCTCCAGGGAACTTCTCAGAAATTGTGCAGGCAGAAGGGGCTGCCAGCATTGACCTGGAACAGGAGGCATAGAGACACCTTTTTAGATTCCTGTGGTATTCGTCTTCTCCAAAAGTTTCTAATCTGTTGGCTACCCTCCACTCAGTCTCTAAGCAACTCCTTTCAAGAAGGCATTTGTTGTGTGATATTTTGTTTGTGTTCTGGCAAATACAGCTCAGAGTCAGAGGGCAGAGCTAGCCACTAGTTAACCAGAGGTCTGGAGGTCTGAACAGAGAGGAGACAGAAAATGATAAAGTGGCAAGGAGAGAGGATCTGCCTCTTTTGGAATGGAATGGAATGGAAGGAATGGAATGGAAGGAATGGAAGAGGTAGGAAGCTACCGGCGGCTGTTCCCGGTTCTCTAACCTTTCAGGTTCTGCCCCCATTATTTGACCCTGATTTTTTATTGATAAGATTAGATTTACACATCATCTGTCACCCAACAAGGGCCTCAATTAGATAGTGTTACTGTAATTCTTACTTAATAACATATATTTGTTTTGTTGTATATAATCTTACTATGGTGAAGTTAAAACCTTTTTAATAAGACAAAAGGGGGGAAATGTTGTGGAATAACCTTCTTTTACACTGTGAAGATTTGTCACTTGAATGGGTTTAATAAAATACTGATTGGCCAATAGTCAGGCAGGAGGTATAGGCAGGGTGACCAAACTAAAGATGATGAGAAGGAGAAGGGTGGAATCAGGATTTACCAGCCAGATGCAGAGGGAGCAAGAGATGGACATGCCATGCTAATAAAGGTACCACCATGTGTCAGAGCATAAATAGAAATATGGGTTAATTTAAATGTAAGAGTTCGCTAATAATAAGCCTGAGCTATTGGCTGAGCATTTTGTAATTTATATAAATTTTTGTGTGTTTATTTGGGGCAGGGCAAAAAGCACCATTTATAGGCATTACCCCTGGAAAGGCTCACTAGCCTTCCAAACATCCCAAATGCCTCATTGAAATAGAAATCATGCACAGTAATTACATCACCAGCTGTAGGGTGACTTTAATCAGTGTAAAATAACCTTATACTTCAGGTTTAAGAACACTAGTCTTGGATCCTGTCTTATCCAATATTAAAATTTCCACATCCATTTCCATCACCAATATATTTAAATAAAAAGAAAAAGAAAAACTTAGGATATGGCTCAATTGGTAGAATGCCTGCCTAGTATGCATGAAGCTGTGTTTGATCCCCAGCAGAGCATAAAACAGGTGTGGTGGATAGTACATACCTGCAATTCTAGTACTCAGGAGGTACACAAGTGAATCATCACTCAGAGTCATTGTAGGCTACAATGGTGAGTTTGATGCTGTGGCAGTGAATGACAATGGTCCCCATAGGCTCATATATTTGAATGTTTGGTCTCCAGTTGGTGGATCTATTTGAGAAGAATTAGAAAGTGGGGCCTTATTAGAGGAGGTATGTCACTGGGGGTGGACTTTGAGGCTTCAATAGTCCATACCAGCCCAGCAGCCAGCCTCTCTCTCTCTCTCTCTCTCTCTCTCTCTCTCTCTCTCTCTCTCTCTCTCTCTCTCCTCTTTCTCTCTGCCTGGTGTCTGTGAATCCAGATGTAAAGCTCAGCTGCTGTTCCACGCCATGCCTGCCTGCCACCATGATGACTATGTATGAATCCTCTGAAACTGTAAGCCCCAGTTAAATGCTTTCTACACTGGCTAGTTTTATGTCAACTTAACACAAGCTAGAGCCATCAGAGAAGAAAATCTCAACTGAGAAAATGTCTCCATAAGATCAGACTGTAGGCAAACCTGTAGGACATTTTCTTTCTTTTTTCTTTCTTTTCTTTTTTTTTGTTTGTTTGGTTGGTTGGTTGGTTTTGGTTTTGGTTTTGGGTTTGGGTTTGGGTTGGGTTTGGTTTGGTTTGGTTTGGTTTGGTTTGGTTTGGTTTGGTTTGGTTTTTGAGGCAGGGTTTCTCTGTGTAGCTTTGGATTCTGTCCTCGAACTCACTCTGTAGACCAGGCTGGCCTTGAACTCACAGAGATCCACCTGCCTTTGCCTCCCAAGTGCTGGAATTAAAGGCATGCACCACCACCGCCTGGCGGGCATTTTCGTAATTAGTGATTCATGGGGGAGGTCCCAGGCTACTGTGGGTGGTGCCCTCCCTGAGATGGTGGCCCTGAGTTCTATAAGAAAACAGGCTGAGCAAGCCATGAGGAACAACCCAGTAAGCATCACCCCTCTGTGGCTTCTGCACCAGCTCCTGCTTCTAGTTTCCTGCCTGTTTGAATTCCTGTCCTGACTTCCTTCAGGGATGAACAGTGATCTGGAAGTGCGAGCCAAATAAACCCTTTCCTCCCCAGCTTGCTTTTGGTCCTGGTGTTTCAATGCAGCAATAGAGACTCTGACTGAGATACTTTCTTTGTGAGAGTTGTCTTGGTCATGGTCTCTTCACAACAATAGACTAGTAACTAAGACAGGGGCCAACCTGGATTACATGAGACCCTGAGAACGTTAGAGAGGAGAATGGGGAGGGAGGAAAGAAGGAAGGAAGGGCTGATTTAGAAGAGAATGAAAAAGTGTAAATGTCTTCCCCCACCTGCATTTACCTGAGGATATACAGAAATCTTGGTGGACTCCTGCAAGACAGTAAAAATGTCCGTCAGCCACATGATAGACCAAGAGAATAAATATGTTCCTCAACCATGTGCTAAATAAACTCTTGTGTTTGCAAAAGAGACTGAAGTTTCATGATTCACAACCACTTTTGAGAATAAAAGGCACATAAAAGCTTAAGAATTTTTTCTAGAAATTGTGTTGGAGCTGAGCATGTTGGCACAATTCCATGATCCTTGCTGTTTGAGGGGCTGAGGCAGGAGCATTACAAGTTGAAGGCCAGCCTGAGAGATGGAGTGAGACCCTATCTTAATAGAAATGAAAAGGGGGACAGAGGATACAGCCTAGTAGAGCGTTTGCCTAGCTTTGTGGGGCCCTGGGTTCCCCCACCACCACTACTGCGGTTACACAGCTATTTCCTCTGAATGGAAACCTGCCCTCCTAGAGAGAGGAGGGGGATCATAAGTAGCCAAGGAAACTAGGAAACTCAGAGAGCTGGGAAACAGCTCAGTCAGGAAGGTGCTTGTACAGGCTTGAAGACTGAGTTTGAGTGCCTGCAGGTGTATAAAAAAAGCCAGGCATGATGGCACACACTTGTAATCTTCGTGCTAAGGAGGCAGAGGCAGATTACTAGAGCTTGCTGGCCAGCCTCATCAGAAAGCCCCAGGGTCACTGAGAGATTCTCTAAAAACAAACAAGCAAACAAACCAGCCAGGGTGGAGAGCTGGAGAGACAGAAATGACATCCGAGGCTGACTTCTGGACTCAACATGCACCTGCGTGCATGTGCGCACATGCAAGGGACCACACACACACACACACACACACACACACACACACACACACACGGGGTGGGTGGAGTGGGAAGGGGTCAAAGATTTGTGAGATAAGATCCCTCAAGCCCCTCCCTTGGGTCATAAAGGCCGTTAGTTGACACCTGCTGAGGAAAGTACACAGCTAGCAGCCTCCTGTGAGCTGAGTCACCCACATCTAGAGTACTTTGGTGACCCACCTGCCTTGAGTGACCCATGTTCTAATATGTAATCCCAACAGTCACTAGTTCACTAAACTCCACTGGGGCTGAATCTGTCCTTTGGTCTGTCACTGATGAACAGACATCTGTTATTGTCTTTCCCAGGAAAAGTCACACAATACTCCCCAAGAAAGGGGAGGGGAGAACTGGGGAGGGGAGGGGAGGACAGGGAAGGGGAGGGGAGGACAGGGGAGGGGAGGGGAGGACAGGGGAGGGGAGGGGAGGACAAGGGAGGGGAGGGGAGGACAGGGGAGGGGAGGGGAGGACAGGGAAGGGAAAGGGAGGACAGGGAGGAGAGACGGGAGGACAGGGAAGAATTGAGATTAGAAAAAGCAATTCCTCTAAGATCAGAGCCTGCGCCTACCCTATTAGTCTGGTCCTAGGTGTCACACCCATCCACAGCCCCTTCTGTGTCTCCAGGTACCTACTGGTAAATGTCCCTGGGCCTGCGAAGGATCCACCAGGAAGGCAAAGAGCTGCAGAGCTCTCCTTTCCAGCCATGTGCATCATGTTCCTTATCTCAGTAACCGTTGCTGTGGGCATAATGAACACTCGGGTGTGCTTCTTCCTCTTCACACCAAGTCACTTCCCCTGACACAGACAGACACTTAGAGTCCATGGGTCCACCTCCAACGTGCCCCACCTTTTAACATATGGGGATCCCAGAGCCTGGCTTCCTGTTCAGATATCTCAAACGCTTTATTTTACTTTAACACTCTTTTCTTAAAATTCATTCATTTTGATGTGTATGATTATTTTGCTTTCATGTATGTTTGAGCACTGCCTCTGTGCCTGGTGCCTATGGAGGCCAGAAGAGGGTGTCGGACCCTCTGCAACTAAAGGTACAGATGGTGTGAACTGCCATGCTGATACTGGAAATCAAACCCTGGTTCTCTGTAAGAACAGCAAGTGCTCTTGGCCACCAACCCATCATCTCTGTAACGCAGCTAATCCTTTTGGTTTGGGGGGGGAAAAACTCTCTGTCTCTCTGTCTCTGTCTCTGTCTCTGTCTCTGTCTCTCTCTCTCTCTCTCTCTCTCTCTCTCTCTCTCTCTCTCTCTCTCTCTCTCTCTCTGTGTGTGTGTGTGTGTATTTGAGTGTGTTGTGCATATATGTGTATGGGTGAGGGCACATGTGAATTACACATATTTGTGGAGGCCAAAGGTTGGCATTGTGTGTCTTCCTTAATTACTCTCGGCCTTATTTTTTGCGATAGGTTCCCTCACTGTGCCTGGAGTTCACCGATTTGGCTAAATTGGCTGACCAGCAAGCCCCAGGGGTTCTCCTGTCTGGACCTCAAGCACTGGGATCACAGGCAGGTGCCATTACCCTCAGCTTCTAGCAGGGATGCTAGGGATCTGAATTAGTTAGGGTTCTCCAGAGGAACAGAACTGATGGCATCAATGTGTGTTTATGTATGTGTTCAAACAGCAGCACACCCCTTTAATCCCAGCACTCAGGAGGCAGAGGCAGGATGGTTTCTGTGAGTTTGAGGCCAGCCTGGGCTACAGAGTGAGTTCCAGGACAGCCAGGGCTACAACAGAGGAACCCTGTCTCAAGAGAGCAGAATAAATAAATATATTTTTTAATTTACTTTTTGTTTTGTTTTGTTTTTCGAGACAGGGTTTCTCTGTGTAGCTTTGCGCCTTTTCCTGGATCTCACTTGGTAGACCAGGCTGGCCTCGAACTCACAGAAATCTGCCTGGCTCTGCCTCCCGAGTGCTGGGATTAAAGGTGTTCGACACCACCGCCCGGCTAATAAGTTTTTGTTTTTTTGTTTTTGTTTTTGTTTGTTTGTTTGTTTTTAGAGCTGAGGATCAAACCCAGGGCCTTGTGCTTGCTAGGCAAGCGCTCTACCACTGAGCTAAATCTAAATCCCCAACCCAAATTTACTTATTTTACTTTATGTGTGTGAGTATTTTGCTTGAATGCATGTCTGTGCACCACCTGTGTGCTTGGTGCCTGCAGAAGCCATCAGATCCCTAGAACTGGGGTTGTGGACAGCTGTGAGCTGCCTTATGGGTACAGGGAACTGAACCTGGGTCCTCGGCAGGAACGGCAAGTGCTCTTAACCACTGGCTGTCTCTCCAAAATTACTCTTTAAAATAATTAATTAGACCAGTGTAGTGGCACATGCTTTAATCCCATTGCTCAGGAGGCAGAGGCAGGTGGCTCTCTGTGAGTTCAAGGCCAGCCTGGCCTAGATTGTGAGTTCTGGGGCTATGAAGAGAGAGTGCCTCAAAACTAAATAAGTAAATTAGGGGAGAAAGGGTTTGTTTTGACCCTAGCTCCAGGCTATATATATTCCATCACTGCAGGGAAACCTCAGGAGCTCCCAACAGCTGCTCACACAGCATCCAGTGTCCAGAAGCTAAGAGCAATGGGTGCTTGTGCCCCGTCCCTCCCTCCTTTGCATTCAGATCAGGGTCCACCCCCCAGTGCTGCCCACATTTGTGCAGGTGTTCTGGTTAGTCTTTGTCAACTTGACACAAATTAGGTCACCTGGAAGGAGAGCGCCTCACCTGAGGAATTGCCTTCATCAGATGGGCCTAGGGGCATATCTGTTGGGCATTTTCTTGATTGCTGCTATGGAAGGGCCAGGCCCATTGTGGAAGGTGCCATCCCTGGGCAGGTGGTCCTGGGATGTATAAGAAAGCAGACTGGGCAAGCCAGGGTGAGCAAGCCAGTGAGCAGCTCCTCTGCGTGGCCTCTGCTTCAGCTCCTGCCTCCAGATTTCTGCCCTGGCTTCCTTTGATGGTGGGCTGTAACCTGTCAGCCACATAAAACCTTTCCTCCCCAGACTGCTTTTGGTAGTGGTGTTGATCACAGCAAGAGATAGCAAACTACTACAGAAGGCTTTCCCATTCCAGTTAACCCGACTGAGGAGACCCTCACAGGCATGCCCACGGGCCAACCTGACCTCAATAACCGAGACTCCCTCCCATGTGATTCTCGACTCCAGATCCTGCCAAGCTAACCACTGAAATTAACTATCACAGTTATCTGCTCCTCCCCACGGTGCTGGAGTGCAAACCCAGGACGCTGGCATAGCTAAGCAAATAGTTTTACTCCTGAGTGACATCTCCAGCCCTCCCTTCAGCCTCAATAGGTCCTTCTAGCGCATGCGCGGTTCTTCCATGGCCAGGTCTTTGTTCTTGGTGGTTGTGCAGTACCGGGTTAACTTCGTGTGGAAGCATATGCCTGATTGTGGCAAGCGTCCTTTACTGTACAAACCTTGTCCACGAACATATTGAGTCCTCTGAGTTCTGTGGAGCCAGAGGGTTTTGGTATGGATGTCCAGCTGGCTGGGCATTCAAAGCTGATAACTGTTGAGCCAGCATGGTTATGTTGGCCCTGCCACATCCCTACACCAGAAGAGTTTTTGGAGGTCCCCATGTAGTGTGGAGGGCACACTGCGTGGCTGCTGGCCAAGTACAGGGTTCTAAGCCCTGTCTATCCTCAAATAGGGCCAGCCTTTTTTGAGTGCACCCAGCAAAAAAACACCACTTCTAACAACACGTAACACATTGCTAGGCTCCAAGCCAGTGTACCCTGAGGCCTGCTTGTGAGTTTTCCTAGGGTTGCCGGCTAAGAGCCAGTGCCTTGGTCCTAGAGAACGCTGTCAGTACCCGAGAGGAGGCATCCAGCACCTGGGCCAGACAAGAAAAGGATGGTTGTGGTTCACTGACTGAGGCACCACAAGAAAGTGTTATGGGACTTGTCGGGGTCAAGCTGGGAGTAGGTGGCCAAGCAAGGCTCTCACTCTGCTGCTTCTCCCGTAGGGGGCGCCACTGAGCCTGGAGCGGCAGGAAGCGAAGCTTTCTGCTCCCGGCTGCAGAGGCGGCCATGGGTTTGCGGGGCCCCATGCCGCTGGTGGTGGTGCTGCTGGTGTGCGTGGTGCTGGGGAAGTCTGGTGAGCTAAGGAGATGCATCCACCGGACCAGGGGATGATGGGGGAGTATGGGGAACGCGGAGGTCCGCTGAAGCCCACCTTCTCGCCTCCACCCAGGATCCCGTGAGGAAAGCCAGGCGTCAGGTGAGGAAACGCAATCCCTGTTGAGGAACACCTACAGAGGCTGAGCATACAGAGGTCCCTCATCTTTTCCACTCCTGTCCCACAGGTCTCAAGAACACCACAAACAAGCTCCTCTCAGGTGACAGATGGGCACTGTGGAGGGCTGGGGGTCTGCAAACCACGAGGGAAGGCTTCCAGCAGCATCTCAGGATATTGGAGGAAGGGGGTGTATGGTGACGTGGTTCCCCCCAGCCCCTTCCCCACACGGGTACCCTGGGGACGCCATGGGTCTGCCTCAGCAGCTCAGCCAGGTGTCTTATTTGTCTGACCCAGTGCCGTGTGGCCGCCGGAAGGACATCCAGTCACTGATAGTGGGCGGAACAGAATCCGTGCAAGGGCGCTGGCCATGGCAAGCCAGCCTGCGCTGGAAGAAGTCCCACCACTGTGGAGGGAGCCTTCTCAGCCACCGATGGGTGCTCACTGCCGCACACTGCGTTAGAAAGTGAGTCTGGGGTGGCAGGAGCCCCCTAGGGCAGTGATCTTGAACTAACCTCCTGAGCTCCTGAGCTCCAAGTTGAGCAGCAGCTGGTCACAGTCAACTAACCTTCCTCATTGCCCCTGTGGGGAATGCTGTTCTGATTGTTTACTGAAACATTCCCATGTGGGTATGGGTACAATCGTTTGTAGGAAGATGCAGCCTCTTTCCACCTCCCTTTGGAGGAGGAGGCAGATGTTAGGCCCACACCAAGGTTGGCAGGTTAGTTTTGAGGTGGTATAGCCCAGGTTGGCCTTGAACTTTATATATAGCCGAGGATAATTCTCTTGCCTCTACCTCCCGGCATGCTGGGATTACAGGCATGCAGCACCATGCCTGGTCTGTACAATGCTGGGGATCAAACCCTGGAAGTGCACTCTGTCAACTGAGTTACATCCTCAGCCCCATACCAGATGTTTATTCTGCCCAGGCCCCACAGCAGCCCCTCCATCTTCTGAGTCATCTTTGGATTGCACAGGCAGTGTCTTTAGGAAGTGATGAGACCAGTGGAGGCAATGGTCTTCCTGTTCCTCTCAGAGTGTCCAGGAGCAGGGAATCTGGTTATGACCTGTCTAGGCTCTGTTCCTACAAGGGGTCCTTTGACCCAAAAGATGTGGAATGACTAAGGATGAGCAAATAAGTGGTGTTAGCCTCATGGTGTCCCCTCACACAAGGGTCCAGTGGGCTCGGGTGGCCAGCATTCCTCTGGAGGGTCCTGATTACTTTCTTCTTCCCTGCTAGGCACCTTGATCCAGGAAAGTGGAGCGTCCAGCTTGGGCAGCTTACTTCCAAGCCTTCTCTCTGGAACAGGAAGGCCTATTCTGGCCGGTACAGGGTAAAGGACATCATTGTAAACTACAAAGACACAATGAAGTTTCATGACCTGGCCCTGCTGAGGCTGACTTCCTCAGTCACCTATAACAAGGACATCCAGCCCATCTGTGTCCAGCCCTCCACCTTCACGTTCCAGCACTGGCCCAGCTGCTGGGTGGCCGGCTGGGGAGTCCTTGAGGAGAGCATGAGTAAGACAGGGACAGAAGGGGTGGGCATGGGGGGGGTGGGCTATCTCTGTTCCTCAGCAACAGGAGGCCCAAACTCTGGCCTCTGGAGATCTGCAGGTCTCCTGCCTGCCTGCTCGCTCACCATGCTTACAGCTTCCTTCCTTGTTCCCACCTGCCAGGAGCTCCCTCCTCTTCTAGAGAAGGTGTGATCCAGTGGCCGGATTGATATGCAGGAGAGGGGCGCTTAGCCAGGCCCACACTCCCCAGCCAGCCAGGATGGGTGCTCAAGGCCTTCTGGGGAAAGTCTCCTTTACATTGAGATTTACTTTACAGCTCCAAAACGTGGACATGCACAGTGCTCAAGTGTGCAGTTCAGTGGTCAGTAGTGCAGTCACAAAGTAGTGACACTGTCACCACTGTCGGTCAGTCTAACTAGGTGACCCTTCAACACTCTAGCTTCCAAGATCAGGCATATTCAGAGTGGTAAGGCCACAGACTGTCACCACTTCTAATTACAACATTTTTATCATTTCAAAAAGAAAGCCTGCCAGCCTGGGCTGTAGAGCTAGTTCTAGGACATCCAAGGCTACACAAACAAACCCTGTCTCAAAACAAAAAAAAAGCCTCAGCAGCATGGTGGTGTAAATTGAGGGCAGGAAGGTCAGGAGTTCAAGTCTGTCCTTGACTCCATATCCTGGACTACATAGCAAGCTTGAGACCAGCCTGTACTACAGGACTACACATAGCCTTGTCTCAAAAACAAAATGGGAAACCTCATACCCCTCCGTCACGTCTTTCAGCCTCCTCGTTCTCCTAGATTCTGTAGTCCCTGGCAGCCCAGACCTGCTTTCTGTCTCTGTGGATTTGCCAGCTCTGGAACACAATCAGAGAAGGTGGCCTTTTCTGCTGGATTTCTTTCACGTAATTAGTGTCTTCAATGTCGCCCCTATGTGGCGTTTGTGGGTACTGCTTCTCTTTAAATTCTAATTCACATACCATTAAGGAACCACCTAAAGAATATACCGCATTTAGTATGCTCACAATACTCTCAGCCAGAGATCTTCACTCCCACCCAGGTTTTACTCCCCCTTAGCCACTCCCTACAGCCCCTGATAACCACAACCCGGCTTTCTGAGCATGCAGCCTTCATTTTCAGATACTGCCCATAGATGGAAAACAGTTTGTGGTCCTGTGCATCTGGCTTCTTTCACATACCATCCCATCTTTAAGTCATCCTCTTTTCTTTTTCTTTCTTTCTTTAAAAAGAACTATTACTCTGTGTGCATGTGTGTTATATATGTGCTGTATTTGTATGAGTGTGCATGTGTATTGTGTGTATGTGTTGTGTGTGTGTACGTGTTGTGTGTGTGTGTATGAGAGAGAGAGAGAGTGAGAGAGAGAGAGAGAGAGAGAGAGAGAGAGAGAGAGAGAGAGAGAGAGAGAGAGAGAGAGAGAGAGAGAGAGAGAGAAAGCAACTTACAAAAGGAGTTGGTTCTTTTTCTATTAAGTGGATCCTGGGGATTGAACTTGGGTCATCAGGCTTTGCCTTTGCCCACTGAGCCATCTCACCAGCCCTTGCTTCTCTTTCTTACCTAGTTTCTCTGGCTGAGCTTCCAGGGTATAGAGCACAGAAAGGAGGGATCCCCACATCATCATGACTCTTGGAGGGAAAGCACGCTGTCTTTCACTTTGAGTACAATTTAGCTGTGGCTTTGTGGAGGTGGGTTTCCTTTGGATCCTAGCTTGCTTAGTACTATTATCACAAAAGAGCACTGGATTTTTTATTTCTTTGGAGGGGGATGCATCTTCATATGTGAAGATCCATGAGCGTACAAGTGTGCACGCACATTTATACAGAGGCTAGAGGTCAGAATTGAGTGTCTTCCTCAATTGCTCTTCACCTCAGGGTTTGGTTTGGTTTGGTTTGGGTTTGGGTTTGTTTGTTGTTGTTGTTGTTGTTTTGTTTTTGTTTTTGTTTTTTGAGACAGGGTTTCCTGTGTTGTTTTGATGCCTGTCCTGGATCTTGCTCTGTAGACCAGGCTGGCCTCAAACTCACAGAGCCTGGCTCTGCCTCCCTAGTGCTGGGATTAAAGGCGTGTGCCACCAGGGCCCGGCATGCCAGCTCTGCCTTTAATTTGCTCCTCTATCTATTTCCTTAGCTGTCAAAAGAAGTTGTTGGTTTGTGACCTCCTTCTTCATTAACATAAGCATTGGTAGCTATCAGCTTCTTCCTGGAACTGCTTTTGCTGTTTCTCATAAATGTTGTGGCATGTTAATCTTTTTCTTTCTTGTTTTGTTTCTGAGGTAGGGTCTCAAATGGCCCAAGTGGATCCTAAACTTTTTACATACTAGCTGAGAATGGCTTTGAACTTCTGATCCTCTGACCTGATCCTTATTGAGTGCTGAGATTATAAGCATGCTATAACACACCCCATTGTTGTTGTTGTTGTTATTGTTGTTATTGTTGTTGTTGTTTGGGAGGGGTTATGGGGAAGTTTCCATGGTTTCTGAAAAACAAACTGACTTTTGGTCTGTGTAGCCCTGGCTGTCCTAGAACTCACTCTGTAGACCAGACTGGCCTTAGACTCAGAGATCTGCCTGCCTCTACCTCCTAAATGCTGGCATTAAAGGTGTATGCTGCCACCACCCGGATTATTTTTCTTGTTTCTACTGTAGCATGGTGTACTCGAGGCTGGCTGGCCCATGCATTTATGGGCAATTCTCCTTGAAGTAGGGATGCTGAGATTATGGATGCTCAGCTCCACATCTGGCATTCACATGGGTTCTGTGAACTGAACACAAGTGATCAGGCTTGCGGGGAGGGTTGAATTCAGGTTGTCGGTCTCACACTGCAAGTGCTTTTACCCATGAGCCCTCCTATTGGCCCTAGGAGTACTCCTTAAGCATTTATTTTGTGTGTGTGTGTGTGTGTGTGTGTGTGTGTGTACCTGAGTGTGTATATGTGTGTGCACCATGAGCATGTAGGAGCCCACAGAGGTCAGAAGAGGCACCAGATCCCCTGGAAATAGAGTTCCAGGTAGCTGTGAGTCTCCATGTGGGTTCTGGGAACTGAATCTGGATCCTCTGCAAGAGTAGTGAGTGCTCTTAAAAGCTTTCCAGCCCCAACCCTGGGAATTTTGTTTGTTTTGTTTTGTTTTTTGAGACAGGTTTTCTCTGTATAGCTTTGCACCTTTCCTGGAACTCACTCTGTAGCCCAGGCTGTCCTCAAACTCACAAAGATCTGCCTGGTTCTGCCTTCCGAGTGCTGGGATCAAAGGCGTGCGCCACCACCGCCCGGCCCCTGGGAATATTTTTAAGACAGTGTTTTGCTTTGTAGTCTAGGCTGGTCTGAAACTCACAATCCTGTCACCTCAGTGCTGGGATCCTAAGCATGTGACACTATGCCTGTGAATTTGGGGATTTCCATCTTGGATCCTGTATCCCCAAACTATCTCAGCTTCCCTCTCTGCCTGTGCCTGGGCAAAGGAATCTCTCCACTGGGACACTCAGGAGCCAGTCCTTCCAGTGTAGAAGTAGAGGGACTGGGACTCAGGAAGCTTCTACTTATCCACCTATCTACCCATCGGCTCCTTCTGCCACCCTGGATTGTCCATGGGTGATCAGCAGGGGGCACCACCATCACATAGGTGTGCCCTCCCTCCCGCTCCTGCCTTAGAGAGTAGTGGAGACCCTAATACGGTGGTGCCCTGTCTCTGTCCTAACACCCAGAACCGCTGCCACCACCCTACCACCTCCGAGAAGTGCAGGTCATCATCCTAAACAGGAGCAGGTGCCACGAACTGTTCAAGATTACTTCTCTCCACCCCTTTATCAGCAGTGACATGTTTTGTGCTGGTACTGAGGATGGCAGTGCAGACACCTGCAGTGTGAGTATGCCTACCCCTCGAGGAAGCCCAGAGGGCTCTCTCCATGTGTACCATCAACCTGTCCTCAGGGTTCATCCATGCGAAATCACTTACAGCCTTTAATTGCCCAGCCGAAAAACATACCTCTCATTTTCCATTTATAATGTTTTTCTTCATCCCCGACCCTCAGAGGTAGAAACCATGGCTCCACTTTCCTGATGAAGTAGCTGAGGCTCTGCTGTTGCCAGGGGGAGAAAGAAGTAGGATCCTCACCCAGTCTTCTACCCCCCAGTGTCCCCTGTCCCCAGGGCCTCTTCCCCAGCCCCACCTACCAACTCTCAGGCTCACCCATACTGCTCCTCAGGGTGACTCAGGAGGACCCTTGGTCTGCATCATGGACGGTCTCTGGTATCAGATTGGAATCGTGAGCTGGGGAATAGGCTGTGGGCGGCCCAACCTGCCTGGCCTCTACACCAACGTGAGTCAGCACTACAGCTGGATCCAGACCATGATGACCCTCAACAGTGCAGTCAGACCTGATCTGGTGCTACTGCTGCTGTCCCTTACTCTGCTCCAGGCTCCCTGGCTTCTGAGGCCCACCTGAGCTCAGGAAGCTGCAGCTTTGGGGCCAAATCACCAACCACTGCACTCCTCCCAACCCCAAGACATTCATTATTGGGTAAGACATTCTGTTTAACCAGGCTCTTGTCTCCTTTGCCAATAAACTCTTGTGTGTATCTGAGTTAGCACCTTGCAGAACATTATGGAGACCTTGTGACTTTCTGGACACTTCCCTGTGTTCACCTCGAGCAGTCTAGCCCAGGACCCATGATGGCTTGTCTAGGCTTTGGTTGCAGGCAGCAGACCTGTCAGTAGCAGCAGTGTGGACTGGAGACCCAGTTCCCCACTGCTGCCTGCAGGGGCCTTGCAAAGTTCCCCCAGAGCTCTGCTGTGTGAAGCTGGGATTCCTGACTATATGCACAACAGAATTTCAGGACAAACCAGCGTCTAGGGAGAGCTTCCGTTGCTGTGATAAAATGCCACGACCAAGCGGTATGGCACATGCCTTGGATCTCAGCACTAGGGAGGCAGAGGGAGACTGATCTCTGAGTTTGAGGCCAGTCAAGTTCCAGGACAGCCAGGGCTACATGGAGAAACCCTGTCTTGAAAAATCCCCCAACAACAACAACAACAAAGCTACCACAATCAAAAGCAACTTGGAGAGGAAACGGTTTATTCAGCTTACAACTCTCAGGTCATAGTCCATCATTGAAGGAAGTCAGGGCAGGAACTCAAGGCAGGAACATGGAGACAGGAATTGAAACAGAGACCATGGAGGAAGCTTGCTCCTCATGGCTTGCTCAGTCTGCTTTCTTATAAAACCTAGGACCACCCACCTAAGGATGGCACTGCCAAACAGTGAGCTGTACCCTCCCACATCAATCATTAATCAAAACAATACCGCCAGACTGTATACAAGCAAATCTTTTCAAGACAGGCCCTGGCTATCCTGGAACTCCTCCATAGACCAGGCTGGCCTCAAACTCAGAGATCCACCTACCTGCCTCTGCCTCCCAAATGCTGAGATTAAAGGCACCCCTATGCCCAGACAATCTTCTGGAGGCATTTTCTCAGTTAATATTCCTTCTTACCAGATACATCTAGGTTTGTGTCAACTTGACAAAAGCCAACTAGCACAGCCATTAGAAGCAGAGTGGGAGTTTATTAAGGTTTAGCAGAGCTCTATTCGCGGGGTGTCTGAGCTTCATGTCTGTTGCTGGGATAGAATACCCTGCAAGAGCAGCCTTGGGGGAAGACTTACTTGGCTCACAGTTCCAGGTTGTAGTCTCTCATTACAGGGAAGTCAAGGCAGGAACTTGAAACAGCCAGTTACATCCACAGTCAAGACCAAGAGAACGAACCTACACATGCTTGCCAGCACTCAGCCTGCTTTCTCCCTTTTCTGCAGTTCAGAACTCAAACCCAGGAAACGGCACCACCCACTCTTAGGCTGGGTCTTCCTTTGTCAATTAGCATAATCAAGATGATTCCCCTCCAGACCTGCCACCCTGATTTAAACAATCCTCCATTGAAATTTCCTTTCCCCAGCAAGGTAGCGCACACGTTTAATACCAACACTTGGGAGTCAGAGGCAGGTGGATCTCTGTGAGTTCAAGGCCAACCTGGTCTACAAGTCAAGTTCTAGGACAGCCAGGGCTGCACAGAAACCTTGTCTAAAAAAGAAAGGAAGGGAGAAAGTCCCTTCTGAAGTGATTCTACATAGTGTGAAGTTGACAATTAAACTATCCGTCACACAGGCTTGTGACATACTAACTTTAATCCCTGAGCTGGGGAGGCAGAGACAAGAGGCAAGTGGCTCTCTATAAGTCTAATGTGTTCTGGGACAGCCAGGGCTATAGACACACAGAGAGAGACAGAGAGACAGAGACCTTGTCTCAAAAACAACAAACAAAAACTAACCATCACAAGTGTTAATAAAAAGAGAGTGACAAGATAAGACACAGCCAAGTGTGGGTGCAGGATCTTCAAGGAAGACATGGCAGGTGTCTGAGTAATAGCCACATGTGTAATTCTGAGCGGCTCCTGAAACTACAAAAAATTGCTAAGGAACTTCTTCCTCCTTTTTTGCCTCTCTTCTGATTATTATTTTATTTGGTTGGTTGGTTTTGGCTTTTTGAGACAGGGTTTCTCTGTGTGGCCCTGGCCATCCTGGAACTCACTCTGTAGACCAGGTTGGCCTTGAACTCAGAGATTTGCCTTCCTCTGCCTCTGATTAGAGGTGTATGCCACCACCACCCAGCTTATTTTTTAATATGCATTAGTGATTTACCAAAATGTCTATCTGTGCAGCATAATATGCATGTTTGGTGCCTGAGAAATTGCTTCTCTTTCAAAAACTAAATAAAAGACTCAGCAGTGAAGAGCACTGACTGCTCTTCCAGAGGACTCGGGTTCAATTCCCAGCACCCACATGACAGCTCACAGCTGTCTGTAACTCCAGACCTTATGCACTGTTCATTTCTATTCTACTATTCCTGTTTTAAATATCTCTATCTACAAGAAATACTGGCCAAATGTGGTGGCTCAAGGCCTTTAATCTTGGCACTCCAGAGGCAGAAACAGGCCAATGATTGCCATAAGTTCAAGGCCATCTTGGTCTACTTGGTGAGTTAGGAGAGTCAGGGACACAATGAGACCTGGTATCCAAAAAAAAAAAAAAAAAAAAAAAAAAATAGGAGTATGATGTCTCTATATAAGCAACCTTTGCACAGATTTTAATTGGTGACAGGGCTGGAGAGATGGCTCAGTGGTTAAGAGCACTGGCTGTTCTTCCAGAGGTCCTGAGTTCAATTCCCAGCAACCTCATGGTGGCTCACAACCATCTGTAATGAGATTGAGATCTGGCGCCTTCTTCTGGCCTGCAGGAATACATGCAAACAGAACATAGTATACATAATAAATAAATCTTTAATTGATGACGTTCTTTACCATGTATAGTGTTCTGCCTGCACACCAGAAAAGGGTGCCAGATTTCATTATAGGTGGCTGTGAGCCACCATGTGTTTGCTGGGAATTGAACTCAGGACCTCTGGAAGAGCAGTCAGTGCTCTTAACCGCTGAGCCATCTCTCCAGCCCAATTGGTGGTGTTCTTGACCTTCCAGCAGACCAGAGACTTCAGGCTCTGGGGAAAGGACCTTCTTTCTTTCCTTTATCTCTTTAATTTTCCCTGTCTTTCTGTCCTGCCTCAGACCTTCTCCTGTTAATGCAACATGAAAGATAACTTACAGAAAGATGGCTGTGCCCCCCAGGTTGTCTGAAGCCTCGGAAGACTGGGGTGAAGAATAGTGGGCAGAACTCCTAACCATAACCTGCACCCGAGTGTGCCCCATCACACCAGCACCACATGTGCCTGCTCTCACCATGGCCCATTCAGCTCATCTTAGGGTCAGGACTTAGCTGCATGTAGTTTATTGGGGAATGCAAGCCCACATCGCACAGGTGAGCATATGTGCTACTTTTCACCACTAGAGACTGAGTCTGTCAGGGAGATGGGCTTAGCACACAGTCTGTACCTCCATTAGGTTGGATTTCAGGGTTTCTCTTCCTTCTCCCAAGGTTGAGATAGCCAGCATTCAACCAGTTGCAGACTTTTCCCCTGAACTGAGCCAAATGCTCTGAAAGGACTCATCTTGCTCCGTGCGTCCCATTTCTCCATGGCCTCCGGTCTTGCCCTGTCACTCCAGAGTACAGCTTCCGGGCCCTGGGCCAGATGGGTGCCTACTCTCAGAGACTTCATGCTCACCTGACATGCAAAGTTGAGTCTGACACCCCCAAGCTGATCATATGCTCTGAGGTCCCTCCCAAACACACGAGGCCTTAGTCTTCCTCACAGCCACAGACACTGCATTAGGAGCTGACTCACCTTCAAGGGGCAGCCAAACCTGGAGCAACAGAAGGTCCCAGAAGGCCAAGGAGGATAGGCACATCTGTCTTTCATTCTTCCTGCACTTTTATAGATTTGGCCACATGCCTGGCGCTGCTACAGAGTCTGTGTGGTTCACCCAGTTATCTTCACAACAACCAAATGGTTGGTTTCATAGATGAGAAAAGTGGGGTGTGCAGGGAATTGAGTTGAATAACTCCACTGTGGGCTCAGCATTGGAAGAAGGACATGCCAAGGCCAAACTCTGGAGAGCTGAGCCAATGTGATCAATTGATACCACCACCACCCTCTGTCCCTTCCTCCCTCCCCTCCCCACTCTTCTCTCTCTCTCTCTCTCTCTCTCTCCCTAGGGGGGAGGGGTAACTGGGGGTCAAATCCAGGGCCTCAAATAGGCAAGGGCTCTACCACTGAAGTTATCCACCCCAAACAAATAAATAAATAAAGCCCCAGAAAGCGGGGGCTTTATATATTTGAGACAGGATCCCATGTATCCCAGGCTGACCTCAAACTGGCTATGTAGCCAAGGGTCATCTTGAACTTCTGATCCTCCTGACTCTATTTCTGAAGTGCTGGACTTGTAGGTGTGCGCCACCACACTCCATTCATGTCATCTGCGGTTAAAGCTCAGGGGTTCAGTTTTCACAGAAACTCTCTACCATCTTAGTCACAGTCTTGAACCCCAAGGGTAGGTTCTAAGTTTGGCCTTTGGCTGTGGACAGCAGAAGCCACGTCTGAAAGGCTGGCTTCCTCCTATATCCATCCAAACACTGGATCTGGGCTACAACAAGGTCCTCTTCTCTCTCTGTCTTGCTTCCAGCTTGTTGTCCTGCTCTGCCTTTCCCCTCACTCCCAATTCTTTAATGCCAGCTCTGTACGGAGCACAGCTCTGCGCACTGGAAACTCTCTTGGAATGAATGTACCCCCCCACACACACACACACTTTATTGGTTTCTCATGACTATAACAAAATACCAGAAGCAGATTAACTTATTCAAGAAAAGAGATTTCTCATCTTATAGTTTTGTAGATCCAAAGGCATGGCACTGGCATCAGCTCAGTTCTAGTGCTCTTACCCTGGCCATCCCCAAACCAAAGAATGCACTATTCCCCATACTGCTGCTTGTGGCCAAGAAAGGTGGTGTAGCAATTTGGAACTGGTCATTCTCCACTCCAAGCTCATCCAGACCTGGGATCCAAAAACGACTGGCCAGGTTGGGTTTGGGGCTGAGTCAGCTGCAGACCTGAGATCTAGGATGTGGGTCTGGGGTCTGAGCTTCATGTGGGGCCAGGCTGCCTGCTTGAGCTGGGATTACTGAGCAGAACAATGGAGCTCAGAGGCCTCAGTGAGCAGGTTTCACAAGGTGGCAGGATCGGCAGGATCAGGTTTAGAGATGAGCTGCCAAGGATCTTCTGGAGCTTCCTGGCCTAACCGCAGCTCCACCACCCCCACCCCACCCCACTTCTCAGCCCCTGGTGTCCTTTTCCTGCACCTCTTAAGTTCTGCTCAAAGCATCTTTGTTTGAGGCTGTTCAGGTGCAGCCACAGCCCCGCCTTGGCCTTGCTAATTACCTGGGCCTCCACCTCCTCTGTCTTTTAAGCCCCCAGGTCCTCCCCTGGCCCCAGTCACCAGAGAGGACACCAGGCTTCAAGGGTGAGAGCTAGGTCCAAGGGCTGCCAGGGAATGAAAGATGGGGTCCAGAGGGTGGGGCTCCCGGGTTCTTACTGAGGCCTAAGGTGCCCGGATCTCAGAGGTTGGGCATGCTTGGTCAGATTTGGTCACATGGAGCCTAGGCACCTACAGGTGTAGAGTCCGGGTGGCCGGGCCAGGGCCAGGACCAAGCAGAGACTAATGGCAGACAGAACTTCCACAGAGGTCCAGGGTGGGGTTGGATGTGCCCCCAAGCCTAGAATGCTCCCTTCTGCTCCCTGCCCCCTCCAGACCAGAGACCAAGCCCTGCGTAACATTACCTGCGCCCAGGTCAGCCCTGAAGATAGAATGAGGGGTGCTTCCCACCTCCAGATCCTGCTCCTGTTAGTGCTGGGTGAGTGGGGTGAGGGTTAGGAGTGTTGCCACAGAGACTGTAGCTGGAGGTTGCCCACCTCACCTCTCCCCACGCCTGGTGCCTCTAGAGCACCATGGGGCATTTTGATCTTTATTCCAAGGCATGGAGTCTCTCTGGCACTGACCTTGGGTTTTCCAATTCTGAGTATGCTGTGTGTATATTATGCCTAATTCCCACCTCCAACCTCCCAGTGCTTTGGGGAGGGTGATAGAGGCTACCAATGGCACAGAAGCTTGGCATGAGGGCAGTGTAACAAATATGTTCCACCTCCTACCTAATCTCTGGCCCAGGCTCTGTTACCTGGCACCAAGTCCCTAATCTAGCCCCTTGCCTGCTTCCTCCCGCAGGAGCCAGACTGCAGAAGTGTGCAGGTGAGGAAGCCTGGGACCCTCCTCCTCCCCAGCTTGGCCCTATCCCCTTTGCTGCACCTACTTCCCAGGCCCCAAGCCAACCTCACTGCCTACTTGTCCTGTTAAAGCTTGTGGGCAGCCCCACACATCCAGCCGAATCGTGGGGGGCCGGGATGCTCGAGATGGAGAATGGCCGTGGCAGGCGAGCATTCAGCACCGTGGAGCCCATGTGTGTGGAGGGTCACTCGTTGCACCCCAGTGGGTGCTGACAGCAGCTCACTGCTTCCCCAGGTCAGTGCTCACTCACTAGTCCAGCTCCAGAGAACACAAGCGGAAGGAAAGTGAGGGTGCCGCCTGGGGAGGTGTGGGCGGTGCCGGCTCCTGACAGGCCCTGTGGTCCAGGTATTGTCAGCAGCCCCCATGTCTACTGTAGACGGGTACTACCATCAGAGTACAGCGTGCTCCTAGGAGCACTGAGTCTGGGTGTCACATCATCCCACGAGCTCTTGGTTCCTGTGCTGCGGGTGCTGCTGCCTCCTGACTACTCCGAGGATGAGGCCCTTGGGGACCTGGCACTGCTGCAGCTGCGTCACCCAGTGTCCCTGAGTGCCCGAATCCAGCCTGTCTGCCTGCCTGCACCAGGAGCCCATCCACCACCCGGGTCTCCATGCTGGGTCACTGGCTGGGGTAGCCTCAGCCCAGGAGGTAAAAACACATGGTCAGGCAATGGGGACTTTGGGGCACCCCATTCTCCGCCAGCTCTGACTGCGAATCCTGGTCTATCACAGTCCCAGTGTAGGACCCAGAGCCACGTGTGAGGACCCAAACCTCCCTTCCACTCAGACTCTAGGAGTCCTGGTTGACGAGTCAGACCTTCCCGTTCATCCTCCCACGGAGCCCCACTTCAAGCCATGCTCTCTCCTGATGCTCAGATTTCTCCCTCTTCCCTCAGTACCGCTCCCAGAGGGGCAACCCTTGCAAGGAGTGAGGGTGCCACTGCTGGATTCCCACACCTGTGACCGCCTCTACCACCTGGGTGCCAATGTGCCCCAGGGTGAGCGCATAGTGCTGCCAGGGAACCTGTGTGCTGGCTACCGCAGGGGCCATAAGGATGCCTGCCAGGTGTGTCTGCTAATCGGTATCATCTGGAATCGGTTCCCCAGCCTCTTATCTCTCTAGAACTCAGGATCCAGGAGGTTGCAGACCCCCAACCTAGAGCTACTTCCCCATGTAACACAAATTGCTAAATGATCTTTTAATAAAAAACCCGGAGCCAGATATTGGGGTAAATGCTGAAAGATCAGAGAGACAAAGGAACAAGCCACAGCCACGTCTCACCTCACCAACTCCTCAAATCCTCAGGCTGAAATCCTGAGTCCTCACCCGAAAGGCTCAGTAGAAAAAGCTCCAGCCGAATAGGGCTTCAGTTCCTGTCTCCTCACCCTTATACACCTTTCTCTGCCCAGCATCACTTCCTTCCTGAGCTGGGATTAATGGTGTGTGTGCTTCCCAAATACTGGGATTAAAGGCAGGTGACCCCCAAGTATTGGGATTAAAGGTGTGCGCCACCACTGCCTGGCTCTGTTTCTCTCCTAGACTGAGTCAATCTCATGTAGTCCAAGGTGGCTTTGAACTCACAGAGATCCAGACAGATCTCTGCCTCCTGAGTGCTAGGATTAAAGGTGTGTGCCATCACTGTCTGGCCTCTATGTTTAATCTAGTGGCTTGTTCTGTTCTCTGATCTTCAGGCAAATGTTATTAGGGTACACAATATATCATCACAACCCCAGGAAACTGGACCTAGGAAAGTGGCCTTGAAAAGCTGGGGGGGGTTGCTATGACTTAAGCTCACCTTTTCCCTGCAGGGTGACTCTGGAGGACCCCTGACCTGTATGGAGTCTGGACGTTGGGTCCTGGTGGGTGTGGTGAGCTGGGGTAAGGGCTGTGCCCTACCCAATCGTCCAGGTGTCTACACCAATGTGGCCAAGTATAGTCCCTGGATCCAGGCTCACCTGAGCCTCTGATGCTGGAGGATTCGATAATGTGACCCTGGAGCTTCCTGGTCCATCCTGCACTCCTCTTTCTTACATGAGGCTGAGATGCTGAGAGCCCGTCTGCCCATGCCCCTGCCTCCTCTCCTCCTTGAGGTACATCTCCTGTCACTAGGGATCTTCTGTGAGTGCCCTGGACTCACACTCCTGCCCTCTCCTTTTGGCTAGTATTTACTTCTTTCTGCTCTAGAGATGGGTAGACCAGCTGGTGAGTTATCCAGCCCATGTGCCTTTTATTTCCCTGGTGGAAGTCAGACAGATTTAAAGTATAAGAGGGACTCAACACCAGAGAGAATCTCCACTGCTGACTTTGAAAGTCGAAGGGCCAGGCTTTATGAGTAGCCAGCCACAAGGCCCTGACAGCCAGCAGGGAAGAGAAATCTGTCACCTCAGGAAGCATGTTCTGCCAACACTCAGGAGACTGGACACAATTTCCCCATCTTCTGATCCCTTATCTTCACACTGGTGAAGCCCTCAACAGACAGCTAGCTCAGCTGAGCAACCCAAGCTTTTGATCCACAGATGTCTGATTTAATAAATTTATGTTGTTTGAAGCTGCTACCTTTGTGGCGATTTGTTGCATGGCCATAAAATCTAGTATACACAGGTTTTACCTGACTATGATGGAGGTGTGCCAGAGGAAGAACAGCCTCTTCCTCCTACACCAGGAGGCTCAGGAGTCTGTATGTCACATCCCAGGCTCAGACCGATAGATAGAGGCCAGCTCCTAGAGCACCAGAGAGAACAGAAACTGAGAGAGATCCAGAGAATTTCAAAGCCGTCTCTAAGGCGCTAACAATGAGGAGGCAGAGATTCTGGTGGAGAAGGACCAAAGGCCTGGGCGTATCTGTTTCTTCCCCTTCTCCCCCATCTTTTCCTACACGCCAGGAGTTCAGGGACTCTACTAGGTGGCCACGGGCCTCAAGAAAGGTTGTGTAGGGGCAGGACTCAAGGTTGCTATGCCTGCCCAAGGCTGAGAGCAATCCACTGTGGAACAGAACTGGTCCACCTTTGGTGGGGTGCTAAGGGACAAAGGTGCCCAGGGCAGGGCATCCTACAAATGGTCATGTGCATATCTCTGGCAGGACTCGAACTCCTGCTGAGAAAACGCTGACTGCTCATGATGTCATGTAAGTGCCTCACCCTGTGCCCTCTCCTCCATTACCTGCCACCACCATCCTTCCTGCCTGGGGCCAGTCAAGCAATCCTCCAGGAAGCCTAAGACAGCAGCATCTGAGGAAATACTGAAAACAGAACAACCTCGGGGCCTTGATATAAATTCATGATATAAATCATGAATCCCTATCCAGAGAGTCCAGCATTCCTAAGGTATGACCAGGTAGCCGAAGAGAGATTCTAGTAGTAGAGAACTAGACGGGTCAGTTAATGACGTCACTGTTCCTGTGACATGTGCTTGAATGAGGGGAGGGCAGGGGCTCCCTGCACCACTTCATCAAAGACAGCTTGTCTGTTTACCAAGTGAGAAAAATGGTGTCCAAAGTCAAAACAGGCCAGTCACAACTGGCATCGGGTAGAGCGGTTTATCTGACCTACAAAGCCTGCTTCTCAGAGTGTCCCGCTGCTTTCTCCACCCGGTCTGCCTCTCAGCCGACTTCTGGGACATCAGTGCACACTGCTAGCAAGGAACAGAACTCGGGTCTATACTGTCTGTGGAATCTTGTCTGACAGCAAGACAGATCCAAGGCGTGACCACCCGCTGAGGCTCTCAGCTGGCCGATCCATGGCCACAGCCCTCACTTCAGGCCTGATCTGCTAGTTGACAGGATGGGAGATTTGGGAGCTGCAGGGCTGCAATAAAGACCAATGAGGGCTGTTGCACATGAGGAGGAGAGAGATTTCAGAGGGTTCCTGAGGGGACAGAGGCTACTTGCTCAAGTAACAATTATTAGTCACACCTTAGGAAATAGACAGAGCACAAAGGCCCGCAGAGGCTCTATAGTTAGTACCACTTCAGAAGGCTGAGAAGATAGTGCAGTTGGTAGAATGCTTGCCTGGCATTTATACATAAAGCCCTAGGTTTGATCTCCAGAAGCCCATAAAACTGGGCATGATGATGTACACCTCTATAATCCCAACACTTGGGAGATGGAGGCAGGAGGATCAGAAGTGCAAGGTTATCCTCAGCTACATAGAAAGTTCAAAGCCAGCCTAGGCTACTTGAGACCACTCTGTCTCAAGACAAAAGGAAAAACTTCCTATACTGGGTATCTCCCCTGAGTCCCTGCACTGAATCCAGAGCCTTGTACATGCT
The DNA here is from genome assembly GCF_903995425.1 of Onychomys torridus. NCBI lineage: Eukaryota > Metazoa > Chordata > Mammalia > Rodentia > Cricetidae > Onychomys > Onychomys torridus. Next base: position 17,063,810 of record NC_050450.1, on the reverse strand, counting down.
AGGCAAACACACTAAGCACTAGTCTAAGACTCCACTCCTAGTCTCTCATGTTAGAGAGACTCAGGCCTGCCTGGGTGAGGTTAACTGCCCAGAGCTGCAGGGTCACATGGGGGAGCAAGCTTAGTGGGCAGTCTCGTGGAGGTCAAGCCTGCTGCACAGTGGGTTCCTTGGCAAGTGAACCAAGCCAGAAGATAAGAGAGTGAAGAGAGCTTGCAGCAGGTGGGAGCCCTGGGGAGCTTTCCATAAACAGTGTCTCCCAGAACGAAAGCACAGCTGGGGGAATTTATTGGGAGACTCCCCACACTAATTCCAGAAGGATTTGTCATTGCATGAAGAGGTGCACCCTTGCATATGTACAGTTCCAGATCATGCTTCATAACCCCACTTCCTAAAAGAAATTTTTGAGACACTTTTACTATGTTGCCTTAGCTGGCCTGGAACTCACCTGCCTCTGTATAGTGCTGGGATTAAAGCTGTGCTCTACCTGCTCAGTGTAACTGCATGTTTTTTAAAAGATTTCTTTTTTAAATTATGTGTATGAGTGTGTCTATGTCTGTGTGCACATGAGTGCAGATGCCCACAGAAGCCAGAAGTATCACATCCCCTGGAGCTGGAGTTGCAAGCGGTTGTTAGCCACCTGCGGTGAATATTGGGAACTGAACTCTGCAATAGCAATAATTTCTGTTAAGGGCTGAGTCATCTTTTCACTCACCACTGCATGTTTTAAAACAGAAAATGGGTTGTGCAGGAAAATGTTTGTAAATCCAAGGCCAGCTTGTACTACAGGGAGAGTTTCAGAGAGCCAGGACTACAAAGAGAAACCTTGTCTCAAATGAAAAAAAAAAAAAAAGAGGAACAGGGAGTGGTGGTGATGTACACCTGTAATCCCAGCACTCATGAGGTTGGAGGCAGGAGAATCAAGAACTTAAGGCCAGCCCAGGCTACCTAGAAACCTCCCCCCCACACACACTAAAATAAATAATCTCAGCACTTGGGAGACAGAAGCAGGCAGATCTCTGTGAGTTAGAGGCCAGCCTGGTCTACAGAGCAGTACCAGGACAGCCAGAGCTACACAGAGAAACCCTGTCTTGAAAGTGAAAAAGTCCACACTTGCTACAAACACAACAATAAGCATTGAGTTCCTACCTCTGTAACAATCTCAGATCCTGCCCACTCTCAAGGACCCTACAGCTTCAAAGCTGTGTGGAGTTTAAGTACCACACACTAGCTTTGTCTGATACATGATCTGAAATGGACTCTTAATGGCTGTCCACCTCTGGTAGAGAAGGTGAGAAGGCCCTTTGCCTCACAGTTTGGGATGGCACAAATCAATGTTCAAAGGGCTGCCAGTCTGGAAAGTCAAGTCTGCAGGCCCTTCTGAGTACTGAACCTAGGCAAGAAGGTGGGTTGGTGCCATAGGCTCCTGGGAGGAGGGGACATTACCCCATCTTCTCTGATCCCAGCAAGTGTACCTGAGACAGTAGGAGTGAAGACAATCAAGAGCCACCCTCTCTCTGGCTATCACACTGTCCAAACAACAGTTCCCAATTAATGAGAACTCCCAAGGAGTCTCATGCTGGAATAAGGAAAAGACTTGTTCTGAAAAAAATGTCACAGCTCATCAGACCACCTTGTAGGAGCGACTGTAGTTGAAACAATGACAGTCAAATGGTGGACCACCTTGCCTACGACTGCTTATTTACGCCACTTGAGTTTAAAACCCTTACAAGAACTCCACACAGACTCGGGAGAGTTACTGGACCTCTTCCCTTATTCCTCTTCTTCATATGGCCACATTAAATAAATCTGTCTTTGATTTCTGCTTTTCACTGTTTGTTTTTTGAGACGGGTTTTCTTGGTGTTGTAGGGTAAAAGGGCCAGCCAAAGAAACCCACCCTGACCCTGAAACCAGAGCCAGTGAAAGAAACACAATCTACTCCTATAACTAAAGCCAAAAGGCTAAAAAGGACCAGTGAAAGAAACACATTTTGGCCCTGAAACCAGAGCCAAATCTGCCCCTGACCAACTAGACCAACCAATCTCTGAGCAGAAAACCAACCAATCCCTGAGCACAAAGTCTAGCCAATCCGAGCTCAAGGGGATTGAAATCCCACCAATTCCCACCCTGAAAATCTCCCTGGAGAAACTCCACCCCTTAGAAGCCCAGTATAAGCCCTGCGCCTGTTCAGTTTGCTGCTGCTTTTCCCACCCTGACGGAGGCAATTACTCTTCTGGATTCTTCCCTCCCAATGCATCTCTTGAGTGAGGTTCGGGTGACAGCCTTCTTTCACTGGAGTGGAGCAAAGCAAGGCTGTACCACTGTCCCTGGGGAAACCTTCTCCTAGCAGAGCAGAGTTGTCACACTCTGGGGACTTGAGCAGAAGTGTAAGTTCACTGGGGAAACCCTCCCCTGCCAGGGCAGAGTTGTTACATTGGGGAAACCTTTCCCTGGAGCAGGGCCATAAGCTACTATGGTTAGGGTGACTTGTATTCCTCGGCTCCTGACTGCCAAGATCCCTTTCCACCCCAGCTGCAATGCTTACAGGTGTATCCCTGGCTGCCCTGGAACTCACTCTGTAGACCAGGCTGACCTCAAACTCAAGAGATCTGTGCCTCTTCCTCCTGAGTACTGGGATTACAGGTGTGTACCACGTGGCCAAGCCTAGCTAGTCAGGACTGACAAGACCCAGGCTTTGACCCTAATAATTACAGCACCAGTCCTCTAAAACCAAGAACTTCTCTAGCTCCTAAGAGGCCACAACGCATGCCTGAATTGGATGTAACAAACCCAAGCCTGAGGCTAGATGAGGACAACATACAGTGGTGATAAGATCCAAAATTGTGCACCTTCTCAAAATGGCTGTCAAGTTACCCCCTCGCAACCCCTGCATGCGCTTGACCCTTAAATAACTGTGGGCTGGAGAGATGGTTCGGTGATGAAGAAGACTTGGCTGTTCTTTCAGAAGCTAGCCAGGTTCCATTTCCAGCACCTACATGGCGGGTAACAACCGGCTGCAACCCCAGTTCGAGGACCCGACGCCCTCTTCTGGCTTCCCCAAGCATTGCATGCAACTGGTGCACAGACATAAATGCAGGTAAAACATTCAAACTTTTTAATGACAGACGCGCTTGAATCGTTGTCCCTGATTCTCTACGCTCCAAAGCAAGCCACGCTTACGCCTCAGACTCATGAGGCGATCTAAACCGGGGCCTCAGCCTTTGCCCAGGGGTAGTTCAGGCAACCGAGATGGCCGCCACAGACCGCGTAAGGGAGCCGCTTCTGGATCGCTTAAGATGGCGGCGACGGTATGGGCGGGGCTGCGGGGTGAGGGGGCGGGGCGGGCGGGGCCGCGCGGAGCACGCCGGGCCTCCGGGCCGCGCTTGGGCTGCCGGGAAGGGGCGGAGCGTGGCCGCGCCGGCGCGTCGAGCCAGAAGCAGCCGCCGGGATGGTGAGCGGGCGCGGGGGGGAGGGGCGCGGGCCGGGGGCGGCGGGGGCGCCGGGGCCAGGCCGGGGGCCGCGGGCTGGCGTTGACGCGGGCCCGCCATCCTCAGGACGTGTTTCTCATGATCCGGCGCCACAAGACCACCATCTTCACGGACGCCAAGGAGTCGAGTACCGTGTTCGAATTAAAGCGCATAGTCGAAGGCATCCTCAAGCGGCCGCCGGACGAGCAGCGGCTGTACAAGGTGCGACGAGCGGGCGTGGCGGTTGCTCGCGCGGGGCCCAGGCAGGACGCCCACCAGGGGGTCCCGGAGTGTGATGAGCGGCCGGCGGCATCGGGTCCCAGGCCAGCCGCATCGGGTCCCAGGCCAGCCGCCCCGCCCTGCCAGGCGGCCTTGCTCTACGGTTAGGGAAACGGAGGCCTCGGTGATCCTATGCTGCCGAAGGTCGTCGCAGAGCCAGGGTTTGAACCACAGTGTACGTGATCCAAGGCCTGCGGGCGGGGAATCCGCTGGAATCCCACTGCTGGAGGGTGGGGTGGGACCTGACGGATGGAGTGTTGTCTAGAAGATAGGTTATCCCACCAGTGCTTCACCTAGCCAGTGTTTATCCTTGCCAGTGTCCTGATAGTCTAGAACCACCTCTCATTCAAGCACACCTTTTCACTTGGGAAGCCAGCTCCAGTTTTCAGTAAGCCAGGATATGGAGTTGGATCCTCGTGCCTCAAACCCGATTCAGGTTTCCCAGAAGCATGATGTCAATCTAAGTGCATTGAGCTAATTCTGGCTGTAAAGGGGAGCTGACCTTTTGCTCCAGATTAAAGCCGGGTATCCTGTTTCTGAAGGGCTTTCTCTATGACACCCACTGAGCTTTTCTTTGAAAGACCCTTTTGCTATTCTAGGAACCACACATAGTGTTCTAGTACAGCTTTCTAGGCCTCTCTTAAGTTATTGAAACTTTTGATTGCCCTGTGGTTGGATATTCCAGTAATTCCTATTTTAAGGTGAAGGTTGATTTTAAAAAAAAACAAAAACAAACTGACTAGGAGTCAGGTGTACAACTCTGTTGAGTTATGATAACACAGCCTGCATCAAAGTCCTAGGTTAGATCATCAGCCTGGAAAAACTGGGCAATGATTCTACTTGGGAGGTAGAGGCAGGAGGATTAGAAAGAGTTCAGAGCATCTACTGTATGAGATTTCCTCTCCAAAAAAAAAAAAAAAAAATCAAATCCAACTACCTTTATTTATTTAGAGAGCTTGGAAAAGCCAGAACCTAGAGCCTTTGTGAGTTTTATTTTTGTGTGGTACATGCCAACACAGTCCATGTGCTTGTGAAGGCCAGAAACATCAGATTTGCTTGAACTGGAGTTGTGAGCCAATCTATATTATATGGGTGCTGGAAAATGAACTTAGGATTCTCTGCTAGAGCTTATAACTACTGTGAGCCAGCCAGCCAGATTTGGAAATTGTTGGCTCTGGAATGTGTGCTTTACTTAGGGATGGCTCTCCTCAATGTAGTTGCTGACATGCTATGCTGACCAGAAGGCTTTCTTTGGGACTTGTCCCTTTTAGGACTTCTCCCCCAAACCTGCTTCTCTCTTCAGGATGACCAGCTCCTTGATGATGGAAAAACTCTGGGCGAGTGTGGCTTCACTAGCCAGACAGCACGGCCACAGGCCCCAGCCACAGTGGGCCTGGCCTTCCGAGCAGGTAAGATGGCTAACCTGGATGGCAGCTGGCAGTTTGGTAACATCCAAAGAAGGACTTTGGGGAGCCTGTAGTCACCCAAAGCTTTGAGGGAATATCTTTCCAGTCCACAAATACCATGAGGTATTTATTTGTTTGCTTATTAAAAAGCAAAGCCTGGGGACTGAATTAATAGCAATTAAGAGCACTGGCTGCTCTTCCAGAGGACTTGGGTTCTACTCCTAGTACCCACACGGCAGCTAAAACAATTGAAACACATGCGCTCGGCAGGCAGAGGCAGGTGGATCTCAGTTCAAGGCCAGCCTGGTCTATAGAGAAGAGTTCCAGGACAAAACCCTGTCTCAAAAAAACAAACAAACAAACAGGAGTTGTGGAAATTAAAGATGACTTTCAGGTTCCTTTCCTAGTACCAGCCATATTTATGGAATTTATTGAACAGTTGGCCCTGTACTTGATATATTGTCCCACCTCATCTCTTTTTTTTTTTTTTTGGAGGTTGATGGGGCAGGGTTCAAGACATGTTTTCTGTCTAGCCTTGACTGTCCTGGAACTTGCTCTATAGACCAGGCTGGCCTTGAACCCAACAGAGATCTGCCTGACTCCGTCTCCCAAGTGCTGGGATTAAAGGTGTGTGCCACCATGACCAGAATGATTGTGCCAGATTTTAAGGACAAGTGAGCTGGGGTAGTTAGATCTCCTGTCAGACTGGTGGTACACACCTTTAATCCCAAACAGAGGCCAGCCTGGTCTACAGAGGAGTTCCAGAATGGCCAGGGCTCTTTAGAGACCCTGCCTAGGGGCAGGAAGAGATTTAATACTTTTATCCTTTGCCTCTTGGAATTTAAACTAGGGTCATAGAGCTTGGTTTTACAGCTGTGGACCTAGGGACTGTGTATATGGGCAAGAAAATGTGGAGAAGTGGCTCAGTGATGATGAACACTGGCTCTTGTAGAGGACCTGAGTTCAGTTCCCAGTATCCACAGCTCAACCATGTTACACCAGGTCCAGACAATCCAGTGCCTTTGACCTTCATAAGTACGAGCCATACACACATACATGAAAATCTTTTAAAATGACAGGAAGTACTTTTATTTTGAAAGAAAGTTTAACCAAAGGCTAAGGCAGGGGAAGTATGGTTCTAGTTACACTTCTTAGTTTTTATCAAGTAAATCTCCGCACACGCATAGCTGATTGCCACGCTCACCACCCAGCCTGGAGTTCCCATGTCCACAAGGCACCCCTGCTGCAAGTGCCCCACATTATGGGAATCTGCCCGAGATAACTGCCTGATAGGTGACATTGAGGCACTTGTAGGACTGGTGAAGATCCACAGGTCAGATGTCAAGTGAGGTTCCCTTTTGCATGGGCTCATGAGGATAAAAACACAACTTATCTGCCTCTTAAGCTAAGGCAAGGTTGTGTTCTCTCAAAAAGTCACCCTTTTTCTCCAAGCAGAACCTAGTACCCTAGAGGCTAACATTGTCCTAAAAAACATTGATAGCCCTATTTCATGGTTATATCAAAGCTAAGGGAAGTGACTTTGGGGAAGTGGGGGGAGGGGTTCCTGATAAGACATTGAATATGGAGGCAACTGGTCCAAAAGGCACTCTAATCCCTCTGGCAGATGGAATGTGTTGTGACAGGATGTTCAGGGTTGCTGTATCCTTCACACATTTGCAGAGACACTTCTAGAAGCAGCTGACAGTCAACATTAGGTTTTTGGACCTAATTGGGTACCATCCCTCCCTCTGCTACTCTGTCCATGCTGAAGCTTCTCCCTAACACTAACTGCTATTAGGGATGTTTTTATTAAATGGCATTTTTAATTAGACCTATAACAGGAATGAAGGAAATAAATCAAGAACTGTGTCACTGAAGATTTGTAGCACTAGGTAATGGGTCTGTCTCCCCACCCCCCAGACAGGGTTTCTCTGTGTAACCCTGGCTGTCTTCATATTCAACCTGCCTCTACCGCTGCTGGGATTAAAGGCGTGTGCAACCACCTCAGCACCACTGGCATTTGTGACCAGAATGGTTAATTGTACATACTGCTCTTACAGAGCACCTGGGTCCAAGCACTCACATGTCAGCTTGTTGGCATCCTTGAATTCCTGGTAGCAGTCCCAGCTCTTCCCTACTTCTTCCCTAGTTCTGACAGCCAATAGTATCTCCAGACATGTATGGATACCTCATCAGTTGAAAATTGAGAGCCAGGTCATAAGTGTGGGGACAAGCTCAGGAGAAAAAAATATGTGGGGGATTTGTTTTGTACTGAGTCAAACAGTGAGCACTGAAAATGAGCTAAGGAATTGAGAGTATTGCCTGAGGCATGAAGCCGGGGGTCTGATCCCAGCACTGCATTTAAAAAGAAAGAAAACCAGCACAATATGCTTGTAACCCCAGCACTTAGGGGTTCGTTATCTTTGGCTACATTAGCAGGTTTGAGGCTAATCTGGGGCACATGACTGAAGGCATGAGGTAACATTTGAATTCCATTGTGAATACCCGGGTACCCTAAATTTGGCAGCTTTAAGACCCAAAAGTACAAAGGCTGCCTTGGGTCATAAATCAAGTACTAATTGGAAAGAGAAGGGTAATGACTTTAAGGGTTTGGGGGTTTCTTTGTTTTTTGCTTTTTGAAGATTTATTTGTGTGTACAGAAGAGGGCGCCATATATCATTACAGATGGTTGTGAGCCACCATGTAGTTGCTGGGAATTGAACTCAGGACCTCTGGAAGAACAGTCAGTGCTCTTAACCTCTAAACCATCTCTCCTGCCCAGTTTTTTTATTTTATTTTTTTAAATATAAAAGTGTTTTGTGCCTGTGTCAGATGACTTAAACCAGTTCACTGCAAGAGCAACGTGCACTCTGGTTTTTCTTAACAGCCCTGGCCTAGAGCTCCCTCTGTAGATCAGGCTGGCCTTGAACTCTTGAGATCTGCCTGCTGTTTGCTGGTATTAAAGGTGAACACCACCATGCCTGATGCAACCTTAACCACTGAGGCCTCTCTCCAGCTCAAAGTCTTGTGATGCATTGGGCATATATATTGTAGTCAGAGTATGATCGTGAACAGTTCACCTTTTTGTTTGTTCGAGACAGGGTTTCTCTGTAGCTTTGGAGCCTGTCCTGGACTAGCTCTGTAGACCAGGCTGGCCTCGAACTCAAGAGATCCGCCTGGCTCTGCCTCCTGAGTGCTGGGACTAAAGGCATACACCACCACCCAGCAGAAACAGGCTCAGGGAGGGCCTGAGGCATTCTTTTTTTCTTTTTGTTGTTTTTCAAGACAAGGTTTCTCTGTGTAGCTTTGTGCCTGGCCTGGAACTCACTCTGTAACCCAGGCTGGCCTGGAACTCAGAGATCCACCTGGCTCTGCCTCCCAAGTGCTGGGATTAAAGGCCTGCGCCACCACCGCCCGGCCAGTTCGTCTTAAAAGTCTTGGGATTTTCATTTATTTGGCGTTTGGTGGCAAATTGAGATGCTGGTGGAGGGTATGGCAATTTGGAGACAGAAGGTGTAGGCGTCCTGGTCACACTGGTTGGTATCTATTGGGATCAGTGGTAAAATTAGGCCTCTAGGGACAGAAGACATAATACCATTGCCAAGTCACACAACCAAGGTTGGAAGGTCATAGCTTTGGTGGTATTTTGACTATCCTTCCAAGTGAAAGAAACATTGGGCATCTTCTCAAGCTCTGCTCCCTTCCACAGATGATGCCTTTGAGGCCCTGCGCATAGAGCCCTTCTCCAGCCCTCCAGAGCTTCCGGATGTGATGAAGCCACAGGATTCTGGAGGCAGTGCCAATGAACAAGCTGTGCAGTGAGGGCCTGAGGCCCAACCCCTAGAGACCCATTCCCTCAAAATAAAGATTTGGCTGTCCCATCTGGCTGCTTTCTCTGTTCTATCTTCCTCCATTATATGTTCTACTTGCTCACTTTTCACAAGCTTACAAGGTGTAGTCTCAGGTGTCCTATAGGACAAAGTGAAACCTAGTTCCAGGCCAGCCTGATAAGCAAGGGATGGGGATTTATATAGTGCTATTTGCTCCACCCATGACCTTGGGCTATGGGGCACTTCTTGCTGGTTGTGACTTCTCTTTAAAAGAAGGATCATATGCTTTCCCCTCCCCCCCAATCCTGGTGTCACTGGACAGCCTGCTAATCAACCCTGGGTCCTTTGGGACATCATTCAGTGCTCTTAACTGCTGTGCCTTCTCTCTCCTCTCAAATACAACTACATTATTTGTTCTATTTCAACTTCGTTTTTGAAACAGGGTTTCTCTGTGTAGCTTTACACCTTTCCATGAACTCTGTAGTACGGGCTGGCCTTGAGCTCAAAGAGATCCGCCTGCCTCTGCCTCCCGAGTGCTGGGATTATAGGTGTGCGCCACCACCGCCTGCCTGGCACTCTATTTCAACTCTTAAATTTAGCCACAAGTAAAGTCTACAGACCCAATTACTGCATTTCTCATTTTTTATTCGACAGAAAAGTTGCTTTTGCTGTACAGATTTAAAAAAACCAAAATGCCTTAAGAAACAAAGTTGGGGGGAGGGGTGTCACAACCTCATGAAAGGGGGTGCAGCAACTCCTTCAAATCAACTTCCTCACCAAGCCCCAAAACATCAGTCAGCCCCCAGGAACTTGAAGGGACAGCTCCCTGGATCATTACAGCTGCAGGCCTTGATGTCCTGAATTGTGCCCCTCCCTCCCCAAACTTTCCCTCCCACTCCAACCCCAAAACACATGAACCAAGAAAAACTCACAGAGATCAACATTTCACAGGAAAAAAAAGGGGGGGGGGGGACCCTCCCTCAAGATGCTGCCAAGGTTCAAGGGAAGGCAGACAAAGACTCCTTCCATGATTCTGGGAAAATGAGGAATACTCATGTCTCCAGAGCAGGAGGTGAGGTGGAATCCACATTATGGAGACCTGTAAGAGAAGACGGGTCAGCGCATCACTCCACAAATATCCCTAACATTCACAAGGGCCAGGCTGTTAAGGAGACACACCTGGAGGAGCGGTGGCGATTAGGTCGGGGACTGGGTGTCTCCTTCCTGCGCTTATGCCCAGGAGAACGGCTGTCCCCTCGGCCTCTCCAGGAAACACGCTCACTGCTACAAGAAAACAGAAATTAGGCACCGGAACAGTACTAATAAGACTTTTTTTCTTGTAAGTTAATGGTGGCAATGTGAGCTAAGCTGATAACACCTACCTCTGTTGATCCCTTGGTGAAGGCTGGGGCGAAGGCTGGTGACGCTCCACAGGTGAGTAACTGAGGGATCGGGAGTCCCGAAGGGAGTCTATTGGCTTTCGAGGGCTGCGTGACCTAGGGAGCAGAGTAGGCCTCTATAGCACCACATCCTCACAAACCCACCAGCCAAGCAAGCATTCAGGACCACCCACCCAGGTCCTGACCACCAAACCTCACACCACACAGGGCCAGCCTCAGACCCACCTTTGTCCGCACTCACCCATCCGCCCGCACACCATCCACCGAGTGCCCCCAGTGGACAGGGCACAGGGTGCAGCGGGGGATGCAAAGATAAAAGAGTCCCTGCCCTTGGAGTTTTGTTTGGTAGTAGAGGTCAACAATGAAGGCACACATGCCCCCTACATAGGAAACAGGCCAGCAGGGATGGATGTGCATGGGCCTGGGGATCCCGAGCAAACATGGGGGACCTGGGCAGGGGAAGGAAATGGCAGGGCAGTCTTCTCGGAGGTGCTGTTTGAGTGCAGTCTTGCAGAACGAGTTCACCAGGCAGACAAGGAAATCCCAGGCAGAAGGAACAGCATGTCCAAAGGCATGGGGCTCTCCTTAAGACTGCAAGGCGCTGGGTATGGCCGGAGCACAGGGCATGTGTGGGGGCGGGCAGGAGGAGCACAGGGCGGGCAAGGGCAGCTGGTGAAGAGCCTCACACGCCATTCCCGCAGAGGTGGCACTTTATCCTGCAGGCCACAGGGCGTCCCGGAAGGATTTGTGGAGTGAAGGGAAGTAACCAGATGTGCGTTTTAGAAAGATCCCTCTGGCTACGTGTGGAAGAGAATGGCGTGGAGGCAGGGAGACAGGGAGGAGGCTGTGGACAGAGTCGGGAGAAGATGACGGTGGCCAGACCAGAGCCCTGCAGCAGCAATGGGGAGACTTAGAGCTAGAATCTCTGAGACCAGGCTGCTTGATAGGGGAGGGGAGAGGGAGGAAGAATCCTAGATTTCCCAGTTCTGGCCTGGGCCCTCAGTTGGATAGTGCAGCCCTTGACCAGAACACAACACCACTGTGGGAGGGAGGAGCGTCGGACTCCTTCCGTACAACCAGACACAGACGTCCACACGAGGCACCCCAGCAGGAACCTCACCCAGGGTCCCTTTTCTGGAGAACTCACCCCCAACCCCCTCTCCACAACAGGCAAGGAAGCACTCACCTCCTCTCGCCAGGGGGTGGCTTCTTGGGGCTTGCAGGTTTGGGTAAGGCCTGAGGGCCAGGCTTAGCAGGGGAGGGGGAGGAGGAAGAAGAGGAAGAAGAGGAGGAGGAAGAAGAAGAGGAAGAGGAGGAGGAAGAAGAGGAGGAGGAGGAGGAAGAGGAGGAAGAAGAGGAGGAGGAGGAGCTGGAACTAGAGCTGCTAGAGCGCCTCTTCCGTTTGGCTGGGGTTGGCTCCTGAGGGCGTCCTTCTCGAACAGCCTCCTTTGGGGCTGGGGCAGGGCTGGGGACCCTGTGAGAAAAGAAAGGTGTCACAAGGAGACAAGATACCCCAGCCCCAACCCTACCTTCCTTGGCCTGGAGGAACGGCAGTGGGGGAGGGGTGTCTGAGAAAGGCCCTGGGAACACACGAAGGCAGGCCAGTAAGCACTTCTCTGGAGCAGTGGCACAGAGCTGACCAAACCTCTGCTAACACAAGCAACAGGCTGGGGCCCGAAGCACAAGGGATCAAGGTTAAACCTCAAGAATGTCCCTGATGAAGGAATAAGGCCCCTGGACTCAGATGTGGAAGCTGAAGCTGGGTGGTCTCCTTCCTTGGAGAGCCGCAGCTTGGGGAGGCCCCTGTGAGTGCAGGTTGGCTGGGGAGGGGCCGTCCTGCCTGGAGGCAGGGAGAGGGATGGGATGACCTCTGAAGATCCTTCCAGCCCAGGGAGTTCCTCTTGAGGTCTAACTGCCATCCCTCCTGCTGTAAAATTAAGTCCATTTCCTCTAGTTCTGTCCTCTGTAGAGATGGAAAACTTATCATTATCCTCTGGAGAATTAACCTTTGGAGACTTTTATCTGTCCCATTCCACCCCACAAAGCCCCCACCCAGTGTTCTTTCTACTCCCAACTTGAAGGCCAAGGTCCCCCATACTTTCTCAAAAAGCCAAGTACTTGTGAGAAGATTTCTCCCTCCCAACTCCCCAACCCATTGTAAATACCTTCCCCCTAGACTCCTTAACTCCCTCACCTTTTCAGGGCCACCTCAGGTTGAGCAGGAAGGCTGGAGCCCTCAGAGTCGCTAGAACTGGAGCCAGAGGAAGAGGAGGAGGAGGAGGATGAAGATGATGATGATGATGAGCTAGAGGATGATGATGAAGAGGAAGAGCTCCGACGTTCCTTTGCTGGTTGCAAAGCAGCCAATGCAGAAGGCTGCTGGGCCCCAGTAGAGGCTGGCGGTTCCCCACCTTCAGCATGGGACACCCCAGGGGCAGGGCCGGAAAGCATGCCATTGTGGTCACTAGCAGAGGATGTGGACTTTACTATAGTCCCAGATGAAATGGACTGAGACCCTGCTACAGGAGTGGTCTGGGCAACTGAACGAGATTGGTCTGAAAAAGCAGATGGCACAGGGGACCGAGGCCTATCCTGTGCTGGAGGGAGAAGAGATTGTGAAGGAGCCTGGACCATTCTTGAAGCAGGAGAAGGTGCCCGCTCAGAGGTCATTCTAGACTGGCTTGGGGCAGATGGTGGTGTTCTGGACCTAGCTCGGTCAAGCAATAAAGGTGAGGTTCTGCCACTGACACGCTCATAAGCAGAAAGGGGCACCCTGGGACTGGTGAGATTTGCACCAGACAATGCTGGAGCCATCCTGGCACTGGAGAGATTTGCGGGAGCCAAAGCTGCAGGGGTTCTAGAGCCAGCAATATTCACAGGAGCTGTGCCATGTGCAGATCGAGGACCCACCAGGTTTGCGGGACTAGGAGCCTGGGGTGTTCTGGAACTGGAGGGATAATTTGCAGCAGTTGGGGGTGTCCCAGAGCCTGTGAGACTCAAAGCTGCCAACGCAGCTGGTGTTCTAGCTCCTGCTAGGTTCACAGCTGTGGCTGCAGGGGCTCTAGGATCAGCAAGATTCACAGCTGAAGGAGCCACTGCTGTTCTAGGGCTGGCTAAGTTCATGGCTGCTGCTGCAGATGGTGTTCTTGAGTCAGCAAGGTTCACTGATGTTGGAATAGCAGATGTCCTGGCACTGGCAAGGTTCATGGCTGCTGCAGATGCTGCTGGAATCCTGCTGGCAAGGTTGGCAGCTGGGGCTGTTCTGAGGCTCATTAGAGGTACAGGAGCTGGAACCTGGGACATTCTTGCTGCGAGGCCAGCAGCAGACATAGATGGAGGTGGCCGGGCAGTGCCAAGACTGATGGCTGTCAGAGCAAGTGCAATTCGAGACTGAGCATGGTTTTCTGGAACAGATGTTCTTGGGTGATCAGGAATCCGGGGACCTGGACCATCCATCATTGAGCCACCAGTTTGCTGTAGGACAGACATGGGTGTTCTAGCACTGCCAAGGGGTTCAAGCATTCCAGGTGATCTACATCGGTCAAGAGGAGTTGGTGACATGCTAGGACGACTGAAGCAGCTCATTCTAGAGCTACTGAGTGCTACAGGAGGTGTGCGAGATCCAGAATGATTCCTTGTTGCTGGAGGAGTGGCAGAACGTGACCGATCAGAACTACTTCCAGATGCAGACCGCCTACGGATGGCTGGAGGAGATCTTGTTAGGGACCGCTTGCCTCGAGCTGCTCTAGGAGTACGAGACCTAGAACGGCGACGGATAGCAAGTGGTGAGCGACTTCGAGAGCGCTTGCGTGGCAACAGTGGTGTCCGGGACCTAGAGCGTCTCCGAATAGCTGGAGGAGTTCGGGACCTGGAGCGGCGGCGTGTCACTGGAGAGGTACGAGATCGGGAACGCCTCCGGGTAACTGGAGATGTACGAGATCGAGATCTTCTCCGAGTGACTGGTGATGTCCTGGATCTTGATCTTCTTCGAGTAATTGGTGAAGTTCTGCTTCGAGATCGCCTCCTGGTTACTGGTGGAGTCCTAGATCTGGACCTTCTTCGAGTCACTGGAGGAGTCCTAGAACGAGAGCGACGGCGTGTTGTTGGTGTTCTGGACCTTGAACGACGTCGAGTTACTGGTGGTGTTCTGGACCTGGATCGCCTTCGACTCACTGGGGATGCTCTTGATCGAGATCTGCGCCTATTCACTGACCTTGACCTTCTCCTACTCACAGGTGAGGTCCGAGACCTGGACCTACGTCGGCTGATAAGGGGTGTTCTGGACCTCGATCGCCTATGAGTAGCTGGTGAGGCTCGAGATCTAGAGCGCTTCCATGGAGCCGGTGATGTTCGTGATCGAGATCGCTTCCGACTGGTCAAAGGTGTACGAGACCGGCCTCTTCTGCGTCGAGATGAGGTTCGGGAACTCTCTTGTCTGGTAGGTGATCTTGAATGGTAACCAGAGCCACCCCTCCGTCTACGAGTGACCCTAGACCTAGACCGGCTCCTCTGTCTTCTTCGTGATGTTGACTGAGATGATCCAGACCTATCTCGTCGTCGGGTTGTTCTGGTTTTCTCTCTACGTGAGCGGGATCGGGATCTTTGGAGTCCACGAGGTTTTGGTGAAGGAGATCGGCCTCTCCTTGAAGTTGTCTTGGTACGGGGTGATGAAGCTGAGCGTCGCCTCCGTGAAGACCTTGACTTTTCAGTTGGCTCTGGTGAAGATACTGAAGGACTTCTTCGACGTCTTGGTGGAGTTCTGGAGCGAGTTTCTGGTGAGGAGGAGGCAGAGCGGCTTCTATGAGACACTCTAGCCTTCCTGGTTAGCTCAGGAGATGAACGAGAACTCCGACGTCGAGGTGGTGTACGAGACTTTGTCTTTGGCTCCATTGAAGACCTGGAGTCTCTTCGAGCACTTCTGGATTTGGGTGGGTGTTCTGGAGAAGACTCAGAACTACTGCTTCCTTCAGGTGAAGCGCCCCTGTCTTTGCTTGATGAACCTGATCTACTACGTCTTGGCAGGGCCCGAGGGGCAGGTATTTTGTGTTCAGGAGAAGAATCAGTACCGCTCTGAGCTCTCTGTAGCACTCTTGGCTTATCTTTCAGTTCAGGAGATGAGCCAGACCTACTGAGCCGGGGTGAGGGTCGAGATTTGCTGTCAACCTCTGGAGATGATGCAGAGCGACTCCTCTGTCTAAGAGGGGTTCGAGTCTTGGGTTTAGAATCTGGAGAAGAGTCCGATTCACTTCTTTCCTGAGGGGATGTGCTAGGTTTCCCATCAAGCTCTTGGGAAGACCCAGATCGACTTCTTTGCCCAGGAGAGGTTCTAGCCAGAGTTTTCTGTTCTACTGAGGATTCTGACCCACTTCTTTCTCTCTGAGGGGTGACACTCTTGTTGTTGAGCTCTGGGGATGATGGAGAATGACTTCGTGCTCTGGGAGTCTGAGGCAACACTTTTGGTTCAGGGGAAGAGTCACATTCACTTCGTCCCCGGGATGGGGTCTGAGGTGTATCTTTGATCCCAGGAGACGACCCAGATAGGCTATGCCTAGAAGGAGTCCCAGACCCATCTCTAAGTCCTGGAGAAGACCCAGACCGGCTTCTCCTAGATGGGGTTCTCGGTAAACCATCTTTCAGTTCAGGAGAAGATGCAGAACTACTCCTTTCTCTTGAAGGTGTTCTGTGTACAGTCTCAAGTACAGGAGAAGACACACTCTGACTTGAAAATATTCCTACCTTTTCCACTACTTCTGGGGATAACTCAGAACTACTGCGCCTGGAGGACCTCGTTGACTGTTCTTTCATGTCCAGAGATGGATCTGTCTCTGTTTGATTAAGGAATGGCCCATTCAATTCTTCTTTAACTTCAGGAGAAAATCCAGCATTTCCTTCTGAAATGGGGCCTGAGTTTCTAAACTCTAAAGATGACTCAAAGCTATTCTCCCCAGGGGGAGAATGAGATAGTTCTTTATGTTCTGGAGAAATTTGTGGCCCACTCCAACATGAAGTCACTGCAGGGATTTCTGCTGCTTTTGAAGAGACCTGTGCCTGGCTTTGGTCAAGAGCAGACAATACAGCAGGCCCTTCTATTTCAGGAGATGATTCAATGTTACTTCCAGGCATTTCTTTATGTTCTGGAGATGAACTGGGTAGTACCTGGCTTAAAGTTTGCTCAGATTTTTCTACTTCCATTAATTCATCTTGGCATGAATTAGGTAATGAACTACTTTGGTCTCTTGTGCCTGGAGGTGACCCAGCTCCACTTCTTTCCTTTGATAGTACTCGAGGTGTATCTTTTAGTACTGTGGAAAACTCAGGCCTATCCTGTATAGGACTAAATTTATCTCTTGATAAAGATGATGCAACAACATCCTCTTGAATTAAACCTAGTTTCTCTTTTAATTCAGAAGGCTCCAATCTGCTCTGTACCAAAAGAGATTTAGACTCTATTGAAGGATATAGATTAGAGTCAGGTTTAGTCTTACTCTGCTCAGGAGACATTCCTGATTTCACCTTTGGATCTGTTGATAATTCACTTTTATCTTGTTTTACTGGTGATGTGAGTGTCAGCTCAGTGACTGGAGATGAAGATCTGGACAGGCTACCTTTTGGAGATGTTTGAGATTTGCTCTGTAGCGATGGAGACTCCAAGTGAGTGTGCCTCACTTCTGGACTTGAAGTATCAGACTTGGGATCTGGCCAAGTTTGAGATTGTCCTTTCTGCTGCACAAATGAGGAGCCAAAACCGCTCTCTCCTGGCAAGGTACTAAGTGTTACACCTGGACAAAGAGAAAAGGTTCCAGAGCTTTCTTTTGGTGAATCCTTAGACTTCTCCTGGGGACAGGGTGACTTTGATGCACAGAGATTTTGCTCTGGAGGAGTCTGGAGCATGCCTTTGGGGTATGGCGATGTAGACCCAGAGTGACTGAGTCTCAGCGGTGTTTCTTGTTCCATTTTAGTGTCTGGTGAGGAGGATCTAGAACGGCTATGTCTTGGCAACAATCTAGAATCTACATTGCAGCAGGGAGATACTGATCTGCTTTGCCTCTGAGGTGTTCTAGATGTCACTCTAGTAGGACTTGGAGAAGAGGAGCCAGAACGGCTTCGTCTTGGTGATATTACCGTCTTTATTTTGGGTTGTGGAGATGACGATCTAGATGGGCTCTGTCTTGGAGGTGTGCTAGATTTCACTTGAGGAGGAGACCCAGAGCAGCTTTGTCTTGATGGGGTCCTCGATTTCACCTCACCATCAGGTGATGATTCAGAACGGCTCTGTCTTTGTGGTGTTGCAGAGTGTTCATCCACCTGTGTGTTTGTTACAGACCCTGATCTTGGTGGTGTTCCAGATTTTACTCTGGGCTGAGGAGATGGACTTGAATGACTGTGTCTTGGTGGAGTTTTTGACTTCCGTTTAGGTGGTGAAGAACCAGAGCGGCTTCGCCTTGGTGGTGTCTGTGACTTTCGTTTAGGACACGGAGAAGAACCTGAAAGGCTTCGCCTCAAAGATTTTGTTTTGGATCTTGGTGAAGAAAGAGACCTGCTCCGTCTTGAGGAAATGTGAGATTTTTTCACTTCTGGGCTTGAGTTGGATCTGCTCCTCCTCTGAGATGTTCTAGATTTGTTCTTCCTCTCTGATGATGAGCCAGATCGTGCTCTTCTTTGTGGTGTTCTAGAGTGAGATCTTCCACGTCTAACTAGACTTCTGCTGCGAGATCTTCGTCGTGCTGGTGTTCTAGACCGTGACCTCCCTCTCCTGGCTGGTGTTCTAGACCGTGACCTGCCACCTCTCCTGGCTGGTGTTCTAGACCGTGACCTCCCTCTCCTGGCTGGTGTTCTAGACCGTGACCGGCCACCTCTCCTGGCTGGTGTTCTAGACCGTGACCTGCCACTTCTCCTAGCTGGAGATCTACTTCGAGACCTCCTTCGAACTGGTGATCGGGTCCTAGATCTGCGCCTAGCAGGCGTTCTTGAGCGAGACCTGCCCCTCCGAGCTGGTGTTCTAGACCGAGACCTACGCCTGGCAGGTGTTCTGGACCGTGATCTACGCCTGGCAGGTGTTCTAGAACGAGATCTACCCCTTCTAACTGGTGTTCTAGAACGCGATCTGCCCCTAGTGGCTGGAGATCTAGAGTGTGACCTGCCTCGCCTTGCTGACCTAGACCTGCCTCTTCTCTGGGTATTTCTACTCCTGGACCACCCTGGCCTCTGAGGAGATCTAGACCGGCCACGCCTCTGGGGACTTCTAGATTTTCCCCACCTCTGTGCAGACCGTGACCTACGCCACTGAGGGGACCGGGACCTAGAATGACCTCTCTTGGTGGGGGTTCTAGATCGAGATCGTCCCCTCTTAGTGGCAGGACTACGGGATCTCCCTGTTCTGTGAGATGGAGTATGAGAATGAGATTTATCCCGCTTTGCTCGGCCATGTGAACGACTCTTAGATGTGGGTGAAGAAGAAATCTCTCGGCGACCCCCAGGAGCTGCTGTGGGTTTAAGACTTTCAGGAGAGGAGCTGGCATGCCGAGAAACTTTGGTAGGCTGGGGGGATGGTGGGCAGCTCTCTGAGGAAGATGAATGGGGAGGTTTCTCAGGAGACTTAGTTGGTGAACAGCCCCGGGTTGGGGAAGCCCCAGATGAGGGGTTAACTGGCTCCTGACTGGACGGGATAGCTGCAAGGGGTCGTGGGGAGTCGTCATGTTGCTCAACAAGGAGCGGAGTAGGGGCAGGTAGTTCTGGCCCTGTGCTGCTCCTTTCCGGAGAGGGACTAGGTCGAACTGTAGATTTCTAAGAGTGAAAGAGAAAGTAAGGATAGTGATAAACACCAAAACTTCAATATCACCCCATAAGATTCCAATAAGATTCTAATACTTTCCTCTATATACCCTTTACACCAATTTCCCTACTCAAAGTCACAATTAACAAGACATCATGTAATGCTTAGTGAAGACATCAATATAGCCTTGTGGGCTTCAAACTATGGGAACCATGGGGTGGAAAGGGAAAACCCACTCTAAGTTGTTCTCTGACCTGTACATGTAATGTACATCCACCTCACCCACACATACAAAATAAATGCATTTTTAAATTAAGAAAATAAAGCGCTACTAGGGGAAAAATCTGACTGTACAGACATTCTCTGACCTCAAGTAATAATTCAGAAGAAAGACAAATTGAAAACAATGTACTACCATTACCAACAAATACCAGTGTCCTGAGAATAAGGAAGTTTTTTCTTTACAAGGGAAGAAATCTGGCAATGTGTGTGGGATACATATGAACACAACCACTCCCCCCCAAAAAAGTTATGATTCAATGGAAAGAGAAAAGTTTGGTTAACAATAACTTTACTCAAGTATGGACTAAATTAAGTTATAACAGCATAAAAAGGGGCAAAGTTTTGAGAGTATGATTTGTCTTAGAATGGTGGTACACGCCTTTAATCCCAACAATCAGGAAGGAGGCAGAGGCAGGTGGAGCTTTGAGTTCGGAGGCCAGCCTGGAATACATAGTGAGTGCAGGACAGCCAGAGCTACCTAAAGAGACCCTGTCTCTAAATATATAAGTAAATAAATAAATCATTGACCAATAAATAAGTAAATAAGTGAGATGGCACCTGCCACATAAACCTGGTAACCAGAGCTCAATCCCCAGAACCCATATATAGATAGAAATAGACAACGGACTCCACAAGTTGTCCTCTGACTTCCAAACATGCATAACTCACACTTGCCTTCCCCTCATCATACACACACAAAAATTAATTCACCAAGTTCTCACAGGAATAGGCCAAGAAATAGGCCAAAACCATAAACACTTTAACTTGAAAAATGTGAGATATTAAGTTATACTAATTACTAAAACCAGTAGAAACAATCAGCCATGGGACTAGAATAGAGGGTATAAAACGGAACTACCAAAAAGACCACTCCTTAATGTTTTCAGACTGGCGGCACCAAATCAAAGGGTCAAAAAATTTAGTCAATCATGACAAGTACACAATAAAAAAAGGAACACAATTTTAAAAAGTAAACAGAGACACTTTAAATAGAAAAGTTAAATGGGGGGGGGGGGGGGGTGAGACAGGGTTTCTCTGCGTAGCTTTGAGCCTTTCCTGAAACTTGCTCTATAGACCAGGCTGGCCTGGAACTCACAGAGATCCGCCTGGATCTGCCTCCCAAGTGCTGGGATTAAAGGCATGTGCCACCACCACCTGGCAGTGAAAAATTAATTTCTTAAAAAAATGTTTGTTCCACTGTACGGATATAAACAAATTACTGATGTAAAACCTATTAATATCCACAGAAGTTTCATTGTGAAGACTTCACAATTTAGTGGGTCATGACTGTGTAAAAAGGACTTGGTAAACTGAAAGAGCAATGTAGAAATAGAATCTCAAATTTATTTCTCAGCAGTTGCTTATAAAATGTCCATCGTGCAGCACTGCTAAGCCTGCCTACTTTACTGAGTTCTAACTCAGCGAAGTCTTCCTTTCTCTTATTCTGTATCCCCTTTCAATACTGTCCAAAACCTTCATGCTTGCTATTACACTATTCCAGTCTGTTTCTCTGAAACCAACCCCCAACCCATTCTCTCTCTCTCTCTCTCTCTCTCTCTCTCTCTCTCACTCACTCACTCACTCACTCACTCTCTCTCTCTCTCACACACACACACACAAATTCTCACTGCCTTCTATAGCTCCTTGCCAACCTCCACAGCTAAACCTGACCATAACTCAAAAGGGCAAGATTTTCTCTTAATAAGATACCTTGCCAGCTGGCAGTGACACACACCTCTAATCCCAGGACTTGGGAGGCAGAGGCAGACGTATCTCTGAGTTCGAGGCCAGCCTGGTCTACAGAGTGAGATCTAGGACAGGCACCAAAACTACAGAGAAACCTTGTCTCGGAAAAAATAAACAAAACAAAGCAGATACCTTACATTACTTTGTCATACTTGTCCCTTTAAGGCAGATTCCTGAGTAAAAACCTTGAAACCCAATGAACTAACTTAGAACATACCTCCTTCTTATCTTTGTCTTCATATGGACTGCTAGACTGCTTTGTAGAAGCGTCTGGACTAGGCTGCTGTATGCTGGTGGCACCTGGTTCACTAGAAGGTGCATCTCCCTCCCCTTGATGCCCTGAAGCAAGGGGAGGACTTTGCCCACTCAATGCTGTTGTATGAATTTTAGCAGCAGCACTTCGAGACCTGTGAGTTGATGGAGGGCAGGGGAGAACAAGGAAATCAGCTCGAGGGAGACTAGAAAACCCCCTCCACCCCCAGCTTGCAATCCACTTTTTTATATGTACAACCCTCTTGGGGGGAAAAAAAAAAAGTCTTGGTCACATGACTCAAATCGTTTTCAAAAACACAAGTGTTAAGTCCTTTTTTGTTCCATCTCTTCCCAATATAAACCCAAATACCCCTCTACCCCTTTATTCACCACCCTCCAACATACCCATACCTTCCACCCAGGCCCTTCCCTACCCACTTCATTCACAACTCACCTCTGAGCCCACCATCCGGAAGCCTTCCCCGATTAAGGAAGCCAGGGTAAGGACTCCTTCCTCCCCAAGACACCACCAAACCAGCAAACCACCCCCGCCCTATTCTGGTAGTCCATATACATCATAACAAACAAAAAATAAAATAAAAATAAAAAAGACAAGGGGAAATGTATATATGTCTGTCCATCCTGTTGCTTTAGCCTGTCAGCTTCTAGAGGGCAGGGACCGTGTCTTCGGAATGGTCTGTGCAGCGCCTAGCACACCGTGGGCGCTCAATAAATATTAAATTGATTAACCCATCATTCCCTCTCCCTCCATTCCTCCTGGACTACCCCTTACCGACTACGAGAAGTATCAGAGGAAGAAGCAGAGTCAGCAGAAGTTGACCGATGGGCTCGGCGGCTCTTAGGTGCTGGTGTTGTACTTCGAGACCTAAAGAAGGACCACCACAAAGCTCAGGAGACTCTTATACCTATTCTGAATTCTCCAAACTCATCTCTTTTTTAAAAATCTGCTAGGCGTGGTGACCCCTGCCTTTAATCTCAGGACTTGGGAAATAGAGGTAGGCCAATCTCTTCCAGTTGAGGACAACCTGATCTACAGAGTGAGTTCCAAGACAGTGCGCCACAGAAAGACCGTCTCAAAAATACACACAAAAAAATTAAAAAACAAGGGCTAGAGAGGTGGCTCAGCGGTTAAGAGCACTGGCTGCTCTACCAGAGGTTCGGAGGTCAATTCCCAGCAACCATATGGTGGCTCACAACCATCTGTAATAAGATCTGGTGTCCTCTTCTGGCATGAAAGGATACACGCAGGCAGAACACTATATACATAATAAATCTTTGGGGAAAGAAATATATTTAAAAAATTTTAGAAAAACCACATCACATTCAGTTTGAGTGTACATGTATGCAGAAGGAAGTCAGAAAACAATTTATAAGAGTTCATTCTCTCTTTCCATTATATCGGTCCCAGAGATAAAACCCTGATCTCTTTAGGTTTGATGGAAAGGGCCTTTTACTCAACCATACACAACACTCATTCAGGTTTAGTTTTTGGGTTTCCCCCTTACATACCCATCTGTCAATCCTTAACTACCAGTGATTTCAATCCCTCCCCATAAGGGGGGCATTTATGTATTTCTTCTAAGACACTTACCGCTTCCTCTTCTTGTCCTTTGATTTACGTTTGCTCTTTGGAGTAGGAGACCTGGAAAATAAGGAAATGTTGTCTAAAAAGAATTTTTTAAATATTAATTAAATTAATAAATTTTAATTATTAAAAATTAATTAAATCTGAAGTGAAATGGAAATATAATTGGCCAAATTTTATTGGTAAAGGGTAGGTAAAGGAACACCACGTCCTACAAGCTGAATATAGAGTAACAAAGCCATCAAGCAGTAGCTCACCACTCCCATGTGCCATTATCTCTCCCCCAAGGATCAATAAGTTCTTTCTTACCTGTGTTTCCGTTTCTTGGACTCAGATTCTGACCTGTTGGTGGGGGGAGGGGGGACAGAAGAGAAAATCATTAAACCACAACTACTTTTCAAGAGCTGCCTCCAATCACTACCAAAAACTTCCATCTTAACCAGGGGGTGATGGTACATGCCTTTAATTAACTCAGCAGAGGTAGGCAGATCTCTCTGAGCTAGATAGAGGCCAACCTGGTCTACATAGTGAGTTCCAGGACAGCCAAGGCTATATATGTAGAGACCCTATCTTTAAAAAACACTAGAAAAAGAAATTCCATCTCATACCTGTGTTTCTTCTTCTTTGAGCTCTTCTTCCTCTCTCGTCGAGGAGAACTACTCTCTGACCTGCTAAAATGGGTTCAGAAGCAAGTCATTTTATTTAGCTTTCTTTTTGGACTTCTAACCTGTAATTCTCAAAACTGCACAATCAATGACCCACACCTTATTTACTTCTATAGTCAATTGATAAACATAAAAACTGAAATCTGAAATGATACTGGCTAGCTTTTTTGGCTGGGCGACAGATTCAACCATTTCCCACTAAGCACACATTTCTCAGCTGAAACCTGAAAAAGCAATTCTGTCCCCTTCAACTATCTTTGCAATTTGGATTCTTCACTACCTGAAAGCAAACAACTTCTTGAAGTTCAACAACAGGTAAGGTCCCTCTAGAGACTAGAGTAACTTTCCAACTGACTTACCGTCCTCTATCTTTCTTCTTTTTCTTCTTTTTTTGCTTTGGAGTTGGTGATCGAGAACTGCTTGTCTCTCGGACAAGGCTAGGAAAAGGCAAAGAGATTCTAGGTGGCAGGACAAATTTCCTTAAAACATTTCATCCTAACGAATATACTTGCAACAGTTCACTGATAACTGTTTCACCTAAGGACAACTGCTACATGCCAATTCGTGTGTGTGTGTGTGTGTAAACTTCTGAACGAAAAGATATAAATTTGCTGGGTGGTGGTGGCACACGCCTTTAATCTCAGCACTGGGAGGCAGGAGCAGGCAGATCTCCGAGTTTGAGGCCAGATGGGTCTACAGAGGGAGTTCCAGGACAGCCAGAGATACACAGAAAAACCTTGTCTTAAAAAACAACCAAAACAAAAAGCTGTACTATAAAAGTGGTTGTGTATCTAATAAGTCCTAGGTTTTGTAAGTGGGGGGGGGGGGTGTATTTTGAGGCAAGTCTCACTATATAGCCCTCCCTGGCTGTCCTGGACCTACCTATGTAGAGAAAATTAGCCTCAACTCAAGAAATCCTCCTGCCTCTACTTCCCAAGTGTTGAGATTAAAGGTGTCTGTCACATCTGGTTTCATTAAATTGTTTGATAAAGGGTCTAACTATGTAGCTCTGGCTGGCCTCGAAATCAAAGATCTGCCTGCATCTGCCTTGAATAGTGGGATAAAATGTGTGCACCACCACACATAGCTTAATTATTTAAAAAATAAATAAAAATAGCCGGGTGGGGGTTGGGGATTTAGCTCAGTGGTGGAGCGCTTGCCTAGTAAGCTCAAAAAAAGAAAAGAAAAAAGGGAGGGAGGAAGGAAGGAAAAAAAATAGCCAGGCCGTGGTGGCCCATGCCTTTAATCCCAGCACTCGGGAGGCAGAGCCAGGCAGATCTCTTTGAGTTCAAGGCCAGCCTGGGCTACAGAGCTAGTCCAGGATAGGCTCCAAAGCTACAGAGAAACCCTGTCTCGAAAAACAAAAAAAATTAAAAAGAAAAGCCTTGAACCCACAGAGAAAAAAAAAGAGCCTTGAACTCACAGAAATCCATGTGCCTCTCCCTCCCTGGTGCTGGCATTAAAAGTATGTGCTATGGGTTAGAGAGATGGCTCAGAGGTTAAGAGCGCTGCTTGCTCTTCCAGAGGTCCTGAGTTCAATTCCCAACAACCCCATGGTGGCTTACAACCATCCGTAATGAGATCTGGTGCCCTCTTCTGGCATGCAGGCAAAGCACTGTATATATAATACATAAATAAATCTTTGAGGAAAGCAAAAAAAACTTGGAAAGGCATAGTAGCACATGCCTTTAGTCTCAACACTCGGGAGGCAGAGAAAGGCAGCCAGCCTGATTTACAGAGTGAGTTCCAGGACAGCCAAAAGCTACATAGTAAGACCCTATCTCAGAAAAACCAAAAATAAATAAATAAATAAAAAGCTTAGGCCGGGCGGTGGTGGAGCACGCTTTCAGTCCCAGCACTCCGGAGGCAAGAGCCAGACGGATCTCTGAGTCCCAGGCCAGCCTGGGCTACAGAGTGAGTTTCAGGAAAGGCGCAAAGCTACACAGAGAAACCCTGTCTCGAAAAACAAAACTAAACAAAAAAAAAAAAAAAAAGCTTAGAAATACTAGTAGTAACTACTAGCATAACAAATACTTTTAACAAGGAAGCAGACCTGGGCCTCTCTCCTGATTACCTGTATGGTTTGGGAGGCTCAGGAGCTGCTTGTTTAGCTTCCCGAGCTCGTCTCTGGGGATCGAAAGAACTGCCATCCACATAGGAATCACTGATGCCAAAGGCAGCACGGAGCCGCTCATTCTTCTTCTCATTCAGTTCTGCCAACTGATGGGTCTCAGTTACCCTGGGGGGAAAAGGCCAAAATCTGAAGGATACAGGGGAAAAAGTGAGAGCCCTGATGCAAAACTTAATTATAAGGATGAGTCAAAACAGCTATGGACTAAGGAAAGTGAATGAAGGCAAAACCAAGTCCCAGGTAAAAAGAAAAGAGAGTAGTAGGTATAATAGCATAGACTCCAAAGAACGAGAACACCACTCACATTGGCCTCTGCCCTGGGGTTTCTTCCTTGCCCCCAGGGTTCACATCCTTCTCCAGCAACATGAGTCGAAAGGTCGCCACTTTCTCTTGAATCTGCTGTTCTTCGTACCTGAACGACAAATCCCTTCTATGTTAGAGCTTGACAGGGGTTTTCCCAAGTCCAAATTTGTAATTGCTTCCTTCTCCAACAGGGTCCTTTTTCCTTCTTCATGCACACAGTACTTGTCACTCAAAAAGTTCTTTTAAGTCTTCCTTATCTTTCCCCATACCCCCCTTTTAAGTCTTCCTTATCTTTCCCCATACCCCCCTTCCTTCTCTACACTATGCTCTCTAGAACAGTGGATTTTAAACATGCTACAATTCAGGGGCCAAGAGAGGACAGTTTGCTTGCTGGCAGAGTTCCCAGTGCTCCTTTCCCAACTTCAACACAAACAGATCTTTTATTTTCTGGGACTTCAAAGAAAACATAATGTATAAAAGGATACCATTGCTCAAGTTTGAAAACCACTGCTCTAAACGGGTTTCTACCTGAATGTGCTCCTTTTCCAAAATTTCACTTCTCTGCCAAGCTCATAATAGCCTCTATTCAAATGCTCTTTCAATTCCAATCTCCTGCCTTTACCACCTTCCATGGCCGCAATCCTTACATCCACCTACCTTTCTCTTCCTTCCAATAACAACACCTGTCAGGTTACCTAGCTCTTCTGCCTAACGCTACCTTCCTATACAGCACATTTTTGTTCCTTGATGGCCCCCTTCTTCATAAATTCAGATAAATAATTCAGACCCCCTTAGGCTGCTATTAATGCTCCAAACAGTTCCCTTGACATCCCACTATGCACTGACCAATTCTTCAAGCTCATTTTCTTTCTTCCTTACAACTCCTTTTTAGGATGCTTTCAACCTGCTCTAGTTTCTTTCTACACATCCCACCTAACACCCAACTAAGCACTCACTCAGTGCTTGGCTTCTCCCCACCCATTCCCTCACCCCTGCTCTTCCATCATCTCCTCCAGCTCGAGGCATCGCAGCTCCACGCGCCGCTTGCGCTCGTGGTCCAGGATGTCAGGATTAGGACGCTTCACCAGGGCAGCCTCCAGGCGCCGCAGTTCCTCCTCTCCCTTGTAGTCAGGCCGCTCACCACGGCGGCCCCGCACCAGGGACAGGTTGCGCTGGACGTAGCCGTTGGTGCCGCTGCCCCGGGGCGTCGGCAGCCCGATCCCGTTGTACATGGCCCTGTGCCCAGGGGGGCACCACCGCTCCTGAGGGGGAGCGGGGAGACACCAGTCAGGCTCCTGGCCCCAGGCTAACTACTTACCACATCTCCCACATCCCTGGCTCTCTTAGCCTTTAGTTCAATGCTTAGTCTCACACTGAACCTCCATTAGCAAAATGATGCTTCCTCATTTCACTGGTCTGCAAACAAAACCCTCCCTTTATCCTCCCCACACTTCATCCTTTCCACTAAATCACCATCTACTTTTAAACTTTCTCACAATGTACTTTCACTAAACTCTAAGCTATTCTTTGTACTTATCCTTTCTACACGATAAGCAAACAAGAATCCAGTTTGTCTCAAATCTCTCCACACTATCCCTTTATTCTTCTTTGGCCACAATACATACAAATGGTTATCTTCACCAAACACTGAATGTAACTACCGGTAACTAAAGTCCTCCAAATGGCACAACAAACACCACAGATCAGAAGCACCTTAAAGCCTATAGTCCATTTTCAAAGACTCCTCCAAGAGAATATTTAGACTAACTTGAACAAACAAGAAATAGAATAAACAGTCCTCGGTATCCAAATACATAAACTGACTAGTTAACATGAACCAAATGTCCTATGCAGCCTCACACCCAAACTACAGGCAAGCAAGAATATCAGAAACACAGAGGAACCATGGGTACATAAGCTTATACTTAACATGGGGCAGGTGAGCCATCTCTGATTCCAAATATTCATAGCTCCTACCAACTACAGTGATTTTATTATTTTAGTTTCCTTCCCAGTAAGGTTTACCACATCCCTTGTAGTTCCTCCAAGTCTGGCTAGCTCTTGTTAAATATTGCCTGTTTTTAACTGGATAGTCTAAGCATAAACCATCTTTCTCTGTTCTCACTGTCCCCATACTTTCTCTATACAAGTCTCTAGAACCTTCAAACTCCATCTCTTAATGTAAAAGCTGTTGACTTTCCCTGTCAATCTCTGTTCTGGCACTTCATTTTTTTTATCCTAGTCCTGCTTTACTCTTCAATTTAACCCTATGTTTTCCTGTCAAGTTCTACCTTTTCATCTTGTTCCAACCTAAGCATGATTAAGAACCCCCAAGCTCCAGTTTTTTGGACTGTATTATTCATTCTCTAGGCCCTTCTCACTATATATGCTTTATTTTTTTTTCCTCCAATTCCAACACATTTTCTCCAAAATGGAAATCTCAAAGCAAAAGAAAACCACCCAAGAACAGGGGAAAGTGGAGGTTAGTAAAAGCAGACAGAAAAGATGGAGCTGTTTAAGAGATTACATTCAAGAAATTTCAGAACTAATGTATCAATTCCTAAACAAAACACCGGAAGTATGAGAAAACAAAATATAGGCAAATGTTGAATGTAGACCAAACACCAAAATATACTTTTGCCCCATCCCACTCTCAAGCCTAGCCTAAGTTTACCCTACTCAACTGAAACAACTTTTAGAAAACTAAAAGCAAGTAAGAGACATCTATCAGGGTCAAGAATGACAGATAAGGCTAAATAAATCTATGAAAGGCAAGTAGTGTAAATTTAGGGAGAAATGGAAAAAAATTTTTAGAGCCAAAGAATCTGTATTACCTTCCAACAATCATTCTTAATAGTCTAAAATTACCAATCCTCCCTTCCTCTAAATCTAGGGCCTATATCGATTCCTCACCTTATTTGTATCCTTTGCAAAAGGCTTTTAACAATCTTCCATTCTAACCATTCACCCACCCACACTTCCACCACTGCACACAAAAATCTGCCCACTCACTACTTGATGAAAGCTAAGCAAAAGGTATTTAAAAAAAAATCATGATTTTGGAGAACTTTCAGGGAAGAGCTAAAAAATAAAGGGGGGAGGGGTAGATATGTTATACCCAGTATAAAAGCAGTGCTCAAGACACTAAAAGGAAAACCACAACTACCAACTACCAAAACCAGACAGCACTTAAAACAGGAGCACAAAGTAGGCAAACTTCCCAAGGTTAACAGCAGAAAGAAAAAGCAAGTTGCCAAGAGAAAATAATTACCAGAATGCCAAACTACAAAAGAGGCAGAAACTACGACATTCAAGAAAAGAAACTGCAACCGAGAGAACTGCAATGGGTGGGGTCAAGGAGAAGGACAGAGACATACACAACTCAGTGCTGCAACGCTACTAACTGCGAGGGCACCGTGCAACATACACAGCTCAATATCAACCCGGAAGAGACCTAACCTAAGCCCACCCAAAGGGAGAAAAAACAAGTCTCCTCTTGAATCTTTGATTCTGAAACATCTTCAAAGAACTGCAACGGGGCTTGGAGAGATGGCTCAGTGGTTGAGAACTGGCTGTTCTAGAGGACCTGAGTTCAATTCCCAGCACCCACGTGGCAGCTCACAACTGTAACTCCAAGATCTGACAACCTCACACAGACATACACGCAGGTAATGTAAAACACCAATGCACATAAAACAAAAAAGAAAAGAAAAAAAAAATTCATGCCAAGTAATGGCTGACACAAGGCAGTCTGTTTAAGTCCAGAATGTTCTTCCCATCGAAAAGCTCCCAAAGCCTCCCTGGCGCTAACATTTGAGGAGACATGTTTAAAGAGCGGGGTAGGAGCGGGACGTGGTGGCGCACACCTCTAACGCTAGCGCCGGGCGGGCGAGGGCAAGCACGTCCCTTTGCGTTCGAGGCCAGCCTCCTCTACCATCTACAGAGTGAGTTCCAGGGCTGTGCAGAGACCCTGCCTCACCGCGCCAGAAAGGGAGGAAGATAACAAACAATGGCAGGGCGGGAGGAGGCGGCACACGGCCTTCCTTGCTTTCACCTTGGGGACCGCCGCCCCCGCCACCTCCCGCACACTCGGCCGCTCAGCACGCAGACTAACGGCGCCCGTCCGAGCCCCAGGCCTTCCGGCCCTCTCCGCGCCGCCGGGCCTATTTTCGGCCTTGGGAGTGGGGGAGGGGGCGGCGCGGCGCCCGCAGGCCGAGGCTCCGGCCGGCCGCTTCCCAGGCCCCGGCGGGGGCGGAGGGCGAAGACCGGCCGGAACGCACAAAAAAGACCCGGAAAGGGGCGACCGCGGAAGGAGGGGCTGCCCAGACCCGGCGAGCAAGGGCGGCGACCGGAGAGCGCCTCGGGGGCGCGCGGGCCGGCGAGCGGGCGGCGGCGGCGGCGCGCGCCGTTGCCGGGGGCGCCGGGGGGGGGGCGGGGGGGTTGGGGGCCGCGGAGGGGGAGGGGAAGGGAAGCCGCGGCGTCCGCGCGGGCGGAGGCGCCGAGCACGCGTGCGCGCGGCGGCCGGGGCCGTTCTCCGCACGCCCTGGCCTCGAGCCGAGGCCGCCGCCCCTCCCCCACCCGGCGAGCGAGCGCGCTCCCGGTCTCTCACCCGCCGCCGCTCCGGCCGCCGCCCCCGACGGGGAGAGGTCCTGCCGCAGCTGCTGCTCGGGTCTGCGAGTCCCTCGGGGCCTGAAGCCGCCGCCTGGCCGGTCCGCCCGCCGCCGCCGCCGCCGCCGCCGCCTCGCTCGCTTCCTCAGGGGCCGCAGCGGGCTTCGACTGCGCCACTCGCACCCCGCCTGGCCCGCGCTGCACGTCAGCACGACCGAGTGCGTCAGCACGCAATCACGAGAGCCGCGGGGCCCTCTGGGAGCCGTAGTGCGTTGTGCGCAGGCGTGGAAGCCCCGCGGAGAAGTATAGTTTTGGGGGGTTTTTTTTTGGTTTTCTTTTTTTTTTTTAGGCGCTAGAGAAGTTCGACTGCGAAGTCGAAAAACCCCGAGTCCCGTCGGGCACTGCGGGGAGAAGCGGGGGAAGGCGGGGCACCATACCCAAGAGGCAACGTCTTCTGGAAATCCTCTGTAGGAGGGGGAGGGGCACGGGGCCGCCACCCACCTCGCCGGAGAATAGCTCAGAGCCACGCCTTCCGCGCGGGGAGTTGTGGGAGTTGTAGTTCACTTGTGGAGAGAGACTCGTCTAGCGTCTTCTCCGGGCAGCGCCGCCATTTTGTCTCCCTGTGTTGTGCGGCAATGGCTCAGCAACTCTACCTCTTTCTTCCCTGTGACTGCGGGTTTCCTTCGCAAGAGTGAGGCCACACAGCACCTGGTCTTCCGCTCTCGGGAGGAGATGCTTCAGAGTCAAGCCTCCTGGCTTGAACCCGGCGCTGGGCCAGATTCTGAAGCAAAAGCCAAGCTAGTCTCCTGTGGTGTCCATAGTTTTCACCTTCTTAGATGGAGATGAAATGGGGCGCGAAGGCCAATAAGAAATAGTTTCTCTAGCTTGACGATGGTGGCACACACCTTCAATCCCAGCTGTCGGGAGGCAGAGGCAGAGTGGTCTCTGAGTTCGAGGCCAGCCTGGTCTACAGAAGGAGCTCCTGGACAGGCTACGCAGAGAAACCCTCTCTCAAAAAAAGAAAAAGAAAAAAGTGTTCATTTACCTTAGAGTAGAGAGACTAGATAGACTCATACACAACGGAGTACTACTCAGCAGAGAAAAACAATGACAGCATGAAATTTGCAGACAAATGGACGGAACTAGAAAAAATCATCCTGAGTGAGGTAACCCAGACCCAGAAGGACAAACATGATATGTACTCACTCATAAGTGGATTTTAGATATAAAGCAAAGGACAATCAGACTGCAACCCACAGAACCAGGGAGGCTATATAGCAGGGAGGACCCTAGGATGACTGCGGCTTATAATAAGTTTTGGTTTCAATTACTGAGCAAGCCTCAATGAAACATTTCACTATTAGGATAGGAATTTATACTGTATTAAGCTGATAATAGAAAAATTAATTTTAAAAAAGAAAAATTCATTTACCTTTGAGTAGAGAGACTAGATAAAGCGATTTTGCTTGTAAAATCTGTGCCATGTGTGAAAGAATGTGTAAGAAGGAACAATTTAAAAATTTTAACTCCACTGGACCATTTCCTGTGCAGTATAGTGCGGTGCTGGGAATCCAGCCCCGGGTCTTCATATGTGCCAGCAAGGGCTCGACCACTGAGCTACACTCCCAGCCTATTTTCTATTTAATTTATGTGTTTAAAATTATGTGTAGACATGTTTGTCTGTTCAGGGTATTCACACATGAGTGCAGTTCCTGCAGAGGTCAGAGGTATTGAGGGCTTGTGAGCCAGCTGAGGCGGGTGCTGGAACCGAACTTAGTTCCTCCGCATGAACAGTAGTAAGGACTCTCTAAGACATCTCTCCAGCCCACCCCCATTAATTTTTAGAAGGCCTTTTTTCTAGGGCTGATTAAAAGATGGTCTCCCGCGAAGCAGAGTTGTAGGAAGCTGTCCTTGTAGCCTTCAAGCTAATGTCTGGATTGTCTTAGCAGATGTAGCACCAACCTGTCTGCAGTCTTGAGTACCAGAAATTAGATTTGATAGTGTTATTTCTTTTTTTTTGTTTTGTTTTTTGTTTTTCAAGACAGGGTTTCTCTGTGTAGCTTTGTGCCTTTCCTGGAACTCACTTGGTAGCCCAGGATGGCCTCGAACTCACAAAGATCCGCCTGGCTCTGCCTCCTGAGTGCTGGGATTAAAGGTGTGCACCACCATTGCCTGGCTTGTTGTTTCTTTTTAATTTACCATCAAATACTTTATTTACTCAGGTACTAGAATTCCAAAATTGTGAGATTCGAGACAAAGTTTCTCTGTGAAACAGCCTTGGCTGTCCTGGAACTCACAGAAACCCACCTGCCTCTGCCTCCTGAGAGCTGGGATTAAAGGCTTGCGAATCACATTTGAGTTCACATTTCTGTGCTCTAGAATTGTGCTTTCCCTGTTTGTTTGAAGTCCCCAATACTTGTAGACTTCCATAAACTAGACACACCTTTGGAGTTAATATGGCAAGGTATTGGAGGATGTAAGTAAAGGTGGCGGTTTCTTTAAAGATCATATCACTTCTAGTGAGACCTTTCCTGTATGCTAAATTCCCATCTAAATCCCTCATATCTTGTGCCAAATTTTGTTCCTGAGTTATGCATTAAATGTTTATGACAACCCTATGGGGAAAATGTTCTTTTCCCATGACAACAGTGAATTCCTTTACACGTCCACGGTGTAATTTTCAAAATCAAAATAACATTGAAATCTGGGTATGCATGTCTGTACTCCCAGGACTCAAGACTGAGACAGGAAGCTCCCAGCCTGGACTATTATGACAAGACCCTTCTCAACAACAGTAACAGCAAGAATGTAGAGCTAACGAGATTGGCTCAACTGGGAAAGGGATTTAACGTGTGGTTAAGGACAGAACCTACTTCTGCAAGTTGTCCTCTGGCTTCCTAATGTGTGGCATGATACCACCCCAGTCCCCCAAACACGCACACAGAATAGATGAATAAGTAAAAGACAGGTATAACATAGAAGCAGTGTATAGTCTACACATCTTATTGAGAGGAGACATTGGTTTTTGTTCTGTTAACATCTTTTCTAACAACAAAAAATTCAAAAGCATGCTTAAACCACTTGAGCTGTTTAACTATTTCTTCTGAGTTGAAACATTCTCTCCTCATGGGAGGCACTTAAGACCTAGCCAGACTGGTGGCACATGTCTTTAATCCCAGCACTCAAGAGGCAGAGACAGGAGGGCAGCCAGAGCTGTTAAATAAAGAAAACTTGTCTCAACAAACAAACAAACAAAACTGAAGGCCTAGCAAAATGTACAAGGTTCGGGAAGCTCAGAAAGTGAAAAACCTCATAAGGCTGTCTCAAAGGTGTATATAGATCTATAAATATAGATATCTAGGCGGTAGGCTGTTTCTGGGCAAGAGGAAACTGGTGGATTGCCTGCAGATTGGGTTGGGGGCCTGAGACGCAGCTGTCTTAACCGTGCTGGAGTGGCCTTGCTGGGATGTGGTTGCCCCAGTACCCACACTCTGATTCCTCACCCAAGTAATACCAAGAAATTACTTGGTTACCACACTAGATTTGATTTGGGTGGAATCATTTCTTTGAGGCATCATTGGTCCCCTAAGTAAAGTAAGTAGATATTTTCTTCTCAGGAAAAGTCATGTAATACATGCATGCATTACATTCACTTACAGCTTTTTTTAAATTTAGTGTGTGTGCACTCACATGTTCACAGGTATGTGTGTGTGCTAGTGCATGTGTACATGTGTGTATGGAACTCTCTCTATAGACCAGGCTGGCCTCAAACTCACACAGATGCGTCTGCCTCTGCCTCCTGAGTGCTGAGATTAAAGGTGTGCGCCACCACCGCCCAGCCAAGAAATCCTTTTTATAAATTCCTCAATTGTGAAGGAAAAAAAAACACCCAATAAAGCCGGCTCCTAACGGGTAGGTGTAAGCCGTAGAAAGATTAGCATCCCTCCCCCACTTCAGAAGCCATGTGCCCTTGAGTGAAACATTCAGCATTCTGATCAACCCTTTTCAGGCTTGTTTTTATGCTCCCTTCCCTGGCCTTCTCTGTGTTTGGTTTTCTCACATTAAAGGAGTGCACCCCCATGCCCGGCTTGGAAACCAAGTTCCTTATGGTTGAGGAACAGAGCTACAAACACAGAGGTAGAAGGACAGAACAAACCTGGCAACTTTAGTTAGAACTGGAGGTATTGGGGATCTGGAGAGACGGCTCAGCAGTTAAGAGCACTGGCTGCTCTTCACTGGTTCAGTTCCCAGCCCCTACATCGAAGCTCACAACTGTCTATTAAATCCATTTCCAGGGTACCTGACATCGTCCACAATGCACATAAAATTTAAAAAGTCTTTTAAAAATAGCCAGGCAGTGGCAGCACAGGCCTTTAATCCCAGCACTCAGGAGGCAGAGGCAGGTGGATCTCTGTAAATTTAAGGCCAGCCTGGTCTATAGAGCAAGATCCAGGACAGCTGGGACTACACAGAGGAACCCTATCTCAAAACAAAAAAAACAAAAAAACAAAAAAAAAGAACTAGAGGTATCAGTGTGAACTCTTGATATAAGTATACTTGCCCATTTCCTGTCTCCACTTTGAAGAGGGCCTAGAAGTAATATAGAACCTTAGTATTGACAAATAAACTATCATTCAGATTTTGCCTTCTAAATACATTTCACAATTTGCAAAAAACAAATCATGAAGGTCTATTAGTTCCTGTTCCTTTCGTATAATAAGATACTGAAACAACCTCACTCTAATGACATTTGTTTTGGAGATCACAGCTTTGGAGGCTGAAACTCCAGGCAGCACATCCAGTGTGCATGAGGTCAGAGAGAAGAAGGCAAACTAAGTGCACATGTGTTTTCATCTTTTTTCTTTTCTCCCCAGACCGACCGACCGACCCCTAGACGGTGTCTCTGTGTAGCTCTGACTGTCCTGGAACTCTCTCTGTAGACCAGACTGGCCCTGAACTCACAGAGATCCTCCTGCCTCTGCCTCCCGAGTGCTGGGACTAGAAGTGTACACCACCGCCACCACCACCAAGCTATATTTTCATCTCCAAGGAGGCAGATCA
This sequence comes from Onychomys torridus, assembly GCF_903995425.1. Classification (NCBI taxonomy): domain Eukaryota; kingdom Metazoa; phylum Chordata; class Mammalia; order Rodentia; family Cricetidae; genus Onychomys; species Onychomys torridus. Next base: position 17,028,003 of record NC_050450.1, on the reverse strand, counting down.
TCAAGTAAGCAAAAACAAGCATTTATTAGCAATACAAGAGTCCTTTCAGTCCCCACTAGCAGAATATGAATGGGCCTGCTTATCTACAGCTTCTCCAATAGAGGGAGTTATGATACTTTTGAATTTTTGTTACTATGCTAAATAATAAATGGTATTTTTTTTTCTTTTTTTTTTTTTTTTTTTTTTTTTTTCGAGACAGGGTTTCTCTATAGCTTTGGAGCCTGACCTGGAACTCACTCTGTAGCCCAGGCTGGCCTCGAACTCACAGAGATCCACCTGCCTCTGCCTCCCCGAGTGCTGGGATAACAGGCGTGCGCCACCACTGCCCGGCAAAAAATGATAATTTAGTGTAGGTTTTTCATGATAAAATATACAGAAAACAGAATTTATCATCTTAATTCTATAATTCAGTGGTATTAAGTATATTCACAATGTTATACAACCATCACCACTACCTATTTCCAGACCTTTTGAACAACATCCCAAATAGAAAATGTATTCATTGAAAAGTAATTCCAGAGTTGGGCATAGTGGTACACACCTATGATCCCAGCACTCAGGAGGCAGAGGCAGGTGGATCTCTGTGAGTTTCGGGACAGCTTGATCTACAGAGTGAGTTCCAGGACAGGCAGAGCTACATAGAGAAACCCTGTCTCAAAAAACAAACAAACAAAACAAAACAAAAAGTAGTTCCAGGGCTGGAGAGATGGTTCAGCAATTAAGAACGTTTGCTGCTCTTCCAGAGAACTCTAGTTTATTTCCTCATAATTACCTGTAACTTTAGCTCTAGGATATCCAACATTTCTTCTGGTTTCTGAGGGTATACCACACGCACACACACACACACACACACACACACACACACACACACACACGAATGAGTGACAAAATTTTTAAGAGTAGGTGTGTTTGTTCAACACCTTTAATCCCAGTATTCTGGAAACAGACAGACAGGCAGATCCCTGTGAGTTCAAGGCCAGCCTGGTCTACAAAGAGTGTTCCTTAACAACCAGGGCTACAGAAAGGGACCCTGTTTAAAAAACAACAATTTTTTTTTTAAGATTTATTTATTTATTATGTATACAGAATGTATGACTGCAGGCCAGAAGAGGGCACCAGACCGCATTATAGATAGTTATGAGCCTCCATATGGGTGCTGGCAATTGAACTCAGGACCTCTGGAAGAGCAGTCAGTGCTCTTAACCTCTGAGCCATCTCTCCAGCCCCCAAAAACAAAAATCTTAATAAGAAAAAAATAACTCCAACGCCGGGCGGTGGTGGCACACACCTTTAATCCCAGCTCTTGGGAGGCAGAGGCAGGAGGATCTCTGTGAGTCCCAGGCCAGCCTGGTCTCTAAAGCGAGTTCCAGGAAAGGTGCAAAACTACACAGAGAAACCCTGTCTCAAAAACAATCAGAGGTCCTGAGTTCAATTCCCAGCAACCACATGGTGGCTCACAGCCATCTGTAATGAGATCTGGTGCCCTCTTCTGGCCTGCGGGGATATGTGCAGACAGAACACTGTACACATAATAAATAAATTTTAAAAAACAAAACAGAAAGCCTGACAATTTGAGTTCAGTCTCCAGGCCCACATGGTAGCAATAAATAAAAATAAAAAGTAACCAACACATGCTGCCCCTCATGATTTTGCTAGCTCTGGGTACATCAGATGAGCAGGACCATGAAAATATGTGCCTGGTTTATTTCATTTAGCATGGTGTTTTAAAGATTCTTACATGTCACAGCATAATGACTGAATAAAAGTGGGATCACAGACAGGAGTTGGGGATTTAGCTCAGAGGTAGAGCCCAAGGCCCTGGGTTCAGTCCTCAGTTTAAAAAAAAAAAAAAATTGGATCACAGAACAGTGGAACAACGTCATTCAAGAGTGTTTGTATTGTTTCTGCCTTCTGGCTGTGGTGATGATGTCACTGTAACCATTTAAATACAAGTTCTTGTTTTTTATTTTTGGTTCAGGTTCTCACTGTGTAGCCCTGGCTGTCCTGGATCTCACTTTGTAGACCAGGCTGGCCTGGAACTCACAGATCCCCCCTGCCTCTGCCTCCCAGTGCTGGAATTAAAGGTGTGTGTGCCACGATGCCCACTCTGCATGCAAGTTTTCGTCAGGCTATATTTTTCTTTATCAATTTGGGTTTTTTTGAGGGGAGGAGCGGGTGATTTTTAGACAGTATCTTACTATCTAGTCCAGGCTTGACTTAAACTCACAGGAATCTTCCTGCCTCAGCCTACCAAATTCTGGGATTACAATGTGTGATATTACATTTTGCTATATTTTTCATTTCTTATATCTAAGAGGAGAATTGTTGGTGCCATGATAATTGTTATTTATTAGTGGTAGTAGTAGTAGTATTGGGTTTTTTTGTTTGGTTGGGTTTTTTGTTGTTGTTGTTGTTTGTTTGTTTTTTGAGACAGGGTTTCTCTGTAGCTTTGGAGCCTGTCCTGGACTAGCTCTGTAGACCAGGCTGGCCTCGAACTCACAGAGATCCACCTGCCTCTGCCTCTGGAGTGCTGGGATTACAGGCGTGTGCCACCACAACCTGGCTATTTTTGTGTTTTTTATAATAGCTATTCCAGTAGGTGTGAACTGTATAATCCACCCCCCTTCTCTCTCCCTCTCCTCTTTTCAGGGTGAGCATCAAACACAGGGCCATGTATGTACCAGGCACTTGAAAGCTCTCCTCCTGAGCCACCTCCCCAGCCTGTGATCTACCATAATGTTTTGATTTTAAGATACATTTATTTTATGAATGTTTTTCCTACATATATTTCTGTGTACCATGCGTGTGTCTGGTGCCCTTGAAGACCAGAAGAAAGCATTGAATCTTAATGTCTAGGAACCAAATGTGGGTGTTGGGGGAAACCTGGGTCCCTCTGGGAGAACAGCAAGTATTCTAAACTGCTGAGCCATCTCTTCAATCCCTGCCATAATAGTTTTACCATTTTTTTTTTTTTTTTTTTTTTTTTTACCGGAGCTGAGGACCGACCAGGGCCTTGTGCTTGCTAGGCAAGCGCTCTACCACTGAGCTAAATCCCCAACCTCCATAACAGTTTTGATTGGCAGTTTCAATAACTAATGAAATGGAACATACTACATATGGTGGTTGAAGATTTTCTTATGTCTTTTGGAGAAACTCTATTCAAGACCATTGTTCTCACTTGTGGGAGGTGTGCTGGAGACTGAACCCAGGGCCTTATGCATACATGTGCTCTACTACTGAGCTGCATCCCAGGACCTCTTTCTCATTTTTCTTTTTTCTTCCTACAAAGAAAAAGGAGAGATTGGTGGGATGGCATCCTTTGTTTCTAAGCCTGACCACTTGAGTTTGATCTGTAGGACCTACATGGTGGCTGGAGAGAGCCAACTGACAGAGATTGTCCTCTGACTTCCACACAAGCACATGCACACCCACACACATCGTGCAAATACACAATAATAGTAAAAATTTGTTTTAAATGTGATGCATCACCTTCTCCAGTCCTACTTGGGTGGATCATAATATCACAGAGGAGGCAGGTAGCTCGTGCCTCAGCCTGTCTCTGTTGCTCTCAGCCACCACGGCCCATACCCACACTGGCCCCAAGTGATGGCTTCCTCTCCAGTTCCTACAGCTTCCAAAATGTTTTCTCAATTTTCATTTGAAAAATTGTGTCATGCAATACAGCAGTTTGAACAGTCTTGCTCAAAATGTCATGTCCACCCAGACATGCAGTCTGGTTTGAGATAACAGGCTTTGCAGATATAATTAAGAAAATATATATATATACGTATATAAACATATATAATTAAGGGTCTTGAGAAGACATCATGAATTTAGGTCATCCCTTAAATCCAGTGACTTTACAAAAAAGTAGGAGGGGAGCCTGGGGAGACAGCTTAGTCAGTAAAATGCTTGCTCTGCAAACATGGGGACCCAAGTTCAAGCCTCAAAACCAAGTAAAAAGTAAACAGCCAGACATTGTGGTGCCCACTGTAATTTCAGTAGTTGGGAAGGCAGAGACTGGTGGGTCCCTGGGCCTTAATGACCAGCCAGCTTAGCCTAATCAGCAAGCTCCAGATCCAGTGAGAGACCTGTCTCAAAAACAAGGAGGGCAGGCAATATGGCTCAGTGGGTAATGGCAACTGCTAACAAATGTTCATGACTTGAGTTCAATTTCGGGGACCCATGTAATAGAAGATAAGAACTGACTCCTACAATTGTCTTCTGGTGTCCACATGTCTGTACATACAAAATAAATAAATGCAAATTAGATTTAAAAAATATCAAAACACAAGATGGGACCACTTGGGAGGCACAGAAGGTGGATCTCTGAGTTTGAGGCCAGCCTGGTCTACAGAGTGAGTTCCAGGACAGCCAGGGAGGGGCTAACAGAGAAACCCTGTCTTGAAAAACCAAAAACCGAACAAAGCAGCTGACAGGAAGGTGCTGGAGGGAGAGGCTGATCACCCTCTGCACCCACTCTTTCAGGGAGGGCGTATCATAGGTACAATCTTGAGGGTCTCTGGGGGACTGTCATAGCTGCTCTGATGTATGTCGCAGTAGTGTCAGGCATGGTGGCGCACGCCTTTACTCCTAGCTCTTGGGAGGCAGAGCAGGTGGATCTCTATGAATTCAAGGCCAGCCTGGTCCACATGGTGAGTTCCAAGCCAGCCAATATTACATAGTGAGACCCTGTCTCAAAAACCAGACAAACGGGCTGCAGGGATGACTCAGCAGTTAAGAGCGCGTACCGCTCTTCCAGAGTTCCGGCCTTTGAGTCTCAGTAACAACTTCCTGTAATACCAGCTCCTGGGGGAGCCAACTCACCCGGCCCTTGTGGCCACCTGCACTCATGTGCCCATACAAACTGATAAAAGCAGTTCTTTAGCCGAGTGATGGCACCACACACCTTTAATCCCAGCACTCAGGTAGCAGAGGCAGGCAGAGCTCTGAGTTCGAGGGCAGCCTGGTCTACAGAGCAAGTTCCAGCATAGCAAAGGCTACACAGAGAAATTGTATCTGGGAGAAAAAAAAAAAAAAGTGGTCCAGGCAGGCATGGTGGCTCACACCTTTAGTCCCAGCATTTGAGAGGCAGAAGCACGTCGATCTCTGTGAGTCAGAGACCAGCCTGTTGTCCAGAGAGAGTTCCAGGACAGCCGGGGCTACACAGAGAAACAAATCCTGCTTTGGGAAAAAAAAACAAAAACAAAAACAAAAACAAAAACAAAAAAACACTAAATAAATAAATAAATAATAAAAAGCTGACAATGGCTGTTACGCTAAGAGAACAGTGTTGTACAACAGCAGGAACTGGTAACCAGGCCTTATTCCTGTCCCTTCCAAGGAATGTAACCTATTTACTGCAGGCTGGCTGGGCAGGCTCCTCTAGAAGCAGGCTGATTTTCAGAGCACTAGGCTGCTGGCTCCTGTGGTTTAGAATCCAGTGTGACTGCCTTTGGGGGAATCTCTCAGCAGGGCAAGTGAAGGACACAGAGTGGAGATTCCATTCACTCTGATGCTTCCTTGAGGAGTAACTCGGTCGTCTTTTTCTGCCCACCCGGAAGTAATAAGCCCACTCCAGGTACCACACCTTGTTGTGTGCAAGCCTGCTCTTCCTCGGTGGACTCTCACGGGTGACCTTGAATTGGGCAGTAGAAAGACCCTATTCCTGTTCCAGGTTGGCTCAATGACAACCTTACCCTTCTCAGAGGTACTTTCCACAACTGGATTTGATTACGGAAGCCCTTGCCTCCTAAGGCCTATCTCCAGGGAGTATCCTTCTCCAGCCTGACCTTCCCAGGATGTCAGAGTCTTCCCTCCACCCCCCACCTTCCCATCCCCCCACCCCCCACCCCCCACCTCCCCACCCCCGCCCAAATCTTCCAGGCCTGATGGATTCCATCTGAGAACAGTGTGCCACCCACTGCTGCTGCTGCACTCAGCGGAAGCCCAGGCCCCAAAGCTGCCTCCCTGACGCCCCAAGAGGACTCAAGGACCAAGGGCATCTACCGGAGCAGGGTGGTCCAAGGCTCCCAAACAGCCGACCTGGGCGCAGGGAACAAAGGCACAGCGACTGCAGCTGCCTGTGAGCCGTTAGTTAGCAAAGCGCAGGTCCAGCTGCAGGTTCCGGAGTCCCTCACAGCTGCTGATTTTGATTCTTGAGACTGCCCAGGCTGCCCTGTGCTCAGTAGAAGTCCAGACTGGCCTCTCACTCCTCCTGCCTTGGCCTCCCCAAGTGCTAGAATTACAGGCATGAGCCACCATACTAGAGGAACACTGTTTGCCATACCGCAAAGGAGGGAACAGAAATAAAAACACGGGGGAGGGGAGTAAAACCCTGTCCATACAACTATTGCTAATATTACTTCTTTTTCCTTTTTCCTTTTTGGACTTTGTTTTAGACAAAGCCTCACTAAGACAAGGGTAAGTGTTAATGCTTGACCACTAGGCTGTATCCTCAGCCCTTTATATTTTTTTGACACAATTTCATGTAGCCCAGACTGGTCTCTAACTTGCTATGTCATTGAAGGGGACCATGATCATCCTCTTTCAACCTACTAAATGCTGGGATTACAGGCATACACCTGCTAGATCCCAAAGAAACTCAGGACAAATGACTAAATGAGGTGCCTACTAACCATCAAAGCAGAAGCTGGCTGTTAATATGCTGATCGCCCCTTGAAATCCCACCCCTTGCTGCCACCCTGCGTCCTGACGTAAGAGCCTCATTCTAAGGAAAAACTCCTCCCTTCCTCTCTCTGTCTTCCGCTTTCCTCCCACGAGGGGTGTGTGCTCTCTCGCTCTGTCTCTCTCTGTTTGTCTGTGTGTGTGTGTGTGTGTGTGTGTGTGTGTGTGTTTTCTATCTTTCTCTTCATCTCTCTATTATAATACACTCTGCACGTGGATGCAGCGTCTGGGTGGTGAATTGCTGCCCTGCCCCCTGCTGCCACCACCATGCCCACTTGGTGTGCATCTGCCCAGCATAGCATGTTTCCCTTCACACGCCTGGGATACCCTCGTGGGTTCTCCGCACAGTAATTCATAAAACTGGCTACCTGGCTCTCTCAGCATAGCAAGAACCTGTTACAGAACCCTAGCTCCTGTCAGCTTCTCACCCCACTCTCTACCCTAACTGTCTCCAGCCCCTGAGCTTCCCTTCCCTTTCTCAGCTTCTCACCCCACTCTCTACCCTAACTGTCTCCAGCCCCCGAGCTTCCCTTCCCTTTCTCAGCTTCTCACCCCACTCTCTACCCTAACTGTCTCCAGCCCCTGAGCTTCCCTTCCCTTTCTCAGCTTCTCACCCCACTCTCTACCCTAACTGTCTCCAGTCCCTGAGCTTCCCTTCCCTTTCTCAGCTTCTCATTCCCGGATAGCCCAGCCGTTTGGCCAGGTGCTCTCTTAGCCTCTTGGTCCTCATTCTCTTGGCCATTTGATTTTTCTCCCTCTCCTGGTCCCCTCCCTTGTTCCTCACTCTCTTCTGCTCTGCCCCTGCCCCCATCTCATGGCCTAGTTCAGTCTGGCCCCTTCCAGATGCCTCTGGCTGTACTCTCCCTCATATCTACAAGAAAACCCTCCTCAACCGTACCTAGGACTGGTCAGGTCCTTGTTTCTTTCACATTACCATGTCCAGCTTTTTTTGTTTTTTTTTTTTGGACAGGGATTCTCGCCAGGCGGTGGTGGCGCACGCCTGTAATCCCAGCACTCGGGAGGCAGAGGCAGGCAGATCTTTGTGAGTTCGAGGCCAGCCTGGTCTACAGAGTGAGATCCAGGAAAGACGCAAAGCTACACAGAGAAACCCTGTCTCAAAAAACTAGAAGAAAAAAAAGGACAGGGATTCTGTGTAATAGCTCTGGCTGTCTTGCAACTCACTGCCCAGGTCTTTTTTAACTTTTTATTTGACACAGAATATCACTAAACTTCTCCTCTTTGGCCATAAATTTATTCTCTTGTCTCAACCTCCTGAGTCACTGGGAGTACAGTCTTGGGCCATTTGATTCAGATAAAAATTTAAGAGTTTTTAACTCACTGGCTTAATTTTCTTAGAATTTTCCCTTTGTACAAGTTAGCATTTTTAAAAGCATAAATAAATTAGGGTTAGCATTCTTTTAAACATAAATAAACTAGGGCTGCCGACCAGAGCATGTTTTCTTTTACAAATACTGTGTGTGTGTGTGTGTGTGTGTGTGTGTGTGTGTGTGTGTGTATGTTGCACGTGTATGTTCCTGAATAGCATGCCTGTGTGTGTCCAGAACAGAGGACAGCTTTCTGAAAAGTCAGAGTCACTTCTACCATCTGGGTCCAGGGGATCAAACTTGGCTTGTCAGGTTTATCAATAAGTGCTCTTACCCACTGAACCATCTTGCTAGCCCTTGAATACTTTTTTGTCCTGTTTTTCCATACAGGGCTGTCCTGGAACTCACTCTGTAGACCAGGCTGGCTTTGAAGTCAGAGATCTGCCTGCCTCTGCCTCCTGAGTGCTGGGATTAAAGGTGTGCCCCACCACCACCACCTGGTAAAATACTTTTTTTTTTTTAATTGGAAACCCTGACTCACTCTGTTGCCCTTACTGGCCTACAACTCTATACAAATGGATGAAGGAAGTAAATAAAAAGGTAAAGAAAGGACATGACTGCTCCTAGGGATGGTGGAGGAGAAAGTTTATTATAGATAAAAGGGAGAGCGTAGGTAGAGGCAGAGACATCTGGGAGAGTCCAGAGTGGACATGACCAGACTGAGCTGGGCTACATGGGAGGGGGGAGGGGAAGAGAGAAGAGAGAGAGGGGAACCAGTTGCAGCAGCCAGGAGGCCCAAAGATACAAACAAAGGGTGGGTAACCAGAATGTCCGGATTATATAGGGAAGAGTCTCTGGAGGAGGGCAGCCCAGCCCTGGGCTGGAGAGTTCAGGTACAGAGTGGAGGTATGCCAGCTGTATAACAGGTATATGTACTCTGTAACTGAGGGATGCTGGGAAAATGTAGCCAGGTCCTCTTTGATATGTTAAATAGGCACCTCAGATGTTTGTCCTGAGTTTGAAACTAGGCTGGCCTCAGAGTCAGAGACCTGCCTGCTTCAGCCTGAGTACTAGGGTTTGACACCACGACTGGACCTTGAATACATCTTAAAAACACTAAAGCCAAATGTAGTTTAATCTCAGTACTCAGGAAGCTGAAGCAGGAGGATGGAAAGTTCCAGGCCATCCTGGATTACCTAGAGCGTTGCAGGCTGATAGATGGTGTTGCAAGTGTATACTCCCACTAGTGGGAGGGGAGAAGGAAAAGAATCAGCAAAAAAAGAAAGAAAGGAAGGAAGAAAGAAAGAAAGAAAGAAAGAAAGAAAGAAAGAAAGAAGGAAGGAAGGAAGGAAAGAAAGAAGGAAGGAAAGAAAGAAGAAAGAAAGGAAGAAAGGAAGGAAGAAAGAAAGAAAGGAAGGAAGAAAGAGAGAAAGAAGGAGCCGGGAGGTGGTGGCGCACGCCTTTAATCCCAGCACTCAGGAGGCAGAGGCAGGCGGATCTCTGTGAGTTCAAGTCCAGCCTGGTCTACAGAGTGAGATCCAGGACTGGCACCAAACTACACAGAGAAACCCTGTCTTGAAAAAACAAAAACAAAAAAAAAAAAAATAAAAATAAAAGAATCAGGAGTTCAAGATCAGCCTCTGCTGCAAGATTTCCAGGCTGGCCTGGGCCCATGATACCTATCTCTAAAAACCCAAAAACAAAGAAAAATTAAAAAAAAAAAAAAATGGCTGGTAGAGTGCTTGCCTACCAGACACAAATCTTGTGTCCAATTATCACTAACACACACACACACACACACACACACACTATGATATTTGTGGTGGTTTGAATGAGATGGTCCCCATAAGCTCTATAGTTGAATGCTGGGTTACCAGGGGGTGAAACTCTTTGAAAGGATTAGAAGGATGAGGAGGTGTGGTCTTGTTAGAGGAAGTGTGTCACTAGGCTTTGAGGTTTCAAAAGCCCACGCCAGGCCCTGTTTCTCCGTCCTCTCTCTGTCTCTCTCTCAGCCTGTAGATCAGGATGTAGCTCTTATTTCCACTGCTCCAGCACCACGCCTGCCTCCACGCTCCCCGCACACCATGATGCTAACGGACTAAGCCCCAGAAACAATAAGCGAGTTCCCACTGCAATGCTTTCTTTTGTCAGAGGTGCCTTGGTTATGGTGTCTCTTCACAGCAGTCCAACAGTGACGGAATGGGTGACTGTAAGCACCCACTTGCGAGGACAGAAGCAGAGGAGTGGCAGAAGTTTAAGGCTGGCTTAGGGCAGATGAGGCCCTACCTCAAGAAAACCACCAAAAAGCTAAAGGGGTAGAAGATATTAGTTAGGTGTAGTCTCTTCTTGTTCTCAAGGAACTCCTGTGTCGGACAGGCTTCTTTGTCAACCGAGGCCCAGGGAGGGTAGTACCATGGTGCTCAGTCCAAGCAGGCTCGGTTGACCCATGGCTTTGACTTGAGCTCCATAGCAGCCAGACTCCCACCTCCTCTGCGCCCTACTTCAAGGCTGTGGAAACTTTCTGTGGCCTAGCTCCTGGGCAAGGTTAGGATGCTCTTCTTCCAGACACCAACGGCACGTGGGACATTAGTGGTACATTTCTGTGCAGAGGTCTCAACAGTACTCTGACTGTCAGGGTTGAGGAAGCATCATGCTTAGCTCCCCACAGGGAACTCTGTCTTGTTCTGTCTCCAGTCAGAACTTAAAGGCCCCAGATCCCTCCTGCATGTGTGTCAATAAGGGGTGCATAACCCTAGCAACTTGGGAGGTGGAGGCAGAGAGACCACAAGCTCAAGGACAGTATGGGCAGCTCAGGGAGGCAACAATAAAGAAACAGGTGCAGCTCAGTAGTAGAATGTTTGCCTGGCACACACATCCCACCTTCTTGCCCTCAGAGTCCTGACTCAGCCAGCTGGGAGCCCAAGGCAGGCATATCCAGAGAAGGAAATCGCCAAGAGGAATATGGTCCTGCACGCTGTGCCATGAACACAGAAGTAAATGCAATTGAGCCCCAGCACCCTGAGGTGGAATCTTCCTTGTAAGCTCTGGGATCAACAGCACCTGGATGCTGCTCCTGGGCCCTGGATGACAGTCACTGTAGTGGCCTCTGTTTGTGGTCTTCTGATTCACAGGCTGTCTCCATCTTCTCTAGGGTCCCTGTGATCCAGTCCAAGCCAGATCTTTGGGCCTCCTGGAGTCCTTACCCACTTCATACCTTTACACTGCAAAGGACAGGGAGTGCTCCCCCTCCCTGCGCCCCTTTGGAGCCAGACCCCGTCCTTGACCCAGAAGTCCCCCCACTCTCTCCAGTGTGCACCTTGATGCCCTTCCCAGCCCAAGTCCCACTTCTTCCAGGGAGCTCTCCAGCCTTTGTGGTTTCAGCTCTGAGCTGCAAGGCCGTGACTCTCTGACAAAAAGAGCCGCTCCAGGGGTTATCATGAGGACTAGGTAGAGCTGTGGAGCTCTGCATGGTGGCCAGGCCCATTTATGCAGTCAACACTGGGGCCTCTTAAATCCTTTGCGGTGAGGGTAATGTCATGGGTTCTTAGCTTCACTTTGTCTGGTCTTGGCCTAACCAGGTGCTCTAGGCCTGCGCCTGCATCTAATTCTGTGCTCGGCCTCAAGAAGGCTCCTTGGGGGGGTTCCTTTGCTACCCAGAAGTCAGGAGCAGTTGGTTGAACTTTGATTTCAGAGCTAGGGAAAAACAAAAACTAGTACACTCCAGAGGCAAGCTCAGAACTGAGCCGTGTCACGTGACTTTGGAGAAAGTAGTTCGCTTTAATCAACCGTTTCTGGGAGAGGGTAGTAGGAGTTTTATTTTCAGCTACTGATGACAGTGACCCCTGCAACTGAGCGGAGCTTGCCTCTTGTCAAGGTGAGAGCAGGGTGCCCAAAAGGGCACAGCCAGAAGGAATCATTCCCAGCGTGGGTCTCACTGATGGTGCCTTATCAAGAGAGGGCAGCCAGGGAGGATGGACCTCCAGGGTGGACTCCCATGGGATAGCACATTGTCCGGAGAACATAAGGGTTGGACGGGGCAGGTTGAATCTGGAGAAGGTTCTCCACCAAGGGGAAACCCAGATGAAACATGTCAAAATCATGCTTTCCTTGGAGAAGAGCCAGCAGGGTCCTCTAGATAGATGGGGGGTGGGGTGGGGTGACAGCTCCAGTGTTCCATGACATTTAGGGCCGAAGGCAGAGACCCTAGGAGGAAGTGGCAGAGAGTAGATAGAAGACTAGACTCTTTCTTTCTTTCTTTCTTTCTTTCTTTCTTTCTTTCTTTCTTTCTTTCTTTCTTTCTTTCTCTTTTTTTCCCCCCGAGACAGGGTTTCTCTGTGTAGCCTTGCTCCTTTCCTGGGTCTCGCTCTGTAGACCATGCTGGCCTCAAACTCACAGAGACCTGCCTGCCTCTTGCCTCTTGAGTGCTGTAGACTGTTTCTTTACATTCACCCCAGGGTTACCCATCCCCCTCCCATGCTATCTCCCACCCAAGGCTTGACCTACCACCATTGGTTCTCAGGATCCATATGTGCCCAGGGCTCTGTCAGAGCATTAAAGTGAGAGTCTGGGCAGCAGAGGAAACCATCTGGGGACAAGAAGTGATTGCAGAGTGTTGACTGAGGACCCAGGGATGAAAGGGGTGAGGGGACAAGCCTGGGGTGCTCAGTCTGGAAACTAAGAGGGCTTTGAACCCTCCCAGAGCACAGTCTGTATTCTAAGATGGGAGAGAGAACAAGAAACAGAAGCTGAAGAAGCAGGATGCCAAGGGAGGCAGTGACCATTGCGCAGGCCACAAGGGCTTGCCAGGAACAACAGGCAGTTGACTTCTAATCAGCTCGCTGGCAGCTGGAAGCCCTGTGGAAACAGTCCCCCGATGCCCCCCTCAGCTGCAGCCTTCTTCAGCTGCCTCCTCTGTCAGGGAGCCACAAGATGGCTGTGAGCAGCTTCTGGAGAAGCTCCTGCAGAGCTTTGATGGCTACCCAGACCACTCTGGGTGAGCCCAGGCAGGATTGGGGAGCCTGGGAGGAGTTCCAGCCATGGTCTGAGAGGCCTGAGGGCATCTTCCTAAAGTCCAGAGTTTGTAAGCACTGCTAAGCTATTTCACTAACCCCTGCCTCTACTTTTGGGATGCTAGAATTATTTCTATTTGGTGTGTGTGTGTGTGCGTGCACATGCGGGTGTTTGAACTCCTCCACATAGCTCAGGCTGGCCATAGACTCACTATGCAGCTGAGGCTGGCTTTGAATTTTTTGATCCCCTTGCCTCCTCCCAAGTGTTGGGATTAGCCCACCCATTTTGGTTTTTAGAGAAAAGGTCTCACTGTGCAACCTAGGCTATTCTCAATACTCTATCTTCCTCCCTCATTGTCCAAGGCCAGCCTGACCCTCAGAGTATTGGGTTGCAGGCATGTTTCACCATACCCAGCTATTCCTGATACACGCATGCACACACGCGCGCACATACACATACACACACACACACACACACACACACACACACACACCTTCATATATATATATATTTCAAGACAGGGTTTCCTCTATGTAACAGCCCCAGTTGTCCTGGAACTTGTTCTGTAGACCAGGCTGGTCTCGAATTCACAGAGATCGACCTGCTTCTGCCTCCCAAGTGCTGGGATTAAAGGTGTGTGGTACCACTACCTGGCTCTCCTTCTATTTTTAATCTTTATTTATTAATAATTTTATTTTGTTTTTTCGAGACAGTCTCACTTTGTAGCCCCTCTGGCCTGGAACTCACTATATAGACCAGGCCAGTACCGTCACACCCAGTCCTGCTATTTTTAATAAATAAGTTTTTACCTTTTCCATTTAAAACTCTATGTGAAAAAATTTAAACTCACATAACCAGAATCTCTTTGAATTTCTCAATAATTAAGAGTTTGTAAAAAAAAAAAAAAAAAAAAAAAAGGCAAATGTCTTTAATCCCAGTGCTTGGGAGGCAGAAGCAGGCAGAACTCTGTGAGTTTGAAGCCTGATCTACATATTCTAGGACAGCAAGAGCTACATAATGGAGAGACTCTGTCTCCAAATAATAATATAAAAGGGCCGCCAAGGGAGATGGATTCTTTTTTTTTCCCCCTTGGTTTTTCGAGACAGCTCTGTGTAGCTCTGCACCTTTCCTGGATCTCGCTCCATAGACCAGGCTGGCCTTGAACTCACAGAGAGCTACCTGCCTCTGCCTCCCGAGTGCTGGGATTAAAGGCATGTGCCACCGCCCGGCAGGAGATGGATTCCTTTTTCTTTTTTTGTTTTAAGATTTATTTATTTATTATGTATACAGTATTCTGTTTGTATGTATGTCTGCACACCAGAAGAGGGCACCAGATCTCATTATAGATGGTTGTGAGCCATCATATGGTTGCTGGGATTTGAACTCAGGACCTCTGGAAGAGCAGTCAGTGCCCTTAACCTCTGAGCCGTCTCTCCAGCCCCCGGGAGATGGATTCTTATTTGGCTGTGTGGTGCATGCATGAAATATCACAGTTGTGAAGTATGCAGGGATGATGAATACTGGTTTAGCAATCTGGGATTGGGCTATACACCTGCTTCTAATAATGCACATAGTAAGTAGCCTGAGACCTTTACCCACCTGAACTATGAATGTACAGCCCTCTCTAAACAATAAAAGTATGTTTCTCCTTATTTAATAACTGTCAAAATCGTACAATTTTTTTTGTTTTTTATTTTTAAAGATTTATTTATTTGTTATGATACAGTGTTCTGTGTGCATGTTTGCCTGCATGCCAGAAGAGGGCATCAGATCCCATTATAGATAGCTGTGAGCCTCCATGTGGTTGCTGGGAATTGAACTCAGGACCTCTGGAAGAGCAGTCAATGTTCTTAGCCTCTGAGCCATCTCTCCAGCCCTGCCTTGTTTTTTGTTTTGTTTTGTTTTGTTTTTTGTTTGTTTTTAAGACAAGGTCTCTCTGTGTAGTTCAGGCTGTCCTGGAACTCTCTCACAGAGATCCATCTGCCTCTGCTTCCCAAGTGCGGGATCAAGGCATGTTCACTATGTCTGGCTAAACTTTGACAGGTGTTTTATTGTTTGTTTGCTTGTTTATATTATTTTCTCCTAAAACAGCTTCCTGTGTAGTCAAAGGTGGCCTTGAACCCTTAGTCCTCCTGTCTCTGGGATTACAGTCATGTGCTACTATGTGTGTTTGTGTGTGTGTTAATTTTTTAAAATACAAGATCTTTATTGGTTCTATGCTTTGAAAATAGCTTCCACAATATTTATTTGATATTTTTATGTGTTTGGGTGTTTTGCCTACATGTATGTTTGTGCACTACCTGCCTGGTACTCATGGAGGCCAGAAGAGGGCATCAGATCCCCTGGAACTGGAGTTATAGACCATTATGAGCTGCCATGCGGGGGTGGGGGTGTGGGGGTGGGGGTGGGGGTGTGCTGGAAGAGCAGCCAGTGCTCTTAACCAATGAACCATCTCTCCAGCCCTAATTAATTATTTTTATGTGTAGTCATAAGCTTGTGTGTGGAGATCAGAGGACAAGTTTGTGCATTCATTTCTCTCTTTCCACCTTTATGTGGCTCCTAGAGATTAAACTTGGGTAGGCCAGGCTTGGCAGCAAGTGCTCTATAGACTGAGCCTTCTGGCTGAGCCCAGCTATCTAACTGAGCCAATTCGCTGGATTTCTCGTTTTGATCTTTTGAGACAAGGGCTTTACACCAGTGATTTATGTACGAAGATATTTATAACATAATACATTTAGAAACAACCAAGACTGGATCGATTGCAGACAGTGTGATTCACGAAGGCTCTTGAGTTACTGGAGAATGCCCAGGAAATGACGTTGACTCAGGAGAAAAGATGGGGCCAAGGAGATAAAGGAACCAGAAAGGAGGGTGGGACCTAATGATCCCAGAGCCAGGAACATGAGGGAGTAAAGGGGGTGAACCTTTCCGCACGTGGGTGTGGGTCAGACAACCCCAGGATGTAGGTATGCATAAGCACACAAAATACAGAAAGAACTCAGTGTCCAGAGCCATCCCAGTCTCCACCTCCACAGTGCAAGGTTCCCGGGACAAAGTGGTCAATGAGCCAGGTTTACACCAGCAGGCGGTGACTACAACAATGGCCGAGGGCTAAACTGATGCTAATGGATGAACCAATGGGCGAGGGCTGGGCCAATCGGTGAGAGCTGAGCTAATGACGAAGGGTGCTGCGCAGTTAGGAATGCTTGTCTGAATAATCCAGTGAGCTTCAGTGAAGAGGAAAACATTTCCCTCCCTCAATGGGACATTAAAAACAAAAACAAAACTTGAAGTAAATGTCCCGGCTTCCTCTGCAGGGAGCCAGATCAAATACTGCGTCAAGTGAGTGGAAAGACGTCAGTAAACCATACCGGGACCCCAAATCCGGGCTGCTCCAGCCCCGCTGGCTATGGATCGAGCGGTCCACTCGCCGTGGCGAAGGTAATATCCGGATAGGCGGAATTTGTCAAAGGAATGGATCGCCCTGGTGGCCCTACTGCGCATGCTCGCCCCGTGACCCCAGCTTGAGGTGACGGCGGGAGCCAAGGCGGGGGCCCAAAGGCACTGAGGCTGAGGGGCCCGCCGCGGCTCCGTCGTCCGAGAGGGCAGGGCCTGCTGCCGTCGGTGAGGACGGGCCCCAGCGGGCGGGAGGGTCCCGGCCTGGCTGTCCAGGGATCCGGGACTGGTGCTAGGGAAGGGACCCTGGCTCTGCCCCGCTCCTTGCCCGCCATCCGCAAGGCGCTTCCTTTCTCCATGCTTCCCTTCACTAACCCATCCTACCCCTGAACCGAACGGACACCTCCAATGTGGGACCCCCACCCCCACCCCCATTCTCACCTACCCCAGTCGGTGTCCATTCTGCCTGGTACACGCCCATCCTTAACATCTGCAGTTTTGTCGCATCTGTCCTGGGGGCCTTGTCCCAGTGGGAGAGTTTGAGGGCTGGGAGCTGGGAGATGCTTCAGAGACTGGGGAGGAGGGGGTCGTTGGTGGGAGGGGAGCAGGGAGCCGGGGCATTTTAGGCTCAAGATGGGATATGTTAGGCAAGGGTGGTGGAGGTACCATTCTGAGTCCAGGTGATTAGTGGAAGGGAGACGCCCTTGTTTGAGACCCCACATGGGGGAAGCTTTGCTCTGTTCTGCATCTTATTCAATTCTTGGCCTTTTGGGAGGGTTACCGCCTTTTTCTTCTGTCTCCCTGTGAGATTATGTCCTGCACATCCCAGTGTCATATCGTTCCCTAAGCAGTCCAGTCACAAGCCCTCCATGGCTGTGCAGGACAGTGGCTATGGGAACAGCTGTTGGTATCCTGAGTTCAACGACCTTACCCTTCACTTGATGCTAACAAGTCCAGTTACACATATCAGACCAGCCCGGAGAGGGAGGGTGACAGGCTCTGACCTTCGTGAGGACATTCATGATTCCCTCTCATCTTGATGAAGGTAACTCTGTGAGCACCCAAAGGTAAAAAGTGAAGTGCCAAGCCTCCAGAGGCTCACCAGTAAGAGTTTGGACCTTTACTGTTTTATGGCCACCATAACAAATTGCCACCAATTTAGTGACTTAAAAATAACACAACTTCAGCCGGGCGGTAGTGGCGCACGCCTTTAATCCCAGCACTCGGGAGGCAGAGGCAGGCGGATCTCTGTGAGTTTGAGGCCAGCCTGGTCTACAAAGCGAGATCCAGGAAAGGCACAAAGCTACACAGAGAAACCCTGCCTCAAAAATCAAAAAAAAAAAAAAAAAAAACCACAACTTCAATATCGTACATTTTAGAGGCCGGAAGTCAGATGTGGGTGTTAGAATCAGCAGGGTTGTATTCCTCCTGAGGCTTGGGGGAAAAACATCCCATCTCAACCCATGAACCCTGCCTCTTGCTTATCTTTCCTGTTTTTTACTTCAGCTTCCACATTTTTCCTTCTTTTTTCTATCCTTTCTTTTTCTTTTTTGTTTATTTTAAAATTGTGTATGTGTCTGTGTGCCACAAGTGTGCAGTGCCTATGGAGGCCAGAAGAGGACATCAGATCCTCTGAGCTGTACAGGTGGTTGTGAACCACTTTATGTGGTTCTGTCCTCGAAGAGGAGGATGCACCCGACCACTGAGCCATCTGTCGGGTGCTGTTTCTTCTGTTTGATTTTGGGGGCAGGGCAGCAGTGTGCACACGCCTGTGGCAGTCAGAGCTGTGTCCATGACATGTAGATCCTTGGGTGGAACTCAGGTCTTGAGGCTTGGTGGAAAGCACTGTTACCTGCTAAGCCATCTTGATAATGCTTGTTTTGGAGACAGGTTCTCCATAAGTAGGTTTGATTTGAAGCCCCAGGCCCCTGTGTAGCCTTCCTACTGCTGGGGTTATAGGTGTATGCCACCACACCAGCTTCTAGGGACTCTCTGGACTCGTTATTCTGCATCTCGCAGACCTGATGGTGTGTGAGTGACTCCTGCTCGTTGTATGCTCTTGGGTCTTGGACCACTTTTGCTCTTCCGGGTCTCATGACCAAGGTCATGAGAGCTGCCTCCCTTTGCAGTGCTGGGGACTGAATGTGGGCAAGCTCTCAACCCGGCTACACCAACTCTTGCTTCTCTTTTTTGGGGGGTGGGTTGGGGGGGGGATAATTGTGTGTGTGTATGTGTGTGTGTGTTATGTGTGTGAGGGTGTACAATGCTTTTGTGCACATGCAGAGGCAAGAGGGTGTTGACTGTCCCCCCCACCCTGCACCCCCACCTGCCCACCGTATTCCCTGGAGACAAAGCGTCTCACTTGAACCGGAAGCTCACCATTTTGGCTAGGCAGATTGGACAGCCAACAAGCTCCAGGGATCTGAATGTCTCCACTTCCCAGTGCTGGGCTTCAGGCATGTATGGCCAGGCCTGGCTTTTAAATAGTGCTGGGGACTTGGACCCAGGTCCTCAGGCTTGTGCAGTATGTGCTTTCACCCTCCCACCCCCACCCCCCACCCCATGTTGGGGTGGACCATGTGACAGTTTTCCTGCTTCATTCTTCTTAGTGCTGGGATTTTGGGTGTGAGCCACCACACCTGGCTTCATTTATTTATTTATTCCTTCATTCATTTGTTTGAGACTGGGTCTCATGTAGCCCAGGCTGGGCTTGAACTCCTGATCCTCCCACCTCAACCTCATATGAGAGAGGTCTGGTCTGAGACTGTTTTTCTCTGAGTAGTAGACTAATAAAAATTACCTTTTGAGTAAATATATCCTATCTTTTAAAATGTGAAATATGTGCCTACTGCAAAAACAAAAAAGGGAGTTTATGGACTCTACAGTTTGAGAAGATGGGTCTGGAGAGATGGCTCTACAGTTTGGGAAGATGGGTCTGGAGAGATGGCTCTGCAGTTTGAGAAGATGGGTCTGGAGAGATAACTCTGCAGTTTGGGAAGATGGGTCTGGAGAGATGGCTCTACAGTTTGGGAAGATGGGTCTGGAGAGATGGCTCTGCAGTTTGGGAAGATGGGTCTGGAGAGATGGCTCTACAGTTTGGGAAGATGGGTCTGGAGAGATGGCTCTACAGTTTGGGGAAGATGGGTCTGGAGAGATGGCTCTACAGTTTGGGAAGATGGGTCTGGAGAGATGGCTCTACAGTTTGGGAAGATGGGTCTGGAGAGATGGCTCTACAGTTTGGGAAGATGGGTCTGGAGAGATGGCTCTGCAGTTTGGGAAGATGGGTCTGGAGAGATGGCTCTACAGTTTGGGAAGATGGGTCTGGAGAGATGGCTCTACAGTTTGGGAAGATGGGTCTGGAGAGATGGCTCTGCAGTTTGGGAAGATGGGTCTGGAGAGATGGCTCTGCAGTTTGGGAAGATGGGTCTGGAGAGATGGCTCTGCAGTTTGAGAAGATGGGTCTGGAGAGATGGCTCTACAGTTTGGGGAGATGGGTCTGGAGAGATGGCTCTACAGTTAAGAGTACTTGCCGCTCTTTCCGAAGCCCCAAGTTGGGTTCCCAGCACCCACCCGTGTGAGGCAGCTCACAACCACTTGTAACTTTAGCTCCAAGTGAGCTGACACCCTCTTCTAGCCTCAGAGGGCACTTCTACATGTGGGTTCACTCACACAGACACACAGACATATAAATAAAAATAATAGAAACAAATCTTTAAGATTGTGAAAGGTGGGACTGTGAAAGGTGAAATCACACATTGTCATCATCACCTCAGATTCATCCCAGATCACAGGCACCGTTGTGCAGTCTTGGCAGATTTGAAGAGCATTAGCCATGCATTTTATAGACTAACCCATAATGTGGGGCTGAGATTTCCTAAGATCCCACCGAGAAAAAGGGCCTCAGCACAGCACAGCCTCACATCTACGTGACTCATCACAGATACTGTTGACTTTGATCACCTGGTGGAGGTGGTAGATGAGCTCTGTTACTATTCTTGGCATCCCTGTTCCCTTGGGAGTGAGTCACCAAGTGACAGGGGGAGGACCTTAGGGAGGAGCATATTCTTTAGAATTCTGCTAGCTTGAGACAGGATCCTGTTTAGCCCTGCCTGGCCTTGAACCCTGAACATGGCTAAGGGTGATTTTGAACTCCTGGTCCTTCTGCCTCTACTTCCTAAGTGCTGAGATTATAGGCATGTGCTACATAAAAGGTTTCTGTTGTGTTGGGACTGGAACTCATTGCTTTGTGCATGCTAGACAGGCACTCTCCCAACTATATCCCAGCCCTGGAATTCATGAGGAAGACTTGGGCCCTCTCCGATATACATTCAGTTATTTATATCATTGTGGGCTTGTCTTGTGGATATTTATTTTATTCTTAGGATTATTTTTTTAAGATGTATTTATTATATATACAGTGTTCTGCTTGCTTATATGCCTGCCAGCCAGAAGAAGGCACCAGATCTCATTATGGATGGTTGTGAGCCACCATGTGGTTGCTGGGAATTGAACTCAGGACCTCTGGAAGAGCAGGCAGTCCTCTTAACCACTGAGCCATCTCTCCAGCCCTGTTCTCAGGATTATAATCCTGTCCACTTAAGGGTGGACCCCACTCTGGAGCGCTTTTCTCCATAGCTGGCCTTTCTTACTGGAATTGGCTCTTGGACAATAGGACTGGGTTCCAGTCCTAACTCTCACTAGCTGTATGGCACTAGGTCACTCCACTAAGTGCCCAAGGTTTTCTCCCTGAGGGCAGAGTGGGATGATGGCAATGCTTGGGAGGGACTTCATTGGGTTCCAGTAATGAAGGTCAAGATTGACATCAGATCTCATCCCTGACTCGGGTTGCTTTGTGTTGGACTTGGACAAGAAAGCCAGTGGGGCAGGATGCCTGACCTCTTCCTCACACCATTTCATCCAAAAGGTTTCTGGGTCTCTCTGTTGTGTGTGTGCATGTGTGGCATAGTGTGTGTATACATGTGACTTGTGGTGTGTATATGTATATGTGTTTGCAGGTGTGCTTTCCTAAGCATGTGCAAGTCAGAGAGGTTGGTATTGAGAACCTTCCTCAACCTCCACTTGCTTTTTTTTTTTTTTTTTTTTTGGTTTTTTGAGACAAGGTTTCTCTGTGTAGCTTTGGAGCCTGTCCTGGAACTTGCTCTGTAGACCAGGCTGGCGTCGAACTCAGAGATCTGACACCACTGTCCGGCAAATTTTTTGAGACAAGGTCTCTCACTGAACCTAGAGCTCACTGTTTTGGCTAGGCTGGCAGGCAAACTCTCCCCTGGGGTCTACCTGACTCTGCTCCTCTCTCCACAGTGCTAGAGTTAGGGAGGCTGCCTGCCACACTGGGCTTTCTATGTGAGTGTTGGGATCCAAACTCAGGACTCACGCTTGCACAGCAAGACTTTGCTCACTGAGCCTCTGGGTCACTTCTGTCTCTGTCAGCTTGTGCTCTGTCTAGAAGTCTGAACCAAGATCTTTTCTTCCCGTGCTATGGATTGACCACTCAAATGCTAGGCAAGTGTGCTGTGTCCCTGAACTATATCCCCAAACTAAGACTAGAGGGTTTTTGGTTTTTTGTTTTTTTTTTTTTTCGTTATATAGTCCTGGTTGTGCTGGAACTCCCTATAAGATCAGGCTGGCCTCAAACTCAGTTCTGCCTGCCTCTGTTTCCTGAATGCTGGGATTGAAGGCATATACTATCATGCCTGGTCCTAAATTTTAATATGCTTGATTTTATTCTATCAATTTGTATTAGTCTTTTTGTTTGTTTGTTCGTTTGTCTCTGTGTAACAGCTCTGGCTGTCCTGGAACTTGCTTTGTAGACCAGGCTAGCCTCACTCATGGAGATCCGCCTGCCTCTGCCTCCCCAGTGCTGGGATTAAAGGCGTGCGCCACCACTGTCCGGCGATTTGTATTAATCTTATTTACTTGCTATTAAACTTTTTTTGAGGTTCTGGGGCTCTAACTCAGGACCTTTTGCATGCTAAGCTTGAGCACTACCACTGAGCTGCACCTCAGCTCACAGCTCATGTGTGTTTTCTGACATTTACATTGTACAGGAGACCCTTTTCTTCTGAGTAATGGACTAATGGGGAAAATTTCCTTGTGAGTAAGTACATCTCATCTTTTTTTTAGATGTTAAATATATTGCCACTGGGGGCATGGAATGAGTTCATGGCATACAAGATAGTGAAGGGTGAAATCACTCATTCCCACCATCACCCCAAGTTACATTCCAAATCCATTTGGTAGCACCCCATCCTCCTCCACTGACTGCTTTGCCTCCTCCCTTAGGACAGAGCCCCTGGACTCCCAGGTTCCTGGCCAGGGAGGTGGAGGAAAAGGAGACCCCTATCTGCCAGGGCGAGTGTGGCCTGAAGGCCAGGCTGCTGGTTCTGGGATGCCCCAGCCCACGCCCAGTGAGCAAGAGGGTGAGAGCATGAAGGGCAGCCAGGAGCCAACTCCCCAGCCTGGCATGGATGTGGTCCCAGCAGCCCCCAGGAAGCCCAGAAAATGCTCCAAACTGGTCCTGCTGACAGCCTCCAAAGACAGCGCCAAAGTGGCTGGGGCCAAGCGCAAAGGAGTGCACTGCATCATGTCCCTGGGGGCGCCAGGCCCTGCCACCCTGGCCAAGGCTCTCCTCAAGACTCATCCTGAGGCTCAACGGGCCATTGAAGCAGCCCCCCAGGAGCCTGAGCAGAAGCGTAGCAAGCTGGACCCGGGTGAGGCTCCTGTAGCTGGCGCTGTCCCCTCAAAGATACCTGGTCCCTTTCAGAGCTGCCCCAGGCACCTGCCTCCAGGTCTAAGAGTCCCCACTCTTCCTTCCCTTTGCCTTCATGATCCCCGCTCCTCTACTTCTCTGAGCACAGGTGGGAGGGAGGTGGGGGCTCAGGGGCTACAGGTGCTGCTGGGCATTCCTGGAGGAGCCGGGTCCCTATCTTAGCCTCTCCTAGTCCTGCAAAGTAGTCTCGTCCCTTTGCGTCCACCAAGAGTCCCCTCTGCATGGCCTGCATGCCTTGCTTCCTCACAGGAGTGTCTGGTTGAGGTGGGCCTGCTGCCATGCACTTCCATGCTGGAGGCTGCTGGCCACTCCTAAGGGCTTGCCTACATACAGGTGTCTCCAAAGGCCTGGGCTTCTGCTTCCACCTGCTGCCGTTCCACCGCGTTTCACAGCCAGCACAAAGAGTGCCGTCATTCTTCAGTCAGCTACTTTACCTGTGTTTGTAGACTTGCAGCTCTGTGCTCACTGGGCGCTGGGCTCAAGGCTAACAGGAGCTGTGAGGACTCCCATGCCTGTCTCTTCTGCTCCAGCCCCACCCACACTGAAGCCGCCACAGAGGATAGAACAGGGCTCTGAGGCAGCAAAGACGTAGCCTTAGAAGCTGCAGGCTGATGAGGGTGCAAGGCCCCCTGGGAAAGTTCACTGCTCTCTTCTCTTGTTTTACGGTGATGAGATGGTGGGAGGCGATGGGCAGCTTTTGCTTACTCACCGCTCCACCATGGCTGTGTCCCTTTCTCCAGTGGGACTGGGTGGGTGCTGGATGGCAACAACTGTCCCTTTCTCATACCCAGCTCAGGCTGGCCTCATGTCAGATTCTTGGAACCTGTGGTTACCTCAGGCCTCCCTGGGAGTAGTGAGGTGGCAGGTAGCAGAGGAATTGGCTGGGGACTAGCAGAGGAGAGCTGGCAGATGTCCTTTGAGCACTCAAGAGGGTAGAGGAGAACAGCAAGTGGCCGACTTGGAGTCCTCAGTGTCAGGACATTGGGGTTTGTGCTGAGGTGGGGGAGAACGGCCACAGGATGTGCTTACAGGAGTCAGACTTGAGACTTGGTCTAGGGTGTGATCCACTGGCCAGCACACACAGTTCCCAAAGTCACTAGAGCTGGAAGGAAAGCCCTAGGCCAACAGCACCTGGAGGCCCAGGGAGGGTGACAGGACACCTTCTTAGATGGAGGTGGAAGTTCCCTGACCGAATGTCTTACTGCGCGTGTGTGTTCTGTGTGTGTGTTCTGTGTGTGTGTTCTGTGTGTGTCTTCCATCGTTTCTCTTGTGCCTTTGTATGACTTTTACCCGTAAGGGTGAGTGTGTGTCAGTCTGAAGCAGTCCCCTCCTCACGAGGCTTGGAGCAGCAGCAACTGCCACTCAAACACACCTAGTGGCAGGGAAGAGGTAAATGAGCTCATCTCTCCCAGCAGAACAGTGTCTGGTAGGCCTGAGATGGTGGGGATGAAAAAAGCTGAGTCCCGGGGCCCCTGCTTTCTGCCTTTGCACAGGTGGCCCCTTGGGATCAGCCATGTGCTCACTGGCATGAGGAAGGAAAGGGCGCGCCTGTGTTACCATCGGTTAGCTAGGCTGGGCAGGGGACCCTGCCTCACGGGTAGAAACTTAATGGGCTAGCCTAAGGTCATAAAGATTCATAGTCCCACTGCCCACCCCCACCCATAGGGGCTAAAATCTCAGGAAAACCAAGATGGAGTGTCCATGGCTACAAGCCTGGAGTTCTTTGGAGACCATAAGGATCCTCAACCTCCCATCCACAGCTGGAGCAGTACTGAGAAGTTGAGGAAGACCCTGGTATGCTGACTCTCTGGGAGTGCTCCCACTAGTCAGTCCTGCTCGGGGTGCCTCCCTGCTTTACAACCTGGTTCTCATCAGCACACAGGTAGAGGCCAAGTCTCCAAGACCCTTGGGAGTCTGATCTCAGAGAGTCTGTCATTACACTGAGGCCACCTACACAGAGGGAGGGGGTAGAGTCTAGCTGGGAATCTGTTCTTCCCACAAGAATTAGGTATAGACACGTCACGTGTGTCCTTTCCAACCATGGGAGACTTTAGCTTGTTTCTTGTGTAAGTTCAGGCTCTGCAACACCATGGCTTCTTTGAGAACTGGGACAAAGCTCACTGCTCGGGATGAAACACAAAGGGAGGATGGTACCCTTCAGGGCTGTGCTGGGCAGCTGCTCTTTATCAGTGGACACCTCCTGCCTCCTGTTCCCACATGCACACCTCCCTGTCTCTGGCCCGCCCAGGCCAGGTGGTGGCGATTCAGCCACTTCCTGCTCAGATGTTTCCTAAAAAAATGACTTAAGAAATGTTTGTAACCCTGAACTTGATGGCTCTTTAGGAACAGTGTCTCTGGTGTGGCAAGTACATCTCTAAGTCAGTTAACAAAGCTGTCTGGCCCTATGCTGACCCCTAAGCCAAGGTGAGGGTGCCTCTCTGCTTACAGTCGAACAGTGTGAGCACAGGGCCAGCTTCCCAGCCTTCCTTTGTTCTTTGTTGCCGACCTATCTGCCTTTCTTCCAAACAGATGGCCCAGAAGACAGCGGATGGTTTGGGGTGTCTTCTTCAAGTCCCGAAGAGACCACTGTGCTCCCCGAGGCACCCAGCACTTCCCCATAACCTTGGCAACTGCTGCGGCATGTGTTGCTCACTGCATCAGTTACTTTTATAAGCAAGAAGGAAAAAGAGAAAATAAAAGAAGCTGTATGCTATTCCCACCATGGGTAGGTTTTTGTTGTTGCTGCTACTTTTTCCAAGCAGGGTTTCTCTCTATAGTCCAGGCTGTCCTGGAACTTGCTCTGTAGACCAGGCTGGCCTCAAACTCAGAGATTCAAGAATCTGCTTCTGCCTCCCAAGTGCTGGGATTAAAGATGTATGCCACTACCTCTAGGCTAGGGTAGGGTTAAAACATTGTAGGACTGTAGAACTTTGGGTCATTGGAGCCTGCTCTGACCCCATCACTCTGGAGACTTCCTTTCTAAGTTTTCTTCCCATTTCTGACTTGCCTGGCCTGGGCCATTAGACTCAGTGGAGTCTCTCTTGAGGCCTCTAACTGCTAACCTCACAGATGGGCTCCGTTGGTCTGGAAAATGATTCTTGGCATAATTCAGAGTGGTTCCCAAGGCTTTGTCTTCATGCTGCCACTGGCCTGAAATGGGACACTGAGAACTCCTGCCTTGGACCTGGGACAGTCTGATCCTCATCGCTGCCTGGCCCTTCCCTCTACAAGTGGCATCAGGTTCCTCTAGCTGAGTCCTCCAAGGTTGCTATAGGCCACTGTCCTTAACCTAAGCCCGCCCTCTAGAAGAAGACTTTCAGAATGCTGGCTCCCAGGTTTGGGACCCCAGCACCCTCCCTGCAGATGCCACTGAGGAAGGGATGAGCCTGCACCTGAAACTTGTCAAGGATCTGCCTCAACAAGAGTGTAAGGCCGACAAGAAAGCGTGCACACACACAGCCTGAGCCTCTAACAAGAGTGCAAGGCAACCCCAGGAGATGAGCACACAGACTGAACCCCTTTCCAACTTGTGGACAGGAAAGAAAGGAAAACATAGCTGCCTTCCATTTCCAATCCCCAAGTTGGGAACTCCCAGAGACCCCAAAGGCAAAGGCTTTGGCTTCTGGTCCTTTTACCTATAAGTCCTTATTCTTTGAAAACTACTTCTGAGTATGAAAAACATTATCTTTTTCAATGTAGGATGTAAGGGACCTATGTTCCAAACTTGTCTTCAAAACTGAATGCCTCTGAAACATACTTGGCACATTTTTCTCCTGCCATATTGCTTATTGCTTTTATAGGGCCCTTTTTTTTTTTAAATTTATTTATTTATTATATATGCAGTATTCTGCCTGCATGTATGCCTGCACACTAGAAGAGGGCACCAGATCTAATTACAGATGGTTGTGACCACCATGTGGTTGGTAGGAATTGAACTCCGGTCCTCTGGAAGAGCAGCCAGTGCTCTTAACCACTGAGCCATCTCTCCAGCTCTACAGGGCCTTTTTATTTTTGGAGCTGAGGATTGAACCCAGGGCCTTTCACTTGCTAGGCAAGCGCTCTACCACTGAGCTAAATCCCCAACCCTAGAGCCTTTTTTTAAATTAAAAAATAATTAATTTTGCCTGTAGGTATAGTATGTGCATGCAGAACCTTTGGAGGTGAGAAGCTGTTGGGTCCCCTGACACCACAGCCACAGACAGTTATGAGCTGCTGTGTGGGCACTGGGAATAGAACCTGGGTCCTTGAAGAGCAGTCAGTGCTCCTAACCACTGACCCATTACTCTACCCCATCAGGACTGTTGTTTGTAATATTTCTACTCTGTTCCAGCCTTGGAGTTAGTTCTTTTGTCCTAATGCTCCTGTTAAATGGAGTCCACTGTGGTTTCTCTTTTGCTATGTGCTTTTGGTTGTCTAGTTTTGTCAGATGCCTTTAATCCCAGCATTTAGGAGACAGAGGTAGGGCTTGGGGCTTGGGGTGGGAAGGACAGGACCTGATGTTAGGGAGATGGCTCAGTTGGTAAATGCTTTCTGCTGCTCAATCATAAGGACTGATTCTAGCAACCACACACACATACATATATTACACACACTCACATATATTACACACACGTATTACATACATATGTTACACATCACACATATATATTACAACATATATTATACACACTTATATATTACACACCACACATATATTACACACATATCACACACATATATATTACACACACATATATTACACACACACACACACACACACACACACACACACACAAGCAGGATGCTGTGGGTAGGCCTCTAACCCCAGGGCTGGGTAGTCAGAGACAGTAGCATCCCTTGGGCATGTTGGCCAGACAGTCTAGCCAAATCAACAAGCTTCACGTTTAGTGAGAGATCCAGTTTCAAAAAATAAGAGGGAGCACAATTGAGGAAGGCATCCAACACCCAATGTTGACTTCTGGGCTAAACACACACGCACACGCGCGCACGTGCACACACACACACACACACACACACACACACACACACACACACAAAAGACCTGAGAACAGAGCAAGGGAGAAGAGGGGCCACTCTAACCTTTGTGTGCAAACCTCTATGTGTTTTCCTCCAGCCTGTGTGGACATATTTTCCTGGGTTAGAGTGGCTGGCTCTTTCCAATACTCCTAGAATCTCCACCGCTGAGACTCTGCCTCACAATTGCTCCTGGAGAACAGAGGGGTCTCGCACGCAATCCTGCTGCTCCCTCATGCCAAGTACCTGAGTGGTGAGCGCCTCCTGTAGTGGGGTCTCAGATTACTGATCTCAGTCAGTCCTACATGGCAGAAAGTCAGAAGCAAGGGCTCCTTAAGGACCAGGCACAGGGTAGCTTCGTATGATGTATTAGATTTATTGCTGTCTCTTCCTACCACCCCATCCCTACATCACATAAGCTAACACTACCAGAGAAGGGATCTCTGTCTATTTGGGCTCCTGAGTTTTCTAGTAACGAGGCCATAAAGAGAGGAGCCTGCAGGGTCACTGAACAGAGCATGGAAAGGAGAAATGGAACAGAGATTTGAGGTTACCAAACTGCAGAGGGCTTATAGGTTCTGCCCATGTGTAGATCAGATGTGTGGGGATCAGAGTAGACCTGGGGCCGGGGGGGGGGGGTTTACAGGAAGCTGGTGTCTCACCAACTCTGAGGTGAAGGGATGGCAAGGCAAGTGGGGAGCCTGCTAGTCCTAGGACCTTTCAGCTGTGTTAAAAGCAAGAGAGTACAAGGCAGAGCAAGCAGTTCTCCTGTGGGAGCAGTCCTCCCTCCTGTGGGAGCAGTCCTCCCTCCTGTGGGAGCAGTCCTCCTGTCTCTGCCTCCTGAATACTAGGGTGCAGGTGAGCAACCACCATGCATGCCTGTTTTGTTTTTGTTTTTAAGATTTATTTTTATTTATTATGTATACAGCACTATGACTGCAGGCCAGAAGAGGGCACCAGATCTCATTACAGATGGTTGTGAGCCACCACCATGTGGTTGCTGAGAATTGAACCCAGGACCTCTGGAAGAGGTCCTCTTATCCTCTAAGCCATCTCTCCAGCCCACCATGCCTGTTGTTAAAGGTTGGCTTTTAAAACAAGATCCCCTTGTGCCCTTGAACCCCTGATTATTCTACCACTGCCCAAGAAGCTAGGATTCAAAGTGTTGATCATCATACCTGGCCAAACCATCCAGGGACCTCAAAATTTACCTCACAAGGGCTGGGATTGCAGATGCGACCACCACACTCAGTTTTGTTTGTTTTCAGAGATTTATTTGTCGGTTTTTTGAAACAGGGTTTCTTTGTGTAGCCTTGGCTGTCCTGGGATAG
Organism: Onychomys torridus; assembly: GCF_903995425.1. Taxonomy (NCBI): domain Eukaryota; kingdom Metazoa; phylum Chordata; class Mammalia; order Rodentia; family Cricetidae; genus Onychomys; species Onychomys torridus. The sequence goes on along the minus strand of NC_050450.1, from coordinate 16,998,454 downwards.
ACCAGGCTGGCCTTGAACTCACAGAGATCCGCCTGCCTCTGCCTCCCGAGTGCTGGGACTAAAGGTGTGCGCCACCACGCCAGGCCCAGAGATTTATTTTCATTTCTTCTGTATGAGCATTTGCCTGCATATATCTGTAACATGTACATGCCTGATTCTGAAGGAGGCCAGAAGAGGGAGTCAGATCCCCTAACTGAACTTTGTCTGCAAGAGCAGGGAGTGCTGAGAAATTCTAAGCCAGTGGTTCTCAACCTGTGGGTCCAAGACCCATTTGGCAAACCTCTATCTCCAAAAATATTTACATTATGAGATTCATAACAGTAGCAAAATTACAGTTATGAAGTAGCAACAAAAATAATTTTATAGTTGGGAGTCACCACAAAATAAAGAAGTGTATTAAAGTTTCACAACATTAGGAAGGTTGAAAACCACTGCCTAAGCCATCTTTCCAGCCCTGTTTGTTTTTTGAGACATTTTATGTGGCATCAGCTTCCCAGTGACTCACTCACTATGTAGCCTGGAATAGTCTCATTCTCCTACCTCTGCCTCCGGAACCCCGAGATTACAGGCTTGCTCCTCCACACCAGGCTTTGCATTTTCTGTGTTTTTTAGCTTATAGATTTCTGAAAAACTCTTTATTTTATCTTCTATTTACTCATTCACCTATGATTTGTTGTTTTTAAGAGAGTTCATATAGTCCAGGCTTGCCTTGCATTCGTTATATAGCTGAGGGTGGACATAAATTCCAGATTCTCTGTGTATCAGCCCTGCTTGTTCCAGGTCTTGCTTTTCTAGACCAGGGGGCCTAGAACTCACAGAGATCTGCCTGCCTCTGCCTCTTGAGTGCTAGGATTAAAGGTGTGGGCCACCACTGCCCAGTCCAGCTCCTGGATTTTTATTTAAACTTGTAATCTGTTATTGTCATTATTTTGAATCTCAGGATGTCCTGGATTGGGAGTGGAGGAATTTAAAGGCTTCATTGTGCTTCATAAGAAAGTTCAGGAGAACTGTAGAGATGGCTCATCCATTAAGAACACTGGCTGCTCTTCCAGAGGACTCAGGTTTGAGGCCCAGTACCCACATGGTGGTTTACAACTCTTGGCAACTCGAGTTCCAGTAGATCTGACACCCTCTTCTGACCTCCACAGGCACCAGACATGCACATTGGTGATATACACATGCAGACAGGACCTCAAATAAAAATTTTTAAAATTTTTTTAATGTAAGAAGTGTGATTTTTTTTTTTTTTTTTTTTTTTTTAAGGAGAATCTGGACAATGGTGGCATATGTCGTTAATCCCAGTACTCAGGAGGCAGAGGCAGGCAGATCTCTGAGTTCGAGGCCAGTCTGGCTTAAAGAGTGGTCCAGGACAGCCAGGCTACACAAAGAAACTCGGTCTTGAAAAGTCAAAATAAATAAGTAAAAATAAAAAAAATAAAACAAACAAACAAAAAAAGTACCTTCAGGAAGGTCACTGGCCTAACACATTTAAGCCAACACTACAGTTAAATCCTATGAAAGGCCCGGGTGTCTCAATCAAGACCGCTGGCATCCTCTTGATGCCCCGCCTGCATCCCTACAACAAATTCACCTGTCGCCCTGCCCCCCCTCCTCCCCGGATGCAGCAGCCGGACCATGGGTTGTCCCACCTCCTCCATGTTAATAGACCCGCCCCTGTACGCTGATTGGCTAGGGTCTTAGGTTGGCACTGCGCAGAGAAGACCCGGAGAATTGATATCTGCCTCGGGAATGGCTCCGCGCCTCTGCTGCGCATGCTCGCTAGTAGTGTTTAGGTGTTCCAAGCCGGCTCCGCGCGGGGGCGCGCGCGCGGGCACGGGATCGCTCTCCGGGGGGCAGTTGGCGGCGGGAGCGGGCGCTGGGGTCCTGGTTCGTAGAGCAGCGGGCTGCTAGGCCGACGCCTCGGTTGGCGGAGACCCACACGAAGGACCGCGTGGCTCAGCCGCCGCAGAGGCAGGGTCCGCTGCCGTCGGTGAGGACGGGCCCCTGCGGGCGGGAGGGTCCGGCCCGCGGAGCCATGCCTGGTCCGGCTGCCCCGGGGTCGGGCCCGGTGCTGGGGAGGGGCCCCAGCTCGGCAGCTCGGCAGCTCGGCAGCTCGGGCTCAGGCCGCCTCCTGGTCGGTCACCCGCGGTGCATCTCCTTTCTCTCTGCTCTCAGCATCAACCCACCCAACCCCTGTACCGATCTCAACATCCCTAAATCCGGGATCACACATTCACCCATCTTCCTCGGACCGTGTCCACCCTGCCCAGTGCGTGCCTACCTGACTGTCCTCTGTCGCGGCCCATCCTTGCGGCCGCAGGTCCCAGTGACCTTGCACTTTTTGCCGGTTGTTATCCCTCCTAGTTCTGACTATAGATTGCCCGTTATGGCTTTTTCAAACTTTGTGGCTCATCCTAGACTGAGAAATATGTTTCATGTGTATATTCTGTGCCTAACGATAGATTCGTGAACCACAAGTTTAAAGAGAGCCGCTTACCCGGCTCACATGACGCAGATCTATTAGGCTCTGTTCTAATTCATTCCTTTCTGTTCCGTTCCATTCCATTCTATTCCAAATGACTGACTTGCTAACCCATTGATTCAAGACATGGTTTATCTGACAGCTTTAAACCCTTCTTTACTCCTTACTTCCACAATCAGATAACCATTCCAAGGAAAGATCTTTTTGTTGTGGTAGTGTTTTTTTGTTTGTTTGTTTGTTTTGTCTTTTGTTTTTTGTTTTTGTTTAACTTTTCTCCTTTCCAGGGTCCATACCATTGCTGGGGCTTGATTTAGGTTTTCTGATATGATTCAGGTATTTTTATCTCATTGTTCTTCCAAAAGCCACTTGTCTGACTTGTAAAAAACTGAATGAAGTTGTGGCCAACGGAGCTTCTTAAGGGAGAGCTGATGAGATGCTTGGCTATGACAGAGAAGGTTTTTGCTGGAGGTGGTGTGTGTGTGTGTGTGTGTGTGTGTGTGTGTGTGTGTGTGTGTAAAACATGATTTTTTAAGAAGAGTAACATGTCAGTTTGTCAGTACTCTTGGGGAGAATTGGAGTGGCCAAAGCTGAAGACCCAGATTTAGCTGAGCTGAAGAGGAGGCAGTGAGGAAGGAAGGCCTTGACAGGAAAGCAGATGGAATATGGTGTGATTATATACAGAGAGTGACATTTGAGGGCACCTCATCCTAGGTAAAGGAGTACATCTAGCCAAGATTCTGATCTGGAATGACTGGGGAATGTATCAGGTGGCTTCCCACGTTTCCTTATCATTCGTGTGTGTGTGTGTGTGTGTGTGTGTGTGTGTGTGTGTGTGTGTGTGCATGTGCATGCATGCAGAGGCCTAATTCCATCACTCTTTGCCTTATTCCTTTGAGACAGGGTTTCACTGGACCTGGAGCTATCCTGGAAGCCATGTCTCTGCCTTCTGCAGCACTGGGGTTGGGTACAGGCCTACAGTCACATAAATGCTGGCATCTAAACTAAGGCCCTCAGGCTTATGCAGCAAGGTCTGTTGTCTGCTGAGCCATCCCCACCCCACCCCCATCCCCAGCTTTCCCTATTTATGACAAAACAAGTGCTGGTGTACTCCTCAAGGGGGAGGGGTAAGGGGATGATGACGTTGTAAGAACACGTTAATTTTCTTTAGTTTTGGAGATTCTAGTCCAAGATCTGGCAGACGAATTTCCTTGCAATGGTTGGGCTGTGTGATAATGGCCTGGAGCATTTAATGGAGCAAGCTGCTCAGATCACAGTCAGGAAGAAAGAGTTATAAGGACTGAGCTTCCCATAGGTCCCTCAAGGGCATACCCCAGTGTTCTAAGGACCATTGTGGTTCTTTGGGGAGATAGTCATGATTCAGATTATAGCAAGGTATTAGTAGAATAGGCTCCTAATGGCTGGTATCTCTTCAGTGTCTATATTTCTAAAAAAAAGAAAAAAAATTGCTCTCTTGAGACAGGGTCTTTCTATGTAGGTCTGACTCCTAGAACGCAATATACCAGGCTGGCCTCGAACTCACAGAGATCTCCCTGCCCCTCCCTCCTGAGTACTGAAATTAAAGACATGCACCACCACGCCCTGCCGCAGTGTCTGTATTTCTAAATTGCTTTGAAACAGTGCTCTCAGACAGTCCACAGTTGTTGCCCCCCGAACTCCAAGTCAGCCAGCAGTATTGGTTCCACAGTAGCTTGGAGTGGGTTTATGTAGTATATAGAGGCCAGAGGTGCCAATAAACATCCTACCCTGCCCTGCCCCTCCCAGTGAAGCAGAATCAGGTCTAGAATGCCACCGATGCTGAGGTTGTGAGACTCTAGGGTAGTAAATGGAAGTCTTTCTGGGGATTGTTACACCTTCATCCTGTCTCGGGAGTGATGCTTGTCCACATAACTTCACTTAGAGTGTCACGTTCACTACTTTGGGGAAGGGGGTCAGAGGAGGGAGCCAGGAATGGCTCTCCATCTTATTTTTGAGACAGAATCTCACACTGAACATGAAGTTCACAATTTCAGTGAGGCTGGGTAGCAGCAAGCTCCTGAGATCTGCCTGGCTCCACACCCCAATGCTGGGGTTGTAGACAGGCATGTGACCCTGTTTCACATAGGTGCTGGGGAGTTGAACCCAGGATCTCATACTTTTATAGCAAGTACTTTTACCCACTGAGCCATCTCCTCGACCCTCACAAGTTTTCCTACTTTGCAAGTGAGAGTGGCTGGGAAAGTTCTGGGCTTGGCTGGTCTCCCACCTAGCAAGGGCATGGTGATACAGTTTATCTCCCAGGTAAAGATAACTGTTGCTCTGCTGTTACCTGCCAAGAGAGGCTTCTGGCTTTCAGGATTTTGTTTGGTTTTTTTGTTTTGTTTTTTGAGCTGAGGATTGAACCCAGGGCCTTGCGCTTGCTAGGCAAGCACTCTACCACTGAGCTAAATCCCCAACCCCGCTTTCAGGATTTTAGTTAGTTGTTAGGGATTGGATTTAGCTGTGTCTGAGAGGCACTGGATAATTCCTAACATTGCAGAGCTACTTGGCCTGCTCTGAGTAACGTGTGACTACCAGCAGGGCCACAGTGGGATAACTGTAACCATCCAGCTCTGATGGGGAAGAGAGGATGGAAGAGTAAATCACAACCTTTAGATTCTTGAATATCCTTTTCACATCTGTCTAACCTGAACACACTGTGCTTGCTTGCTTGCTTGCTTTCCTTCCTCCCTCCCTCCCTTCCTTCCTTCCTCTCTTCTTTCTTTAAAAATATTTATTTATTGTGTATACCTGTCTGTTCTGCCTGCATGTATGACTGCAGGCCAGAAGAGGGCGCCAGATCTCATTACAGATGGTGATGAGCCACCATGTGGTTACTGGGAATTGAACTCAGGACCTCTGGAAGAGCAGCCAGTGCTCTTAACCGCTGAGCCATCCCTCCAGCCCACACTGTGCTTTCTTATAGGCTTATATTGAGTGAAAAGTACAAATTGAGCACATTAAAGCCTAAGTCAATGGACAAAGTAGATAGTACAAGGCTGGGCATGGCAGCACACATCTGTAATCTTACCAGTTGGAGGTAGAGAAGGGAGGATCAGGCATTCAGAACCAGCCACAGCTGCATTATTAGTCTGATGCCAGCTTGGGCAGAGGTAGGTGGATCTCCTTGAGTTCCAGGCCAGCCTGATCTACATAGTGAGACCTGGTCTCAAACAAGGAGGAAAAAAAAAAAAAATCCCCAAACAAGTAAGTCTTGATGGCTGGATAGATGACTCAGCAGACAAAGGCATCTGCTGCCTTGTGAGGATCTGATTAGATAGCCAGAATCCATCTTGGTCATAGAGCTCTGACTACCGCATGTGCCTTGACCTCCATGCACTGTGCCTCACATGTAATCAAATGCATGTACACATGCACATAGACAATAAATAAAAAGTAATTTAGGGTTTTGTTTTGTTTTGGGGTTTTTCAAGACAGGGTTTCTTTGTGTAGTCCTGGCTGTCTTGAAACTTGCTCTGTAGACCAGGCTGGCCTCAAACTCACAGAGATCCGCCTGCCTCTGCCTCCAGATTGCTGGGATTAAAGGTGTATGCCACCACCACTGCTACCTGGCTTTGTTTTGTTTTTTAACTGAATTAGTGTTGGGGACATGGCTCAGCCAATAATCATGAGGACTGGGTTTTGGATCCTAGTGTTCACATAAGACCAGACGTGGTATCTATAGTCTTAGTGTCCTGTGGTGATATGGGAGAGAGGAGACGCTCAGGACTCTGCTTCCAGTAGTGAATAAGAGGCTGCTTAAATGAGGTGAGGGCAGACTGACACCCATTTCACCTCCACATGCGCGATGCACTTGCCTGTACTTACATTCAGGTACGCGTGTATACATTCATGTACATACGTACAAAGACACACAAAGATTTAAAAAAATTGCAGGGTTGTGTAGAGAACCCCCACATCTTCATCAACATGAATGTCAGCATCTTACACTTTTTATCTGATTTTATTTGTGTGTGTGTGTGTGTGTGTGTGTGTGTGTGTGTGTGTGTTGTTTTATCGTGTTTGTGTGGTGTGGGAGAGTTCTTATGCTGTGACACTTGGGTGGAGGTCAGAAGACAAATCTACAGAATCATTTCTACTTTGGGGAGGCTTCCCGGGTCAGGCTTGCACAGTTAGTGCTTCTGTCCCCTGAGCCATGCCACTGGCCTTGACTCTTGTTGGTTGAGACGAAACCTGGTTAGGAAGCCCAGACTGGCCTCAGATTCTGCCTCAGGCTCCTGAGTGAACTGTCCTCATGTCTGGTTTTACTTCCTTCTAGGGCTTGAAAGTAGCCTTTACTCACCAGGTAAGCGTTTAGCCGCCGAACTCCACCCCAGCTGCATTTGTGTTCTCAGCAGCCACCACCACGACCATTTCTGGGACACTTTCATGACTGTAGAAGAAAAGCTAGACCTATTAGCAATCACTCCCAGTCTCCCACCACTCAGTTGTCAGTCTCTGTATGCTGGTCCACTCTAGATATTTCACATAAACAGATCCTAAGAGACTGATCTCTTCTTACTGGTTTCTTTCACTGAGGTTATTAAAAAAGAAGCCACTGCCCTGCCAGGCATGGTGGCACACACCTTTGATTCCATCACTAGGGAAGCAGAAGCAGATCTCTGTGAATTCGGGGCTACCTGGTCTACATAGGAGTTCAGGATGGCCAGGGCTACACAGAGAAACAAACAAACAAAAAAACTTTGAAAATTCTATGGTTTGTTTGTTTGTTTGTTTGTTTTGGAGACAGGATATTGCTATGTAGTCTTGGCTTGCCTGGAACTCACTATGTAGACCAGGCTGGCCTGGAACTCAGAGATTTGTAAGCCTCTGTCTCCTGAGTACTGGAATTAAAGGCGTGTGCCACTATGATCAGCTTGAAAGAAAGAGAGAGAGAGAGAGAGAGAGAGAGAGAGAGAGAGAGAGAGAAGAAAGAAAGAAAGAAAGAAAGAAAGAAAGAAAGAAAGAAAAAAAAATGTCTGGAGTGCTATAGTCTTGTTTAATGGCTCTTATTGAAAGGTGGGAAACCCCTTGCTAATTACTCAGTTATCCCAGAAACACAGAAATGTCAGCCCACCCTGGGGAAGCACCCCACGACCATCCTTGTCTGGATTAGAGGTGTGGAACCCTGCCTCTGCCCAGCCAAGGCAACACTAGGAACAGTAGTTGCAAGGTCAGTGCAAAGGCCCTGTGGTATCTGGAGGACTGGGCTGAGCTGAGGCCTCCAGAATAGCCGGTGTGAGCCCAGAGAGTCCCATTTCCTGGTGCTAGACTTCAGCCTTCTGCCATGCCAAAGTACTAGCTAGTACTTACTGGCCTGGGTTCTTTGAGACAGGTGCCCAGCATTGAGGTGAATTGCCCAGGGCCAAGCCCAGGTAGGCACCCAGGCATCTGAGCAGGCACAGTGGGATTTCAGCCTCTTTATTCTCAGGCCTGTCTGGTTCCTGTGCCTCTGTTCTTAACTATTAGATGAGTCACTAAGAATGGTCTGGAAGGGACCTATGCTAGACATGAGACTTCTAAGGTAGAAACTCAATAGTACGTTAGTCACCAGCAGCCCTGGAGGGGCTTGGGTGGGGCTGCCAGGAAAGGTACTGGTAGGGAGTGCATCTGCCCAGGGCTCCTACCGTTGTCAGGTCTCTCCACAGCCTCCCAACCCCAGGGCACTGAGGAAGTTCCATCTGCCCCAGGCTTCATCCCAGATGCATTGGTTAGAGTCCCAGGCCCAGGGACCTCCTCCACTAACTGCCTTGGTTCTTCTCTTAGGACAGAGCCTCTGGGCTCCCATAGTCTGGCCTGGGAGGAAGAGGAAGAAGAGGAAGAGAGACCCATCTACCAGAGGGCTGAAGGTGGCCTGAGGGCCAGGTTCTCAGACCCAGGATGCCCCTACCTGAGCCCAATGAGCAGGAGGGTGAGCCTGTGAAAGCTGGCCAAGAGCCATCTCTTGGAGCCAGGAAGCCCCAAGAGTCCTCCAATCTGGTCCTGGCCGGGGATAAAGAGGGATCCAAACCAACAGGCCCTGCCACTGTATCCAGCAACACCCCCCAGACCCAGCCGGCCAAGAAGCAGGGGCGGATAATTCACCGGAAACGTAGCAGAGTAGATGCAGGTGAGATTCCCTGGCCCTGCTGGGCCTTGCTCTGCCAAATCTGTTGACCTGTACACCCCCATTTTCTATCAGGGTGACCTTGGGTACCCCATTCTTCCTTCTAGTTGGACCTCTTAGTCTGTAAGCACATCCTGTGTCCCAGGCACCAGGCCCTTTCCCCAAGCTCATGGGAACTGCTACTGTATGCAGAGGTCTCTAAACTCCTTAAATCCTCTCCCTTAATTGCAAAAGCAGCTTCTAAATCCCAGGCTTGTCTGACAGCTAGGAGCCTGAGAAAGCATCTCGCCCAGAGGACCCTACCGTATTCTAAGTACCGCTCACTAAGGGCCTTGCCCTAGAGAAGCTAACCCAGCCTCTTTCATTCCCCAGTTCCCCCCCAGCCCCTGGAGTTCCTGAAGACCCCATATGGGGGCCGCCTTCTAGTCCACAAGTCGTTCCTGTACAAGCAGGAGAAGGCTGTGGGGGACAAGGTGTACTGGAAATGCCGTCAGCACTCAGAGCGGGGCTGCCGGGGACGGGCCATCACGCGTGGCTTCCGAGTCACGGTGATGCGGGACCACTGCCACCCACCTGACAAGGAGGGCCTGAAGATGCGGCGCCGGAAGGAGAAGGTGCCTGGCTCAGACCTGCCCGAGGGCTCTGAAGGCCACGAAGATGGGGTGAGCCTATGGCTGTACCCTGTGGAGCCAGAGCCCACCCCTCAGCAAAGCATTGAAGAGCCAGAGGAGGACCAGGGGTACCGATCCCTGGCACTGCAGAGCTTGCCTCCCAAGAAACGCCCTACACCAGGAGTGGGTGAGTACATGTCCTCTCCTCACGTGCTACAGGAAAGAACTCTCAGCTCCTTCATGCCCAGATACAGATGTGGGTTCTCAAAATGTGCTCAGAGTCAGAATATAAATGCATCCCAGTCATCATGAAGCCCATGGGACAGACAGCATTGTGATCTGGGGGTCCCAGGGCCTTTCAAAGTGTCCCAGTGCAGCAGGGCTTGGTATAGGTCCTAGAAATCTGCATGCTGATGGGCAGGTTTCAGTGATTCAGGCTAAGTTTAAGCAGGGTGCCCGGGGGCAAGGCTTGGCTTTGAGTCCCAGGTTCAGATTCCAACCCCATGGATGATGCCTTCAGCCTTAGTAAATTCATGTGAATTCTGGGGTCTCGGGCTTCTTCCTGAGGGAGGGTGTGGCAGCTTGGACTGTTGTGGAGCTTGTGGAGTGATGCTAATCAAGTCATTCTGCGCTGCTTAGCTGGGTGAGGGTAGTCTGCACTCTTGGAGTAGGTAGGCATGGTTTTCAGAAAGCCGGTGTCTCCTGACTCACAGGACCTGAGGATCTGAGTGACTGGGCACTGAGCCCTGGGTTCTAGTGGGAGGGAGAACATTCCTGAACAAACCCAAGAAGGGCCCAGAGCATGACCTGCTGAATCAGAGCCCAACTTGGCCCCTCCCATTATGGTGTGTACTGGTGGGCTGAGGTCTAATTGACTTGGAGAAGGAACCCTTGTTCCTTTTGGGTGACTTGGTGGGAATGCATTGGGCTTCACACATGCCCGGCTCAGGGAAGTATGTCAGCATTGGGGAGGAAAGTACTTGGCGGTTCCTCCTGGGACTCCTGGGCTCTTGGCCATGGTGTGTGACCTTCCTGGGTTCTTCCTCCAGTACGGTATCGGCCCCTTGAGTTCCTGAAGACATGCTATGGGGGCACTTTCCTGGTACACCAGTCCTTCCTCTACAAGCGCGAGAAGACTGTGGGGAGCAAGGTGTACTGGACCTGCCGGGAGCATGCAGTCCATGGCTGCCGGAGCCGCGCCATCACCCAGGGCCAGCGAGTGACAGTTATGCGCAGCCACTGCCACCCACCTGACATGGAGGGCCTGCGGGCCCGGCGGCAGCAGGAGAAGACCATAAAGAAGATACAGGCAAGGCGGATTGGCGCCGGGGACTTGGAGGATTGTGATGACATCGAGGACACGCTGCTCCAAGGGGTGGACAGCTTGTTCTACCGCAGGGGGCAGGGCACACTGACTCTCAGTAGGTCCAGGTCCAGAAAACGAGCAAGGGAGCACCAGGAATCCTTACAGGAGTCCCCCGAGGAGGAGGACCAGAATGTGGACCCCAGTGAGTCTCAGTGTTTGGGGCCTGCTGGCTAGAGTTGGTTGCCTCATTTTGGGAGGGGGGGTGGCCATCCTTCTCTACCTCCCCTGCATATTAGTCTACATCCTCTGGCCCCACCCCTAACTCCCTTTCTCATGTCCTGCAGGAGGCCCAGAGTTCCTGAGGACCCCTCTAGGGGGCAACTTCCTAGTGTATGAGTCCTTCCTATACAGGCGGGAGAAAGCAGCTGGTGAGAAGGTGTACTGGACCTGCCGCGATCAGGCACGCATGGGCTGCCGCAGCCGAGCCATCACTCAGGGCCGGCAGGTGACTGTGATGCGAAACCACTGTCATCCACCTGATCTGTTAGGATTGGAGACTCTGAGGCAGCGGGAGAAACGACCCGGCCACTCTCAGTGGGATGGCCCAGGTACCTGTGGTGACCCCACAGCTTTTTCTGTTGATTACCTGTGTCCTGCCTTCCTTCCTTCTATAATTATTCTGGAAGTCACAGTCTTCTCTGTGCCCCCAACTTCTGCCCCCACACTCAGTCCATCTGGGATTTGCTCTCCTGGGTTCCTCTTTACCTGCCTGCTTACTCTTCAAGGCCCCAAACCTGATAAACCTAATCTCCTCTCCTGTTATTTTAAGTTAGTAGTAGAGTCTGCTGAAGGCCAGAGGGCAACAAGTCAGCCTCAGTGTCTGGGAGCTGAAGGAGCCAAACCTCTCTCCAGCTTTGTCTGTTGCACACCTGCGTGCCAGAGTCCTTTCTCTGCCCATTTGGCTCCAGAAGAGCCTGGTGTCTGCCTAAGGAAAGTAGTTGAAGCTAGTCTTCTCACCTGGCCAGCACTCAGCTCTTCAGCTCACACCCCCGGTCTCTTGTCCTGTAGTTTTTGGAGTCCTCTGAGTTACCTTTTGGTCCTAAGCTTATTCCAGATACAGGAGATATTTTATCATCCTCACTCCTTTTTGTTCCGTTTCTATGACACCCTTATAAGCAGGAAGATGGCGCCAGGACATGACATTACTTCCAGCCCCTCATCCCTGCTCTACATTTCTTTTTTCTTTTTTCTTTTCTTTTCTTTCTTTCTTTCTTTCTTTTCTTTTTTTTTTTTTTTCAGAGACAGGGTTTCTCTGTGTAGCTTTGCGCCTTTCCTGGATCTCACTCTGTAGACCAGGTTGGCCTCGAACTCTACTTCCCGAGTGCTGGGATTAAAGGCATGCACCACCACCACTGCCCAGCTTCCCCATTTCTTAAAATGCATTCTACCATTATTAATCCATTTAATCCATTTTCAGTTTCCTTGTTACCTGCTGACGTCCAGCCAGAGGAACTGATTCATAGCCTTGGTGTACTTTTTGAGTAGGTTTTATGCTTTCTATTTGTTTGATTTGGGGTTGTTGTTTTATTTTCTGAAACCGGGTCTCAGGTCTCAACTATGTAGCTCTGGATGGCCTCAAGCTCACAGAGCTCTGCCTGCGTCTGTGTGTGTGTGTGTGTGTGTGTGTGTGTGTGTGTGTGTGTGTGTATGTGTACACGCACATATATACATGCATACTTTGGCATGCATGTCTCAGTCCAAGGACAACATAAAGGAGTCAGTTTTTTTCCTTTTGTCACGTAGGTCCTGGGGATTGAACTCAGATTGGTAGTCTTGGCAGCAAGTGCCTTTGTGTTCTGAACCATTTCACTAGCCTCTGCCTTTGTTCTTATCAGATTCTGCCTGTGCAGAGCTTCGACTATTCTGCGCTTCTCTTTCCTTGCCCGGGTGGCTGTTCAGCGGCTGCTGTGTGTGCCTCTTTTCCCAGGGACCCATCACTGCCTCCATCCTTCTGTGTTTGCACCACATCAACAAACGACTCCAAAGCTTGCTGAGCCCCGCTTCAGCCTTGCCTGGGGGCTGATGTCAGGCCTGCCTATCACTTAGATTTCCCTGGCCAGATGCCCTGCCTCTGGGCTTTCTTGTCTTGGTTTGAGAGGTCCTTGAGCCAATCACCTTGGAAGACCCGTTTGAGACCTTGCCCATTAGAAGCTGTTGGTGATTTCCCCCATACTTGCTGGACAGTGTCGGCGGCCTGAGAGTGCCAGGCTGTGAAGCATCATTCCGCAGTAGCTGAATCTACTTGAAAATAGCAGAGTGGTTTCTTATGGCTGACCCAATGTGTGAGCAGATTCTGCTGTAGACCTCGGAAGTCTTCTGATGTGCCAAGGCTGGGGTTTACCAGGGGCCTTTTCAGACCATAGCTTGTGTTCTTCAACATGGAGTCTTCCTTAGTTGGTTTTGTTTAGAGACGGGGTCTCTCTATGTAGTCCTGGTTGACCTGGAGCTGGACATATAGACCAGGCTAGACTTGAACTGAGAGCAATCCTCCTGCCTCTGCCTGAGTGCTGGGATTAAAGGTAGAGCCACCATGCCTGGTACAATACAGTGTCTTCTCACGTGCCTACCTAATGCTCCTGTTCCGTGGCTTTCTGTGACTAGTCACCTACCTAGTCATTGACCCTCCTGTGATGACCCTGGTCGCTTTCGCTGTATGGTCTGAGATTTCCGAGGTTTTCTTTTCTGTTTCTTCTACTGAAGCTTTAAGTTTCTGCATTCATAGCGAAATGACTTCTTTGTATTGTGCCTAGTGCCGGCAGTATGGTAGCCTCTGCCTGTGTCCTGCTGAGGCAGGAGCTGGTTTCTCCAGGCACAGTCTTCGCCTGCCTGCTCTGGTGTCTGCCTTCCAGCGTGCAGCTTTTCCCATGGACACTGGCCTTCTCATATTAAAGGAAGGCCCTGCCCTGTCTGTACACGGAGCCTAACTTTGCCTCTGCAGAGCTGGCAGCTGGGGTTCTGGGTCTTAGGAGCATTCCAACATAGACTTCTGCTTCCCCCTTTCAGTGTCCCCTCTCTTCCACTGGGCCACCCTGCTTTGTTCCTTATATATAAACCCACCTTGCTTCCCCTTTGCCTCCAGCTCCCCCAGGGCCTCTCTGGCTCAGCTTCTCCATATGCTTGTGTAGATCTTGTTACAAGGCCTGGCTGAGTTCTGTTGTTTACTACGTAGGAGTGTTTGTCCTGCATGTGTGTGCTTACTGGAGGCCAGAGGCGGCACTGGCTCCCTGGGAACTGGAGTTACAGATGGCTGTGAGCTGCTGTGTGGGTGCTGGGAACTGAACCTGGGTCCTCTGGAAGAGCAGCCAATGTTCTTAGTGGCTGAGCCATCTCTACAACCCCTGGCTCTGGTCTTATCATGCTACATCCTTAATATTTTACAGTTCCTCTGCCTCTGCTTGTTCTGTTGGTGTCTTTGGCTTACTGTTTCTCTACCCTTGTACTCTACCGTTTTTATTTCCCAAAAGCCATTTTTTTTAAGTGTTCACATGTATACCTGTTTTGCCTGTATGTATGTTTTGAACCATTTGTGTACCCAATGTCCATAGAGGCTGTGCCTGGTACCTACGGATGCCAGAAGAGGGCATCAGATCTCCTGGAACTGGAATTCCAGATGGTTATAAGCATTTGTGTGGCTGCTGGGAATTGAACCTGGGTCCTCTGGAAGAGCAACCTGTCCTCTTAATGGCTTAACTACCATCTCTCCAGCCCTTCCCTGAGAAACATTTTACTCCAGTGTGGAGGAGGTGGACCATTCTCCACAGCCACAAGGCTTGCTCTCCTCCATCTGATACCTCCTTCCCTCTCGGCCTCTGGGCTGCTTTGCTCTTCAGGTGGTCCTGACCTCCTGGTCTCCTTCCCCACCTTTCTAGGGGCTGTGCTGCGGAGTCAGATGCTTCTATCCAAGCCTTCAGCCTCTCAGGGCGGCCCCATCTCAGCTTCTTTCTGACGACCCCTGGTCTACCACTGTCTTAATGCTCCCACTAGTATGGCCCATTAAGCCCTGCTTAGTGTGTTCAGCTGCTTTCTTAGTCCAGAGTCCACATTCCAACAACAAGCAGCATGATCGGGCCTGCCACAGCAACACCTGGCTCGCTGGTGCCAGTTTCTATCTTAGTAACTATTGCTGTGAAGACGCACCATAACCACAGCCACTCTTAGAAAAGGATATGTTTCACAGATTTAGTTCATTACCATCAGGTCAGGGAACATGGCAACATACAGGCAGACATGATGCTAGAGGAGTAGTTGAGAGCTCTACATCTACATCTGCAGGCAGCAGGAAGAGAAGGAGCCACTAGGCCTGACTTGGGCTTCTGAAACCTCAAAAAAAGCCCAAGGCCATACCTCCCAGTCCTTTCAAATAATGCCACTCTCTGGTGACCAAGCATTAAAATCTGTGAAGCTGTGGGGGCCATTCCTATTCAAACCACCACAGTAGAACCTTATACCTGGTCAGAATGAGGACAAGGAAGCAGGGTAGGGGCTAGAGGGTCCTCTGGGCCAGGCCAGGCTATATTTCAGGTTCCTCTTACCTGTGCAGCTCATGCTTACACCCAGCCTAAACACACATACACAGCCCTTGGGCTCATGATCCAACTCCCTTCTTCAGCTCTGAGCTGCTTTGACCCTAGCTCTTCATACTATGGCGTACCTGCCCAACAGCCTGGAGGGCACCCAGTGTAAAGGAGCAAACACCCTGCCCCCTCCCTACAGTAACATGATGGAAGCCTTCACCTACAGGACTTGGCCTGGCCAATCTCTAGCCTCAGGACAGGTAGACCCTGGCCCCTGAAGGCACAGTGGGTTTTGAGGACAGGACTATCTTACTGTGAGCAGGTGGGAAGGCATGAAGTAGTTGGTAGGGTCTCTTCAAGGTGTATGGTGTTCTTGGTATGAAATTGGGAACATTCCCCAATCCTCCCCTCAAGGCCAGGTTTAGCCTCCATGCCCACTTCCCTGAGTGCGTCTCTGGTTTCTTTGCAGAAGGGCCTGAGTTCCTGAAGACCCCTCTGGGGGGCAGCTTCCTGGTGTATGAGTCCTTCCTCTTCAGGCGGGAAAAAGCAACTGGTGATAAAGTGTACTGGACCTGCCGGGACCAGGCACGCATGGGCTGCCGCAGCCGCGCCATCACCCAGGGCCGGCGGGTAATGGTCATGCGCAGGCACTGCCACCCACCTGACATGGGGGGCCTGGAAGCCCTGCGGCAGCGGGAGAACTTCCCTAACCTGAGCAGCTGGGAAGGCCCAGGTATGTGGAGGGAGAGTGGTTTCTCCTCACTGCCTACAACATTCCAGTTCCTTCCCAGGATCTGTGTGAGAGGCACTGATTTTGCCACACGATTGATTGCTATTGCTGAGAGACATTAGCTCTGACCCATAGAAAAAGTGGGGGTGGTAGGCCAGGGGTGGCATGGCTGGTAGTCCCTGGAAGTATACATACTCGTTCGTGACTGAGCAGTATGCCTGAACCCCAAAGCTCCTCCATCCCAGGGCCTCTCCTTCCTCCTTTCCTGTCCCTGGGCCTGTTCTGCCCAGCTTCTGTTTTCACATGCTCTCTCTAGCCACACTCCCAACATCACATGGCCTTTGACTTCAGTTTCTTAAGAAGTCTGAGAATGGCTTTGTGGCCAGTGGGTGGATGGGGACAGGACAGGCCCCAGTACACAGATCTGATGAACTGCAGGCCTCCCAGCAAGGCACCACCTCTGTCTGGGAGATCCCAGGAAACATGGAGTTTGTGGTCTGGTGGGGCCTCCAACAGAGCTCCAGGGACAGCCCGGGCAGCACTGGATCCTCTGTAAAGGAAAACAAGTATATTAGAGAGTCTCAGGAGCATGGCTGAGCATTAGTCCCCAGAACCCTGAGGAGCAGGCAAAGGGAAGGGGGCAGGCACCAGAGTGGATCCTCCTGGGATTGCAGTGGGCAGAGAGAGGCCCAGTCCCCTGTTGCCGAGGGCTGTGCTCCAGTGGTCCCCTCACGGTATGACTCTGCCCCTCCAGAGCCTCGGAAGCCACTGGAGTTCCTGCGGACATCCCTAGGAGGCCGGTTCCTGGTTTATGAGTCCTTTCTGTACAGGAAGGAGAAAGCTGCTGGTGAGAAGGTGTACTGGATGTGTCGGGACCAGGCCCGGCTGGGCTGTCGCAGCCGTGCCATAACCCAGGGCCGGCGGGTCGTGGTGATGCGGAGCCACTGCCACCCAGCTGACGTAGATGGTCTGGAGGCCCTGCGGCAGCGAGAGAAGGAGCTATTCCCCAGTGCAGCCAAGAAGACCAGGGCAGCCAAGAAGGCCATTGCAGCCAAGAAAGCCATTGCAGCCAAGAAGGCCAGGGCAGCCAAGAAGGCCAGTGCAGCCAAGACCAGTGCAGCCAAGACCAGTGCAGCCAAGACCAGTGCAGCCAAGACCAGTGCAGCTAAGACCAGTGCAGCTAAGACCAGTACATCCAAGACCAGTACATCCAAGACCAGTACATCCAAGACCAGTACATCCAAGACCAGTACATCCAAGACCAGTACATCCAAGACCAGTACATCCAAGACCAGTACATCCAAGACCAGTGCAGCCAAGAATTCCAGTGCAGCCAAGAAGACCAGTACAGCCAAGAAGAAAAGTATGTACTGAGTGACCAGGGCTTTGTGCCTGACCTCATTTTCAGACCCTTTTCCTCTCATTTCTATTGGTCCCTTCCCATTACTTAGTCCTTAGACCATCTTCAATTCCAAATTGATTTTTTTTTTTTACTTAAAATTTATTTATTTATTATGGATACAATGTTCTGCCTGCATGTATGCCTGCAGACCAGAAGAGGGCACCAGATCTCATTACAGATGGTTGTGAGCCACCATGTTATTGCAGGGAATTGAACTCAGGACCCCTGGAAGAACAGCCAGTGCTCTTAACCTCTGAGCCATCTCTCCAGCCCCCAAGTTGATCTTCCTCCTTTTTTCTTTTCTTTTCTTTCTTCCCTCCCACCCCTCCAATGAGACAGGGTTTCTCTGTGTAATAGTCCTGGCTGTCTTAGAACTCACTTTGTAGACCAGGCTGGCCTCGAATTCAGATCTGCCTGCCTCTGACTCCTGAGATTAAAGGGAGGGGATTAAAGGCGTGTACCACCATGCTGGGAGTGATCTTCTTCTTTTATTCTTAGACAGCTCAATATTTTATAGGTCGTTTTCTCTTGAAAAATCTGGTTTAAAAAAACAAAACTAAAAAAAAAAAAAAAACTACCCCAGAAGGATGCGATAGTATTGTGTGTTTGTATACATGTACCATACACACAAGTTTGCAAATAATTTTATTTAATTAAAAATTAGTTCCCAGGCTGGGCGATGGTGGTGCACATGCCTTTAATCCGAACACTTGAGAGGCCCAGGCAGGCAGATCCCAGTGAGTTCTAGGATAGCCAGAGCTGTTACACAGTATAACCCTGTCTAGGGGAGGAGGTGGCAGTACAGGGCGGCTGGAGAGATGGCTCAGAGGTTAAGAGCACTGGCTGTTCTTCCAGAGGTCCTGAGTTCAATTCCCAGCAACCACATGATGGTTCACAACCATCTATAATGAGATCTGGTGCCCTCTTCTGGCCTTCAGGCACACATGCAGGCAGAACACTGTATACATAATAAATAAATCTTTAAAAAAAAATTAGTTCCCTTTATATAAACAAATACAAAACCAATATTTTTGTTTTGTTGTTATTTTGAGATAGGATCTATAAACCCAAGCTAGCATCAAACTCACAATATATTTTAGGACAATCTTGAATTCTGATTCTCTTCCCCCTACAAGTGCCAGGATTACAAATGTGTGGTCTCACCATTGTGGCCCAGGTTCAGTATCTGGTCAGGAAAGCATTTATTGGGGCCGGAGAGATGGCTCAGAGGTTAAAAGCACTTGCTATTCTTGCAGAGGATCCAGATTCAGTTCCCAGCATCCACATGATGGCTCACTACCCTCTGTAACTCTAGTTCCAGGGGATTTGCCACTCTCTTTCAGGAGAACATGGTATGCAGACAAAATACCCATACACATAAAATAAACATTTAAAAAAATAAAAGGAGAACGGGAAGAGAGAAAGAGGTTATATTGCCAAATAGAATAAAAACAGATTCAGGGTCTGGAAAGAGGGCATAGTGGTCGAGGGTACTGACTGTGCTAATAGAGGACTCAATTTTTGGATCCCAGCACCCATGTCATGCCATTCACAAGCATCTATAACTCCAGCTGCCAGGATCCATCACCCTCTTCAAGCCTCTGAAGGTACATGTGACTATATATAAACACACACATACTACACACAAATAAAAACTTAAACTAAAATGATAAGTCAGGTGTAGTAGCACATACTTTTTTTTTTTTAAGATTTATTTATTTATTATGGATACAATGTTCTGCCTGCATATACACCTGCAGGCCAGAAGAGGGCGCCAGATCTCATTACAGATGGTTGTGAGCCACCATGTGGGTGCTGGGAATTGAACTCAGGACCTCTGGAAGAACAGCCAGTGCTCCTAACCTCTGAGCCATCTCTCTAACCCATAGCACATACTTTTAATGCCAGCACCAGGGAGGGAGAGGCACATGGATTTCTGTGAGTTCAAGGCTAGTCTGGTCTACAGAGCAAGAACTTGTCTCAAAAATAAATAAATAAAATGACAAATAAAAGAATCATAGACTATTACAGACAACATTTATTGGTATGTCAACAACTTTGATAACTTATTTAATGAATTACTAGAGAGAGGGCTGGAAGTTTGTGTAGGATGTGCGAGGCCCTGCATTTAATGCCAGACCCTGCATTTAATGCCAGACCCTGCATTTAATGCCAGACCCTGCATTTAATGCCACACCCATACACGAGTGGTGAAAGCTACAAAGACTGACTCCAGAAGAGGTTAGCGCAGGAATCATGTTGGAAGTGGGTCCTCTGCCCTTGAGCCCGCGGTGACTATAGGCCTGGTGACACCTCAGCGTCATGGCGAGTCAGAACTGCCCAGGCCAGCCACTCTTAGAATCCTGCCTCGAAAGAGCTTCTGGTGTGGCTTGTCACACTGCAGTAGGTAACAAAGAAAGGGCCTGCAAGTCTGCTGGTCTCAGGAGAACAGACCTCCAAGCACAGCTGAACTTCAGGCCCCAGTTTCATCTTTGCTGAGGAAAAACGAGAGCATGCCTGGCTCAAGGCCTGCCTGGGCTATATGGTCAGTTCCAAGCCCACCTCAGCTATATAGTGAGAGGGTTTAAAAAAAAAAAAAAAGCAAACTCAGATTCACATCATAATGGGTTTTGTTTTGTTTGTTTTTAAGACAGGGTTTCTCTATGTAGCCCTGCCTTTCCTGGAACTCACTCTATAGACCAGGCTGGCCTTGAACTCAGAGATTCGCCTGCCTCTGACTCCCAAGTGCTGAGATTAAAGCCAGTTTACACAGCTTTATTTCTGTTTTGCTTTGTTTTTTATTTGGTTTTTTTGAGACAGGGTCTCTAGTTATAGCTCTGGCTATCCTAGAAACTCACTAGGTAGACCAGGCTGGCCTTGAACTCACAGAGATCTTCTTGCCTCTGCCTCCTGAGTGCTGGGGTTAAAGGTGTGTGCCACCATGCCTGGCTTAAATAAATCTTTGGGTTTTTGTTTTTGTTTTGTTTTGTTTTGGTTTTTGAGACAGGGTTTCTCTGTGTGATTTTTGTTGTCCTCGATCTCACTCTGTAGACCAGGCTGGCCTCAAACTCATAGAGAACCACCTGCCTCTGCCTCCTGAGTTCTGGGATTAAAGGCGTGCGCCACCACCGCCCAGCTAAATAAAACCTTTGTTGTTGTTGTTGTTGTTTTGTTTGGGGTTTTTTTCCCTTGGTTTTTCAAGACAGGGTTCTCTGTGTAGCTTTGCGCCTTTCCTGGAACTCACTCTGTAGTCCAGGCTGGCCTCAAACTCACAGAGATCCGCCTGCCTCTGCCTCTCAGAGTGCTGGAATTAAAGGCGTGCTCCACCACCGCCTGGTCAATAAAACCTTTGTAATGATACACATTTCTCTGTCATCAGGAGCATCAAAGCGCAAAAACTGAACAGCCAGTCCTGATGAGGCGAGCCTTCTCTGATGCAACAGAGGAGCAACTGATACCCCAGGTGTTTCCCATCCACTCAGATGCGCTTGCCAACTCCTTTTCCTCTTCCAAAGCATTGACGACCTTCACGTTTCCTCAGAGGTCTCCCAGGAGGAGTGCTTGGTTGGACCTTGTGTGGTATCTTGTGTTGGCAATAAAGTAGTGCCAAGAGCTGGTGGGTGGCCTGCAGACCTGTGCCACGCTGCTGCCACCTTTATGATCTTAGAGAGCTGTGGAGAAGTGTGTCTGGACTGATATACCTCGACCCCACTCTGCTGTCCAGGCCTCAGCACCATTTGCTTCCAGAGCATGCAGCCTTGCAAAGAGCTTTCCAGGGGGGCGTAACCCTTTTTTAGCTCCATAAAGTTCAGCAAGATGAATTTGCCCTGAGCCAGGATGTGTACGGGAACTTCTTGCCACCCTCTGGAGACAGTGCAAGCCCCAGCAGGGGATCTTTTGTTTGCTTTTGTTTTTTGCATCTTTTAGGGACAAGTGCTGGGGCCTTCCTGGTCTTCAGTCACTTGCTGCTTACTAGGACCTAACCAGCCCCAACCATGACAGAGCAGGCCAGGCTCGAGGCTTCGCTGAATTCCTGTCAGACTTTGTGTCTTGCATTCTGTCCCCACTGAAATTAAACCTATGTCCACAGTTCTCGTGGCAGCAGAAGTTCCTAGCAGAGGGAGCCAGCTTAGATGTCAGGAGGAGGTGACACCAGATAGGCATGCTCTGGTGGTGGCTGCACCACTAAGAATTGTCCATATGGTGTTGCCTGATGCTCAAGGAAAGTTAGCCTGCCTCCTACAGAACTAAGAGAACCATGCCAGAAATGACACTGCAGCATCCCTGGGAACTGCAGGACTTGCTGCGTGCTGCACCCCAGACAGAGCTGTCCCTTACCCTGTCTCAGAGCTGCATGCTCCCCCCTTTAGCAAGCAAGTCATGAAGCAGCCACCCCTGTGGACAGTGATGGCCTGGTGCCGACCACTGGCTTCTGCTCATCTGCTTCCCTCAATAAACCCTGTTTAGTCTCATGGTGCAGAGCTGCTGTGTGTCAACATCTCTACAACAATAGTCTGCGCTGCCACAAAGCCACATCGTGTCTGCCAAGTGCTGGGGAAGTAATGGGTGTGGCTGGCAACTCCTGGGCCATGGTGTTTGCTTGGCCTGGACCAGGACTGGGAGGTCACCAGCCTAGGCTCTGTTTCCAGCCATAGGGAAGGTCTGAGGGGTGGGCCATGTGCCACCCCTCAGCCGGACTCCTTGATGAGCTCACTTGAATAAGTTGGGGTGAGCCCAGAATGGAAGGGGCTCACCAAACAGGCCAGGTTTGCTTCTTGAGACCCTGGATACGTCTTTACCGGTAACTGCCCGCTTTTCATCTTAGCTCACTGCCCAGCCCTGACTGTCAGCCATCCTGGGCCTCCACCTGAGATCTGCCTCCAGTCAAAAAGATGGTCTAGGGGCTGGGGAAATACTTGCTGCGCGACCATGAGGACCTGAGTCAGATTCCCAGCATCTCTGTGAAAAGCTGGGCCTAATGGCACATGTCTATCATCTCAGGTAGGTGACATTGGGCAGGTAGAGACGAGGATTTCAAACAAAAACTCAACAGTGGGGTTTTTATTTCATTGGTTTAGTTTGATTTTTCAGGGCAAGGTTTCTCTGTATAGCCCTGTCTCTGTAGCTGTCCTGGAACTCACTCTGTAGACCAGGCTAGCCTCAGAGATCCCCCTGCCTCTGCCTCCTGAGTGCTGGAATTAAAGTTGTGCACAGTCACCACCCAGCAACAGTGGGCATTTAATATACATCCCCATCCCTCTGCTGCTAATTCATCTGGGGCCCCAGCAACTCGTCCGGTGACAGCAGCAGCCTCCACACCCACCTCTGCCTCCAGGCACCTCCTGACCCACCTGTCAGTGCAGACACACAGTACCTGCCATGGCTGTGTGCATGAAGTATTATTACCTGGTTTATTATTTATTATTACCCACTTAGGGCACCACAGGTTTTCGGCCTGCTCCCACTTGCTTCATCCTACAACCTCTTGCTCTGGAAGGCCAAAAGAAGATGTCTAGTACTCTGGGGAGGCCAATCTTCCCTTCTCATTCTGAAGGATTCTAATAGGCCCAGTGCAGCCTACCTGACCACAGCAGGGGCCCTGCCAAAAGGAGGGTAGTTGAGGCTAGGCAGGCTCTCCTGACAGCCCTGGGCATTTGTACTCTGCCCAAAGTGGCGTCACTCCTCACTGCCCTCAGACCTGCCAGCTTGTCCTGTTCAGCACACGTTATTGCTTTAGAACAAATTGCCAGGAAAAACTGCCAAAAACTCCTATTATCTCATGCTTTTGGTGAACCAGGACTCTGGGAGGGCTGAACAGTGTCCTCTGCCTAGGGTCACACAGCACAGTCAAGATGGCAGCCTCAGAATGGAGGCTCATCCCTCCTGGGCAGCTTTGGGCAGACTCTTAGACAGTTCACAGACCAAATCAGGCCATCCAGGCTCCTCATCATCACCACTGTTTTTTATAGAATTAAGGTCTCAGGCTGTATGTGCCTATAGTCCCAATACTCAGGGAGTCAAGGTAGGATCTCAAATTTCAGGCCAGCTGGGGCTACAAGGCAAGTTCCAGGCCAACCTGAGCTACATAGCAGACCCTGTTGAAAAGTAGGCAGGACCTTACTGTGTTACCCAGGTTGGCCTTGATGTCTTGGACTCAAGTGATCCTGCTGCCTCACCCCGCCTAGTTGGCTTAGCCCACCCACAGGCATTCACCACAGGCATGCACCACTGATCCTGGCCCCATCTCTCACTTAACGCAGATACAATGTAATTAATTAGAAGCTGTAATGAATCTGCATCAGTCCCTCCACCATACAGCTCAACCTCATCAGAGAGAGTGTGGTGCACTCCTGGCTGTATCATCACTCCAAAGGACTGGTTCATGAGCCTGTATACCTGGGGGCGGGGGCAGCAGTCTTGGGGGCATTTTCAAATTCTACCTTCCAACCTAACTAACCTGCCCTTTCTAACGGGAAAAGCCCAGAAAAAAATGATCAAGTGGCCCTGGGGGTTCTCAGGATTCCAGGTTCCAGTGCCTCTGGGTCTGGAAAAGTGGGCAAGGGGGTAGGCTGCAGCAGTGTCCTGACACAGAGAGCTCACCAGCTTAGTGCTCAGCAGCCAGGGACCTAGACATGCTCCAAGAGGCCCTGGTTTCTCTGATGCCTGGGCTGAGCCAGGAAAGCTCAAGGGCGACAAGCAATAAGGTTGCAGTGGCCCTTGCTGTGAGTCCCAGGAAGGAGCCAGCCGGGCCTTAGGCCTGAAACTCTGCCTGGACAGTGACAGAGCTCTTGGGAGTGGAAGGAGGTCAGGTGCAGCTTGCTTGTGCCTGCTGTGCCATTCAGTGGACATTCTTGAGGGCCTCGGGCTTTGCTTCTAGCCCATGGCTCTGCTCTCTCTTGGGTCATGGCATCATGCCCATGGGATGGAGTAACCAGAACCTCTGCTTCTTCAGGGTGGCTTTGGGGAAAGAAAGCTTTGCTGCCATAAGCCAGAGGAGAGAGACACTTCTGCTAGACCCTCCCTTGTGCCACAGTCCTGGGGGACAAGGACCCACCCCTCATCCCACAACAGTCACACTACCCTTCTCATGCAGTCAATCCTCCATCCATGCTAATGGTTTTCCAAATACTTGCAGGGTGCTTGGCTGATACTACAACCTCCTCTGGAGCACAGGGTGGGGGCGGGGACTCCTCTTCATACCCGAAGCTGAGGACCAGTCCTGGTGCCATTAGGGCCTTCGGGGGGCACTGAGGAAGGCAGCTGAGGGCCATGATGCTCTGAAGAAAGGATTCCTAGCTGGCCTTCATGCGGCCTGTGGTTGAAGACAAGGTGCAGGTTCTTCCAAGTATGAGGACACCTGCAGCCCACACAGCCCCCGCAGACCCACAGCCCCACAGGCCCACAGCCCCACAGCAAAGGCTCCATCTAGACTTCCAGGCCTGGGTACAGAGAGTCATGAGGAGGGGGAGCAATAAGGAGATGGCTGTGGGCAGAGGCATGGAGTCAGGAGAAGGAAGGTACTTCTTTGAGACAGTGGAAGGTCAGAGCCAGGAGAGCAAGGAGGGCCAGGACTCCAGCAGTGACTAGGACCCCTGTGGGTATTTGTAACCCCCAGCTGATGCTATAATTTTCCTGAGGAGAGAGGAGACAGAGTTAGGGGGTCTGTTGAGGAAAAAGGATACGGAGTCAGGTCGGGGGTCTAGGGCAGCAGGACGGGAGGGGCAATCACTGAAGGACCAGCCTCACCCATAGCTCCAGCTCAGTAGCCACCCTTCCTGAAGTCCCTTCTGAGTAAGTTCATGGGCAGAGCAGATTAAACTGACTCCACCTCCCTGTACCTCCAACCTAGTCCACAAAGGCAATTTCCAATAAATCATAAGCTGTCTGAAGAAAGAGCTCTCCAGCACCCCCTGGAGGCTGGCGGCAGGTGTAACTAGCAAAGGTTGCTACACTACCCTCTCTTCCTCCCAGAGAGCCAGCCCACTTGAAGCAGGACTGCTGGGCACCCATTTCTCCAGTTGTGGCCATTTGGCAGCATCCCTGTAGGCCAAGGGAGCTCAAGTAATTAGTCAAATCTCACAATAGATGGATAAAGTCAAGAGGGTGTTCCACCTTTAAGTGTCTCCCAGTCCTTCACAGGCTGTGCCCAGAGCACTGAGGACAAGCCAGCAGCAGCAGCAGCTCATGGAGGTGAGTGTGGTCTGGAGTGTTGGTCCTCTGAAGTGAAGACATGTGCTCCCAATACAGAGGCGCACGCGCGGTGTGCCCTGCCCTCTCTCAGTTGGCCAGGCTGTGACGCAGACCCGGGAGCTAGGCCCAGCAAACTGTGACAGGAGATCACGGCAGGCTTTTGAGATCCAAAATGACAAACAGCACCCACACAAGGTCTCACTTATGACCTGTGACCAAGTGAAGGAAGATGCAGGAGAGGTGCGATTCAGAGAGCAGAAGGTGCAGTGAGAAAGACCAGAGCAGCCTCGGGTGGGGTGAGGTAGTGAGGGAGTCTGAATGTAGGTATGCACACAGGAGAGCTTGGAGTGGTCCCTTTATAGGCAGTACCACTGCCTAGAGACCAGGATGTCATATTGGGAAATTTGGGGTTCCTTTGCTCTGAGTCCACACTAGGGTCTACCCTCACTCAGACTCCCAAGAAGAAATAAAATGGGCTCAAATGCAGCCTGGGAAACTTCCTGGGTAATGCCACCCAATGTCCACTGTTTCACCTTTTTAAACTGGATGGGACAAACTTGGTATCATGTACTTCAAAGAAGAGTAAGGGCCACCCACCATCCTCATGCCCAAGTTCTCTCTCTCTCTCTCTCTCTCTCTCTCTCTCTCTCTCTCACACACACACACACACACACACACACACACACACACACACACACACACGTTCTGCCTGCATGTATGACTGCAGGCCAGAAGAGTGCCCCAGATCTCATTACAGATGGTTGTGAGCCACCATGTGGGTGCTGAGAACTGATCTCAGGACCTCTGGTAGAGAGCAGCCTGTGCTCTTAACCTCTGAGCCATCACCTCTCCAGCCCCCGTATCCAAGTTTTCTGTTCTTTTTTTCTCTATTGTCCCTACATGACAGGTTTGTGTGTAAATCTATTCATGGAGGTAACAGGCCAGGATACACTGTATGTCCACCAGGGTCAGGGGCTTAGGCACTGAGCCTCTGGACTAACTCCTTCCATACTTTAGTCTCCCTGTCTGGGGAGACTGCTGTGGGATAGCAGCTCTCATTGGAGGTGTGTGGGGAAGGCAACAGGACTTCTGGCCAAGGAAAAGAGAACTGGCAGCCGGGCATGGGGCCCTGGCTTTTAACCCCAGCACTCAGGAGGCAGAGGCAGGGGGAATCTATGAGTTCCAGCCCAACCTGGTCTAGTATGGCCAGCTTCAGTCCAACCAGGGCTACAAGTGAGACTCTGTTTAAAAGTCCCCTGAGAGAGATATCTGGTGCCTCTGTAACTACATGGGCCTGTGGAGTCAGAGAACTCCAAAGTTGTGGGATAGGGACACCGGTGTCATGCCCGGCACCTAGATCATACTCTGCTTGAAATTGGGTTCCATCACTGAATAGCTAGTGAGCCCACAGTTGCCAAGGGCCTCTGAGCCCCAGATCGTGCATCTGCAGAATGGGGAGGTGCAAATGTCCCCCTAGGGCCTGGGAATGCTGACAGGCTGCTGCCTGCACAGTGCGGAGTGTGGAATGCTGGGGAAGTGTGTGGTGAGGGGTGCAGGGCATGAGGCCTTTCTTATTTCTTAACGGTTCCTCAAACCACCCCAGAATGAAACTTGTAAGGACGCTTCCCACTCACTCCCATCCCAATGTCCCCTTGATAACTGAACACCACCTCCCTCTCTTGTCCCTTTGCAGGGGACAGGACTGAGCAGATCCACCCCAAACTGTGGAGGGCTGTTTTAGGGCCCATGGTTCTGCCACGGAGGAGGCATTCCTCAGCTAACTCTGCCATGATTCCTGCCCTGTATACTGAGGTCTGGATCACCCATTCCTGTTCATTCACTTCTTCCTCCAAAGGACTGACCCTCACAGAAAATGTGAGGGGTCTGACTACAGCGCCCACAGCTTCTTCTGGCCCTCAGGTGGGAAGGGAGGGAAAACCTAGGGCAGACAGGTCGACTTGGGGCTTCTAGCCCAGAGCTCAGCTTGGCCACTAAAGAGTTGCCAAAAGAGGCATCCCCTCACCAGCCTACCAGCTCAGCAAGTCCATCTCCTTGGAATACCCCATCCTTACCTCACCTCTCCACCCCCTGGCGACTTGAGGCCCCAAGAACCCTCTCATGACGGGCCAACTGCACACAACTGCAAGGTCACCACAGCTAATTATTGATCTCTGCCACACACACGCTTCGGCCTCTCCGAATCGTCCCAATGAATCTTGCTTCTCCATCTGCTTCAGGACGCAAGTTAGGTGGGGGAAGCCCGGGATTGTCAGAGCTGGGCCAGGGCAGCCTGGGCCCAAGGCATACATACATACATACACGGGCTAATAAGGGGTGGGCAGGCTGGTCTGATGGGCAAGGGGTTTGAACAGGGTAGGGCTGCTTAAGGTCTCCCCCATCTCCCTCCCTGGGTCCCCGCCCCCGCCCTCCCACGCACCTGCGCTGGCCTCCCCCCAAGCCCTGGGGCAGCACTGGGAGATCAGAGGACTCGGAGGAGTTGGGCTCAGGGGGATGGGGCGGGGAATTTCCCCCCACGCTTGCCCGGGCCTGCTCCCCTCCCCCTCCCCTGCCAGGTGGGGGGCACCGCTGGGGGAATTCCACCGCAGGCAAGGCTCCGGAGAGCCTGGGCTGGGGTCCTAGGGAGTGAGAGAAATGGAAGCGGGAGAGGGGGCGGGCTGGAACAGGGGGCACAGCTGCCTTCCTCCCCAGACACCAGCTGCCCCTGCCTGTCGCGGGCTGAGCGTCCACGATTCCTGCCTGTCTCCCGCGATCAGGGGCAGGGAGTGGCGCTTCCTTATTCAAGCCAGCGGCGGCGAGACCTGGGGAGAGGGGAGCGTGAGGACTCGGAGAAGATGTGCGTGTGAGCGTCTTACAGTGAATGAGTGGACTGAACGGGAGTGCCCGCGTGCACTTGAATCAGGGTGCCTGTGTCCATTTGACTCAGTGCAGCCGCGGGAGGGAGTCCTGTAACTCTCCTTCAGGGTCCTCTAGAGATCTGCTAAGCTGGCTGGCCCGCCCCCTCCATACCCTCCCAATGGAACCCATGCTGACCCTGGGGGAGAAAAAGAAAAAGGGGTGGGGAGGCACGTGTTGGGACGCTGGGGGTCCCGGGGGACAGGCGTGGGAGGCGTCTGGACCTGCTGTCTGCGCTCCAATCGCGGGCGGGGCTTCTAGTCTTGGGGGGGGGGTTGTGGGACAAGAGGGGAGGGACCTGTAGGGACTCAAGCAGTGCTTTAGAGATCTGGGAGAGGGAGACTCAGGGTGCCAGGCACAGTTCGATGGGGTGGATGTGGGGGCTCAGGCACGACCCAGAGCTACAAAGCCGATCCTGAGCTCATTCTCTGGTCAGATACTTCCCCCAGAGACCCCTGAGGAGCGGCAGCCGGGCAGAGACCCGGGAAGATATTTCCTGGTCCCGGACGGGCAGCGCAGACCAAAGTAAGACCAGGACAGACAATCAGAGGACAACGCCCCTCTTAGGTCACCCGGGAAGACCCTAGAGCGACCCCGGGGGCGTCCCAGGCCGTGTTCTGGCCCAGGCAACATTTCTTTGGTTAGGGAAGATGAGGACACCGGTTCTGCAATGCCTCCTCTTCCTCTTCCCAATGTTGCTGCTGCCGCCGCGCGGGGCCTCAGCAGGGAGCCTGCACAGTCCAGGTGAGTTTAGGCACAGCGGCCACGCCAAAGTCGCTGCTAGCTCCTGGGCTTCTGCGCCCAGAGCTGGGGAGGCCGGGGAGCAGGTGGATGGAGCACTTGAATCAGAGTAGCCCGAAGGCCCCCTCGGGGATGGGAACTGGGGAGTACTGTCTGGGGCCGGGCAGGAGTTGGGTGTGGAGGCCCAGTGAGCGTCCAGAATTCTCCAAGATGCCACGGTTGCCGGGCAGGCCTGTCAGAATGCTTCCAGGTGAATGGCGCCGATTACCGCGGCCACCAGAACTACACGGGCCCGCGCGGGGCCGGACGCCCTTGTCTTTTCTGGGACCAGACGCAGCAGCACAGCTACAGCAGCGCCAGCGATCCTCAGGGCCGCTGGGGGCTGGGCGCTCACAACTTCTGCAGGTGAGGGGCCGGTGGAGTTGTCAATGAGGCTGGACCAGTGGTGGCAGGAGGCGGGGCAGAGGGGAGGTCTGCTCCGGCCTAGTTCGGTACCCTCAGGGAGACTTAGGGGGCGGGGCCTGTCTCATACTGGGTTCACCAGGTTCGCAAAAACTTGGATTTAAAGGTATGTCAGACTTAGGTGATAGTTTTCTGCAAAGCCTCCAGTTAGGGCCAGAACAAAAGGCTTACACTCTCAAGGGGCCCTTGAGGATGTGAGGGTGCCAGATCTGGTTGGACTTGAACCCTGGAATGATTGGACTGGCTCTTGGAGTATTTGCTTGAGCAGCATCTACAACCGGTCATGTGAGGAGTTCAAAGTCACAGCTTTCTTCTGGAGTATCTATCAGTCAGGGGCTGAAATGGGGCCACTTTCTGCCCAAGCACAAAGCTGAGGGCTTAGCACTTGGACTTTTTTGACGGTTTATGCAAGAGAGTAGTGAAGACCCATTGAAAAGTCAGAAGTTCTCTCATGAGGTCAAGTCAAACACCTACA
This sequence comes from Onychomys torridus, assembly GCF_903995425.1. Classification (NCBI taxonomy): domain Eukaryota; kingdom Metazoa; phylum Chordata; class Mammalia; order Rodentia; family Cricetidae; genus Onychomys; species Onychomys torridus. Next base: position 16,968,426 of record NC_050450.1, on the reverse strand, counting down.
AACAACTCTCCAGGCTCTTATGGTGACTTCCTCTGTCCCCTCGGGAGGTCAAAGTCCAGAAGCAGGTGGAGAAAACTAGAATGTGTCCTAATAGAGAGGGGCATGGCCTCTAACACAGACAGAAATGTGGTTGGCCACACTGAGCGGGGTGGTGGGCTCCTCACCGCCTCCCTCTGACCACAGGAACCCAGATGGTGATGTGCAGCCATGGTGCTACGTGCCAGAGACAGAAGAGGGCATCTATTGGCGCTATTGTGATATCCCCACATGTCACAGTGAGTGAACTCAAGAGCCTCGCCAGGGGGCCACTTCCACAGGAAGGATTCTGACTCTACTTCCTCCACAGTGCCCGGGTACCTGGGCTGCTTTGTGGATTCTGGGGCACCCCCCGCCCTCAGTGGTCCCAGTGGTACCTCCACAAAGCTCACAGTTCAGGTGTGCCTTCGATTCTGCCGCATGAAAGGCTACCAGGTACTGTCCTTGGGCCCAGACCAGTGAGTGACCCTTGACCTTGACCTCAGAACCCTACCCAGCTCCCAACACTAATGCCAAAACTTGACACTAACTTCTGAACCTCACCAATCCCTACCTACCATCCCACTACTCCACCATCCCTGACTTTGGGGTCACCCAGTCTGTGCTCCCAGCTGGCTGGCGTGGAGGCTGGTTATGCCTGCTTCTGTGGCTCTGAGAGCGACCTGGCCCGGGGACGTCCAGCCCCTGCCACCGACTGTGACCAGATCTGTTTCGGCCACCCAGGCCAGCTGTGTGGAGGCGATGGGCGACTGGGCATCTATGAAGGTGAGATGTGGACCAGAACGAGGAGTGGAGTCTCAATGAGATCTGATGTGCCATTCTCTAGTAGGAGTGGAATCGGGAAAGCCTGATGTTGGAGTGGGACAAGATAGGGAGACTGAAGGCAAGATCTGTAATGGAGCCCGCACTTGATAAGGGATTGGTCCGAAGGCGGGGCTTATTTAAAGAAACTGGTCGGTGCCAGTACTGGGGCGGGAATGAGGCCTAGCTGGAAAGGAGAATCTTTCCACCGGGATCTCTGCGCTGGAAAGAAAGAGCCCGCATGGCCTCAGATTCTTGACCACCTGCCCCGCCCACAGTGTCCGTGGGCTCATGCCAGGGAAACTGGACGGCACCTCAGGGTGTCATCTACTCCCCGGATTTCCCGGATGAGTATGGGCCAGACCGGAACTGCAGCTGGGTACTGGGCCAAATGGGCGCTGTGCTGGAGCTCACCTTCCGCCTCTTCGAATTGGCCGATTCGCGAGACCGGCTGGAGCTACGCGAGGCCTCCTCCGGCAACCTGCTCCGCGCCTTCGACGGTGCCCACCCGCCGCCACCTGGGCCTCTGCGCCTGCGCACTGCTGCACTACTGCTCACCTTCCACAGCGACGCGCGAGGCCATGCTCAAGGCTTCGCGCTCACCTACCGCGGTGAGCAGGGAGCCGGCCCTCCTGTCCCCGCCTACACAACCCTGCTCCGTGCCTCCTCACCTCATACCTCTGTCCTCAGGACTGCAGGACACGGTCGAGGACAGCGCATCTCCTAAGGATTCGGCCGAAACTCCTGCAGGGGATCCTGATGGTACCAACGCGAGCTGCAGCCCTAAGCCCGGGGCTGCACAGGCTTCCATAGGGGGTGAGGCTGGCCTGCAAGGTGGGAGCTAATCAGGGGTGGCCCCTCGGAGGCCCGTCCTCATCGCACCCTGTGCCCGCAGCCCGAGTCTTCTCCACCGTGACCGCCATCTCTGTGCTGCTGCTGCTGCTGCTGTCGCTGCCGCGTTTGCTGCGTCGACGGTGCGGGCGCTGGGGCAGGGCCTGAGGGCAGACCCCGCACTGGGCGCCTGATGCCTCGTGCTTCGGGTGTGGGGGCTCTGGCGGGGAGCTAGGACGGGGGAACAAAGCTAGGAAGGTCCTGGGTTCTTGAGGGGGTGAGGCCTTGGGAGAATTACGCATGGGTTCGCAGGCAGAGCAGGATGTTGGAGGCAAGACTGGTATGGGTCCAGCTGACGTCTGCTCCCTCTCTAGGAGCTGTCTGCTGGCTCCAGGAAAAGGGTCTCTGGCCTTGGGACCTTCCCGGGGCCCCGGGAGAAGCTGGGCTGTGTGGTACCGCCGACCCCGAGGGGTGGCCCTGCCCTGTCCCCCAGGGGACTCTCAGGCTGAGGGTCCTGCCGCGGGCTACCGGCCCCTGAGTTCTGCCAGCCAGAGCTCCTTGCGCTCTCTCATCTCTGCTCTCTGACCCCAGACGCTGGGGGTCCGTCACAACTTCTGCCAGCAAGATGGACACCTGAGATATTATGCAGCGCCCTACCTCTTCCTCGTGCCCCTTTAAAGGCAGCTCGGTCTCTGGTCATCTTAGGGAGACCAGAAAATCGGACAGGAAGCATCCAGTGCTATTTGGAAACATGGTCTGATCCTTGGGGTCCAAATGGTTGAAGCCGAAGGGCAAAAGGAATCCAACACCCTAATCCTTGGACCTTGATGTGAGAGGTGGTGTCTGGTTTCAGGGTTCTTTGTGCCTCTTTTGGGGGGTGGTCCTGGACTGCTGACCTCAATGAAAGGTTATGGGTCAACAAAAGTGATCTAAAGACTGACCATAAACTGAAAATAAAGGGCCTATTTCGGTAGAGGCGTCAGCAAGTTCTTTGTGTGAGGGAGGAGCTATGTTAATTAGGGTGTTGTTGGGCAGGTGAGATGCTGGGCGTTTCTTTCACACGGTGAGCTTTCTTGTGAGATAGGAAGTGGAAGCTGGTTGTGGGTAGTTTAATGCGGAAGAAATTCCTTTCTGGTACCTGCAAGAGTAGAAAACCGACCTTTTCCCCTGGCCTCCTGCCTTCGCCCGTTCCGTGCCTGTACTGGGCCCGGCGGAGGGTGTGCCTTGTGGGCGATAATAGGAAGCGATTTGGGTGGAACCCAAGCTCGAAGAAGCCTGGCCGGAAGGGTTGGGCCTCGCCAAGGGCTCTAGGTGCGTCACACATCTTAGAAGCTTGGGTACCTGGCCAATGGAGGTATACCTTCAAAGTGGGAGCCAGCATCGCGCTGGACTCATCTGAAGGGGGCCTTAGCCAGCAGCACCTTGGACAGAGTCTGACTGTGAGTTTCGGCCTGGGTAGCCAGGCTGTGTACCCGAGGTGGGTATCCAAACATGCGGCAACCTGGAGGTCACTAAGAAAGCTGGGGTATGAAATGTTGGTAGACGCCAGGTGCCAGGCCACTCCAGTAGAGGAGCCCAACCCAGAACATCGCGTCCCAAGCCAACAGGCACCCCATGCAAAGAAGGCTGGAACTGCTTATGTTAAAAAGAGAAGGCCTGGGCGGTCTCGGGGCGGAGCATCTCCGCCCGCAGCGCCCATTGGTCCTTGCAACGTGAACGTCAGGAATCCAGCGCGCGAAACATGGGCAGGGTGGCGGGGGCGAGGAACCGGGGTGGAGCCTGGCGTCCCCTCCGGCGTCCGGCCGCGCCCGTCCTCAGGGCTGCGGCTAGATGCCCGGCTGCCGCTGCGGCCAACGGGATCTCTCCCTGCGGTGCTCTGCCACGGTGGAACTGGACGCACTGAGCTCCGGCAGCCGGCTCGCCAGCTTCCTTTCCCTTACGGGGGCGTCGAGCTCGCGCGTGCGCAGCGGGTGAGGGACGAGGGCCGGGACCCCCGGCTGACTCCGTGCAGGACGACCGGAGGTGAATCGGGATGAGCTTCTCAGCGCTGCGGCTCCACTGAGGGGGAAGCCTGGGAACAGAGGGTCGCAGGCCGGCCGCAGTGCGTGAGGCCATGGCGTTCCTGTCCGGGCCGCGTCTGCTAGACTGGGCTAGCTCGCCACCACACCTGCAGTTCAATAAGTTCGTATTGACTGGCTACCGGCCGGCCAGCAGCGGCTCGGGCTGCCTGCGCAGCCTCTTCTACCTGCACAACGAGCTGGGCAACATCTACACACACGGTAGGTGGGCGGCTACCTCAAGCTTCATGCTTCCCGTACTCGCGGCCGCCTTGTCTGTGAGCGCAGCAGCCCCCCAGCCCAAGTCCTACACTGCCTCTGCCCTGGTTCGGTCAGGCGCCGCGGTGACAAAGCTGCCATTGTCCCAAGCTTCGTTGCCAGCTTCTGCTTTTCCAGCAGTGCCCCAAGGCAGGAGAGGGAAGCAGAGTGGGAGCCAGCTTAATCCCGTTGAGCTCTAGGGGTAAGGATCCTAGTATCCCCTTGGTAATCCTGCGCCCTGGGCACCCTCCCCCTCCGGCGCTCGTCCTGGAGATGGGCGTTCACTGGCTAGGAGGAGTCAGAAAGAGGAAGACCGCCCCTGACCGCCCCTGCCTTGCCCAAGCCCCTCCTCGTAGTAGCCTAGTGTCCCCACCACCATAGCAGTTCCGTGGGGCTCCGCCTGGTGGCTCGCACCCCCCCCCCCCCCCCCCCCCGCCTCTTGCGGCCCCTAGAGCTCTGCTGACACAGCCCTGGCCTGTCCTTGAGCTGCCCCAGCTGGGAGAGGGGACTAGAGCCAGCTAGGTTTAGACTTGTGCTTCTCTCTAAAGGAGAGGGAGAAGGCTATTGTTTTGTCAGACCCCCATCAAGAGTGGGGCTGATGCATTTGTCCTCTATTAGAGCAATGCCAACTGCCCGTGGGGAAGGATGGGCATCTCCAAGAAAGGCAGCACCGGAAGGAATAGAGCTCCTGAAAACACCCCCAGTGGAGACAGGATAAGCTTCTTTCAGTCTTTTCGTTCTGGCCTTTCCTGGCCTTCTTCCTTTATGGGAAACAAAAAGACCCAAAGCCTCCATCTGCCTGGACATTTCACAATGTTAAGTAACCCTGAGTCTAGTCTAGTATGTCCCTTCGGTCCTAATCAGAACTCAGGCTGAGGTCATGCTTCTCCAGGCTTCTGCAGACACTCCAGGACAGTATATAGACAGACCTGGTCTGGCTTCCTGTGTGGCAAAGAGGAGCTGTGGCTTTAGTATCAGCCAGGATAGCTCAGAAGTTAGTCTGCCCTGGTTCACCATCCTCTATCCTTTGCCTAGTTGCTGGGCTCAGCTGGGACAGGCTTCCTCCAAGCCTGTTTCCACACCTGCAAAGTGGCTCATTGTCTCTACTTCTAGACCCGCAGTGAGCCCTGACAGTAACACTTCTGAAAGTTTGAGACCCACAGACCTGCTTCTGTGTGGGCTGGCAGCAACACTGAACTCTGCCTGCTCTGTCTTTCTTGTGTTTTTGATAGTCAGGTCATTTTAAATTTTTTAGATTTCTGTATTAACTTAGTGCATGTGTGGGTAGGTGGGTGTGCATTTGCCAAGGCATGTGGAAGTTAGAAGACAACTTGTGAGAATCGATTCTCTTCTACCTTGTGGGATCCAGGATCAAACTGACTGTCAGGCTTAGCAGCCTTACCTACGAGCTATCTTCCTGGCTCCAGTTGATAGCTTTTGGATGTTTTCCTTTACGCTGAGTATGTCTGATGGGTAACTCTCCTTCCCTTCTAGGGCTAGCCCTGCTGGGCTTCCTGGTGCTGGTGCCAATGACCATGCCCTGGGGTCAGTTGGGCAAGGATGGCTGGCTGGGAGGTACACATTGTGTGGCCTGCCTGGCCCCCCCTGCAGCTTCTGTGCTGTATCACCTCTTCATGTGCCACCAAGGAGGCAGTCCTGTGTACACCCGGCTCCTTGCCCTGGATATGTGTGGAGTCTGCCTTGTCAACACTCTTGGTGAGCCAGGGCCCCAGGAAGGTGGAGGCAAGGGCTACTGATAGGAACCCTGGGTAGGGAAAATCAGCTAGCTTGGACTGATTTTTTTTTTTTTCCCTCTGCTCTCTCTACAGGAGCCCTGCCCATCATCCACTGCACTCTGGCTTGCAGACCCTGGCTTCGTCCAGCTGCCCTGATGGGTTACACTGCACTGTCAGGTGTGGCTGGCTGGAGAGCCCTCACTGCCCCCTCCACCAGTGCCCGGCTTCGAGCCTTTGGTTGGCAAGCTGGAGCCCGCCTGCTGGTGTTTGGGGCCCGTGGAGTAGGGCTGGGCTCAGGGGCTCCAGGCTCCCTGCCCTGCTACCTGCGCATGGATGCATTGGCACTGCTTGGAGGGCTGGTGAATGTGGCACGGCTGCCAGAGCGTTGGGGGCCTGGCCGCTTTGACTACTGGGGCAACTCCCACCAGATCATGCACCTGCTCAGTGTAGGTTCCATTCTCCAGCTACACGCTGGTGTTGTACCTGACCTGCTCTGGGCTGCTCGCCACTCCTGTCTCCCAGACTGAGCTGTCTCCTAGCTGCCAAACCAGCCTGCCCACAGCTTCCTGAGACAAATAACACCACCTTCCCTCCTTTGCTGGTCTGCAAGGGGCTGGTTCCCGGAAAGAACCAGCACATGGGACTTCCTGTCTGGGAGACCGCTCTTCATTCTTCCCTGTGGATTAACTTCTTCTTGCACCCAGGCCTTCAAATTCCAGCTACCCCTCTCCCTGCCAACTCCCTCCAGGGTACTGTCAGCTAGAAGGAAATCATTCTTTGAGCTTCAATTTACCCTGTTTGACCTGTGAGAGTCTCTGAATTCATGTCTGAGAGTTGAGTCCTGCCAACTTACCAAAGCCTCCAGTCCAGAACCACTACCTGTATCTTGCCATTCCCAGAAGACACCTCCTGGATTCTTCAACTAGTCTCTCTGCCCCGCTTCCTGACCTCCATCTTTCTGCCCTGCATGCCAAATCTCTCAGTAGTCAGAATTCTACCGCTCCTGTCACTCTTGCAGTCAGGACTCACGGCAGTGGGACCAGGCCCTTCTCCCGGGACCAAGTGGGCATGGTCCTGCTTGTTTCATCTGGCCAAGGGACGTGAGAGGAGCTGCTGCTTCCCCAGGCAACGGCACAGACGTGGAATGGTGGCTTTGGATTCTGGCCTCTCTGGACCAAGGACTCACCTTCAGTGCCATCGTCTGTCTGATTGATCTGCCCATCAGAGACACGTCTGCTCAGGAAATCTCTATACAGTATGTGGCTTCAGCCTGCTGGCCAAAGGCCACCCTCTAGCAGAGTATGGCCTCACGGCCAGATCATCCCAGAGGCCTAAGACCTTAGGCAATATCAATAAAGGGACAAGAAGCGCTATGTTGCCACATGAGCAACCTTGGGTGCTCCCAAGATTCATTACTTTTTATTAGATACAGAAGTTTCCAGGGGAGAGGTAGGAAAGAGGGTCAGCGGTTTAAAAGCACCAAGACTGGGCCCATGGCTCAGGCTGGGTCTAGTGAGTCCTCAAATAGGCTGAGGAGGTTCCGTGGCTCAAAGGTAGGGCAGGGACCTCTAGGAGGCTCCAAGTCCATGTCAGTTAGGTCCAGGGCAGCCCTTGGGAAGAAAGAAAAAGGAATGAGACTCTGGACCCCAGAGCCGACTGTGCCCGGCTGCCCGGAGCCCTGGGCTTGCTCACCCCCTCACCTTGGTGTGAACCTGCCTCGGGGGGTAGAGGTTCTCCTAGTGACCCGGGACAAGATGGCCTCTGGGGAGAGCGAGGGGCTACAGAGAGGACAAGGCAAACAGGGTGTTGAGGGCTGAGAAGGGTTAGGACCAGAGCAGCTCTGATCCTGCTTGGTTCCAGGCCCCTGCTTGGTGAAGGTAGGCCATGACTAAAACAGTAAACACACAGTGACCGCTGTCAAGTCTTCCTATCCAACCGTGTTCAGGGGCATCTCTGTCCCTTCTCAGAGTCATCTGAGCTGGAAATCAAGTTTTGGTAAATGAAGCTTTTCTAGTATTTTGCTGTTACAGAGAACCTTCAGAGAGAAATCCCACTTAAAGGGAGGGTCCTGAGAGTGTACGGTTCTTCCTTGTAGCAATTTCTTAGTTACACTCTTTCCCTTGGCTAGCAGACACCTGGGACAAAGGGAATCCTCTCAGGACAGGGGTTGATCAGGTCCTGGGAAGTATCCATCCAGGGAAGGACAGCACTTTGTCCCTGAATAGGGACAACCTCTACAGAGGTGGGGGCTATAATCCTGCACTAATGACTGGCAAAGCTGTGCAGGATGTCATAATTGCCCACACAGACCATGAGCCACATCCACACAGCCAGTCCTTGGCCCCTGGGTATGACAGAGGCCCTGACCACATGATGCACATGCGGCCCCCCCCCCCCCATGTCCTAGACTCTCACCCACCCTATGTCATCGTCGTCCCAGCTGCTGGAGAGGCTGCTGTCCAGGAGGGGGCTGCAAGGTGGGGAGCCAGGCGGCGTGGCTGGGGGGCCCGGAGGCTGCAGCCAGCTGGCAGGATGAGCCAGACCATGCCAGAGCCAGCATAGCAGAGTGATCAGTGCCTGAGGGGAAAGGGGCCCTCAGAATTCAAGCCTGTGACAAAAATCACAGCACTTGGAGGCTGAGGTAGGCAGATATGAGAACAAGCACAACCTTGTCTATATAGTAAATTCAGACTAGCTAGGCTCCTGGGCAAGGAACAGCTGGAGCAGACCAACACCACAGAGGCTTACCTGCCACAGGGCCCAACCTCGACTCAGGACTTCTGCAGCCATATACCACACAACATTCCAGGGGCGTGGCTGCCTCAGCATGGGCAGGGCCAGCAGGGCCTCAGCTGTGGCTCGAAGCTGGGGGTCAGGCTCCAACATCATTGTGAGGACAGAACGCAGCTCAGAAGATAGACCTGCCCATGAGGCAGAGCCATGCACGTCAGGAGCCAGGGTATTTATTGACTGGGCCCTCAGCTCAATGGTGCCCCTACTACTAGCCACCCAGCCCTTACCAGAGAAGCTGATGATAGTTGCCTCTTTTCCTGAGCCCCCACTCACCAGCAGTGAACTCAGGGGGCAAGTATCCCTGGCGCAGCTGCTGCCAGCCCTCCCCACCATGGGGCAGTTCCATGTTGCAGGCCACTTCCAAGATGGTGAGACCCAGACTAAGCAGGACAGGGCATGAAGAAAAAGAGAGGCAAAGTCAGCTTTGTGACACAGATCCCAGTCCTAGGCAGCATCTTGGTAGGAAAGGGCTGTTCTCTCCTCCCCTAAACCATGAAGTTGGTGGGCGAGGGGCAAGGAGCTCTGAGGAGGCCAGTGAGCGCCAGTCAAGATGGAGGCCTTGCTGTGAAGCAGAGACCCCACACTTAAGCATGTTGCAGTGGAGGTCCGTCAGAACCTCAGTGGCATGTAAATTACTTTCCATGATTATTAGGGTTGGCATCATCATTCTGTGGAAATAACCAGAATACAACCGAGGCAAGGCAGTAGTAGCCAGTGTGGACTCAGAACCCTGGGCTTGCGTAAAGTTCCAGATGCTAACTGTGGACTTGACAAGTTTCTCAGCCTCATTGCACCCTACTCTCCCTGTGACGGAGCATAACCAGAGAGCTGCTAGCCAAGGAGATGGCTAGCCTACAATGTAAAGGGACCTCTAGAGAGTTTGTTGCTTACTCTGGAGACCCCTCAGCTAGTGGGCAGGGGCAACACCTCCCAGGCCTGAATGCCCTCCTACCCTAGTACCAGGAAAGAGCTCTTCTTTTGGGCAGTCCCTCCCTTTCTGCTGATCAGTCCCCAATAAGAGCCTCTTACAGTCCTTCATGACCTCTCCACATCCCAGCCTCACCTGAACACATCTGCGGCTGTCCCGTAGGAGCCCTGCAGCAGTTCTGGGGCCATGTAGCGAGGGTCTCCCTCCTGAGCCTCACCAGCGCCAGTTGAACCCAGATCCACCAGTAGTCCAAAGTCACCCAGCTTGCAGCGGCCCCGGGGCCCCAAGAAGATGTTGGCAGGCTTGACATCAAGGTGAGCTAGGCCGTGACTATGTAGGTGGTCCAGAGCCAGAAGAGTGTCCCGCAAGTAACCCCAAACCTGGGCCTCTGGCAGGCTGGCCCCCCAGGCTTCACAGTGTTGCTGCAGGCTGGGCCCACAGAGCTCTGTCTGCAGGTATAGGATGCCGCCCTCCTCCCAGGCCTGCTCCAGTCTCACACAGTGTGGGTGCTGCCCCACCTTCTCGTGGCCGCCTACCTCAGCCAGCTTGCGAGTCCGGTCTTTGGGGCCTCGGAATGGTGACATGGAGCGCTTAACAGCATAGAGTCGGCCATCTTCCTTGGAGCGTACCTGGAAGGGAGGTATTGCCCAGAGGCAGGATGGGAGACAATCAGAAAATGCTGATTGTTAAGATTTCACCATGCAGGGGAATACATGTCAGTCTTAGACCTCTGAATGCAACGATAATGAACTGGACACATACATGTCCATTGCAGGAGAATGCACTGGAGACCCAGCAACAGAGATGGGGCAGACTATGCCCTCTGACCAGGGTCCAGTGCTAAGAGAAAGATTTAGTCCCAAAACAACAGGGGCAGTATGCTCTGTTGTGCCCAAGCTTTCCTCTGGAGAGGAGAGGCGATCCAAGAGCCTGTGCTATTTGTATTTTAAATAAAGTTGCTTTCAAATAGTATTTGTGTAAAGGAACGCTACTGTTTTAGAAGACATATAAATGATTGGAAAATTAATACCATATTAATATGATGGGAAGGGATGCAGCTTTTGAGCCTGCTAAGCTAGGGGAAAAGGTAGGCATGGGGGTCAGTTCCAGGCCAGACAGAACCAGTCATGGATCTCAGCACAGCCATCTCCAAGCAGAGGAGTGGCAACAGAAATCTGCTGCAGGCTGTGCCAGGATCTGAACAAGGTGCCAGTGTACATGAGGCATGTGTTTGAGGTGCTTGACCTGGGGGTGGGGAGTGGGAGGGGGGGGGGGGGAGGTGGCTGCAAGCCCAGAGAGGCAAGCTGTCAGAGAATAAGGGGTAGGAGGGTACCTAGGACACTATCCCACCAGAGAAGCCTAGGAAATCACCCTTCATTTACCTTGAAGACCTCTCCGTAGGAGCCATGACCTAGGCGGCTAAGCCTCTGGAAATTCTGCTGAAAGAAGGACTCTGGCCGGCTTGGGTCATATCCAGGACTCTTCAGGGTCTCTGAGGTCTCACCCAGGAATGACACCCTCCGGGGCTGGGGCTGGTGCCAGCCTGGAGTCCGAGGAGGGAAGAGCCGGCTGACGGGGATGCTGCCCTTGGCAGGGGGCCGAGGTGGAAGGCTCCGGCTGAGGCCCCCGGGCCTTTTGAGGGAGAAACCAGGCTCTGCATGTCGGAAGTAGGCTGGAACTGGGATGGGGGTACCACTTAGGGGCGGTGGGGTGCCCTCAGTGGGCATGGACATGACCAATGCTAGAGGATCAGAGCACAGAGCTATGTGTCCGTCCACTCAAACAGTGCTTGATTCTGGGGCCCACAAGACAGCCACTCCTTTAACACACACGTTCTCCTTTCCACATGAAGGTTGTGTGGGCCACAAGTACCTGCAGAGAAGGGGAAGAGGCCATCACACAACTACACACTGCGCTGTCCAGAGGGGAGGTTCTCGCAGCCTCAGTTCCCTGTAAAGCTCCACCTCCCTGTCAAAGTTGAAGTGTCTGCCTAGGAGGAGCAGGTTCTCAGCATTACTCAGTCTCCCACCAACTCCACAGGGCAGAGGCTGAGTTCCTGTTGAGTAATAGACTAACCAGGGGCTTTCTGCTCTCTCCTGTCCCCCTGACAGATGAGACGGAGGTTCTACATCAGGCCCAGCAGGCTGAGAAGCCCATGGTCCAAGCCCCAGCTCATTCATAGGAAGGGAGTTCCACATTGGAAGAGGCAAACAGAGGATCTCAGAGACCTCTGTCCTGTCTCAACACCCTGCTTAGGCAGCAGGGCCAGCCAAGGGGAAGTGCACCACTGTCCACAGCACAGCTCAGAGAGACTGCCCAGGGGTAGAGGTGGGCTATAAAATAGTCCTAAGGCTGTCCCCAGGAAAACTTGATTGTGAAACAGGGTGAAGTTCATGCCTGACAATGCTGTCAAAAAAGTAAGGAGTGGAGGCTAGGCACAGTGAGTGTCACCTATAATCACAGCACTTGGGAGGCAGAGGCAGGAGAATGAGGAGTTCAAAGGCTATCTTCGGCTACATATAGAATTCAAGGCCAGCATGAGCTACATGAGACCCTTTCGACCTTAAAGATGACCCAGCAAGGTAAAGTACCTGCCTTGCACACCTGACAACCTCAGTTCGAGAACCTACATAAAGGCAGAAGTCAAGAACAATTCCACAAAGTTGTCCTCTGAGCGCCACAGACATGTCATGGCACACTCCACCCTGATAACAGTAAACATTTTTAGTGAATGAAAACTTTATGTCTTAGTTGTTGGGTTTGGGCATGGCCCTATATCCCTGTAATTCTAGCCTAGGGAGACTGAGGCAAGAGGTTCACAAAATTGAGGTCAGCCTGGGCCACATATTCAGATCTTGTCTCAAAACAAAGAAGGAAGGGGTTAGAGAGATAGTTCAGCTCTTAAGAAGATTGACGGCTCTTCCAGAGGACCTAGGTTTGATTCCCATGACCCACATGGCTGCCTGTAACTCCACTTCCAGGGGAATCTGACACCCCCTTTTGGCCTCCATGGGCACTGCCCACATGTACAACATAGACATACATACAGGCAAAGCCGTACACATAAAATAAATAAACCCATACACATAAAATAATATCCAAAATTATTTTTAAAAAACTAGGAAGAAATGCTGGGCATGATGGTGTATGCCTTTAATCCCAGCACTCAGGAGACAGAGGATCTCTATGAGTTTGAGACCAACCTAGTCTATACAGAGAGAGAGAGATCCAGGCCAGCTAAGGCTACATATATAGTGAGATCCTGTCTCAAGAAAAGAAAGAGAGGCGGGGGGGGGGAGGAAGGAAGGAAGGCAGGCAGGAAGGAAGGAAGGAAGGAAGGAGTGTAGCTCAACTGATGGTAGAGTACCTCCCTGGCATGTGCTAAGCTCTACTTTGATCCCTACTATCAAAACCAAAACAGACACATGTTTTAGGAGCACAAATGTCTTTGTACTCATAAGTAGCACTAGGAAAACCAGGAATGTTAAATACACAAGGCTGCCCTTTCAAAGAAAAAAGATATATTAACCTCATCTGCCCAGAAGGCTGGGAATGGAGGTGGCTAATAGCCTAGGTAACCCCATGCTATCTATACAGCTAGGCCATACCTGGCTCCCCTAAGCTCCCACGAGCAGGACCAGAGGCGGCTAATAGTCGAGATGACCTCTACACTATCTGTATGACAGAGACCAGGTCCTCCTCTAGGCCTTAAGCTAACACAAGTAGACTATCAATAAAACTGAGAAGAGTTTTGATCTGATTGTGCTTCCTTGTGCACAGGGGATTGTGTTACAGCAGGAAACATTTCCCCAAATTGTACTGTACTTAAATATGCCTACAGTAAACTGCCCAGTGTCAGACTCTAGAAGTTTGAACCAACACCAGCTACTGAGTTGTGTTGAATGGGATTTCCTTCTTGTCTCACACAGATTAACCCTTTGCAGGTCCTGATGGTTGCAGAGGCCCCTGAACACATGCATATACAAACAACTAAAGACCTAAATAAAAAGGAAAACATGTTCATGGCAATGGTCTTAAAGTTGTGGACTAGGCATAGTTCAGGGTACAGAGTTTGCCTAAGGCACTATACCTTCAGAGACCTTCAGCTCAGCCTTTCTCTAGCACAGAGAGCACACCCCTGTCCAACCTCTCCAAATTCGTCTGTCTGCAGATTCAGTACAATCCCTGTCAGAAACTCATCTGGCTTCCTTAACAATGAGCATGCTAGGTGGTGGTGGTGCAGGCCTTTAATCCTAGCACCCCAGGAGGCAGAGTCAGGCAGATCTCTGTGAGTTCAGAGGACAGCCTGGAAAGAACTGATTCTATAATCCATGTGGATGTTCAGAACCCCACCCCACAAGTCAAACTCTCATATACGACTAAATTTAGAAGAGTTATACTTCCAGATTTTTAAAGTGTTCAAATCCATAGTAATTGAAACAGCTTATTCACAAAAAGATGAAGGAGATAGAACTAAGGGTTTTGAAATTTACGGCTTACTCATTCTCTCTTTGAAGCTGGGCATAGTGGTGTACACCTTTAACCCCAGCACTCAGGAGACTAAGGAAGGAAGATCTCTGTGAGTTTGAGGCCAGCCTGGTCTACATACCAAGTTCCAGGACAGACATAAGAGTGACCCTGTCTCAAAACAATTTTTTTCTCTTTGTCTTGCTTTTTTCCAAGACAGGGACTCATTATGTAGTCCAAGCTACCCTTGAACAGCCTCCTGCCTCAGTATCCAGAGAGCTGGAATTATTTATTTTCAAAAAGAGTGCCAAACAACTCAACAGGAAAGAAGTCTTTTCAACATATAATAGAGACAACTGGGTAACTTCATAAAAAAGTAATTTAAGAAAAGAATTGACTTCATTTATTCTTCTCAATTTATATATATATATATATATATATATATATATATAAAAATTTTATTTTTTTACAAGATTTATTATGTATATAGTGTTCTGTCTGCATGTATTTCTGCAGACCAGAAGAGGGTGCTAGATCTCATTGCAGATGGTTGTGAACCACCATGTGGTTGTTGCTGGGAATTGAACTCAGAACCTCTGGAAGAACAGCCAGTGTTCTTAACGGCTGAGCTCTCTCCAGCCCCGTCAGTGTGTATATTTATAATTTTACTTTGTTTTGAGAAAAGTCTATGAAGCCCAGACTGACCTTGAACTGTAGCGATCCTTCTTCCTCAGACTTGAGTGGCCACAGCTGACATTCATTGACAAAAATATTAGCATTTGATCTTGGAATGGATGCCACAAACTCACTAGTGGTCTTACACATACATATATGCCTTCTTATTATGCCTTTTAAAAAGCTATTATTACATTTATGGTATTAGGGATTAAGCCAAAGGCCTAACACGTTAGCCAAGCATTCTACCACAGCTACATCCTCACCCCTACATCTGTACTTTCTAAATCTGAGATAATATTACCTTTCTAAATCTGAGATTTATTTTTGCTTGTTTCTGAGACAGGGTCCCTAGTTTAGGCTGTCTTCAAACTTGCTGTGCAGCCAAGGATAACCATGTCCCTACCACCATCTCCAGAGTGCTAAGATCACAGGCATGTACCTCTACACCAGTTTATGGAGTGCTGGGTATCAAAAAAGTAAATGCTATACCAACAGAGTTATTTATATATCCCCAGACCCTAAATCTGGGATATTTTGAATTATGAATAGCACCTAGCATCAGGAATTTGTGGAATTCAATTCTGCACTGGCCTACAAAAAGCTGAAGGATTTAAGACTGGTGTCTGGCATAAATGCTAACTTAGAACTGGTGCTTTAGATAGTTGAAGTGAGTACAGTGGTACCATGGTGTCAGTAACTGTGCCTGTTGAGGCCGAGGGGAGCATCAGGTTGCTACAATGTTGTAATTGAGAAAAAAAAAAAAAACAAAACAAACAAATGGAAAGTGAAAGAAAGAGTCCATTAGGGGGAAACACATGTATCAAAATTTGCCACACCTAGCTGAGAGTGGTGGCTAGATCAAATTGGTTAGCCAAGTGAGGTTAGGGACTTAAATTAAGCTGCTTGGCTGGAAGGTTCTCTTGTTATGGCTCTAATTGCTTTAAGAATCCCATCCCAGAGATGGCATGCGCTTAGTGATAGAGTGCCGGCTTAGCACTCAGGTCCCTACCCCAAAAGGAAAAAAAAAAGTCTTCTTGGAGGAACCAGACTGTCAGGATCCATGATCATGCTGGTTAAACATACATCCTTGAAGGGAGGAGAGCGATGGCTCAGTGGTTAAGAGTACTTGCTGCCCTTCAGAGGACCCAGGATTGATTTCCCAGCACACATCTGACACCCTTTTCTGGCTTATGTGCACACCAGGCACGAACGTGGTGCACATACACACGTGCAGACAAAATATCTATACATATAAAACATAACAAAAAGAAATACTTTTGGGGAGGAGGGGGTTTCGAGCCAGGGGGTGTCTGTGTAGTTTTGGTGCCTGTCCTGGATCTCGCTCTGTAGCCCAGGATGGCCTCGAACTCAGAGATCCGCCTGGCTCTGCCTCCAGAGTGCTGGGATTAAAGGTTCCCCCATGCCTAGCATCGGGGGAACCCATCACCTTCTGTCGTCAGCCGGAAGACCGGCCCCTCCCCTCTCAATGTCATTTACGTTTTAACACCTCTGGCCTGGTCAAACAGCCTTTATGGGGTGAGAAGGGCTGGTAGAGGGAGTCCTGGCTGAGTCCAGAGTGTCCCTGAGCCACTGCTCAGCCAGGGTGACCGCCTCACCCTCTCACTGGGCTGGACACATCTGTTGATCACCGTCTAGCGCTAGACTTCAGTGAGTTCCTCGCGGCAGGGCTGCTGCTGAATTCGCTCCGTCAATCCGCAATTGACAAACAATTGCGTAGACCGGCTGTCACCGGGAAGGGGCTCTTCCCAGAGAGGCAGTGATGGAAAGGGGCTCCCGGTGGAGAGGGGCAGGCAGTCACCCAGAGCGGCCTGCGGGAGTAGGCGGGGTGTGGGCGACAACGCGCACCCGGAGTCACCCGAGGGCCAGGCGGCCCGTGCCGGACAGGGAGGGGTGGGGCTGCTGCAGAGGGGCGACCGGCCACTGACGGAGGAGGCCGAGGGCCGTCTCGGGGCGCAGCGCGGCGGGGGCGCGGGGCAGGGCGCCGGGCGGAAGAGCGGCGCGGCCCGGAGCCCTCACCCGGGAGTGGGCTCACCTGGGGAGGCTGGGCGGGGCGCGGCGCGGCGCGGCGCAGCAGCGAGGTCCCAGGTTCCGGGGCGGCCGAGGCCGCTGAGGACCTCACAGGGGCCAGGCAGGCCGGGGTCGGGCAGCGGCGCCTCTGGACACCGGGACGAAGCACTCTCTGCGAAGGGGAACGGCCCGTGAACGCGCGCGGAGCCAGCTCGCGCCAAAAATTCCAAACCGGCCTCGAGGCCCCGCCCAGGCTCTCCTGTGGCCCCGCCCCCGCCTGGCGCAGCCCGTCCGGCTCCGGCGTGGGCTCCGCCTCGCGTCCTGCGTGCGCACCGAGGCCTCCCCGCCCCCGAAGCCTGGCCGAGCGCTCTCACTGCGCAGGCGCGCGTCTTCTGGGTCTATTGCTGAATGGGGAGCTAAATTCTTAGTGCTGGACGCCAGGTGCGAGCGATCCTCTACTCCCTCAGGATTCCGAGGACTTTTGTCGGCCTCTAGACTTTGGTTCCCACACTCGCTACCGTCTCTGAGCTGCCTTAATTCTCGAGTCCATAAAAGGGCAGGCAGGGCCCTGCACCCAAGTGGCGTTTCCTCCGGAAGTCAGCGCTACACAACATTTGGACGCCGATCTTCATCACACTGGTAGAGCGATGGGGAGCGCCTCTTCTAAGAAGCTGGAGCCTCCTTATGCACAAGCTTTCCTTTGGAGAGGAGAGGTGATCCAAGGGCCTGTGCTGCCTGTATTTTAAATAAAGTTGCCTTCAAATAATGTTTGTGTAAAGGAAAGCTATTGTTTCAGAAGACATACAATTGAAAAAGTAATACCATGTTAAACAAAACAAATACCATATTAAAGAAAACAAAATTATGATGAACCTAAGGAAAAAGGTAGGCCTTGGGGTCAGCTCCAGGCCAGACAGAACCAGTCATGGATCCCAGCACAGACATCCCCAAGCTTCGGATTGTCACCTCTCTTGTAAAAGTGAGCCAATGAACCTAGGACGATTCCTTTAAAGTGGTTAGCAGAAAGCCTGTGCAGAACAAACGTGGTGTGGAGCTTGCTTCTTTGCAAAGCGGACCTTTATTCATTTAATCGAGAAGTGAGAAGTCCAGGCCCATACCAAACACAGCTGTGGCTATAACGACCAAGAGCCAGGGTGCATCCCACCTCTGAACACTTTTCCTTTGCATTAGCTTCCCTGAGAGCCAGGGCACCTGTGACTCAGACTAGTTCTCACTGAGGACCCCAGACAGGTCCCTCTCCAACTGCCCCCCCCCTTTCAACTGTCCACTCCTCAAAGTTTAAGACATAATGATTGAAACAAACAAACCACCACCAACAAAACCCCATTGCAATGGCACATGCCTATACCCCAAGCTCAGAGGCAGCTGAGGCAAAAAGAACGTGAACCCAGACTTTGGAAGCTAGTTGGGCACTACAACAAGACCCCATCTCAAAATCAATCAACCAATCAAACAAACAAATGAAGGGTCAGATAGTGGTGGAGATCTGTAATCCCAGCACTGGGGATCTGGGGAGAATGAGGCAGGAGGATCTCTGTGTTTGAGGCCACCTTGGTGTATATCAGAAGTTTCAGGCCAGCCAAGGCTACATAACAAGACCCTGTCTCAAAGGAAGGGAAGCAGTTTTAGAAACTTGAACCCTGTCTTCTGAGGGAAATGGGAAGGAAGTAAAATGGCTAGGCTGTCAGCTCAGTCATAGACTTCATGCCTAGATTGTGTGAAACCCTAGGTTCAATCCTCAGCATTACGGGGATAAATGAAAACATTTCATTTCAGCAGCATACTTTAACGAACATCTCACTCTGTAGAGAAAGGCTGCATTATACATGCAATAAACATGAACTAGTAGAAGCTGCAGGTAAGTATCCAGATGTTGTGTCAGAGAATAAAGGCTGTAGTATGGCTCTGCCAGTCTCCACATGTGTAAAATGACTCCTTGAAGAAAGATCACTAGCTGAGAAAATACATGCTTTGGTTGTAGGAAATGCTGACCACAGAGGTCAGCCCTTTTCTGTCTGGGTTCATGGTCTCATTGCTGAAAAAGAAAAAAAAAAAAAGGACGAACAGAAGCAGCAGGCCAGCAAGTCAAAGCTTGGCTTAGAGGGTAAAAATACAGTGGCTGGAGAGATGGCTCAGTGGTTAAGAGTCCTGGGTTCAATTCCTAGCAACCACATGGTGGATTACAACCATCCATAATGAGATCTGGTGCCCTCTTCTGATCTGCAGGCATATATGTAGGCAGAACACTGTATACATAATAAATAAATAAATATTTTTAAAAAGTGAAAATATGTACAAAGTAGCAGCAGAGGAAACCCTGGGAATGGTTGCTTTAGCTTTAGCTTTTTTGTTTGTTTGTTTGTTTGTTTTGTTTTTCGAGACAGGGTCTCTCTGTGTAGCTTTGCACATTTCCTGGAACTCACTCGGTAGCCCAGGCTGGCCTGGAACTCACAGAGATCCGCCTGCCTCTGCCTCCCGAGTGCTGGGATTACAGGTGTGCTCCATCACCACCCAGCTGGTTTAGCACTTTTTATGGGTTAGATGGTGGAGCCGCTAGTGTAGTGGTTCTCAACCTGTGGGCCCTGACCCTTCTGGGGAGTCTTACGACCTTTTCACAGGAGCCACCCAAGACCATCAGAAAACACAGATATTTACATTATGACTCATAATGGTAGCAAATTTTCAGTTTTGAAGTAGGAGTGAAATTAATTTTATGGTTGGGGTCAGCACAACAGGAGGAACTGTATTAAAGTGTCAGAGCCTTAGGAAGGCTGAGAACCACTGATCTAGTGGAAGAGACTTCTCTCCCCTTGATACAAAATCAAACATGGGTTGCATCAGTCAAGACCATGAGCAGAGCTGTTTAAGTCAGGAGTCACACTTTGGTGGCACAGACAGAGGCATGTTTCCAAAGGGATCAAAACCAGAACTCTTAGCTGGACAAGGTAGGGCATGCCTTTAATCCCAGCATTCAGAGACAGAGACAAGCCAGTCTCTCAGAGTTCGGGGCCAGACTAGTTTACATTGCAGATTTCAGGCCAGCCAAGATTAAATATGGAGACCTTGTCTCAACAACAACCAAAACACCAGAAACAAAACACCAGGACTCTTGCACTGGACACCTCCAAACCTGGGCCAGGTGCTAGATTCCACAAGCCTCACCCCCACATCCAAGACACCTAGTGTGACACTTGGTTACAACAGTACCACAGAGCTGCACACACCTCCCAGACTCTGAGGAAGATTCCCTCACCCAGATGGGATCACAAACGGAATTGAAGACAAGAAAGGGAGGGAGAAAGTGATAGTCTCGGATGGAATCCTGGAGATCCCAAGGAAACCATGATGGACAATTCTGAGAACTGTCTCAGTTGCAGTGTCTGAGCATTTGTTAAGCCATATATTTCTGTCTCGTGTATGCTTGCTTCTCTGTGTATATCATATTTCACAGTTGCAGAAATTCTAATAATTGGCAGGTGGGTGAGAGAAGAGGTTAACAGAGGTCAGCCTTGTCCATTTGTGAGTGCCTGGGTAATGTCTGGGAAGGTGTCCCAAAGGCAGCCGAGGGAAATCGGAAGCTCAGATGTGGCCGACACAGGGTGGTAGGGGCAGCTGAGGAGCAGCAGCACAGCTGCTGGTGCAGGAGATGTCTGCCCACAGGCGCCTGGCTGCGCCTCCAGCTGTCCTCTCCAATTCCTGCCCTCACAGGTGCTGCCGGGGTTCAAACAACTGCCAGGGAATCCTCAGACACAGGCTGCCATTTTAGGTAAGGCGTGTCCAGGGCATCAGTCCTGCGCTCCTAGCATCCCAGCTATCTCCCCGCCCCCTGCCACAACCCCTCTAGTTGCCTTTCTGTTTAGATACCCAGCCACATCCCCTTAGCCCAAGGTGCTCAGCAGCCCAGACTAGTGCTCTACCAGGGGTTCTTCTAACTCCCAAATCTGTGTTCTTAGACTGCCTGGGTGGAGCTGGGTGGAGAAATGATGTCTGCGGGTCTTGAGCAGACATCAAGTTGGCCCAAGGACTCGGTTGGCTGGTATTTTCTACAGGCCTATGCCAGCTCTCCGGCAGCCTGGCACTGGCCAAGCAGGCTGTCAGAGTGTACCTCCCGTGTAGCCCCTTGGAATCTCTCCTCCTACCTCCCTGGCGCCCTGCAAATGAGTCCTGTGTGTCTGTATGTCTGTTTCTGCTTAGGGGGCCCTCAGCTGTCCCAGCTCTGAAGCATGCTGATATAACTGGGTCTGTGCCTGCTCAGGGGAATGGGGAAAGCTAAGAGCAGGGGAGAGGACTCAGAACTCTTTGAACTGCTTGGGACCAGATTCTGGCCCAACTTAGGAGTTGTACTATTTGGGCCATGTGCCTTTCCTTCTCTGCCTCTGTTTCCCTACCTATAAAACAGGAAGTCCCAGGAGCCCTGGCCCACGGGGCTCTACTGTCATCACTTTGGAGGAAAGTACGCAGACTCAGAAAGGCCAGATGAGTGCCCAAGGTCCAAGGTCAGCTCATCGCCCTGCCTTCGATCCATTTGGCTGGCCTCTGTGAAGAGGATCAGAGAACCAAAAAGCAAGCAGCATTCTCTCTATCCCGGACTCTTAGGAAGTTGTTGGGGCCAGACCACCTCTGCATCCTTCCCAGTGACTAGTGGAAGATCCAATCCATTCAAGCAGGATGAAAGTGGGCATGCTGGGTGCTGCTATACTGAGGTGCTGGGCTGAGGGGCCCTGCAATCACCGGAGGAGCTTTGCACAAAACGTGGGATTTGGGGGGAAGGCCAAGAGATACCACAGGACTGGTCATATGCATGCCTACAAGCAAGAGCCCCGGGTGGGAAGACGTTATCAATGGGGTGTAATCCTGAGTGTAGGGGAGCCCAGAGTGGAGTGAGCTATAGAGCCAGCTTGGTGCTGGGGCTGGCCTGTGAGTGAAGAGTGCTGGGTGCTAGTCTGCAGTCTACTGGTTGCTAAACTGGGCTTGTAAGTATGGTGGGCTCCAAGGCCCCATGAAGAAGCCCCATGGTGTCTTCCTTGCACTCCAGACCTCCACCCTGTCCGGAAGCCAGCCTTGGCAAATTAGCCTCCTCAGCCAGCAGCTCCAGGAGGGCCTAGCTGGGTTTGAGAAAAGCCAACAGACAGACAGGATATAGGGCTTTTTGGACTTGAGTCCAAGGGCTAGGGGCTGAGCCAATGCCATCCTCAGCCAGCTCACTGGGGTCCACAGATTCACTGGCATTGAGTGGGGGCACTTATGGGCCAGACCCCACCCAAGCTTATCCCAGGCTCACCTCTCCTAAATACCCCCTACCAGGCCCCCTGCACCAAGCCCAGGTTCTGTTGCCCAGGCCCTAGGAGGAATGAAAGGTTCTTCAAGTCCTCAAGCACCCCCAGCATAGCCTACCCCACCCATCCTAAGCAGTAGATCCTGAGTTTACCCCTAATGTCAATGCAGATAAAGAAGAAACAAGACAGCAGAAAACGGAATAATCTATCCCTGTGTGCTGCTGTCCCTCATGGAATGAGGAGGAGCATAGGCTATGGATTGGAGGCTGGGGTGCCCCTCTAGCAAGTCAGTCCTCAGTTGGGGGCAAAGGGTCTGTTTCTAGAGATCCCAGCGGGACAGGACAATAGCGCACATCCGGGTCCCACGTTTCTGATACACTGTTGCATCTCCTATTTGCCTTTCTAGTAACACAGTTAACACTTTCCTAGAGTTCTGTGCCAGCCATTCACGGATCTCTGGCCCTGCTTCTACCTTTTCCACAGCTGTGTTTGGGCTGGGCTTACAGTGACAGCCTGCTTCTCCCCAGCTGCTGGGGGGACATCTGAACCCTTCCCTACTGGTGCCAGTGCCAGAGTCACTGACAGGGGTGGAGAAGCCCCAGGGAGGCCTATCCTAGCTGTCAGCACCAATGATGGATGAGGGGGTACATTATAGGGAGGCCCACTGGTCCAGGCGCCTGTTCTGCTCCAGGGGGAGACCCTGGTCTGGCCTCCTAGGGTTTGCAAGCAGATCCTCTGCCCGTCACAGCTGGGGGCCTGAGTGATTAACCTCCCAGCAAAGCTGTTTAAAGGCCCAAAGGGTGCTGAGCTCTCCTAATCCCTGGACATCATGGGCACCTGGGTCTTTCCCATTGCTCTCTCGCTGCTGTGCCTGACTCCTGGGAGCCTGCAAGGCGGTGAGGGTGGGCTTCTGGGGAGGGTCCAGGCAGCTGGCCTGGGACTGAGATTTGACTAGAACAGGGGTTAGAGGCCTGGGTTCCCAGGGGTGGAGATGGAGTGCAGTTGGTAGAGTGTTTGCAGTGTAACCAGAAGTTCAAGATCATTCTTGGTTTCACGGCTATATGTCTACACAGCAAGTGTGAGGCTAGTCTGGGGTACATAAGTCCCCATTTAAAGAGAAAAAGCTTGGGTTCTGGAGTGATCAGGGAGAGGTGGGCATTGTGGCCAGGGGAGCCCGGGCAGGCAGAAAATTCAGATGAGGAGGATTTTCGGGGCATTGGTGGTAGATTGGAATTTTGCTTCCTTTCCATTCCTGAGATCCCAGCCCTTTGCTTCCTTAGGACTGCCCCGACTCCCTCCCAACCTGGGGAAAGGTAAGTGGCCCTCTGGACACTTTTTGACCCCAGGGACCTTTGGAGCTTTCTAGGACTCCAGATGTGAAGGCCTCCCTCACATGGGGTCTCCTCCTGACTGGCAATATTAGCAATGTCTGCTTGAGGGTGGGAAGCTCAGACACTCATCCTCTTGAAAGAGTTGGGAGTTTTGTCCCTGAGAACATGGGGTCCCTGGAACAGGGGCTGGAGCTGGTCTAGAGAGGAGAGCAGACCAAGACGAAGGGAGGAAGAAGGTTCTGGCAGCAAAAAGGGCAAGGTGCTAAGGTGGAATTTTCCCAGCAAGCAGGAAGGTGGAGGGCTTCATGGCATTGGCAGGTGGGACTGTCATGAAGGGGCCTATGGGGTCCTAAGGGGAGGAGGAGGGATTCCCTGTTGCAGATCCTTGAGACTGGATGAAGAGAGGAATTGAGGAGGGGAAGGGAGGGGAATTTCCAGGGAGGAAGGGTCCAAAGGTGAAGATCTTTGGACAGGAGGGGAGGGCCACATACACAGGTGAGGAGGACAGCAAAGTGAGCTCAGCTTCTCGAATAGCCAGGGGTGTGGACACCTTTGTCTATGCCAGGAACCCAACTTCAGTCTCCAAATCCCAGACTGTTCCTCTGGTCCTGTCCTTATGCCTCACGTGACCAGAGGGGAAACTGAGCTTCACAAACAGATGTGGCATCCACATTTAGCCTTCCAGGCTCCCTCCTAAATTCTCCCCAACTCAACAGGCTTTGGCAGTCCAAACAGCTACATATGAGGTTCAATTGTCAGAGGTGTTGGCAGTGGCCCGGAGAGGCTTCTGCCCTTCTGCCCATCCCTAGACTAAACTTCTTGTTCTCCCCAGGCTACAGTCCCTCCAGTGGTCTGGGAGCAGGTGAGTCGAAGCAAGGGCTTGAGGGCTGGGCAGGACGCTCTAGTCTCTCTCCCCCAAAAGGGGGGACAGACAGCAGCAGAGGAAGTGGAAACAGGCAGATAACTCAGAACCCTGGGAAGCTGGGTGTGGTGGTTCACACCAGTAATCCCCAAACTCGAGCTTGAGGCGGGAGGATCACTGAGTGTTCATCAGCCAGGACTACATAGTAAGTTCTAGGCCAGCCTGGGTTACAGAGTAAAACTGTCCCACCCCTATCCCTACCCTAGAAAAAGGAAGGAAGGTAGGGCTGGAAGGTAGAGAGATGGAAGAAAGGGAAGGTGACTCATTCTGTGCCCACTCTTCTTCGATGATCTGAGCCCCAGAAGGTGGGGAGACCTACTGAGGAGAATGTGTGAGCCATGGGTAGCTAGGAAGACCTCGGCACTCACCTGCTTTCTTTCTCTCCAGCCTTTGGAGATGCTAAACCTCAAAAGCCAGGTGAGCTCTCCCAGCCTCGCTCTCTGTCTTTCTCTCTCTCCTCACACCCTTCACCTCCATCTATCTAAGCAGGACCCAGGAACACCAAGCCAGGTGAGCATCATAAGGACGGGAGGATGTCAGCATTTGGGGCATTCTTCTGTAGCCTCTGAGACAAGAACTGGTGAATGATAGGGGTTGGAGAGACATTTCAGATTGTTAGTGTCTATCTTGATCTCAAAGAAGAATTTCAAGGCTTCCCTTCCCCGATTTCAACTGGGACCCCACACTTCCTCAACTCAGCTCTTTCTCACCTCACAGGCTCTCCAGCTCAAAATGGCTATGGAACAGGTAGAGGTGGGCTGCCTGGGGTGGTCAGGAACCAAGGGTTGTCCCTAGGAAGAGGGAATCCTGCCTGTGTTGACCTTCATCTCTTTCTCAGGTGTTGGTGGGGGTATGGAACCACCAAAGCCAGGTGAGCCTTCCTCAGGTGCTTCTTGTCCTTCCTTACTTCTGCAGCCGCCCCTCCCCACCACTCCGTACCTCCCTGACACCCTACCCTGTCTCAGTAGTGTTTAGTAAAGCCAATGGTCTAGAAGCAGGAACTTGCCAAGATATAGCACAGGAAAATGGGGATGTTCCTCTTTGGGGGCGTGGCACCACTAGGTTAGTTTTCCCGGACCTCAAGGAGACAGAACTGGTTGCTCAGAAAAGGCAGGCAGGAGAGACCATAGCAAGCTCTGGTGTCAGGTGTGGGGAGGAGAGGGCAGGGAACTTCCCCCGGGCCCCACTTCACTGAGCCCCAGACACCACCTTAGGCCTCTCAGTTCAGAATGGATATGGAACCGAGAAACCAGAGGGAGGCTTGGTCCCTGGGGTCCCATTATCTGCCTCATCTCTCTCCTCAGGCTTTGGAGGGGTTGTGAAACCCCAGAAGTCAGGTGAGCGCCCTCTCCTGCCTGCCCCTCTCTCAGCCTGATGCCCCCATCCTTTCTTTATTCCTCTGTCTGGCTCTTTCACCCCAGGATATGGACCTGGGCTGGGAGCTGGAGTCTTTCTAGGGGTGGGAGCACAGCCAGGTAAGGACCCCTGGGGACCAAAGGGGAGAGGGTGGTTCTGAATGAAGGGCAGAGCTCAGCTCTCCATCTGACCCAGGCCTCGGAGGGGAGAAAACCTCCAAGCTAGGTGTTGGAGATCCTGCCTGCCCATCTTAGCTCCATCTCTACCTGCGGCTCCCTATGTCCCCCAAACATGCCCACCCATGGCCCACCACCCCTTCTTGGTATTTAATGGCAGAAATGGCTTGGGCATCAGTAGCTCCTCTGAAGGGTGATGAAGCAACTGTGGGGCTGGTGAAGAGGGCTCGGGGCACAGTTGTAACCAGAGGGAGCGGATGCCAGCCTTGTTATGCCTGTCTCTGGCCTAGGAGGGTACATGAAACCTTAGATGCCAGGAGAGGGGAAGGGAAGGCCTGCCCCTTGCCTTTCTTCTGCACTTTTCCTTCCTCCCTTCCTTCCTTCCCTTCCTTCCTTCCTTCCTTCCTTCCTTCCTTCCTTCCTTCCTTCCTTCCTTCTTTCCTCTTTTTTCAAGACAAGGTTTCTCTGTGTAACAGCCCTGGCTGTCCTGGAACTTGTTTTTTTAGACCAGGCTGGCCTCGAACTCACAGATCTGCCTGCCTCTGCTTCTCGAGTGCTGAGATTAAAGGTGTGCGCCACCATGCCCAGCTTCTCTCTCTCTCTCTCTCTTTCTCTCTCTCTCCTGGGAGGCTGGACCCCCAGCTGAGCACTGTCATTCCAGGCTCTGTCTCTCCCATCCCTACCTCTGTCACTGCGTTACCTCCCCAAAGCAGTGGAAGTAGACTCTGGCCTAGAGAGGGTCTTCTAGGCTCATCTTTGGGCATATTCTCTAAGAGAACTGCTGGGGGCCTGGGACACAAATGTCTGGGGTAGGGATATCACGGGAGTGGTCTGAACTACCTCAGTCTAGCCTCATACTGGCCAGGCTGCAGCTCTGCCTCTCTCTGCCCACAGCCCCTGTACCTCAAAATGGCCATGGAGCAGGTAAAGGAGGAGATGGGAGGAGCTGGGGGTATGTGTTAGGACTGGGGTTCTGGGAAGCTCTTAGTTCCTTATTTAGTCCTTATTTCTTTCTCAGGCATCAGAGGGGACATGAAACCTCCAAAGCCAGGTGAGTTCTGCCCTGTCCCAATGCCCCTGCCCATTCACCCCTATGTAGCCTGGCCTCCCCTGACTCTTTTCTGCTGTCTCCCAGGGTTTGGAGCTGGGGCCTTCCCAGGAGTTGGAGCCCAGCCAGGTGAGGGCACCTGGGCCAAACTGGGGATCTGGAGATGAGGGTAGGGGAGAATCTAAGGGAAGTCATGGTCTGGGAGAGCAGAAGCTGATTTGGGGGCCTACTGTGGTACGTGCCTTTAATCCCAGCACACAGGAGGCAGAGGCAGGTGGATCTCTGTGAGTTTGAGGCCAGCCTGGTCTACAGAGCGAGGATCCAGGACAGCCAAGGCTACAGAGAAACCCTGTCTCAAGAAAAAAAGAAAAAAAAAAAAAAGGAGATGTTATTTCTGGAATCATGTCTTGGAGCACAGACCTGTAATCTCAGATACCTAGGAGGCTGAAACAGAATGATTGAAAGTTTAGGGACTGCCTGGGATGACAAGAGAATTCAAGGCTGGGAAACCTCGGGAGACCATCTCAGAATGAAAACTAGAGGCCAGAGACTTATCTTAGCTGGAATAATGTTTGTCCAGCACACATCAGGGTCTGCGTTTGATCTCCAGAACCACATAAACTGGGCTTAGTGAATGTACCTGCAACCCCAGAATTTGAGAGGCAGAAGAAGGAGACCAGGAGTTCAAGGGCATCTTCAGTTTCGTAGGCAGCTCAAGGTCAGGTTGGCCTACATGAGACCCTGTCTGAAAAACTAAATAAAGTGGGCGTGATGGTGTACGCCTTTATTCCCAGCACTCAGGAAGCATAGGCAGTGTGATCTTTGTGAGTTTGAGGCCAGACTAGTATATGTATATAGAGAGAGTTCCAGGCCAGGCAGAGCTGCATAGTGAGACTTTCTCAATAAAAACATAAAAATAAATAGTGGGACAGGGCAGTGGTGGCATGCACCTTTAACCCCAGTACTCAGGAGGCAGAGGCTGGAGGATCTCTGAGTTTAAGGTTAGCCTGATCTATAGATCGAATTTCAGGACAGCCAGGGCTACACAGGGAGACCCTGTTCCCCCCCACACACACAAAAGTGGGAGGAGGATGGGAAGGGATAAGAGAAGGTAAAAGTGTGTGTGTGAGTGTGTGTGTCTATGTGTGTGTGTTTGTGTGAGTATGTGTGTGTGAAAATAACCAAAATCCATTAAATTCATAAGTAAAATTGTCAAAGAATTTTAAAATAGATTAAAATAAATAAAATAAAAATAAAAAGTAAAAAATGGTCTCTGCATATATTTCAGTGGTAGGGCAGTTCCCCAGTGTGCACCAGGTCCTCAAATTTAATCTCTAGTACTGACAAAAAGGAAACAATCGGAGTGGTGTGGGGTCTGCACGTGGCTTAGTTTCCCTGGGTCTTCCTCAGGTTTGGGAGCTGCTACGAAGACTCAAAAACCAGGTGAGCAGGCACCTCTTCTTCCCACTGTCACCTTGGTTTATTCCCAAGCCCTCCTCAAACTCTCCTCTCACACCCAATTTTCCCTTTAGGATTTGGCAATGGAAACAGTCGAGGAGCTCAACCAGGTAAGTTGATGGAGAGGCAAGTCCAGGTCCCCCACCTGGGGACCCTAAGGCAGGGGTTTTAGGGGGTCATTCATTTAACCAAACTCCCAAGTGCATCCCTGAGCCAGACCTGGTGTTGAGCCCTATGGACACCGTGTAGCTCAAATTCAACCATGCACAGGCTGGAGAGCTCACTTTATGGGCCAATGTTATTACCAAAACCCCTGCAGGGCAAGGTGGTTTACATCTGTAATCCCAGGGCTCAGGTGGTCAAGGCAGGAGCCTCAAAAGTTCCAGTGTGGGTTGTGGGGCAGGAGGGGTGGGTTGTGGGGCAGGAGGGGTGGGTTGTGGGGCAGGAGGGGTGGGTTGGGGAGGAAAGCTGGAGGGGCAGGAGAAGGGAAAAGGGGGATCTGTGATTGATATGTAAAAATGAATAAAAATATTTCTTAATAGAAAAAAAAAAGAGTTTCAGGTCAGTTTGGAAGACAGTGAACTCCAGGCTAATCTGAGATACAAAGCAAAATCTGTCTCAAAAAAAAAGAAAAAAAAAAAAAAAGAAAAACAAAATAAAACACAGCATTGTCAGTGGTGGCACGTGCCTTTAATCCCAACACTCAAGACACAGAGGCAGGCAGATCTCTGTGAGTTCAAGGCCAGCCTGGTCTACAGAGCTAGTTATAGAACAGCCAGAGCCTCACAGAGAAACCCTGTCTTGAAAAAACAAAATAAAACAAAACAAAAATCCCCAACCAACTAAACAACAACAACAATAAAATTCCAAAACAGAGTATGGTGGCACAAGTATTCCTAGCAATTGGGAGGTAGAAACCCTCTATCAAGGTTAGTGAGTTAGGGAGCCAGCCTGAGTTACAAGTAACATTATCCCTAATGCAAAACAAAACCGAGCATAATGATAAGGTCACTTAGAACTCACTCTAAGTCAGGTGGTGGTGGTGCGCACCTTTGATCCCAGCACTCAGGAGGCAGAGGCAGTCAGTTCTCTATGAGTCCAAGGCCAGCCTGGTCTACAAAGAGAGTTCCAAGGCAGCCAGAGCTGTGACACACAGGAACTTTGTCTTGAAAAACAAAAACAAGGTGGCTGGAGAGATGGCTCAGAGGTTAAGGGCACTGGCTGCTCTTCCAAAGGTCCTGAGTTCAATTCCCAGCAACCACATGGTGGTTCACAACCATCTCGAATGAGATCTGGTGCCCTCTTCTGGCCTGCAGGGATACATGTGCACAGAACACTGTGTACTTGATAAATAAAATAAATTTTATTTATTCTGTAGCTCAGTCTGTCCTCAGTCTGTCCTCAGACTCAGAGCTCTGCCTGCCTCTGCCTCCCAAGTGCTGGAATTAAAGGTGTGCGCCACTATTAATTACCAGGTTAGTGATGAGGGTCTTTAATCCCAGCACTCAGGAGGCCTGTAAATTCAAGGACATCAAAACAAATAAAGGGAACTAAAGATCAACTGGGAAGGAATTTAAAGAATGAGGAAGAGCCAGGAGCTGACCAGCCTCACTCCCATTTAAATCCATCTTAGTGCCTAGGTCAGCTCCCTCTACCCCTAGTTCAGAAAGACTTTGGAGTAGGTAAAGAGGACAGGGACAGGTGCAGGGGACAGGGACAGGTGCAGGGTGTCCTGGGCTGAGTTTCCGGAAAGAAGCCAGCCCAGAAATGAGAGTACCTCACCTACACACCTACACGTCTCTTCCAGGCTTTGGGGGAGTTGGAAAACCCCAGAAACCAGGTGAGACTCTCAAGTGCCTATCCTTGTGTTATACACCTGCATTTCTCCTAGGCTCACGATCTCACTTTCTTTCACTGTTTCCCCAGGATTTGGGAATGGAAATGGGCTGGAAGCTGGGGCCTTCCCAGGAACTGGAGCCCAGCCAGGTGAAGCATTGTGATTTTTTCCAAGCACCCCTGAGTGGGAGTGCTAATGTGGAGGCCTAAACATCTCTCTTCTTCCCCAGGCCTTGGAGAAGGAATGAGACCCCAGAAGCCAGGTGAGACCACCCGCTTGCTTTCCACGTTAGCCTCACAGGCAAGCACTCATTCGACAAACCACACCCGTTCTCAGCTAGTCAGGTGGGGAAGCCCAAGGCATGTTGGGAAAACAGATAGGACAAAGGCACGGTGCTGAAGCTGTCACACTAGCCACCCTGAGCATTCTAGAACAGAGAGTAGAAACTGGGAAGTTGGCTGTGTCCCACTAAAAAGTGGTAGAGCATGGAAGACACATACACAGAAAGAGGTGGTGGCCTCTAGAAATGGCTGAGGGACCCAGAAGGCAGGACATAGTGTGGATGAAGGAGGAAGATATGTTTCCGGCTGGTTGTGATACCCAAGGAAGGACCCAGGCAACTGGATATGGCATCCAGAGCTGTAGAGAGGCAAGACCCAAGAAGGAGGCTAAAGGCTCATCACAGAAGACAGAACCATCACCTTCTAGAACATGAGCAGAAGAAAGGAACCCGGGAAGGAGACCGAGGAGCAGCAGAGGACAGAAGAGGGACGGAAAGGGAGGGGTTGCTGGAGCCAGACTTGGGGGACAGAAGTTTGGGCAGGACTGCCATAAGTTCTGTAGGTCTGAATACTCTGGGGCCACTAGGGACACCGTGTGGAGATGCTGGATGCTGCAAGGTGGGGCAGGGAAAGCAAGAAAGGCATAAGGAGAGGGCGCACAGGGTGACCCCCAAGACCCATGCTCAGCTGTCTGGGGGTGGGTGGAGATGGAGCTCCAGGCCTTGGGCTGAGGTTCAGAAAGAGGCCTGATATTTGGCCTCCTTCATTTTCCCTGCACCTCAGAGCAGCTACAGACCAGGAAGGAGCAGGGCTGGGCTCTTTGGGAGACCCCCAAATGGGAACTCCAGGCCCTCACCTTGATCCTTGTCTCTCTCCAGACTATGGAGGTGTGAAGCCCCAGAAGCCAGGTAAGCCCTGGCCTGGTCTGTTCCTCTGCCTGTCTCTCCTCTGGCCTGGAACTCCCCTTCATTCACAATCTTCTTTGCCCCTAGGATTCAGGAATGGGAATGGACTTGGCCTGGGAGCCCAGCCAGGTGATGGTGGTGGGCTCTGTGTGTGTGTGTGTGTGTGTGTGTGTGTGTGTGTGTGTGTGTGTGTATGTGGTCTACTTGCCTACAGCCGCCTTCCCCTCTAAGGCTTTGGAGGACAGGGCCAGTCAATGAGGAGGAGGGTTGGGAAAGTCCTCAGGAACCTTGGGTTTTTGAGTGGCTATGAAAAGGGGACTGACTATAGGCCTCTTGCCCCTTGTTCATCCATCCCTTCCCCTCAGGTCCTTCAGCTCACAATGGCCACGAAGCAGGTAAAGGAGGAGATGGAAGGAATTGGGGTATGTGCTAGGGTTGGGGTTCTGGGGAGTCCTAAGTTCCTCACCTGGTCCTTATTTCTTTCTCAGGCATCAGAGGGGGCATGAAACCTCCAAAGCCAGGTGAGATCTGCCCTGCCCCTGCCCAGCCCACTCACCCCTATGTAGCCTGGCCTCCCCTGACTCTTTCCTGCTGTCTCCCAGGGTTTGGCAATGGGCACGGAATAGGAGCTGCAGCCCAGCCAGGTGAGGGCACCAGGGAACTGGCAGAGGTTACAGCCAGGGCACCAGGGTTCTAAGAGAGGCATTCCTGGGAGCCTCGCTTGCTCCCCATTTCTCTCTCATGCTTTGAATTGCATGCAAAACCCCAGAAGGCAGTGGGACTCATTCCTGCCAATGCTGGTCTCCCCGATGATCATGCTCCCCGGAATCAACTCCACCTTCTCTTGTCCCTCCAGGGTTTGGGAATGGGAATGGACTGAGAGCCCAGCCAGGTGAGAGAAGGACCTGAGGGGCCCACATCTGGGGTGTCTCTCTGTGCTCCCCTCCTAGGCCTCCGAGGGCCAGAGCTGGTACAAAATTGAGGGGGTGCTGACAGCAGGCCTCCAGGATTCTAGGTTTCTAGTTTTGTACAAGGGAGGAACCCTTTATCTCCACCTCAGCCGGACCCCGTGTCCTACTTCCCACAGGCATGGCAGCCCAGAATGGATTTGGAGCAGGTAGGGCGGGGTCCAGAAGGGACTGGGAGACCTTTCTACAGTGTGTATAGGGGGCAGGAGGTGAGCAACCAGGGTTCACCAGCTGTGCATGTCTCTCATAGGTTTTGGAGGGGGCAGGAAACCCCAGAAGGCAGGTGAGTCTTGTCTACTTTGGGTCTGGGTTTTATTACTGTGATAAAACACCTTGACCAACTTGGGGAGGAAAGATTTTATTTAGGCTTAGATGTCCTGGTCACAGTACACGGTGAAGGGAAGACAGGACAAAACTGAAGCAGAGGCCATGGAGGAGTGCGGATTATTGGCTTGCTTCTCATGGCTTCCTCAACCTGCTTTTTTATAGCACCCAGGACCATCCGCACTGCCCACAGTGAGCTGGGCCCCCTACACCAGTCATCAATCAAGAAAAAGCCCCACAGGCCAATCTGATGGAGGCATTTTCTCAATTCAGAAACTCTAGGCTTGTGTCAAGTTGTCAAAACCAGCCAGCACAGGGCCACTGACTATGCACTCCTGAATTCATAAATATGCCCACCATGTCTCCCTCCTTCTCTCTTTATGGCAATGGGCTGGGAGCCGGGGCCTTTCCTGGGACAGGATCCCAGCCAGGTGAAAACTATAAGGCAAAGACAGGCCTCTTATCCCCAGGATTTCGGAATGGGCATGGGCTTGGAGTCCAGCTGGGTAAGGGAATTTGTGTTTGGCTGTCCTGTCACGGTCCCCAATCAGGTCTGCAGGGGACCCTTCTTCCCTAACTTTAGTTCTGTCCTCCACAAAGAGAGAGTTCAGTCAGTTGAATGGTGAGTGGTCTAGCCTGAGGCCTGGATTCCCTCTTACTTCACAGACCTGGGAGGGGTGTGAAGCCTCCTAGCTGGAGACTTAGGAGTCCAGAGAAGGGGATAGGCCCCTTATTCCCTGCTTGCTCCAGAGGTTGCCTCCTCTTGAGGGCTCCATCTTACCCCACTCCCTTTTCTCCCCAGAATATGGGAACGGAAATGGACTGGACACCCTGCCAGGTGTGATCTTCTGGGCATGGGTCTTGTGGTAATTTTAGGAAACTGGTCAGATGGGGAGAGGGGCTAGGGACAGATATCAGGAGGATAGAGGGTTGAGGGGAGTCTCTGACACAAATCCAGTCAGCTCCTCTCTGTCTCTTGCCAAATGCAGGCATAGGCGAGAAGTCTCAGAAGCCAGGTGAGGATAGCATGCCCTTTCTCCCTATCTCTCTCCTTACCACCCTTAGTCCTTAAGCCCATGGTGGAAGCGGGGTTTCCTGTGCCTCTCTCCAAGGAGAGTCCAGCCTTAGTTCCTATGAAGGAAGAACGGAAACCAATGGGAATACTGGGTATCATGGAGCCAGGGAGGAAGTTGAGGGACACTAGGGGACCCTCTTCCACAGCCCACCTACAGTGTCTTCCATATCCTCCCACAGGCCCTGCTGCTCAAAATGGCTACGGACAAGGTAGGAGCTGGGCCAGGCTTATGAGGCCAGAGGCAGGAAACCCAGCATCTCTCACCTATACCCCATATCTCTTTCAGACTATGGAACAGACATGAAGCCCCAGAAGCCAGGTGTGCCCAGCTCTAGCCTGTCTCTCTGCCTGTCCCCCCAGCCCTGAATTTCCTCCCTCTTTAATGCACCCTCCCATCTGTATCCCCAGGATTTCGGAATGGGCATGGGCTTGGAGTCCAGCTGGGTAAGGGAATTTGTGTTTGGCTGTCCTGTCACAGTCCCCAATCAGGTCTGCAGGGGCAGGTCCAAAGGAGTCTCTAGTTTCTAGCCTGACTCTAAAGGAGAGACCAAATCCCTTCTTCCCTAACTTTAGTTCTGTCCTCCACCCACTTTTCCCTCTTCCTCCCAGTTCAGAATGGCAATAAGCAGGTACTAGAGGTGGCGCAGGGCTGAGAGAGTAGAGCAGAGGAAGCAAGTGGACACTCACTCTGGGACCCATCTGAAGGCCCCCTGGCTTCTCAAAACCTGAATAGGCCCCACTAGACCCTGCAGTTCCCAACAACTATGGACCAGGAAGGGAAGGAAGGGGTAGGTACTGTAGGTCAGATACTAGATAGAGATCAGAGGAAAGTTCTTTGGAAGAGAGGTAGCCTCATTTCGTCCCCATAGGGTACAGAAATGGGCTGGGAACTAGAGTCTTCCAAGGTCAAGGAGCACAGCCAGGTAAGGGGAGAAAGGGGAAAAAGGCCCTTCAGGCAAAGATGGTCCTGGGAAGGGGCAAGGGCAAGGTGGGGTCCGCACTCCCTGTTCAGCTCACCTCAGGCCTGGGAGGGGCTGGGAAACTTCTGAAGCCAGGGGAGGCTCTTTCTGTCCCTCTTCCTGCCTCCTTTGATATTCCTACACCCAATGTCAGCCCAGTCCTCAGTCCTCATAGCCTGCTTTCCTCCCAGGGTACATGTCAGAGAACAGGCTGGGGATGGGGATCCCGCCAGGTGAGTACAGTGTAGGGACCAGGCAGAGGTTTCACTCCCAGGGAAGGGTGTGTATATGTGATCATTTCTTTGTCTCCACCAGGCCTGGGGGGGTGGGGGTGGGATAAACCCTCCAAAGACAGGCAAGTGAGAGAGACCCTTCACCTCTGCCTTCTGTCTCCCCTGCCTCTCTGGCAGACCCACCCCATCCTGCTCTTCATTTTCGGCTTTTCTTCCCCAGGCTACAACAATGGAAATGGAATGTCAGCCCAGCCAGGTGAGTACTCCAACCAGGTTGGGAGAGAGGTCAGAGGGCATGGCTGACAGCAAGGGCCCTTTGCCTGTCTCGGCTGTCTTAGCCCCCTGAGCAGTACGGCCCACAGAACTGGGCTGTCTCACCTGTGAGATGTCTCCTGGGAATGCTGTACATGTCCCAGAAGCCACCACAAACCATGGCTTGTCCTGGCCTAGGTGTCTTGAGTGGCAGTGTGAGCAACCACCCGGAGTGGGCTCCTCACCTTTGCCTCCTTCCCCAATCTAGGTCCCTGCAATGGTGGGATTGCCCCACCTCAGCTCCTCCCCAGGCCTCCCACTCCTGCAGTCCCTTCAGACAAAGGAGGTGGCTGGGACCTGAAATCCCAGCTCCTACCCCCAGTGCGGAATGGTAAATTCCCAGGTCAGCATGGAGCCTGAGGAGGCGGGAGGTGCCTGGAGGCATGTGGCTCTGGGAAGGGCTGGGCCTGGCTGCATTTTCTGAGGTCATAGCCTCTGAAGTTCAGAGAGACCCTGTACAGGGCTGATTTCTGAATCCTCATTCCAGCTCCAACCCCGGCCATGCAATGGGGACTGAAGCCTCAGAAAGCAGGTATGAGTCTGTCTGTCTGTCTCCAAGTCCTGAATCTCAGAGGAACAAACCCTCAACTTCTCTATTCCTTCCTATCTATCTATCTATCTATCTATCTATCTATCTATCACTCTCTGGCATCATGTCCTCCATCACCCTTGTTCTCAAGCTGCCTCTGGTACCATAAGGCCAGGAAGACCTTCCCATAGACCCTCAAAGTCTCTTGTTGCTTTCTAAGTTCTTCCTTTGGTTCTATTCCATGTAAACTGGGCCAGTTCCTGCTTCTTCTCAAGGTTCCCTAGGTCAGT
Organism: Onychomys torridus; assembly: GCF_903995425.1. NCBI lineage: Eukaryota > Metazoa > Chordata > Mammalia > Rodentia > Cricetidae > Onychomys > Onychomys torridus. The sequence continues at coordinate 16,932,512 of NC_050450.1, read as the reverse complement.
ATGTGGTTCCTAAGGAGATCTGCAAAGTCTCCACCCTCCCTCACTGACCCCCACCTTTCACAGGGTACCAGCCTTCCAACGGCTATGGAGCTGAAGCAGAACCTGGTGAGAAGGATGCTTCACCACCCTACCCCACCCCCGCCCTTCCTCTGTCTCTTTCCTCTGTGTTCCCCCTCCAGAAGAGGGAGGGAAGGGCCGGGGTCATATCTGACCCACAGTCTCCTCTCCCTCAGGCTTCCATGGCCTCAAGCTGCAGAAAGTTGGTGAGTCCTTCTAAATGCCCATCCTGGGCTCAAGCAAATCTATCTCATGGCCAGACTCTCTCTTCCCGCTGGCTCTCCAGTCTCTATCTCCTTCCCTCCATCCGTCCCTCCACCCCCTCTCTCTTCTTAGTCAGAATCTCACTGCATAGCCTTGGCTGGAATTCATGGAGATCTGCCTGCCACTGCCTCTAGAGTGCTAGGATTAGAGACATGTGCCACCACTGTTTGGTTTCTTATTCACCCAACATCCTCTCCTCCACAATGATGGCCAGTGCCAGTGTGACCCTGCCTGAGGTGAAGGTGATGGTCAGAAGGAAGCTGGGAAGAAAGCAGCTTGAGAAGCTGCCCAGAAGGAAAGTCAGGGAAGCCTTCCTGGAGGAGGAGCAGGAAAGCAGAACTGGAGCAGGCTGGATAAGGGGGTGAAAGAGTGAGCTAGGGAGTTGGAGCCACCGAATACCCCAGCCTCCTTTTCACTTTCTACTTTATGGTAGTAGTATTAGATTAGTACCTGTATTGGTATGTTTTTTTGTCTTTTGAGACATGGTCTCTCTACATAGCCCCAGCTGTCCTAGAACTCACAGAAGTCCACCTGCCTCTGTCTCCCAAGTGCTGGAATTAAAAGCATGTGCCACCATGCCAAGCCTTTTTTACTTTCTATTTTCAAGATTTTATTGTTATGGGGTGTGTGTGTGTGTGTGCGCCATGACACACATGTGGGGGTCAGAGGACAACTTTTGTTTTTTAGAGACAGGGTTTCTCTGTGTAGCCCTGGCTATCCCAGTGCTCAGTCTGTAGACCAGGCTGGCCTCAAACTCAGAGATTTGCCCTCCTCTACCTCTGAGTGCTGGGATTAAAGGCGTGCGGCGGCGGTGCCGCCGCCGGTGCCAGCATCAGAGGACAACTTTATGGAGTCAGTCCTCTCCACTTTTATGTGGCTTCTAGGGATAAAACTCAGTTCATCGAGCTTGCATGTTAGGGCTGCAAGTGCTTTGCTGGCTGCACCATCTTGTCAGCTTTTCCTTCCTGTGTGAGACAGTCTTTAGAGCCCAGGCACACCTGAGGTTTGGCTTCTCTTGCCTCAGCTTCCCAAGTGGCTGAAAGTACATGCCTGTGCCACCAGGGGGCAGGGGTGGGGTGGAAAGGCTGTGCCTCTGCAATCTGAATTGGTCTTTCTGTATCTCCTTGCTAAGAGCTCCTATCTGGCTGCCCTTCCCTGGCCCTCCCTGCTCCAACCTTTCTCGTGCAGGTTTCCATTATGGGAACGGAGCTCTGGAAGCTGGAATTTTCCCGGAGACCCTGCAGTCAGGTGCGTGGAGAGCGGATGAGGGTGGAGGCTGGGATATGGGACAGAAACTAGACCTATCACCAACTAAACCTTCTTTTTCATCCTCCAGGGTTCCCTATAGCCAATGGGTTTAGAAATGGTGAGTTGGACCCAGGGTAACAGATACAGTAAGGAAGAGGATGGGCCATAGCCAAGAGCTGGGTAGGAATAAGTAACTGATCTTTCGCAGGACTCAGGGAGGAGACTCTTCTGTACCCTAAAGCAACAGTTCCAACCCTACAGAGAAATGGTAAAATAACAACAGTAACAATAATCCAGCAAGGGAGATCAAGAGGGTCCCAAGTCCGGAGGGGCTGGGGCCTCCCGAATGCCCAGTTCTGGAGGATAGTGTTCCCATACTAGTTCTCCTCCTGCAGGTCAGCATGGGACCCTGCATGGCTCCCCCTGGCCAGCCCTCTGGCCCTGGGGGCCTGGAATGAAGCCAGGATACGGATATGCAGGCCTTGGGAACCAGGCAGGTAAATGGGGTGTATGAGTGAGGATGTGTGGGCAGTATCAGGGCCCTGAGTCCAGGCCTAACCCATAGCTGTGTGTAAGGAAGAAGGGAGCATACCCATGGCTGAGGGATGGCACCAGGGCACAGGAGGGACTGAAAAGGAAAACACAGAGCTAAGGGGGGGCCCTGAGCCCGGCCTGAATGCTGTTCTGAGATTTGGAGGAAAAGAAGGGGACCCAGGCCTATGTGGCTTAGCTACTCTAACCCTTTCCTCCCAGGGCCCTATGGGCAGTTGAGGCCAGAGCTAGGACTGGAACATTTTGGTGAGTGACATCTCCACAAGCCTGGGGTGAAGGAGCTGGGGAGGTAAAAGTCCCCTGGTGTCCCACATGCCCCTGTCTTTTGGTCTGTGTTGTAGGGGATCCTGAAGTGAAGACAGACACCAAGAGCCAACTGGGAAATGGTTACAGGGGTAAGAGGAGCCATGGTGGACCACATGCTCCACTCAGGGGTCACCACTCTCATCCCTCCAGGTGTTCCCAGTCCTTGGCAGGGATAGTCGGCTCCATGGCCCCTAGACTGCTGAGTGATGACCTCAACAACATCGCCAGTGCCCTAGACACTGTTCCGTTCTGCCTCTCCCCAGGACACTGCCCTTCTGGGAAATGCTGAGCATGGAGCCTGTCCACCACCACCCTGAGGGTCTCTGCATTAGAGTCTGGCTGGAGGAGCACAGCAGGGGATCTCAAGACTTGCCCAGGGCACTGCCCGGCCTGTGGCACCCTCTCGGCTGAAGTATTAATAAAAGCCATATGATTCGTTGTTTGCCTGTGTGTGTCCTGGAGGAGGGCTGCGTGCAATGAAGTTGGCATATTCTGCTTCGATTGTCCACTCACTCATCAAATGATGATGTGGCTCTGTGCCAGAGGCTCTACTCCAAATGGAAGACATGACAACAGGCTCAAAGCCTGTCTCCAGGGAAGGGTGTCACTCGTCACAGTCTAGGAGGAAAACATGTCCAACCTAGGGATCTTTTGGCTGGGTATTCGTGCTGATATTTTGTTTGTGCTCTAACAAAGCTTGCCTGGAGAGCAGAGTGTGGAGCCAGCCACTAGTTAACCATAGAGGCCAGGCAGTGGTGGCACACACCTTTAATCCCAGCACTAGAGAGGTGGAGACAGGAAGTGATGTGGCTGAGCAGAGGAGGTGGGAAGAGACATGAGCTCACTCCTTGGCAGGCTGAGGAATTGGTGAGTAGCTATGGCTGGGCGGTGGTGGCACACGCCTTTAATCTCAGGAGGCAGAGGCGGCAGATCTCTGTGAGTTCAAGGCCAGCCTGGTCTACAGAGTGAGTTCCAGGAAAGGTACAAAGCTACACAGAGAAACCCTGACTCAAAAAAACAAACAAAAAAGAGGTAGCTGTGGCTTGCTCCTTTGTCTCTCTGACCTTTCAGCATTTACCCCAATCTCTGGCTCTTGGTTTTTATTATTAAGACCAATTAGGATTTGTGACACAGGTATGTGCCTCAGTGGTACATCCCTGGCCTGCTCAGGACCCTGGGTTTGACCTCCAGCACTAGAAAAGAAAGACTACCTCTAAACTGGGTTGGGGGGAGGGGCAGTCTAGGTTTACCACGAAAGGGAACACTTCAGAACTTGTTTTAATTTGTAATCATTCACTAAAGTTGCTAAAGAAGCTGGGTGTGACGGCTGTACTCTAACCTAGGAAGGTGGAAGCAAGAAGATTGAAAGCTAAGCAGAATTCAGAGTTCAAGGCCAAGCACCGGCTATACCGTGTGGCCCCACTTAAAAAGTAAAGGTGGGGTCTGCAGAGATGACTCAGTGGTTAGAGCACTTCTGCCTTCCTAGAGAACCAGACTCCAACTAGCACTCACAAGGGCCCACTGCTGTTTGTAATCCCAGAGGCTCCGAGTCGCTCTTCTGGCCTCCAGGGCACTGCATGCACACAGTACACAGACATGCATGCAAGCAAAACACCCATGCACATAAAATAATTAAAATTAAAAAAATAAAAATATATTTTAAAGTTTAATTTAATTTACTATTATTTTGTATGTGTATGATTTGCGTGTGATGGTGAGCGCATGTATACCACAGAGTGGAGGCCAGAGGACAACTTTTGGGGGGTGGTTCTCACCTTCTACTGTGGGGTCCAAGCTTCAAAGTGTGGCAAGCACTTTTGCCTGCCAAGCCATTTGACCAGCCTTTTGATACAGGATATTATGAACGCAGTTACATAAGTTAGAGGCTGGCCTCTAACTTGCTATACAGCTGAGGCTTGTTTTGAACTCTTGACCTTCCTGCTTCCTTTTCCCAGTGGTGGAATTATAGGCATGAGCCACCACACCAGGCCAAAAGTATTTTTTATTTATGGTTAGATGTCACTGAATTAACAATTTAGATATAGGATTTACTTTAAGTGGGACAGCAGTGGTGGACACCTTTAATTCCAGTACTCATGAGGCAGAAGTAAGCAGATCTTTGTGAGTTCAAGGCCAGCCTGGTCTATAGAAGAGTTCCAGGATATCCAGGACTGCTTCACAGAGAAACCTTGTCTCAACCCCCCCACAAAGAAAACAAAAACAAAACAAAAGAATTTATTTTCACATTCTTTGATTAATGCTCAATTAAATTACAAATTAGATATTTATAATGGCCTGTAAACTTAAACTAAATTAGCTATCTCAAACAATTATGAACCCCAGGGACCAGGGATATAGCTCAGTCAAGAGTACAATGGGGTTGGGGATTTAGCTCAGTAGTAGAGCGCTTGCCTAGCAAGCACAAGGCCCAGGGTTCGAGCGTCAGCTCAAAAAAAAACAAAAACAAAAAACAAAAAAACAAACGAAGAGTACAAGTGTGTGGATTCAGGCCCCAGAACCAAAAACAACTAAATAAAAAATCCCCTCCATTAAAAATACCTTCTGGGCTGGAGAGATGGCTCAGAGGTTAAGAGCACTGACTGCTCTTCCAGAGGTCCTGAGTTCAATTCCCACCAACCACATGGTGGCTCACAACCATCTGTAATGAGATCTGGTGCCTTCTTCTGGCTTGCAGTCATACATGCTGTATACATAATCAATAAATAAATCTTTTAAAAACATACCTTCTACTTTAGTCTATTGACCTCTGAATAGTGAAGGGTACAGATCCTACAAACAATACCTCCATAAGCAGTTAAGGCTTCTTGGACTCCTTACTCTACCAGATTGTAGAACACTTCCAATTTTTTTTTTTTTTTAAATTTTAAAGCCAGTCATTCATCTTCATCCCATGTTAGCTCCTGGATGACTTGATTTCTTTCTCTTGGATCTGCAAATGTGGACACACAGGCCTCCAAGGAGGGGTTCAGAACGTAAGTGAAGAAACAACCCTGACCTCCCAGATTCTCCTCCTCATCTCACGAACTGTTCCACTTGACAAGGCTCCTTACTGGAGGATAGTGAGCCCACACCACCTACTCCCAGTGACAGCTCTCAGCGAGGTCAAGAGATGATACCCATATCCCCACACTCTGGAACACGCTAGGAAGCACTCTATCGCAGCCACACCCCCGGCCCATCCATGTCATTAACCCTAGAACCTTCCGATGTTATTAATCACTCTAAGAAAAGTTCTAGTACTCCAATTCCAAAATTTTCTTTTTCTTTTTTATTTGTTTTCAAGACAGGGTGTCTCTGTGCAGCTTTGGCTGGCCAGGAACTTGCTCTGCAGACAAGGCTGGCCTTGAATCTTTTTGTTTTGGTTTGGTTTTTGGTTTTTCGAGATAGGGTTTCTCTGTATAGCCATGTCTATCCTAGAACTTGCTTTGTAGACCAGGCTGGCCTTGAACTCACATAGATCCACCTGCCTCTGCCTCCCAAATGCTGGGACTAAAGTTATGCACCACCATTGCCTGGCATCCAAATTTTTCTTTTTTTAAAATTATTAATTAATTAATTTTTCTATTATCAGCTTGATACAGTACAAATTCTTATCCTAATAGTGAAATGTTTCATTGAGGCTTGCTCAGTAATTGAGTAAAACCAAAACTTATTATAAGCCACAGTCATCCTAGGGTGCCCCCTGCTAGGTAGCCTCCCTGGTTCTGTGGGTGGCAGTCTGATTGTTCTTTGCTTTATATCTAGAATCCACTTATGAGTGAGTACATACCATGTTTGTCCTTCTGGGTTTGGGTTACCTCACTCAGGATGATATTTTCCAGTTCCACCCATTTGCCTGCAAATTTCATGCTGTCATTGTTTTTCTCTGCTGAGTAGTATTCCGTTGTGTATATATACCACATTTTCTTAATCCATTCTTCAGTTGATGGCATCTAGGTTGTTTCCAGGTTCTGGCTATTACAAATAGTGCTGCTATGAACATAGTTGAGCATGTATCTTTGTGGTATGGTTGATCATTCCTTGGGTATGTGCCCAAGAGTGGTATGGTCGGGTCTTGAGGTAGATCAATTCCCAATTTTCTGAGGAACCACCATACAGATTTCCACAGTGGTTGTACAAGTTTGCATTCCCACCAACAGTGGAGGAGTGTTCCCTTTGCTCCACATCCTCTCCAACATTGACTGTCATTAGTGTTTTTGATCATAGCCATTCTGACAGGTGTAAGGTGGTATCTCAGAGTTGTTTTGATTTGCATTTCTCTGATAATTAAGAATGTTGAGCATTTCTTTAAATGTCTTCCAGCCATTTGTAATTCTTTTGAGAATTCTCTGTCTAGCTCTCTAGCCCATTTTTTAATTGGATTGTTCAGTATTTTGATGTCTAGTTTTTTGAGTTCTTTATTTACTTTGGAGATCAGTCCTCTGTCAGATATGTGGTTGGTAAAGATCTTTTCCCATTCTGTAGGCTGTCTTTTTGTCTTATTGACTGTGTCTTTTGCCCTACAAAAGCTTCTCAGTTTCAAGAGGTCCCATTTATTAATTGTTGTGTTCAGTGTCTGTGCTGTTGGTGTTATATTTAGGAAGTGATCTCCTGTGACAGTGCGTTCAAGAGTACTTCCTACTTTCTCTTCTATCAAGTTCAGTGTAACTGGATTTATGTTGAGGTCTTTGATCCACTTGGACTTGAGTTTTGGGCACGGTGACAGATATGGATCTATCTGTAATCTGTTACATATTGACATCCAGTTATGACAGCACCATTTGTTGAAGATACTTCCTTTTTTCCATTGTGTAGTCTTGGCTTCTTTGTCAAAAATCAGGTGTTCATATGTGCGTGGATTAATGTCAGGGTCTTCAATGTGATTCCATTGGTCTGTATGTTGGTTTTTATGCCAGTACCAAGCTGTTTTTATTACTATAGCTCTATAGTAGAGCTTGAGGTCAGAGATGGTGATGCCTCCAGAGGTTGCTTTATTATATATGATTCTTTTAGCTATCCTGGTCTTTTGTTTTCAATATGAAGTTGAGTATTTTTCTTTCCAAGTCTATGAAGAATTGTGTTGGGATTTTGATGGGGATTGCATTGAATCTGTAGATTGCTTTTGGTAAAATTGACACTTTTACTATGTTAATCCTACCTATCCTAACTTGCTCTGTAGACCAGGCTGGCCTCGAACTCACAGAGATCTGCCTGCCTCTGCTTCCCGAGTGCTGGGATTAAAGGCGTGCGCCACCACCGCCCGGCTTCAAAACTTTGTTTTATGAATTATGATATTCCTTCTATAACTGGAATGAGTGGGTCGTGGTCTGTAATCCCAGACTCAAGAGGGGGAAGTGGAAGGATCACGAGTGGGACGCCATATGAGCGACGTATTGATACCATCCTGGGACATTTTGTCTCAGAAAAGAAAATACAATGAAAACATGCATCACTCCAGAGTCACCATTGATAAATAGCAACAATTGCTGTGACACATTCTACACTGGTGGGGCATGGCCTGGAGATTGTAGCCTCTCAGAGCACCATCGGACCAGGAGGGGGCGCTCAGGGCGCGTTTGCACCCCGAAGGATAGCGGGAGGCGAAGGAGGCAAAGGAGGCACCGCGGGATACGGTGATTGGTCGGGGTGCCACGGCGGTAAGCGCACCAGCTTGTGTTTGGCTGGAATGCGTTGCAGGCGACTCCAATTGGCTGGGCGGACCTCAGCGGGCTCGTGGATCTCGCTCCGAGGCTGCGGGCATCGAGCCCTGGGCCCTGGGGTGGCAGCGGCGGCCAAGCTGGCGGCGCGGTGGCCCCGCTCCCGCTCGCACCCGCGGCGCGACCGCGGCCGCGTGCACTCTCGGCTGAGCCGGGCCCGCTCGTCCCTGCCCCCCACCCCACCGCCTGCATCGTCCCTGCCGCACCCTCCGCTACCCGGGCTGCCTCCGGGCTTGAGCTCAGGACCGCCGCCGCCCTCCGCTCTCGCTCTGGCCGAGCTGCCGCCGCTGCCCGCTCTCCCGCTGCGCCCGGAGCTGCTGGCGCCCTGGGGCCCCGGGGTCTACCAGGCGCTGCCGGAGCTGCCGCCCGAGGTCTGCGCACCCGCGCCGCCCGCAGCCGCGCTCGCCCTGCAGGACCTGCCGCGTCTGCCCGCGCCCGCTCCGCCGCCTGCGCACCTGCCGCTGCCGCCGCTTCCCGAGGCCGCTGTCGCTGCCACCCCTGGGCCCGTGGGCGCTCGCGGCCGGCCCCCGCTGCTCGCCGAACCTCCCCCGCAGCCGCTGCCACCGCTGCCCGCGCGGCCCTCACCCTTCACCCTGCTGGCGCCGCCGCTGCCCCGTGAGCCCTGGCCGCTCCCCGCCTTTCCTCCGCCTCTGCCGCCCTCGCCCCCGCCGCCCTACTTCTTCCTGTCGCCACCCTGCTGATCGCCCGGCTCAGCTGGGCTGCAAGTGGGTGAGTCCGTGCCTGGACACTGGCAGGTTCGGAAGGCCGGGCCAGACCTCGGCTGGGGACGAGAGAAGAGTGCCAGGACTGCAGCCAAGGCTCGGGAAGAATGAAACAAACCTGACATTCAGTTTAAGATGAGGGATGTCAGCTGCGGCTGGTGGCACACTCCTGTAACCCCAACATTAGGGATACTTAAGCAGCGGACTCGTGAGTTAAAAGTCAGCCTTTGTTACTTAGTGAGACCCTGTCTCAAAACACTTAAAAAAAGAAAAAGATGAAGAACTGTTGCCATCCCTTCCCCCAGCCCTCCAGTCCTGCAGCGTCTCCCTAGGATATTTGAGAATGTAACTCATCTAAGTACCGATAAAACTAGCTGTTGTCTTAGGACTGCAGACCTACCCACAGCACATGCGCAAGGAAGAAACCCAGGTCAAGAGGATGACAATAAAGGTTTAATTTGTTTTGTTTTGTTTGGTTTGAGACAAGACCTCTTTGCTATATAGTGCTGGCTGGCCTTGAACTCAGCAATTCGATGATCCTGTCAGCCTTCTGAAAACAGGTTTAATAGTCCGGAGCTACCTAGCTGGGCTTTGAAAACAAAAATTTCAGATGCTGCAGCCAGTGTCCAGAATGGTACACTGTCCCTTATCCAGGGAGTGTGTGTGAGGCCTTCTTCCTCACTTACCTTCCGAAACTCCCAAGCCTTATGAGTCAAACTTGCAACTGAAATAGATCCAAGTATCCCCCTACCCTCCCCCAAAGTGGTGTTGATGGACATTGATACTGGGCAGGAGGATCACATGCAAGGGCTGTGAAGTCATCCCCATGGGGAGAAGAGGGCTCCAGGTGGAGTCCTGAGTAGAAACTCCTCTCTCCCGCTTTACAGGCCTCCCACCCCCAGCTGGTTTCTGGGCAGACAGTACAACTGAATATAAAGTTCTCTTTGTTCCACAGGTAACCAGGGCTCAGGTAACCAAGTGGATGGCAAACCTCTTCAGCCACTCAGGAGAGGTATCAGGAAAACAGCCTTGACCTTGGGGAACCTCTGAGAGCCCAGGTCCCGTCAGCAAGATCAATTAGGTTATTAGGTTCCTGTGACTGCAGTAACAAATTATGCAAACTAAGCAGCCTGGGACAATGGGAATGTGTTCTTGTAACAGTGCTGGTGGCCAGTGTCCTAAGAAAAGGCATGGCAGTGTCAATAGCAGAGACCCAGCCTGTCTTTGTGCCTTGCTTCCAAGAACCTTGCTCCTCCTCAGGTGCTAGGAAAGGACTTTCTTTGCCTCAACTGCTAAGGACATTCGTCCTTGCCTTTCTTGAATCCAACTTGACTTCATAATGAGATCCTTCTTTGAATCATGTTTGCAAAGATATTTTCATCAGCTAGATGTGGTGGTACAAGCCTTTAATCCCACCCAGCACTTGGGAGGCAGAGGCAAGTGGATTTCTGAGTTGGAGGCCAGCCTAGTCTACAGAATGAGTTCCAGACTAGCCAGAACTATATAAGAAGACCTTTCAAAACAAAACAATCCCCCCAAAAAAAAACAAACAAAAAACCAGACAAAAGACACTTTTATCACACGAGGTCACACTCCTAAATTCCATTACCATCCAGTTCATACAGGCTAGGCCTTCTCCATAGTCCAGGCTACCTTTGAACTTGGAGTCTGACTGCTTCTGCTACCCAGATAGCTGGATTGCAGGGCCGTGCTAGCAAGTCTGGTTTAGGCCACGTCTGCTCCACCGCGGCCTGAGTGACATCTGAGAGCCCGTGGGTGGAAGCTGATGCACTGACACTGGTTGAGGAAGAAAGTAGCCTGTCTTCCCTAGTGACTGTCTCTGCTCCCTTGTGTTCCTCGGCTTGATGCTTCCACTCTCCTGCTCAGAAGCAGAAAGTATCAGGAAGGACAGTGAGTGTATCTTTTAAAGACAACTCTTGTGGGAGCCCTAACTACTGCTGTGGGTTGAAAGCTGATCAAAACTGATAATAAAGTTAATTGTTACCCAGTCTGTGGTTGTGACCTACCAGGTGTACAAGTGAAACTGCCTTTGTGCTGGTGACAGAATACCTTTGAGAGTTCATGGCGGGGTGGGGGCCTAGCTATCGTGAAAGCTTTCCACAGTAGGGATCCGAGCCCTGAGAAAGTGGCTTCCCCCTAAAATCAAGTACATGCACATGTATGCATATGAGAGAGAGGTTCTGTCCAGAGAATGGACAGGTCTTAGGGACTCCCCAGGGGGTGTAAGGGAGGCTCAGCAGGAGAAAGGAGCTGCCATACTTACAGCCAGTCCACCGCCCCGGCTGATCAGTGGGTACTCAGAGGCCTGCCGACCTGACCTGTTGGGAGAGGGCAGCAGACTTAGAAGTCAGGGGCTTTGCTTCAGGCCCTTCTGTTGCATGTTTGTATGCACAATCTAGCTTTTTTAGTGTTCTGGGCTTGTTTCCTATTTGTAGTAAATGATTAGTGAGCTGCTGAGAATTACAGGGTCTTCAGTCTTTACCTAGCAATCAGTGAAGGTTCAGGAGCTAGGGAACTGGCTCCTCTATGTATAAGGCCAGGTTCCTCTGAAGGCAATGTGGGATTGAGGTCCCCTTTTGGAAGAGCAAGTTAACCCACTTAAGCCATATTCATGTAAACTGAATCCTGGTTTGTACTGTCCTGCAGAGCCTACTTAGCCCTGATGTACTCAGTCCTGACAAAGAATGTTGTTTAGTTACTTTAGATGGGGCTGGGGGGTGGGGCACACCTCCATTTCCTCAAGCAGTTGGAGCACTGGGGAAAATTCCTCATTATCCTTCCTGGAGATGGGGGGTGGGGTGGGGATTCTAGAGGACCTGTTAAAGTATCACTGAGATGGTAACTTCTCAGAGGGGTCCTACCTCTCCTTATCAATGATACTGCGTTCCAGTCCATAGGTCCAAACTTTTACCCTTTATTTCTCAGGACTCAACTGAGGTCAGGTAGACAAGGAGATAACCTAATGGAAATGTAGGGCCACCCACCCATGTAGCCTCAAGGAAAGCCAAGGGCTTCCTTGTAAGCAGGCTTTTGCAGCCTAGCCTAGAGTCTCCCAAGGAGCAGTGCCCAGTCCTTGAGGCTTCTGCAGTGTGGGGGTTCTTGCCCACATTTGCTTTCCCCCAGATCTGGGTGGTGCTTGTGTTAGAAAGGGATAGTGGAAGAATTGCTACCTCAGCCGCCTGAGGACCAATCCACCCACAGTCGCTCACTGGTGGTGTGTCCACGTCTGCAACACACACTTCCTGTGGTTGGTGAGTCCGTGGCAGTGTGGGGGCTCCCTGCTATGCTTCTAGCTGGAGGATAGGGAGCACCCCACACTTTGGGGCCACAGCGGAATTGGGAACCTTTGGCCTCTGCTCCCTGAGAATGCTTACTGCTTTTTTTCTTTTTTTTTTTCTTTTTCTTTTTTTTTTTTTGGTTTTCGAGACAAGAATTTCTCTGTGTAACAGTGCTGGCTGTCTGGGAACTCACTCTGTAGAGCAGGCTGGCCTCGAACTCACAGACATCTGCCTGCCTCTGCCTCCTGAGTGCTGGGATCACAGGCATGCGCCACCACCACCCAGCTGAGACTACTAACCCTTACTACTGCCTTGTGTACTATACCACACACAGCTAAAGCTATCTGTAGCAATGGTAGTTAGCTGGCAAAGCCTTCAATAGGTTAACTGACTCTCTTAATCTTGGATGCAGAAATCAGTCCTCAAACTCAAAATATCCAGGGTCAACCATGGTGAGCTGGCCTCCAACACCCAAAGCCAGTGGACTTTTACAGGCTCCTGGGGAAGACACACCAGGCTTGGGGCTGCAGAGGGTGGCTGGTGTTGGTGACCCCTAGACCCTGCAGTCTCAAACACCTAACCAAACCTGCATGACCAGATTCCTGGAGGCCCCTGGAAGGCTTCAGAAGGAGCCTCTAGGTGGCCTGGGCTCTATCGGCCCTACATTGTGGCCACTCCCTCATAACTTGCCACAGGAGGCAGATGAGCTGGACAGATCTGACCCCACTGCAGAGTGCTGGAAACTGGTCACAGATCTGAAAAATCTCCTAGTTCTGACTTGGAAACTGCATTGGCCATCAAATGGCTTGGTGTGTAAAAATGTGCTTGCCAACAAGCCTGACGATCTAATTCCGCCCCAAGTAGAGGAAGGAAGGCAGTCCAGACTGCTGGGAACTGTCCTCTGACCTCACACATGCAGTGACAGCTGGGTGCCCACAGACACACACAGTACACACAAATAAGTAACATTCAGCAAGACTCTCAGCTTGAAGGCTGCTGGAAAGAGTTCTGAGTGTACACCGCTTTTCCTGAGAAACAGTTCTGTTCCCAGTACACATATTGATTGGCACACAGCCACCTGTAAGTCTGGTTCCGGGATCGGATGCCTGTGTCTTCTGCAAGCACCTGCACTCACATGCACATGTCCACACATACTTCTCCCCCAAGTTAAGACTTATTTTCCTTTTCCTTTTGTTGTTGTTGTTGTTCTTTTAAGACAGGGTTTCTCTGTGTAGCCTAACTATCTTGGAACTCCACTCTGTAGACCCGGCTGGCTTCAAACTCAGGGATTCACCTGCCCCTGCCTCTACCTCTACCGAGTGCTGAGATTAAAGGTGGGTGTCATTATGGCCCAGTAAGGAAAAAAAATTTAAATAATGTATTAACTTAAAAAAAAGTTTGAGCCAGGCGGTGGTGGCACACGCCTGTGATCCCAGCACTCGGGAGGCAGAGGCAGTCAGATCTCTGTGAGTTCGAGGCCAGCCTGGGCTACAGAGTGAGTTCCAGGACAGGATCCAAAGCTACACAGAGAAACCCTGTCTCAAAAAAAAAAAAAAAAAAAAAAAAAAAAAAAAAATTTTGCTTTCTGTTTTTGTTTTTGTTTTCTTTTTTTCTTCTTCTTCCATTTATTTATTTATTTATTTATTTATTTATGTATGTATGTATGTATGTATTTATTTATTTATTTACAGGGCTGGAGAGGTTAAGAGCACTGATTATTCTTCCAGAGGTCCTGAGTTCAATCCCCAGCAACCACATGGTGGCTCACAATCATCTGTAATGAGATCTGGTGCCCTCTTCTGGCCTGCAGTCATACGTGCTGTATGCATAATAAATAAATAAATCTTAAAAAAAGCAAAAAACAAAAAACTTTTTTTTACAGCTCTCTTTGTAATCTTATGATAGCAAACTTCTCTTTCTAAAAGTGCTAAAACCTATACCTAGAAGAGATGAGTGGGCCACACCCCTGGGTTCCAATACTCACCTTCATAGACATGGAGCATCGAGATGTCTAAGCTGGCAAACATCACTACCTGAGTTTTATCTCCATGTCCCCGATGATAGAAAGAACTGACCCCTGCAAGTAATCTTTCACGGGCATGTGAGCACACACACACACACACACACACACACACACACACACACACACACCACGCTGTGACTCACACATACATAATAAATTAAGGGGAAAAAAAAAAAAACCTTTAAAACTTTAGCTGGGTAGTGGTGATGCATGCCGTTAATACCAGAGTAAGCATTCTCAGGGAACAGGGGCTGCACAGTAAAACTCTGTCTTTTTAAAAGAGAAAAGAAGAGCCGGGCATGGTGGCACACACCTTTAATACCAGCACTTGAGAGGCAGAGGCAGGTGCATCTCAGTGAGTTTGAGGACAGCCTGGTCTACAGAGCAAGTTCTAGGACAGCTAGGGCTACACAGAGAAACCCTGTCTTGAAATTAAAACCAAAACCAAAACCAAAAAACTACACATACACACAAAAACCAAAACAAAACATTTTGTAGGGCTTGGGGATTTAGCTCAGTGGTAGAGTGCTTGCCTAGCAAGTGCAAGGCCCTGGGTTCGGTCCTCAACTCCAAAAAAGGAAAAAAAAATTTTTTTTTTTTTGTAAAAGCCTAAAAACATAGTAGGGCAACACCTAAATCCCTGTGTGTGTGTGTGTGTGTGTGTGTGTGTGTGTGTGTGTGTGTGTGTCTCCCAGCCCTGCCCAGATCAAGGTTTACTCTGTGATAAGAGGTTGTCCTAACCTACAGCTTGAGAAGCCCCTCACTTCTGCTCCTCTTTGTCCTTTTTCAGGGCTAGGACCGGAACCCAGGGCCTGGTGTGTATGCGGGGCAAGTCCCTACCCTGAGCCACACCTCTGGTATCTCCCTTTTTATTAGTGTATAGTATTTACTCTCCAATATTACAGGTGTTGCGATGACATTTTCACAATGTACATCACATACTTTGCTGACATACTCCTTTTTCTTTCTTAAAAGATTTATATGGGCCGGGTGGTGGTACTGCAGGCCTTTAATCCCAGCACTCAGGAGGCAAAGCCAGGCAGATCTCTGTGAGTTCGAGGCCAGCCTGGTCTACAGAGTGAGATCCAGGACAGGCACCAAAACTACACAGAGAAACCCTGTCTCGAAAAAAGCCCCCCCCACACGCCAAAAAAAAAAAATTATGTGGGTGTACCTGAGTGTATATGTGTATTTTCTTCTCTCTCTCTCTCTCTCTCTCTCTCTCTCTCTCTCTCTCTCTCTTTGAGACAGGGTCTGGGATTAAAGATACCACACCAGGCCAGGCCTCCTTCTTCTTTTTTCTTTTCTTTGTTTGTTTTGGGTTTTTGTTGTTGTTGTTGTTTGGTGTTTTTGAGACTGAGTTTCTCTGTGTCCTGGAGCTAGCTCTGTAGACCAGGCTGACCTCAAACTCACAGAGATCCACTTGCCTCTGCCTCCCAAGTGCTGGGATTAAAGGTGTGAGCCACCAATGGGGCTGGAGAGATTGTTCAGTGGTTAAGAGCACTGGCTGCTTTCTGGAAGTCCCAGGTTGATTCCATTGCCCAGCTGGTGGCTCACAAACACCTGTATTGCTAGTTGCAGGGAATCTAATGCTCCCTTCCTGGCTTTGGCAGCACCAGGACATGAGTTGTTGTGCAGACAGACACGGAGGCAAACACGGGTCTCAGGATGCTGGCCTGGCCTCTTCTTTTCTTTTTTTCCTTTCAGTTTTTTTTATTAAATTCTTTTTGATAAGTTTTATTTATTTATTATGTACACAGAAGAGGGCACCAGATCTCATTACAAGTGGTTGTGAGCCACCATGTGGTTGCTGGGAATTGAACTCAGGACCTCTGGAAGAGCAGTCGGTGCTCTTAACCTCTGAGCCATCTCTCCAGCCCCCCCCCCTTTTTTTTTAAAATAACAGTCCTCAGAAGCTGAGCATGGTGGTACACACATCTTCATCATCAATAGGACTTAGGTGTCAGAGGCAGTTCTCTGTGAGTTCCAGGCCAGCCAGAGCTATGGAAAAAAAAAAAAGAAGAAAAAAAAAGAAAAGAAAAGCCTCAGGAGTTCCTAGCCTCAGGGCCCTCCAGGGATCATTCATGACTTCCATGACCTCCCTGAAATATGCACCCATTGGCAGCATTGTGTTCCCAGTGGAATGCTGGCTCTTTAGGTTTTCTCACCTGAGTCTCTGGTCCAAAGAGGTTAAGACAGCTAGTCCTTCCTGACACCCCTGGTAGGATCCACATTTGAGCTGAAATCTGGTAGCACTTTGTGAATGGAGACTCTAAGGGGTCTTTTTTGTGACCTGGAAGTCAGGGTTTAGGGACACTTTAATCCTCTGGACCTCACCCCCTTGCCCACCTCCGTGGTGTCTGGGCTTGGCTGGCTATTCACGTGACTATCAGAAAGAGTCCTCTCTGTCAGGGTCCCACTTGTCCCTTCTTGTCCCAGGCCTCTTTCTGCCCATCCACCTCTCCACAACAGGCTCTTTATCACCAGGCCGCAAGGGACCTTCCACAGCTTAGCTCAGCCCCCTAGTTTCGGCAGTGGGGGTGGAGTGGGAACACCTGAGCTGAGGTCGAAGCGTGTGTGTGTGTGTGTGTGTGTGTGTGTGTGTGTGTGTGTGTGTGTGTAGTAGTAGTTTTCTAGGCCGTTGCCTTAGTAATGCCATCTGAGCTGGGCGCCAGGCATCTGTTGTCTGGGAAACTGTAGGCAGGGCCTCTCCCCTAGGAGCTGCCAGGGTTGTTGAGCTGAGACTGGAGACAGATCAGATTCCAGAGAGTTCTGAAAAGGTGGGGAGCGGGGAGGGGGAGGGTAATGAGTAGTGGGGGCATATTTTTCCACCGTCACAGAGGGGACTAGACAGGTGACAAGAGGGAGCAGGTTAGCCTGAGTCTCATCAGCCTAGTTTTCTGTCCCAAGCCAAGAAATTGACTCCTCTGGTCCCTTTTCAGTTTGTCCTGTCTTCCTGGAATTCCTTTGTTCCTGGGTTTCCACTGGGTCTTGGCACCCCACCCCACCCCTCTTCACTATTGCTCTGGTTTTGCTACCCAATGGCAGCCTCCAGGTCCTTGTGGAGCTCCTCCCCTGCCTAGGCCTTAAAAACCCGCCTGCAGCCAGCGCCCTCAGACGCCCCAGGTGGCACCTCACCTGTTCTGAGACAAGCTGAGAGAAGGACTTCAACCAAGAGAGGAAGTGAGCAGCAGCAGAGAGGAACACGTCTGTTCCAAGTCCATGGCAGGTTTGGAGGTTTGTGACGGGCCACAGGCTTCCTAGAGGACACAAGCGATCCAGCTGAGCAGGACCTAAGGACTTCTTTGTATTCAGTGAGTATCAGATGCTGTGGCCCACAGATGTGAGGGCTGGCCTGGCCTGAGAGCAACAGATCCACCTCCTGTGCAATTGAGACCCATCCCGAACTCGAACTCCGAACCCTGTTGAGTGCGTGATTCAGGCTGAGAGCTGAGAAGACCTGAGGAGCAGATGGCTTCTACTGGCCTTGAACTCCTTGGCATGACCCTGGCAGTGCTAGGCTGGCTAGGGACCCTGGTGTCCTGTGCGCTGCCCCTGTGGAAGGTGACCGCCTTCATCGGCAACAGCATCGTTGTGGCCCAGGTGGTGTGGGAGGGGCTGTGGATGTCCTGTGTGGTCCAGAGCACCGGCCAGATGCAGTGCAAGGTGTACGACTCACTGCTGGCGCTGCCCCAGGACCTGCAGGCTGCCCGAGCCCTCTGCGTTGTCGCCCTCCTGCTTGCTCTGCTGGGCCTGCTGGTGGCGATCACCGGTGCCCAGTGCACCACATGTGTGGAGGATGAAGGTGCCAAGGCCCGAATTGTGCTCACCGCAGGGGTCCTCCTCCTCCTCTCGGGCATCCTGGTGCTCATCCCTGTCTGCTGGACAGCCCATGCCATCATCCAGGATTTCTATAACCCACTGGTGGCTGAAGCCCTCAAGAGAGAGCTGGGAGCCTCCCTCTACCTGGGCTGGGCAGCGGCTGCGCTGCTCATGCTCGGTGGAGGGCTCCTCTGTTGTACATGCCCCCCATCTCATTTTGAGCGGCCCCGTGGACCCAGGCTGGGCTACTCCATCCCTTCCCGTTCAGGTGCTTCAGGACTGGATAAGAGAGACTATGTGTGAGGCTGAGGCTTCCTTCCTCCAGAAGCTCAAACCTGCAGCCTTATGCCCAGGCACTAGGCTGCACCCTTGCATCTCTAATCAACCTCATGATCCAGGGAAGCTCACTTCTATTGGGTCAAGACTGGTATGTCTTGAGCCAACCCTTTGCTGTGGTTGCAATCTTGAGAAAGCGCCAAAGCTGTTGGGACCCTGGCCCATCCCTGCCTCCCAGGGTATTGCTGTTTTCCTCTCCTGAACGGATTTACTCTCCTCTCTCGGTGTGGAGCTGTGCCTTACCCCAGGAACCTGGGCCTCAGCCTCCTTGCCTTCAAAATAAGATGTGCAGTGACCAACAGCCTTCAGATGGTCACGTCTAGCTCAGCCACCACCTAAATCCAAGCAGCTCAGTGTCCTACCCGTTCTCCACCCTGAGCTGGGAATAAAAGCACATTGTAACTGGGCTTCCTCTGATCTGTGAAAAGTTTTGGGGGTGGGGGTGCTCCAGGTTCCAGCCAGCAAGCATGCTTGCATAGACTGAGCCAGAAAGGCTTGGAATTGATTATGGAACTGCCACCTCCCTCTAGATAGGTTCGTACCAGACACCAAATGACATCAAAAGCACACTATAAAAATCATGTTTTATTTAGTAAAACATTGTGTGGGTAGGGAAATGTGCAAGGTTAGAGAAAAGGGGGTGAGCTGGGACCTGATTTGGGGGAGAGTACATGGTAACTTTGGTAATGGGCTGTGGGGCCAAAGGTTGGAAGACTTGGAGTAGAAAATTCTTTGGTAACTTATCACCTGACCTTCCATGACTGGGAACTCTTAGGACAGGCCATCTTGGGGATCACAAAGGCCGGGTCCATAAGCAGTCTCAGAACAGGTTCTGCAGAAGATGCCCAGAGTGAATAAAGACACAAACTCTAAGTGTCAAAGTGTCACCCCTCCCGATGCATAATCTAAAAGTGAGAAATGCCAGCTTCAGAGCGAGGCCGAGTCTGGACTCAGGTTGAGGTAATTAAACTAGAGCTGGAGGTCAGTCAGAGCTCCATAATGACAGCCTGTCTCAGAACCAGATGAAACCAACCTTCTGGGCCCGTAACATACAGCTCATTGTAGAGGGCTGGCTTACCAAACATGTGGGGCCCCAGGCTCAATATCCAGTACTGCAAAACAGACACAAACTATACAACCCCAAGACTACTAGGCATCATTTCTTGATGGCTCAGCTCAAGGCCCCATGGCCTGGTCAGTAGAGCCTCACTCCCCAATGAGCATTAGACATAATTCTTGGTGGGGTATTCAGAGGGTCCACGAGAGACAGAATGTGGGGCAGATGTAGAATAGCGGGCCATGTAATGGCCAGGTCCCCGGGGCCCTCCAGGGGAGCAGGCGCAGCACAGCAGCCCTCCACCCAGCAGCAGAAGGCCTGAGGCTGCCCAGCCCAGATAGAGGGAGGCCCCCAGCTCCCGCTTTTGAGCATCAGCTACCAAGGGATTATAAAAGTCTTGAATGATAGAGTGGGCTGTCCAGCAGACAGGAATGAGGGTCAGGACGCCGGAGATGACAAAGATGACCCCAGAGATGAGCACCAGTCGAGACTTGGAATTCTTGTCTTCCACACAGGTAGTACACTTGGCTCCAGCTAGGTAGACCAGCAGGCCAAGCAGGACAACGAGGAGGGTGATGACACAGAGGGCTCGGGCAGCCTGCAGGTCCTGGGGCAGCGCCAGCAGTGAGTCGTACACCTTGCACTGCATCTGGCCGGTGCTCTGGACCACACAGGACATCCACAGCCCCTCCCACACCACCTGGGCCACAACGATGCTGTTGCCGATGAAGGCGGTCACCTTCCACATGGGCAGGGCACAGGATACCAGGGCATTGACCCAGCCAAGCAGGGTCAGGACGATCCCCAAGATTTGCAGACCGGCGGAGGCCATGGTGAGGTTGAGGGGGCTGTGTAGCGTGGAAAGATTGAAACAGAGGAATGTTAGTTAAAGCGTGGCAGGCCCGGATGTCCTATATCTTGCCAGCTGTGATACCAGCACCAAGTACCTTAACGGTTGGCTACAATGTTCTGCAGTGTGGGTTAGATACATTCCCTGGGCCAATCAAAAGTAAAATAAAGATTTAATTCTTCCCTAGTCGGTGACAGGTAAAGCACAGAATCCTGATTTTGTTTTGTTTTTTTCATGCAGGTTATAGGAAATAAGACAAAGCAGAAGGCCAGTCCAGTGACAGCTGCTTTCTCGTACATTTATTTTATTTAAGACAGGGTCTTATGTAGCCCAGGCTTGAATTGCCATGACTCCCATTGTAGTTGAGGCTGATCTTGAACTTCTGACCTTCTTGCTCCCACCTCCCTGAGTGCTGGGGTAACAGGCATTTACCACCTGTAACACCTCATCCAGATAATGCAGCATTGTGACTGACCTCAGGGCTTCTGCATGCCAGGCAAGCACTCTACAAACTGAGCTACATCCTCAGGTGCATTTTATCAGGTAAACCAAGTGACACAAAGGGCTGAAATGTCAGGCCAGGGGCATAGTTTTGGAAGGTTCCGGCTCTAGCCACAAGTTTCAGGTCCAACCTTATCACTTCAGCACTCAGGTGAGATCTAAGGCTTCCTCCCACCACCCAAAGCTCAAATGGAAACCCCCAGCTCCATTCCTGATGGATCTAATTCCTTGAAATCCTAGGCCTAGCCCTCCCCCACGCTCCAGTTATCTCTTCCCCATCGCTGGGAGTTGCTGGAGGCCCTTCCAGGCTGGGCCCAGCCCACCCTTGCTGAGAGATGAGGAAAAACAAACCCTTTCACCCAAAAGCAGGTTTTTCTAGGCTACCAGACGATTCGGTCTAGCCTCCACCTCTAAGGGTCAAGGTGCATACCCTTAAGAGTGGAAGCACTGGTTTGGGGATTTAGCTCAATGGTAGAGTGCTTGCCTAGCAAGCGAAAGGCCCTGGGTTCGGTCCTCAGTTCTTTAAAAAAAAAAAAAAAAGGGAAAGAATGGGAAAGAATGGGAGCATTCTTTCGAATTTCAGACCAAAGGCCGTGCTACTTTTCCTCTCTCGACACAGCTTCGTAAGGAGCTAAAAGTTCAAGACCCCAGTGCCTTCGGTGGCAGGCTGCACCTGTGTCCTTCACGTCACTTCACATTGGTGGCACTAAGGGAATCAGTTGTGCTCGCCGCCATGCTGTGGCTCCCCCTTACCCTGGTTCTAAGAGTGCACCTTGCACCTAAGAATGGCATAGGCCTCTCTCACTGGCAGTCTCACGCTGGAGTCAACATCTGGAGAGACATTCGCTCCTCCTCACGTCTGTCCCTCTCCACTTACCAAGTGCTCACTCAGCTTTGTCCGAGGGCGTCCTGTCCGGCTCGGCCACCCGGGGCTGGTTGGTTATCAAGCCTAGGAGTGCGCGACCAGGAGGGGCTTAATGGCGGCCCGAAGCCGGGTCCGCGCCTGCAGGTGAGGGGGAGGGGAGTCCCGCCCCAGAGAAACCAAGCAGGTGGAGGAGGGGCGTTCCAGGTTTCGGTGTCTTTGTCCCGGGGGAGGGGGAGGGGCGTTTAACTTTTCGGGGCCGCGGGTACTCGATCGCCTAGAGGGGCTCGATGTAACCACTTCCTGCCTAGGGCCTCGATGACCCAAGTGGCTGCCACCAGGATCGAAGCTCCAGCTCTCTGCACACGCCCGCACGCACCCTGCCACATCCCCAGCCCGCATATCTCCACGCCCGCAACTCACACTTGCCCCAGGCTCACCTGCAAAAGGGACAGCAAAGATTCCCAAGTCGAAAGTAGGGACGAGGGCGGAGGCAAGGGGTCTTAAAGTCGCAATGACGTCACTGGACCACCTCCCTCTGGGAGGGGCAGAGACCCCCTCCCTGACAACAGCCAGAGTGCTTTTCTCAGCTAGGTCCCTTAGTGGCTGGCGACTCCAGCGGCAACACCTGCTACTTGCTGAGTTCAGCGACCCGAGCTGTGACTTGAGAATTCACTCAACTTCCACAGCCACAGTTTCTTACTTGGCGAATGGAGACGAGTCTGCATGTTACTATGTAAGTCTAAGGTACAAATTAAAGGGCACATTACTTTTTTGGCGGGGGTAGGGACTGCCTAACTGTGGTCAGAGGACAGACAGCGAAAGTTGGTTCTTGTCTTCCACGCTATCGGCCCTGGGGATCGAACTCAGATCGCTAGGCTTGGCAGCAGGCATCCTTACCCGCTGAGCCATCTCCCTGTTTTTGTATACCCCGAGGCCCTTAAGAAAGCAGCAAGTGGGTCTGGAAAGATGGCTCACCGGTTAGGAGCCTTTCTGCTCTTCCAGGTGAACGGGTTTTTTACACCCAGCTTATAACTACCTGTAATTCCATCTCTAGGAGATCCGTTGCCCTCTTCTGGACGCCAGGGACACTCATACACATATGGCACATACACATACACAAAAATAAAATAAATCTTAAAAAAAATATATAGCATGCATATACTTGTAGTACTGTTTACTGATACAGGAGAATCCGGAAATAGAGACCAGTCTGGGCTATAAGGCAAGATTCTAACAAAGCAAAACAAAACAAACAAACCAAAGAAAATCTAGGTGTGGTGGCGCCTGCCTGCAATTCTAGCACTTGGGAGGCTGAGACAGGAGAATTATTTTGAGTTTGAGGCTAGCCTGGGATACAGTATGAGATCCTGTCTCAAAAAACCAAAACCAAACAAAGCAAGCGAACATAAAGGCTGTATGGGTATCGCTCAGTGCTTGCCTGGTGTATTCAATCCTCTGGTTTCCACCCCAGAATTGCAAAATAATAGACAAACATAATTTATTTGGACTTAAAATTTCTTTCTTTCTTTCTTTTTTTTTTTTTTTTTGCAATTAACGTCTTATAGCTGATTTCCCCCGCTCCACACCCTTGGGACTAAGGCTTGCAGAGGGAGGAGCAGGGTAGACGTCCTCCGGCGTTCTCGACACTTGGAGGATTGTGTTGAATGAATGACTTTATTAGTGGACTGCTTGCTCTCGGCACCGCAAAGCCGAGTGGATGTTGGGGCGGGCAGAGGCAAGGGCTCCGCCCCGGAAGGCGGGGGCGGGGGCGGAGCCCCAGCCCTGAGTCTTGGCCCGCGGGGAGTGGGAACAGACTGCTGTAGCCGCGGGACCGGCAGTCATGGCTCCCGGTTGGCCGCGGCCTCTGCCGCAGATCCTCGTGTTGGGACTCGGGTTGGTGCTGATGCGCGCCGCGGCCGGGGAACAGGCACCAGGTATGCTTGGCTCAGGGGACGGTGAGCCTCGTATTTGGGGGCTCAGGAACAGAATCTGGGTGCCTGGAGATGAGTGGAACCGGGTAGTCGTGCGGATCTGTGATCCGTGGACTTTAGGCAGCGTATTCCAAGTGGGGAAGGTCTCAATCCACTCCAAGTTTTATCCACAATCTGAGTCGCTGCTTCGCTACCTGTCTAATAAGGTGTGGGGTCTTTCGTCTTGAAAGTTCGAGCCAGAGTAGAGAGAAAGTAAACTTTGAGGGAAAGAGGTTTGTTTTGGTAAGGGGCAGGCCCTCACCCTGGTCTGTAATGGGGTCTGACCAGTCCGATAGCTAAGAATCGCGAAGGGGCACTGGGGTCTTTGCCCTCTATACCATGTGGGGGTGCCCCTTCCATCCGGTGACTTCAATGCCCAGTTATGCGGGAGGAGGGACTGGGGTCGGGCCCAGTGCCCAGGAGTGAGTCACACTGGCGGGGGGGGACGACATCACCCCCCCCCCAGTCGCGCGCTACCCGACCCCCTCCCGCACTGCCGTGTCTCGGTCAGGCGGTGCGGTCACCTGTGAGGAATGCGGGGGTGGGGGGGCGATGGTGACTCACGTTATTTGAGCCGACTGACCCTGACCTCAGCCCCCAGAATAGCCGCGCCCAGCCGCCAGCTTCTGACTTGCAGCCCCCTCCCCAGGCACCGCCCCGTGCTCTAGCGGAAGCTCCTGGAGCGCGGATCTCGACAAGTGCATGGACTGCGCTTCATGTCCAGCGCGACCACACAGCGACTTCTGCTTGGGATGTGAGTGGGGGCGGGGCCGGTGGCGAGCGGATCCTGGGAAGTGGGTAGTGGGTTGCTGGGGCGGAGAGGAGGGTCGGGAACTTAGAATCTAGGAAATCAAGGAGGACCGACTGGGGAGGGGGCTTCTATCCGGCTGGGATCACTCTGTGGGGCAAAGTTTGAGACCCCCTTGGGACGGACTGGCTTCCCAAGGGCGAGATCTGATTTGAGTCCTGGCCACTAGGCGCAGCCGCACCTCCTGCCCCCTTCAGGCTGCTCTGGCCCATTCTGGGAGGCGCTCTTAGTCTGGCCTTGGTTTTGGCGCTGCTTTCTGGTTTCCTGGTCTGGAGACGGTGCCGACGGAGAGAAAAGTTCACTAGTAAGTGACCTCCCCACCCTCACTCCTCCCACCTCCCCCACCACTTCCCTGAATGTCCCCTAATCACACCCCCACTTCTTATCTTCCAGCCCCCATAGAGGAGACTGGTGGAGAGGGCTGCCCAGGTGTGGCACTGATCCAGTGAGGGGCAGCCGCGCTGGTGCCCACTCATCGTCCATTCATTCATTCTGGAGCCAGCCTGGCCCTCCAGACACAACCCGAGCCAGACTCCTCCAACCACAAGGGGGTGGGGTGAGGTGGTGATTCACCTCCAAAGACCGGGCTTAGGGTTCAGGGGAGCCTTCTAAGGTGTCTAGATTGCCCTGTCTCTGGTTCCAGGGCAGACAGCCTCAGGCTGGGTCACAAAGCAACACATACTAAGGAACTGCAGCATTTGCACAAGGGGGTCTCTTGCTCCCCCCAAATTCTGGAGACCTGGCTGACTTGGGAAACAGACACACTAGGTCCCACTCTCTCAGATGGGCTGAAATTCAACTGCACTTGAGTTTCAGTCCTGGGAGTTGGTCAGATTTAGGGACCTGTTCTTAACACTAAGGGGGCTGGCCCTCTGGGAGGGCCGGCCCTAAATCAAACACACACACAACCCATCCCCTAATGGGGAAGGGAAATATTTATTTGGGGATAAAGTTTGGAGGGGAGGGAGAATTTATTAATAAAAGAATCTCTAACTTTAAATGGTTTGGAGTATGGCCTGATCCCTAGCCTGACTCCCCAGAACTGGAGGGAGGGAGGGAGTCAGTCGGCCGCTGCGGGGGCGGGGGGGTGAGGCTCTGACTCACACATTCTCAATGCCTGGAGCCAGGCCTGCCAGGACCTGGCTTGCCCTCACCGTTTTCCAGGGAAGATTTTGAGGAGAAAACCCCAGCATCCAGCACTCCACCCTTCCCACAGGCTGTTGAGAAACCTTCAACTGCGCAGAAATCTTTATTCACTAATGGGGTGATACTTTCCCTTCCCAAGCTGCTGCCCCTCCCATTCAGGTTTCATTGAGCTCAGTATCATCTATCCTGTTACAGGGGAAGGACCTCATCCCTCTCGGGGTTGCTGGTCTTTGTTGTCAGGAACACGGTGGGGAGGGACACTGACCATCAGCACTTAGAGCTCCATGACATCCCCAGCTGGGGATGCAGGGTAGAAGGGACTGGGGGTATCCCCCAGCCTCAGCAGCCTGAGTGCCTCAGGGATCAGGCTCCCAGGATAGCGCCAGAGAAGCAGCTCTGGGCAAGGGCTCCTGAAAGAAGGAAAAAAGACAGTGAAGGTATGGGGCAGAGGCTGGCCTGGCAAAGCCACCTCCCACCAGGTCCAGGTCCCCGGAGCCAAAGATGGAAAACAGCACAGAAGTTGGCTAGAAGCTAAAAATAGCATGATGAGGCAGAGCATGAGGAGGGGCTCTGAGGACCGAGATCCTCCAGAAGGCCGTGCAAGGGGAGGTGCCTACCTGAGTGGTGGCAGGGCTCGGGGAAAAGTCACAGGAGGACTGCAGTAGGGGTGGTCATTATGTAGGCTGAGTCGGGAGAAGTGGGTGGCCATGTTCTCTTCAGACAGAAACTGCTTGTGCAAGGGTTCCCTGGGGGAAAGACCAGAGGAACAGAGGCAGGGATGTTGAGGGTGGAAGCAAACTGATGAGGAGGCAAAGGTGACATCTAAGGAGACCCATCTGCCCCCAACTTAAGGCTCTTTCGCCAGGGGTCTCCGTGCTCATGGGCACAGCTCTTAGGAGAGGGGAGCTGGGAAATAGAGCCAGGTGTAGCCCACCTTTCCCCTTCCCGAAGATCTGCCCACCTGAGCCTGCAGAGTAAGTCAGGGATTCCAGAATCGGTCGTGTCTGTGTGGCCTAAGCCACCTTCCTCTCCCAGGCCATCATCCACCAGGCTACCTCGGAAATCCTGACCGTGGCTTCCCAGCTACAACACAAGCTCAAGCACCACGGTTTCCTGCACCACCTCGCCTCACTTCCTAGGATCACCCTAGTGACCGGCCCTGGGTCGCCAGCCAGAGCTCTTACCCTCCGTTAGTCCGGCCCACCCAGGGACCGCTTACGCACCTGGCGTCCAGGCCGCGAGTCACCCCAGTGGTGGCCCGTGGGTCCCGAATCGGGGGGCCTCGTTCCAGGGGCTGTTGTAGGATCATTACGGTTCGGGGTCCTGCAGATAGAGGGGTGGGATCCCGGCGGCAGAGGCGGAGCCTTTGAGGGCGTGGTACAACGCGAGGGGCGGGGCCACGGCGTGCGCACTGGAGACGTTCCACGCAGGCGCGGAAGGCGAGCAGCGCGAGGTTAGAAGGCGGGACAGGTCGGCGGGGTGGGGGAGGGGATTGGCGTAGCTGGACCGTCTCAGACGCTACTTAGCATAAGCGTGCTTCGCGGAGCTCTCCTAGGTTTCGGTTATTCGAGACAGTACCGGCCTGCCGCCTTAGTTGTTGGACGTTAGGCAGTGCCAGGTCCTGGAGCGCAACGAGAATCAGACACGTAGGGAAGCGAGAGGTTGTGTCGCGCGTAGAGCCCTCTGGGACTTGTAGTTCTGAAGATGGAGCACGCCACACCATCCCCGATGCCTCTGGGTCAGGTGAGTCGAGTGTGCGCTCAGTGCCTTCTGGGGTTTGTAGTCTTGCCCTGCCCGGGTGGCCAAAGAATACTCAGGATACCCAGTGTGCGTAGTTGGTTTGTGGGACTCGGACTCTGACCCCCAAAATCATGACCCGTGATCTTTGGAATCTAATTGTGACAATCAGAGGGATTAGTTGTCAGTACATTTTACTGTGAAGTATAATAAGGTCACTTAAAAAATTTAGCAGCGTTGGACGTGGTGCCACACGCCTTTAATCCCAGTACTGTGGCGACAGATGCAGACATATCTCTGTGAGTTAGAAACTAGTCTGCTGCATAGTGAGCTCCAGCTCATCCAGAGCTACATCCTGAGACCCTGACTTTAAAAAAAGTTAATCATAATTGTACATGAGCCTTTGTTTTTAAACTCAGGGCCTTGGGCGTTGTAAGAACATGCTCTATCGTATAGTTACACCCTAGCTTATTGTTTGTGAGACAGTCTCATATATCTCCAGCTTTCTTTGAACTTTGTTATATAATGGAGAATGACCTTGAATTTATGTTCCTCGAGCCTTTACCTCCCTCTGAGTGTTATGGGCTATTAGGTGTGCCATAATGCCCAATATATACAGTGCTGATACTCAAACACAGGACTTTGGGTAAGAATAGGCTTTAGCAGTTGGAGAGAGAGAAGAGGACCCGAGTTGGTTCCAAGCACTCAAGTTCCAAAGCTTGTAATTGTCTGTACCTCCAGCGCCAAGGGACCTGAATCCTCTGGCTTCTGTGAACATCTGTGCTCATTTGCACAGACTCCCCTCATACACATATACACATAATTATAAAAAAAAAAAAAAAAAAGCATGAGCCAGATGGTGGGGGGAGCATATGCCTTTAATCCCAGCACTGGGTGGGGGAGGGAGCAGGCAGGTGGATCTCTAAGTTCCAGGCCAGCCTGGTCTACAGAGTGAGTTTCAGGACAGCCAGGAGCTACACAGAGAAACCCTGTGCCTCCCCCCCCAATAAATAAATGAATGAATGAATGAATAAATAAATAAATAAGAGCATGATCTACCAATTGAGTAGTTACCCTAGTCACAAGAGCCACTTCATCGTTTAGAAACCAGTTTTCATGAAGTACATCCGGCTGGCCTGCTTCTTCCTCTCAAGTGTTGGGATTAAAGGCTTGCCACTACACTAGGCCCACTAATTTTCCTGTGAGATTTATTCATTGTTTTATGTCTATAAATGTTTTATGTTTGCTGTGTGTGTTTATGGTACCCTCAGAGGCCAGAAGAGGCATTGCAGGGGACTGGAGAGATGGCCCGGTGGTTAAAAGCACTTGCTACTCTTCCAGAGGTATTAAGTTCAGTGCCCAGCACCCACATAGGAATGGGTTCACAGATGCCTGGAATCCAGTTCCAGGAGATCCAACACCCCCTTTTAGTCTTCAAGGGCACTCACATACACAGCGCATACATACAAATTTTAAGAAAAAACCAAAACAGAACAAAAATACAACAAACAAGAAACAAGGCTAATGACTTAAAGCCTTTATTCCCAGCACTTGCAAGGCAGAAGTAGGCAGATTCTCTATGAGGCCAGCCTGCTCTGCATAGTGAGTTCTGGGGACAAGAGGGCTTCCTGTGAGAACCTTTCTGAGGCAGGGGAGGTGACATCAGATCTCCTGGAACTGGAGTAACAGATGGTTGTGATCTACCATGTGGGTGCTGTGAGAGTCCTCTACAAGAGTTACATGCTAAGCCATCTCTCCATGTACACACACACACACACACACACACACACACACACACACACACACACATACACACACACACAGAGGCATGCACGTGTTTTAAAGATTGATTTATTATTTTTACTCACTTAGTTTTTTGAGACACAGTCGACATATTTCAGGCTGGCCTGGAGTTTGTCATGGAGTGGAGGATGTCCTCCTGCCTCCACCTCCTGAGTGCCAGGGTCACAGGCCACAGTGTGCTTGCTTTATGCAGTGTGCAGTGCTGGGGATTGAGTTTAAGGCTTGGTGCATGCTGACCGAGTGCTCTATCAATTCAATTACATCCTCAGATGTGTGTGATGTGTGTGTGTGGATTTGAGACTATCTCATGTAGCCCAGGCTACCCTTGAATTACCACTGATCCTCCTGCTTCCTCTTGTCTAGTGCTGGGATTATAGTTGTGCACTTCCACATCTGGCTACAAAGCTCTTACTTACTATTCATTCGTTTACCTGATCGTGACAGGTCTCCTGCCAGTGCCTTCTGTCTGGTAAGCTGGCAGGAGAGGCCTGGTGCCTGCTGGGTTTTAGGTAATGTTCCTCAGTTCTCCTTTTCACTCCCTTCCTAGAGCGGCTCCTCTCTTTTAAGATTTGTTTATTTGTCATGTACACAGTGCTCTGCCTGCATGTGCCCTTGCTGCCAGAAGAGGGCATCAGATCCCACTAGAGATGGTTGTGAGCCACCATGTGGTTGGTGGGAATTGAACTCAGGACCTCTAGAAAAGCAGTCAGTGCTCTTAACCTCTGAGCCATCTCTCCAGCCTTGGAGCCACTCTTGTATGGGGAGAGAACGGCGGTTATGGCTGAGAAAGGCTGGAGTCTGGGCAGGGGAGACAAACAGGAGTCTATAGGAGGAGGCCCCAGACTCCTCATCCACCTTCTTCCCACAGGCTGAGGTATTTCAGGCCCTGCAGCGACTCCACATGACCATCTTTTCCCAGAGTGTCTCACCCTGCGGGAAGTTTCTGGCAGCTGGCAACAATTACGGGCAGATCGCCATCTTCAGGTACCCTCTATTCTGATTCCCACCACACACGAGCCTTCTGGGATTAATGCTCCTTGTCTCTGACTCTTGGTCCCATCCCCCCACACCTTTCTTTCAGTTTATCTGCTGCCTTGAGTTCAGAGGCCAAAGAAGAAAGCAAAAAACCCATGGTGACCTTCCATGGTGGGTATAGCTGTTGGGTATGGTTCAGGAGACCTCAGGGTAGAGATGGGAACACAGTGGGCTCATTAACATTTTCTGTCTCTTTAGCCCATGATGGGCCTGTCTACAGCATGGTCTCTACAGATCGACATCTACTCAGTGCTGGGGATGGGGAAGTGAAGGGCTGGCTTTGGGCAGAAATCCTCAAGAAGGTAAGGAGTCCAGAACCTATAAACAGGCTGGGCTTCCCCACTTGGAGAGGTTTGGGATCATTCAGTGTTTCCTCCTATGTTTCTTTTGAGGGCTGTAAGGAACTGTGGCGTCGTCAGCCTCCATACAGGTGAGCAAGGACTATGTTGGTGGAGGGCATGTGAGGTCATGGACACTATCTCTGTGAATCTGACACTTTTCTTCCACCTAGGACCAGCCTGGAAGTACCTGAAATCAATGCCTTGCTGCTTGTCCCCAAGGTCTGAGCTCTTTGTGACCATTCTAGGCCAAACATTCCACCTTTACTCTTTCTCTGCCCTGATTACACCAACTTTCAGCTCTCTCCTGTTCTCCCATAGGAGAATTCACTCATTCTAGCTGGGGGAGATTGTCAGCTGCATACTATGGACCTGGAAACTGGGACCTTCACAGTGAGTAGGATCTGGAGCCAGGGCAAGTCTGGGCCAAAGGTAGTATGCTTCCTGGATCTCCCCCTGAGCCTTCTTTTTGCCCTGCAGAGGGCCCTCCGGGGCCACACAGACTATGTCCATTGCCTGGCACTCAGGGACCGCAGCCCTGAGGTGCTGTCCGGTGGTGAGGATGGCGCTGTACGGCTTTGGGGTAAGGACAAGTGCTGTACGGCTTTGGGGTAAGGACAAGTCCAGTTAGACAGTAAGAAAGTACACTGGGTCTGGTGGCTCATGTCCTTAATCCCAGCACACGGGAGGCAGAGGCAGGCTGATCTCTGTGAGTTCGAGGCCAGCCTGGTCTACAGAGCGAGTTCTAAGACAGCCAGAGTAACCCTGTCTCAAAAAACAAAAAGACGAAAAACAGGTGAGAAGGTAAGAGTGGGCTTTGTGGCTCATCCAGAGTCCTGGTGTCTCGTTCCCCACAGATCTCCGTATAGCCAAAGAGGTTCAGACCATTGAAGTCTATAAGCATGAGGTGAGGAGAGGCCCACATTCTTGTCTGTCCCTCAGTGGTCCATCCTCTGGTCTCCTCACCTCTTCTCTCCTTCCCAGGAGTGCTCAAGGCCCCACAATGGGCGCTGGATTGGATGTCTGGCTACCGACTCAGACTGGATGGTGAGCTGGGCAGAGTGTGGGCTGGAGAGATCACTAAGTCCATGGCTCACAGTGACTGGGGCCTGCTGCCTTTTTTGTTTGTTTGTTTGTTTTGTTTTGTTTTTGTTCTTTGGGCTTTTTTTGTTTTTTGAGACAGGGTTTCTCTGTAGCTTTGGAGCCTGTCCTGGAACTTGCTTTGTAGACCAGGTTGGCCTCGAACTCACAGAGATCCACCTGCTTCTGCCTCCCGAGTGCTGGGATTACAGGCATGCGCCACCACCGCCCAGCCATCTCGCTGCCTTTCTGCCTAGGTCTGTGGAGGGGGCCCAGCGCTCACCCTCTGGCACCTTAGGTCTTCCACGCCCACCACTGTCTTTCCTATTCGGGCACCACAGAAGCATGTCACCTTCTACCAGGACCTGGTGAGTCCATATTGATCCTGTCACCTTGTCCAGTGCCCCTGTCTATTCCTGACCCCTGAATCTCCTCTTTGTGTCCCACAGATCCTATCTGCTGGCCAGGGCTGTTGTGTCAACCACTGGCAGCTGAGTGGGGAGCTTAAGGCCCAGGTGCCTGGTTCCTCCCCAGGGCTGCTCAGCCTAAGCCTCAACCAGCAGCCAGCAGCCCCCGAGTGCAAGGTGGGTCTTGGAACAGATGTGGGATCACAGGGGCCTATGGAAAGGGAGGATCAGCCATGTCTTCTTGGCTTTTAGGTTCTGACTGCTTCAGGCAACAGCTGTCGAGTGGATGTCTTCACCAACCTGGGCTACCGAGCTTTCTCCATGTCCTTCTGACATCATGATCCTTAGTCTCGGGCTAGAGTGATGTTTGTGTTTTGGGATAGGGTCTTATACTTTAGCCCAGGCTGGCCTGGAACTCGCTTTGTGAATCAGCTTGGTCTCAAACTTTGAGCATTCCTTCTGTTGCTGACGTGCTGAGGTTTAGATCTATGAACCACTACACTAAGCTTTTTTTTTTTCTTTTTTTCCTGTCAAAATAAAGTTTTAGGCTTTTTTGTTTGTTTGTTTGCACTTTCTATCCAAGAATGGAGACCAAGTAAGTATAGCGATTTATATATTGCTCTCACCTATCCTTATACATAAATACCCATCCCCAGCCCTGTCCCACGGATAGAACAGGAGCCTGGTGCTTAGAAAAGATAGACCTATGTAGATTCGAAAAATAAACAGTTCTGCCCCGACCACCGACCTGGGGTTCCTGCCCCAAAGCTGGCTCCTGCTCCCGAATAGCCTCTGTCCACCTCTTGGGGCAAGGAAGACAGTGGCCTCCCTTGGAAGTTATTCAGGCCCTGTGGATCCATTGGCTGTTAAGAGGAAAGTGAGCCCCAGGGTGAGAAAAGGTAGCCCTGCCGCCAGCCCTCATGTCCTTCGGAAGAGGTTACTTAGAAAGCCTCCCCGCCGCCCGGATCCCAGGCGCAGTGAGAAGCCAGTCTTCGCTCGCGCTGCAGCAGCCTCACTGAGTTCCTTCTGGCGCTGGGAGCGCAGCTGCTGTCCAATCACCACCTGCATGTCGTCCTGCAGGAGGGAGAACAGGGTGCATTTGGGTCAGAGTGGAGGTGAGGTCAGGTCAGGGTGCCTGGCCACCAGCCTG
Source organism: Onychomys torridus (assembly GCF_903995425.1). NCBI lineage: Eukaryota > Metazoa > Chordata > Mammalia > Rodentia > Cricetidae > Onychomys > Onychomys torridus. The sequence continues at coordinate 16,899,419 of NC_050450.1, read as the reverse complement.
ACTGGCCCGCCCTCTCACCTGCCAAGCCTCGAGCTCCTGCGTCAGCGCCACCTTCTGGCGGATGGCTCGCAGCAGTTCCCGGGACAAAGAGTCGCGCTCCAGCGAGACACGACTGAGCTCCAGCGACAGGTGCAGGGCCCTACGGGGAAGGGGTAGAGAATATGGTCCAAGGTCACTGGGGACTCACGAGCCCTGACGAAAGCGGGGGCCACTGACATCGAAATTAAGGAAGGCCAAAGCTTCTGGGATAAGATGGAGGTTATACTCGTTAGGACGGTGGAAATAGGGGCCCAGAAGAGACCAGAGAGCAATCCTGGCTGAGGAGTGGGTGAGGATGCCAGGCTCACTTGTTCACTGCTTCGTCCCGGTCAGAGAGTGCACAGCTCAGGGCTTCTTCGGGGTCGTCCTGCGCCCTCAGCTCCTTCTGTCGTCGCAGCTCATCCCGCAGGGTCTGTAGCTCTGTGCGGTGCAGCACGATCTGCAGGCCAGGGAAGAAGGTGGACTGGACAACGTGCTCACCCCCGCACCTGTGCCTGCTCCGAACACCGCAGGCAACTCAGTCTGAGTCAGACTGGGTGTGTTTTGGGGGGTGTAGGGTAAGTTTTCAACGGAAGGGAGGCGTTTAGGGAGGACAGTGGAGCCCAGAAGGCTTCCTGGAGGTACAGGCCAGCTCAGGAAAAAAAAGTACAGATTCACTGAGGAGTGGGTTGGACAGTGGAGATGGGAAAGAACTAGACATCTTGGGCCCTCTCCAACCTCATCCTGTAGCCTGGCTACTTCTGCCTCCTTCTGCTCCAGTATCTCTGCTGGGCTCAGGGATGCTCGCTTCTTGGGGGGCTCTAAGCTCTCTTCCTGGATTGAAGGCTGGGGACTGGATGCTTCTTGGGTCTCCAGAGACAAGATGGTCTGTAGGCCAAGGGAACTTATCAGTGCTGCATGAAACCTCCGGGGAAAGGAGGGGCAGAGCCTGCATCCCTCGTTGGTTATTCTAATGCGTGGCTGGCAGGCTGAAAGCTCACCTGAGCGCCTTCCCACTCATTGACATGCTGGTCTTGGTCGTCGTCAAGGCTGTGGGCAAGCTCGGTCTGCAGGGAGGCACCCGACACATCGGCGTCCTGGAGTCGCGACTCCTCCAGTTCCGAGACCCGACGCTGCAGCCTCCGCAGCGTGCTCAGCGCCTCTCCAGCCTCCAAGCGAGCGCGGTCCAGCTGCAGGTCATACAGATCATTCCAACTATCAGCAGGAAGCCTGCGCTCTGCGGTGGGCCCACAGGGGGCGCCCGAGGGCCGAGCAATGCCAGGGTCTGCTCCCTGGTGGACTAGGCCGGCCCCCTCTCCTGAATTACAGAGCAACCTGAATACACACCTCCCTTCTGCAGGCACCAATTTCCTCACCCATAAAACAGGGCGTGCCTGGCATCATCCTCTGCCCCACCAGGTCATCTCACAGTGTCCCCTCCCCCTGCACAGCCTTCCTTCTAGTTCACTAACTGCTTTGATCTAGCGTTTATTGATCCTTGTGAGTCTCACACCCTCACACAGTCCTTTGAGGTATGTAATACCACCCCATCTCACAAGTGGGGAAACTGAGGTAGGGTGGGGCTGAGAAGCCAAGCCATCTGAACTCAGACTGTCTTCCGTTTTCACTTTTTCGCCGTGCCCATCACCCCAGACCAGGTTTCTGTCCTGAGCTCTGACCTCAGTCAGTCCCAGGCTTGCGTTTGCCAGGCTCTGGTGTGCTTTAAGTGAATTTCCCTCACAAGGTACTCACTCTTTCTTGGTTCCTACTGGCCCTCAGGGTCCCACTTGCTTCTCTCTTGGTGATTTAACTGGCCTCGTCTCCCAGAAAGTCCTGAGGCATTGCCAAGGGCCTCGCTGACTGCCCCAGCCCACTCCTCTGATTACCTCCAGCCTGTGTTCTTTCCTCTCTCGACGGAGTAGCAGCAACTCTTCATGGGTGGTCTGTAGCCTGCTTTGGCCTTTGTCCACTTCCTCACGGAGCCCTCGGATCTGGGCCTCTAGGTCCTGCCTGCGATCCTGCAGCATCTGGTTCTGGGGACAGGTGTCCGAGATGAGGCAGAGGCTGGGGTGGGGTGGGGGATGCTGGGCCGGTCTCAGGGAGCCCCAGCTGCTACCCACCTCTGCCTGCAGACTCTCCAGCCGCGCCCTCAGCTCGGCCCCTGCCAGGGCCTGAGTCTGGCACTGCCCCCGGAGGGTGTCCAACTCCCGCTGCAGTTCCTGCTCAGTCCTGGAGGCCTGGGGAGGAGGGGCTGACAGTGGAGCCATCCAACCATCTGGCTTCAACACCAACGCAGTCTGCCCACCTCCACTGAGGACCTGTGCATCGGTCCCCACCTCTCCAGGACTCAGGGCCATTGTACCTGGGCCAGCTGCTGGCTGAGTCTGAGGTTTTGCTCGCTGAGCTCACTGAGGGCCCTTGCCCGCTCTCGACCACTGCCCTGCTGCTCTGACCGTTGTTCCCCAAGCTGGGCCCGCAAGGCCTCCACGTCTCCCTCCAGCTCCACAGCTCTGGCCTCCCATTCAGCACCCCGGGCTGCCAGTCCGCGGCGGAGTTCATGATTCTCCTGCTGCAGCCTCTGTGGGAAGGGGAAAGGCAGGAAGCCACCTAAGATTGGAGCAAACTCAGAGCCCAGGATGGAGGGAGGATCACCCAGATCGAAAGAGGCCAGTCTGTCTAAGGCAGACAAGAAAGCAAAGAGGCGAGTCAGTAACAGGCAGAAAGAATGAAGGTTCCGGGCTGACAGGTGGGCTGACAGGGGTGGGAGGCACAGCCCTGATGCCCACTCACCTCCTGCTGCCGCCTGGGCTTCTGGACCCGAAGTCGTAAGCGTCGTTTTTGGCGCCTGAGTCTGGTAGAATTCAAGCCCCGGCCCATGGCATCCCACTTCACAGTCCCCTGGAACTTCTGTGGGCCTAGTAGGCCCAGCCCCTCTCCCCTTCTCCCTCTAATTAATCCTGGGCTGTCCCACCCAGAGCCCCACCCCTCTATCTGCCCTCCTCCAAACCTGTCGGACCAGCCTGGGGGAGGGAGAGAGGAGGCCGTACTTGACACACTAAAGGGCCCAGCATAGGAAGACAGACAGGTCTGGGGGTGGGGGTAGTCCACTGTCTCCGGGCCTTCAAAGCAGGAAGGTCTGGGATGGACCAGGTGACTCTGACCGCAGTTGCTACAATGATTAGCAGATGTTCCAGCCAAGTGCTTTGCTGGCTCTTTGTCTGTATTACTTCATTTCGTCCACTAGAGGGAGCATCCTCAGATGAGGAAACCGTCAGAAGCTAGAGTCTGGATGGCCAGTCTAGGTAGCCAAACTCTTAATATTGCCAGGGCAACAAAGCCCTGGGCAGCTTTGGGGGCCAATTTTCCTGGCTAGTGCTTATCTCTGCTATTGCTATGTGGTTTCAAGTCCCTCTTTGTTGTCTGCAAGTCCCTTTAACATCTTCAAGCCCTTTGTTCTTCAACCCCTACAGACATACATCATCCCTATTCAATATATCCTGTGCTCTTCCTACCCTAGGGTCTGGCTATTAAGGGCTGAGGGAGACCAGCAGTTCAAGTTCACTGCCAGAGGGTCACAGGCTTCCTGAATCGGGCAATTTCAGAGAGGAAGAAGGGCTGTGGAGGAACTCGGGGCAGTGAGGAAGAGGAGCTGGGGGTGTCTCTTAAGGACGGGCTGATGTTTGCATTGGCCCTGCAGGACAAGGGTAGCCACCCAGAAAGAGGGTTTCAAGTGGAACAGCAAGTGCAAACCGGGAGCAATGGCACACATGTAATCTCAGCATTTGGGAGACTGAGATGGGAGAATGGTGAGTTCAAGGCCAACCCCGAGCTGTACAGCAAACCAGACTCAAAAGTGGGGCAGGCCCTGAGTCACTCAAGGAACTGAAAAAGACCCTGTCAGAGGAGGGAAAGCGTTGGGGGCTGGAGAGAGAGATGGCTCAGAGGTTAAGAGCACTGGTTGCTCCTCCTAGAGGTCCTGAGTTCAATTCCCAGCACCTTCATGGTGGCTCACAACCACCTATAGTGGGATCTGGTGCCCTCTTCTGCAGGCAGGCAAACATGCAGGCAGAACACTGTACACATGATAAATATATTTTAAAAATAGGGAAGGTGTCAGTGACGCCAGAGGACAGTGGTTCCCGGGACTTTTAGACCACAGTGAGAGTTCAGTTTCGTTCTAACTGCGATGGGAGATGCTGGTCAGGAAATAAAGTGATGTGATTTTTTTTTTTTGAGACAGGGTTTCTTTGTGTAATGGCCCTGGCTGTCCTGGAACTTGCTTTGTAGACCAGGCTGGCCTTGAACTCAGAGATCCGCCTGCCTCCGCCTCCTGAGCAATGGGATTAAAAGTGTGCGCCACCACACCTGGTCTTTTTCACATTCACTGCTATAGTCCGGGAAAGCTGGGGCCAGTGTGAGGATGCAGAGACATGGGGCTGGAGCTACAGAGAGAATGAAATATGGGGTGGGGAATTTGGAACCCCAACGTGTCTTACTGGTGTGCACGGAGGGAGCACCATTTATATGCAAATGCTGGTTGGTGGCCTGGTGGAGAGGGTGCAGGGTGGTTGACTGCCAAGGTCAGCTTGGAGCAGGGGTCCAGATCTATAATGTGGGTACATGAAGGTGTTTACAAACACAGATATGAGCCCCAGAGTGAGAGTGGGGGTTGACAGAGGGAAGGCCCAGTCCTACAACCCAGGAATGGACAAGAGTGAGAAGAGAAGACAGGTACATGGGAACATTTTGGCAAGGTGAATGCTGGGAGTGGTTCCCAGTGTCTGGGTTTATGTGGATGGTTGAGGAGCTAGCCTATAGATTTAGGGAGGGCCTACAGTTTGCCCAGGGTCACAGCTAGACAGGGATCTGAATGCAGATCTTGTTTGTCCTTAAATTACTTTTTGTCATTGAGACAGAGTCTCACTATATAATCCTGGATGGTCTGGAACTTCTGCAGACCAGGTTGGTTTCACAGATATCTGTCTGTCCTTGCCTCCTGGGGTATTGGGACTAAAGGTGTGTGATACCACATCCAGCCTGAGATTACTTATTTGTTATTTATTGCTGTACTGGGCACAAAACCCAAGGCCTTGCATGTGTTACAAAAACACTTTACTCCTGAACTCCACCTCCAGTCTAGAGTTCTTTCTGGCTTTCTCCCTTTCTTTTTAGGGTCTCATGTAGCCCAAGTTGAACTCAAACTCAATATGTAGCTAAGGATGGCCTTGAACCCTTCTGAACTTCCTGCTTCTACTTCCCAAGGGCTGGTTTACAGACCCTACCATACCTGGATTTATGTATAGCTGGGGACCAAATTCAGGGCTTTGCGTTTACTTGGCAAGAATTCTACCAACTCTTCATCAACCCCAGTCTACTTCTTTTACCTTTCAGTTTTTTGAGACAGGATTTCTCTGTGTAGCCCTGGCTGTCCTGGAACTCCCTTTGTAGACCAGACTGGCCTCAAACTCACAGAGATCCGCCTGCCTCTGTCTCCCGAGTGCTGGGATCAAAGGTGCGCACCACCACCGCCCGGCTCCATCCACTCTTCTTTTTTAATGAATGTGCATGTGTGTGCTTGCTCGTTTTTCTTTTGAGGCAGGGTCTCACTACGCAGAATAGAACAGTCTGGCACAGAGATCCCCCTGCCTCTGCCTCCCAAATGCTGGGATTAAAGGCGTGTGTCACCATGCCTGGCTCTTTTTCTCTAGGGACAAGGTCTTGTTATGTAGCCCTTCTTAACCTCAAGAGTGCTGGGACTACAGGCTGGCACTACCCCTTGGCTGCCCTGTCCAGATCTCTTTGAGAGGCATCACTCTGCCCACGTGTCCCCCCCATCCTCCTCTCTCTTCTTGCTTGGCTCTCATTTCTGTCCACCCCAGCCCTGCCAACCCTCCATCTGCCCGGAGGCCAGCTCACTTCTTCATGCTCCAGGTGCTGAGTGTTCAGCGTTTCTAGCTGCCTCCGAAGCTCCTCATTGCGTTCCAGAAGCATCTTGCCAAGTTCAGCGGCCAGCAGCAGGTCCTTCTCCTTCTGTTGAAGCTGTAGGGCCAGGTCCTCTGGTTCCTCTGGGCCTGGGCCCCCTCCCAAGAAGGAGTCTCGGCGCTCCAGCACAAAGGGGAAGAACCCTTCATCACCGCTAGGAGAAGCACCCCCTGAGAGCAGCCCAGAAGGGAAGGTTGGCCCGCCAGTGGAGTCCATGGCACCTGTGCATCTGTGGAGACAGGTTGTTGCTGATGGCGCCACCCTGCAACAGCCCCAGGGCTTGGCCCCTGATGGCAAACACCTAAACCTCCCAATCTTGCAGCCAGGGCCTCCCTGGACCAACAAAGGTTAATGATCCTTGTTGGCCACTCAGCTCCGTTAATGACCTCAGGGTAGACTGAGGCAGGAAGCAAAATGAAACCAGCCATCTTGCTCCAACTCCTACCTTCTGTCTTTGTCACATGATCTTTGCCTTCAGGAAGCTTTGTCCCTGCACTCTGGTGCCACAAGCCACCCTCTGACAGTTCCTGCTGCTCTCTCCGGCCCCTCACCACCTGGGCACTAATCCTAGAATGCAGGTTCAGGTAGACCCAGCCTTCAAGGATGCAAACAAATCCTTATCCTAAGAGTGCAGGGCTCTCACCATTAGGAACCTGGGTGCGTCTGGACTCTTTAGCCACAGGGATCCAATTCCTTCCCCTTCCAGAAACTCAGATCTCTAGCCCTTTGCCTTCTCATGTCCTGGCTCTATTTTCTCAAGACTCAGGGTTTTAGACTTGTCAGCTTTGATGGCCATCCTGTCCTCCCCCTGGATTCCCAGCAGAATCTCTTAGGTCTTTCTTTTAACAAGACCCAGGTATTCCTGCCTCTACCCCTCCTGATTTAGAAGCTCTCGTCCCCAGACCCCCAATTTCCCTGGGCCTTGGCACTGGCCCAGCGCAGGGCGAGGTAACAGGTTGTGTCAGCCAGCGCACCACCGCCGCCGCCACTTCAGGTTTCTGTTTACTTCCCGGCCCGCCCCTGGGGATGGGAGCCCTGTGCTTTACAGGGCCGCCCAGGGACAGGGGCTCAGGGGCTCAGGAGAAAAGGCCTGGCACCCTGGATTCTCCATGCCAACCCAGGAGAGGGTCCCTGCTTCCTATTCACCCCACAACGCACGCACACCTGTCCCCCTCCTCTCGACAGGTGCCAAGTATCGACAGGTGCCAAGCACAGCTGGGCCTGAAAATTCCAGGTGTTACAGAAGTCCCAGTCCAGCTGTCCCAGGGCCAGACCCAGTGGGTCCCCTGACCCCTGCTTTGGGTGTCCAACGCCAACCCACCACTCTCTCTGGTGTCCGTCCTGGCTTCCCAGAGTTTTTTTTCCAGAGTCCCTGGGGGCCGTTCCTGAGCTCCCTCATCTTGACCTGCCGACCAGTCTTCCCCAACCACGCCAAAAGTCTGGTTGTCCCGCCCTCTGCACCCCCCCAGGCTCTCACCTGTCGCCACTGGGCTCCCTCCGAAGTTCCCCTGATCCCCGAAGTCCTCTTCCGGAGGCGGCGCCAGGTGCAGGCTTGCACAGGTGAGGGGGCGGTGCCCCGGGAGGGGCTGGGACGCCTCCTGGTGGTGGGAATGGCCAGGCGCTGTGCAAGGAAAGTATGTGCAGATCACAGGCTGAGCATAGAAGTCAGCCTCTTACTCTTCATGTTTGTCTTTGGGATAGGAAATTATTAATAAGGATAACACAGTAAGCCCTCCGCTAAGAAAGCTCTTTTATAGGAACAAATTGTTTACCTTTGTGACATCCTAAGAAAGCACCTGCTACTGACATTTCGTTTTTTAGAGGTGCAAGCTGAGGTTCGGGGAAACCACCGGCTTTGTTTGGGCATAAGTTGGCTATTGTCTTCATCTGTTGCTGTGATAAAGCATCGTGACCAAGGTCACTTACAGAAGAAAGCATTTGATTTGGGGGCTCATGGCTCCAGAAGGTTAGAGTCCATGACCATCAACGCAGGGAGCATGGCAGCAGACAGGCAGACATGCATGGTGCTGGAGCAGGAGCTGAGAGCTTACCTCTGATACAAGGGCAGGAGAGAGAGACAGAGAGAGAGAGAGAGAGAGAGAGAGAGAGAGAGAGAGAGAGAGAGACTGGTATGGACTTTGAAATCTCAAGCCCGCCACCAGTGACACACCTCCTCCAACAAGATTAGACCTCCTAATCCTTCCCAAACAAATCCACCAACTGGGGACAAAGCATTCAAATATAAGAGTCTATGGGGGGGGGTATTCTAATTCATACCACCACAATTATGAACAGTGAAAGTGTGATGTTAACATCTTTTTGGGTGGTGGTGGCAGGGTCTCATGTATCACAGGATGGCCTCAAACTCACTAAAGAATAGAGGATGACTTTGAGCTTCAGATGTTTCTGGCTCTACCTCTTGGGTGCTAGGATGGCAGGCAGGCATCACCACACACTCGCTTTCTGCTGTGCTGGGGTTTGAACCCAGGGCCTGGCATGTGCTAGATAAGTACTCTACCAACTGACTATAGCCCCACCCCTAGCAATTTATTCTTTAATAAATTCCATGCTGCATACAAGACACTGATGACTGGGCTCCTAAGGTGGCTTGCCTCTAAGCACACCTGAGTCCATGAGGCTCTAAATGTGGGGGCTCAGTTCTTTCATTCTGCAGAGTTGGGCCCCATGTTCCAGCAAAGGCAGAAGCCATGATATGGAGAGATAGGATCCAAGGCAGATGATGTAGGACTAGCCCACACAGGGAGACCCCAGCCTTGGCCCTGTGGCTTGTCATGATTCTCTTCAGACACCGTGGCCTCCTGAGGAGACAAAGGACAGGAATTCCAGACCACATAAAGAGGACAAATAGATCTCTGCAAAAGTGGTCTGGTGGCAAACATTTAACAACAGAGTCTCTGGAGAGAACAAAAGCCACAGCTTGTTACATTTACCAATTTCTGAGGGAAGACTACTCCCTCCTGATGATTTGAGGTGACTGCCAGGATATCAGCTGAAGGTGTAGAGTCAGCTGAGAGAGCACAGGAGGGAGAGATATGGTGGAATTGAATCCAGAGCCTTCACACTCTATCCAAGAGCTCTACCTCTGCATTATAGTTCTCATGGCCAGCTTTTCTAGCTGGCCAATCTTATCTGCTCTGTGTGTCTCTGCCTAGGGTTCAAGACACCTGAGTCTTGGGAAGTTGGAGGCCATGGGTCTAAAAATTAGGCTGTAGGCTGGGCAATGGTGGTACACACCTTTAATCCCAGCACTTGGGGGTGAGGGGCAGAGGCAGGTGGATCTCTTGAGTTTGAGGCCAGCCTGGTACGCAGAGTGAGTTCCAGGACAGCCAGAGCTACACAGAGAAACCCTGTGTGGGAAAATAAACACACACACACACACACACACACACACACACACACACACACACACACGAGAGGTAGAAGTTGGAACTCACAGCTTGTGAGGAAAGAGACACAAGGACTCCTTTTTTTTTTTTAAACTGGAGCTAAGGGCCGAACCCAGGGCCTTGGGCTTGCTAGGCGAGCGCTCTACCTCTGAGCTAAATCCCCACCCCCAACAAGGACTCCTCTAAGAAGTAGTTCGGGGGCTGGGACTCCTGGGTCCTGGAGATGAGACAAGGCTTTCTGCCAGCAGAGAGTACATGGCTCACAATTCTTTGGAAGGGAGTTAGAGCCTGAAAACTGCCTGGCCTTCTTGCAAGGATGTCATTTGCCCTCTGCCTCCACCCCAGCATCCGTAAGAGCAAAGTGACAGCTTTGGAGAACTGAGGACACTGCACCCCCTTCTTGGCAGTTCCTCCTGATCTCTTTGAAAAATCAAGCAAAGCAGCCAGGTGGCCTTTAGTCCCAGCACTCCGGAGGCAGAGGCAGGAGGATCTCTGTGAGTTCAGGGTCAGCCTGGTCTACAGAGTGAGTTTCAGGACAGCCAGAACTACACAGAGAAACCCTGTCTTCAAAACTCAAAAACCAAAAAAAAAAAAACCAACCCCAAAACAAACAAACAAAAAAACCCCAAAAAAAGAAAGAAAAAGAAAGAAAACCATGAGAAGTGTCCCCTCCAATGGTCAGTCACTTGGGACCCCACCCAGCACACCACGCTCAGCCCACCTTGGCAGAGACCCTCCAAAGAGGCAGGTGCTGAGTTCATCTGGACGAGATGGGACTAGGGCCCGCCCTCTGGGAGGCTCACAGCACACCCCAGACAGGGGAAGGGCCAATAAACTGGGAACAAAGCTGTAAAACAACAGAGCAAAGGAGCGTGGTGCATGGGTGCTGACGCCATGAGGCTTCCGCTCTAGTTCTGCCGGCCTGAGGTGTGTGCGCCTGCGCCCTCAGCTGATGTGCCCCCCATGGCCTCAGTTTCCTTGTCTGTAAGCAGGGGCCACGGCAGCTCCTGGCTGCCAGGAGTGTAAAGATTCAATGAGAGTAAAGAACTGCACTTGTGACTCACCTGTGTGTTCCATTGTGTTCCATCCTTAGGACAAACCTATGAAGTCACCCCAAGTCAGAGGTGAGGAAGCCAGATGTGAGAGGTAAAATCAATGTTTGTGGGTGCATACATATCATCACCCTAGATTGTCTAGCACCAGGTCCCAGACACTCCTGGTTTTGTTTGTTTGTTTGTTTGTTTGTTTGTTTTTATTTATTTATGTATTTATTTTATTATTATGTGTTTTAATTTTATACATCAGCCATGGGTTCCCCTGTCCTCCCCCCTCCCGCTCCCACCCCCTGTTTGTTTGTTTGTAAGATGGAGTCTTTCTATGCCATACAGATTGACTGTGAATACGCAATCATCCTGCCTTAGACTCTAGAGCACTGGAGTTTTTGGATGTTTGAATCTGGTTCCCAGCTCTGCACCTAGCTGTAAGCCACCCCACACTTGGAGACTTCCAGTCTTATCCCCTCTCCCTGCTCATGTGGAAGAAGATGGGCAGTAGGGATACAGTGTTCCCAGGGAGGCCCTGAAGAAGCTGGACATGAGGAACCATTCAACAGCCCTCTCGTGCTCTTCAGTGGGGCTCACAAGCAAGCCAGCCTTCCAGAGGCCCATGCCCAACTCCCACGCCTTCCTCACCTCCTCTCCATCTAACTAGCCCCTAGTGATCCATGTCTGGGGTGGAGGGAGGAGGTCTCCTTTGAGGGGAGCCTTCCCAGATCTTACAGTACCCTGGCCAAACTCTGCTGGGCACCTAGAGGCCTCCCTTCTCTTCCACACTGGCCCACTGGCAGGAACAGCTTGCTTCCAAACCACAGTGCCCTCAGGCTTTTCTTTTGTTTTGTTTTGTTTTTCGAGACAGGGTTTCTCTGTGTAGCTTTGCACCTTTCCTGGAACTCACTTGGTAGCCCAGGCTGGCCTCGAACTCACAGAGATCTGCCTGGCTCTGCCTCCTGAATGCTGGGAATAAAGGCATGCACCACCACCGCCCGGCAGCCTTCAGGCTTTTAATGACATGTATGAAGTCTATGAACAATAAGTATATTGTGGGGAGGACTTGAAATCTTTGTATGAAATGTTTCACACTGAATACACTGTTAATTTATTTTAAAAATCACATAGAAGCTTTCAGAATGTCAAGAAATAGCTCCAGTGCTTTTCACAGTTACAGAGAAGTATTTAGTAATGTAGTGATGTCATATACACTATATCAAAGACAACTGGATCAAAGGAACACTATCCCTATACATAGCTGGTCCATTCTGTATGTCACAACTGCTTTAAAGCCTGCGTGTCAGAGGATGAGGCTGGAGAATGCTGATCTTGAGTCCAGCCTGAGCTACAAGGCAAGACCCTGACTCAGAGCCCAAAACAAACAAGATTCCATAGCCTTGCATTTCATCTTCCTCCTTAGAAAGGGTGAATTATGCCGGGCGATGCTGGTGCACGTCTTTAATCCCAGCACTTGGGAGGCAGAGGCAGGCAGATTTCTGAGTTCCAGATCAGCCTGGACTACAAACTGAGTTCCAGGACAGCCAGAGCTGTTACACAGGGAAATTCTGTCTTGGGGGGTGGGGGCAGCAGGCGGGGGAGGAGTGCACATATTGAGGAATTCCGCACTCAGGTGGCAGAGAGAGGAGGATCTCCGGGAGTAAGAGACCAGCCCCGTCTACAGAGTGAATTTCAGAACAAAGTGAGCCCTTGTCTCAAAACCAAACCAAAAGGACATGGAAGAGGAAGGAAGAAGCTTCGCTTGGCCTGCTCACCCTCTCTCTGCATGGCAGGCTCCCTCTCCTGTTGTTGAGGCGTTCCTCCACCAATATTAGAACCAACTTCTGGATTCCAGTGTAGATCAGAGATCAGCAACTGTCTAGGAATCTTCCAGGTCTTCAGTGCCAGATCGGGACTGCTGAGACAGCCAGCCTCCTGGACTGAACAACTTGGAGACCTCTCTAGTCTGAGGCTCTCTAGTGTGAGACAGCCATTGTTGGACTACAAAGACCACACCCTGCTCACTTCTGCTTTGGATACCCAACACAACTGCTAATCCAACCCACCTTCAGTTCCTTTTGACTGTGGATAATTTCATCCAAAATGGATCTAAGTTCAAAGTACCAGGTGGGTAGGGGCTTCAGACGCAATTAGCTCCTAGTTTTCCCACCATTCCCCTATATGCCTCCCTGAGCACAGGACCCCCACTCAGGAAGTGTATGAAGATGCTAGCCTTGGAGTCTTTTGGATGTCACGTGCCTACTGTCACCTGCTGTGAGAAGGATGACATGGGGCAGCTCTGTCAGCTCTGTGTGAGGGAGGCCTGGAATTCCAAAGGCCAGGCTTCAGAGCCTAGAATCCCAAGAAACCTGTACCCTGGAGGTTAGGTTCCTGGCTACTCCATTGATTTCAAAGCTGGGCCACAACTCTGAGGACAGCTGAAACTTGGGCAAGGAGCTGCTTGCTGAACCCTGTGGTTTTCTGACTTGGGCCTGTTGAGGACACAAACCTAGAGAGCTTCCTGAAGCTGGAGGAAGAGCCCCTTGGCTGGGTTCCTACACCTGCAACCCAGAAGTAGCCTCAGGTATCTCCAGGAAAGTGGAACCTCTCCAACATGGCTGCCCAGAGCCCATCCTCAAAGCTTTTCTCTTCCAGCTCTCTGTGCTCCAGGTAGCGAGCACTAGAGCCTGAGAAATCCAGTGTTGGTGATTTAGAGTGTATCTGTTGACTACTCCAGGTCAGCCACCACCTAGTGCGGCCAGTCATGTTGACAGCCAACCCCACTCCAGGGACTGGTCTCCGGCTTCCTCTTCCCCCTTCCTTTGGTGACTCAGATCCTTTGAAGACAGGTGGCTTTACCTAAGTCTTCTGCTTCTTCACATATCATGGAAGGATCTGCCTTTTGACATGTTACACATCTTTATCTAAAAATAAAATATCCCCAAATCAGGAAAAAAAATATTTTGAGACAGGTATTCACTATGTAGCCCAGGTTGGCCTCCAACTCTGGATTCTCCTGCTTCACCCTCCCACGTACTAAGATTACATACAGGCTTACACCAACAGACTTAGCTTCTCCTTTGAGTTTTGGGTGATATTCAAAACAGAAGAAAGCTGATGGAAGCCAGGTATTGTGGCTTTTGTTTTAATTCCATCACTCAGAGGCAAGGAGATGGCTGGGAGTCTGAGACTAACCTGGGCTATATAATGAGTTCCAAGCCAACCTGGACTACATTATGAAACCTGTCACATAATTAAAAACAAAACAAGGGCAGAGCCGGGCAGTGGTGGCACACGCCTTTAATCCCAGCACTCGGGAGGCAAAGCCAGGCAGATCTCTGTGAGTTCAAGGCCAGCCTGGTCTACACAGCAAGATCAGGACAGGCACCAAAACTACACAGAGAAACCCTATCTCGAAAAACCAAAAAAAAGAAAACAAAAAGATCCTACTTACAGATAAAGTCACATGCTCAGATATCTGGACACAGGGCCTCCTTATATATTCCAGGGGACACAATTCTACTTATCACAAGGATTAATATATATATTAATGTATATAAGTATTTGTTGGTTGGTTTTTCAAGACAGTTTCTATGTGTAGCCTTGGCTATCCTGGAACTGGCTCTGTACACCAGGCTGGCCTCAAACTCAAGAGTTCCACCTGCCCCTGCCTCCTGAGTGCTGGAACAAAAGGTGTGTGTCACTACGCCCACCTAAATTTAAAATTTGAAAGTTTAAAAAAAAATTTTTTTTGACGGGGGCTGGAGAGATGACTCAGTGGTTAAGAGCACTGACTGCTCTTCCAGAGGTCCTGAGTTCAATTCCCAGCAACCACATGGTGGCTCACAACCATCTATAATGAGATCTGGTGCCCTCTTCTGGCCTGCAGGGACACATGCAGGCAGAATACTGTATACATAATAAATAAATAAATCTTTAAAAAAAATTTGATTTTCCACAAGAACACTGAACTAAGGCCTCCAGAATGCTGGGATGTTCTAGCTCAGATCCACACCACAGCCCTCAAGTGTTTTGTTTTGCTTTTGAAATAAGATCCCTAGTCCAGGCATGCCTGTCTGCCTGCCTGCCTAGAATTACCTATATAGTTGATGTTGGCTTTGAACTTCTGATTCTTGTTCACATCTGAGTGCTGGGATTACAGGCCTGTACCATTGTACTCATTGTATGTAGTGTGGGGGATGGAACCCAGGACTTTATGCATGTTAATTAAGTACTCTACTAACTGAATTACAACCCAATCCACAAGCGTCTTAAATATGATGTGTAGTGGGTAGCCATCCCAGCATTGGCCTGGAAGTTCTAACCCCCATTGAGGCTTCGGTAATGGTCATGCCCACAAGGCGGGGCTGAGGGAGGAAGCTGAAGACCCAGGATCGAGAGGAGAGGCTTCTCGGGGTTTTGGGGACCCTGGACACTGGAGGTGGACCTAACAGAGTTCTCCAGAGAACACTGCCGGACTGCGCCATACCTTTGCCAGACCCTGCAACCTATCCCTTCATTTGTAAGTTATCCCACAAAATAAACCTCCCTTTTAACTACATGGAGTGGCCTTAATAATTTCACCAATATTGATGAGTTTGGACAAAAATGGAACATAGCATAATTGCCATAACCATGATAACTGACCGCCCCCCAATACCTTTTCTCTCTCTCTTTTCTCCTTGAGACAAGGTTTCTCTGTGTAGCCTTGGAGCCTGTCCTGGAACTCACTCTAGACCAGGTTGGCCTCGAACTCACAGAGATCCGCCTGCCTCTGCCTCCTGAGTGCTGGGATTGTAGGTGTGCGCCACCACTGCCCAGCCCCCCACAAGACCTTTCCAGTCAATGTCTAACTGCTGGCAACCACTGAACCACTTTTCTGTGGCTTTTTCACATTGTCCCTAAAGAAAGTAGATTTGGGGCTGGAGAGGGGGCCCGGTGCTTAAAGAGCACCTGCTGCTTGTGCCTGGCTTTTTCTTAGGGGCCACCAACCGGCTGCCAAACCACGACACAGAGACTTAGTAGTTATGAATGCTTGGCCTAGCTTAGGCTCATTTTTGGCTAGCTCTAACCTGACCTGTTTCTCTTCATCTAGGTCTCACCTCAGAGCCTTCACTCTTTTTTCCTTCTGTGTGTCTCCCTTTCACTGCTTCTTTGTCTGTCTGGTCACTGACTGGCTTCTGGCCAGGGCATGGCCCTCTCTTTCTCCCTTCCTCTCTCCTTTGCCTAGATTTCTCCTCCTGCTTGTTCTCTCTGCCTGCCAACCCTGCCTGTCCCTCTTCTGCAGCTATTGGCCGTTCAGCTCTGTATTAGACCAGTCAGGTGCCTTAGGCAGGCAAGGTGAAACAGCAACACATCTTTACACAGTTAAACAGATGCAGCATAAACAAAAGTAACACAAACACATCTTTGCCTAGTTAAAGTAATATTCCACAACAGCTGCTCTTGAAGAGGATTCAATTCCCAGCACCCACATGATGGCCCACAGCTGTCTGTAACTTCAGTTCTAGGGGAGCTGACAGCCTCTTCTGGAATTCTTGGGAACCAAGGATACACATGGTGCACATAAGTGAATGCAGGCAAACCACTCATACACATAAATAAGTCAATTTTTTCTAAAGGAAGTCATAGATAGGATGGGGGCCTTACAGCGCTTTAATGACATGTATGAAGTCTATTGAACAATAAGTATATTGTGGGAGGACTTGAAATCTTTGTATGAAATGTTTCACACTGAATACACTGTTAATTTATTTTAAAAATCACATAGAAGCTTTCAGAATGTCAAGAAATAGCTCCAGTGCTTTTCACAGTTACAGAGAAGTATTTAGTAATGTAGTGATGTCATATACACTATATCAAAGACAACTGGATCAAAGGAACACTATCCCTATACATAGCTGGTCCATTCTGTATGTCACAACTGCTTTAAAGCCTGCGTGTCAGAGGATGAGGCTGGAGAATGCTGATCTTGAGTCCAGCCTGAGCTACAAGCAAGACCCTGACTCAGAGCCAAAACAAACAAGATCCATAGCCTTGCATTTCATCTTCCTCCTTAGAAAGGGTGAATTATGCCGGGCGATGCTGGTGCACGCTTATCCCAGCACTTGGGAGGCAGAGGCAGGCAGATTTCTGAGTTCCAGATCAGCCTGGACTACAAACTGAGTTCCAGGACAGCCAGAGCTGTTACACAGGGAAATTCTGTCTTGGGGGGGGGAGGCAGGCGGGGGAGGAGTGCACATATTGAGGAATTCCGCACTCACGTGGCAGAGAGAGGAGGATCTCCGGGAGTAAGAGACCAGCCCCGTCTACAGAGTGAATTTCAGAACAAAGTGAGCCCTTGTCTCAAAACCAAACCAAAAGGACATGGAAGAGGAAAAAGAAGCTTCGCTTGGCCTGCTCACCCTCTCTCTGCATGGCAGGCTCCCTCTCCGTTGTTGAGGCGTTCCTCCACCAATATTAGAACCAACTTCTGGATCCAGTGTAGATCAGAGATCAGCAACTGTCTAGGAATCTTCCAGGTCTTCAGTGCCAGATCGGGACTGCTGAGACAGCCAGCCTCCTGGACTGAACAACTTGGAGACCTCTCTAGTCTGAGGCTCTCTAGTGTGAGACAGCCATTGTTGGACTACAAAGACCACACCCTGCTCACTTCTGCTTTGGATACCCAACACAACTGCTAATCCAACCCACCTTCAGTTCCTTTTGACTGTGGATAATTTCATCCAAAATGGATCTAAGTTCAAAGTACCAGGTGGGTAGGGGCTTCAGACGCAATTAGCTCCTAGTTTTCCCACCATTCCCTATAGCCTCCCTGAGCACAGGACCCCCACTCAGGAAGTGTATGAAGATGCTAGCCTTGGAGTCTTTTGGATGTCACGTGCCTACTGTCACCTGCTGTGAGAAGGATGACATGGGGCAGCTCTGTGTGAGGGAGGCCTGGAATTCCAAAGGCCAGGCTTCAGAGCCTAGAATCCCAAGAAACCTGTACCCTGGAGGTTAGGTTCCTGGCTACTCCATTGATTTCAAAGCTGGGCCACAACTCTGAGGACAGCTGAAACTTGGGCCTGTTGAGGAAGTTGGAGGAAGAGCCCCTTGGCTGGGTTCCT
This sequence comes from Onychomys torridus, assembly GCF_903995425.1. Lineage (NCBI taxonomy): Eukaryota > Metazoa > Chordata > Mammalia > Rodentia > Cricetidae > Onychomys > Onychomys torridus. The sequence continues at coordinate 16,881,860 of NC_050450.1, read as the reverse complement.
ACACCTGCAACCCAGAAGTAGCCTCAGGTATCTCCAGGAAAGTGGAACCTCTCCAACATGGCTGCCCAGAGCCCATCCTCAAAGCTTTTCTCTTCCAGCTCTCTGTGCTCCAGGTAGCGAGCACTAGAGCCTGAGAAATCCAGTGTTGGTGATTTAGAGTGTATCTGTTGACTACTCCAGGTCAGCCACCACCTAGTGCGGCCAGTCATGTTGACAGCCAACCCCACTCCAGGGACTGGTCTCAGCTTCCTCTTCCCCTTCCTTTGGTGACTCAGATCCTTTGAAGACAGGTGGCTTACCTAAGTCTTCTGCTTCTTCACATATCATGGAAGATCTGCCTTTTGACATGTTACACATCTTTATCTAAAAATAAAATATCCCCAAATCAGGAAAAAAAATATTTTGAGACAGGTATTCACTATGTAGCCCAGGTTGGCCTCCAACTCTGGATTCTCCTGCTTCACCCTCCCACGTACTAAGATTACAGGCTTACACCAACAGACTTAGCTCTCCTTTGAGTTTTGGGTGATATTCAAACAGAAGAAAGCTGATGGAAGCCATTTTGTTTTTCCAGACAGGGTTTCTCTGTGTAGCTTTGTGCCTTTCCTGGAACTCACTCTGTAGTCCAGGCTGGCCTCGAACTCACAGAGATCCGCCTGCCTCTGCCTCCCAAGTGCTGGGATTAAAGACGTGTACCACCACTGCCCGACTCTTCCTTCCTTCCTTCCTTCCTTCCTTCCTTCCTTCCTTCCTTCCTTCCTTTCTTTCTTTCTCTCTCTTTCTTTCTTTGTATATTTTTCTCTTATTTCCTGATAGAAATTCTTTTTTGTTTCTTTGTTTTTGTTTTGTTAAGATTTTATTTATTTATTTCATGTAAATGAACGCTCTATCTGCGTGGTTGCTGGGAATTGAACTCAGGACCTCTGGAAGAGCAGCCAGTTCTCTTAACTGCTGAGCCATCTCTCCAGCCTTCTGTTTTTATTTTTATTTTTTTCTTGTTTGTTTTTTGTTTTGTTTTATTTTTCAGAACAGGGTTTCTCTGTGTAGCCCTAGCTGTCCTAGAACTCACTAACAGAAATCTGCTTGCCTCTACCTCCTGAGTGCTGGGATTAAAGGCGTGTGCCACAACCAACCAGCCAGATAGAAGTTCTTAAGCAAGCAATTTCTCAAGGGAAATGGTTCTTGGGAGAAAGGGAAGCGGGAGGGGACAGAACTGACCGTGGATGTGAGGCCAGCTCTTCTCAGTTCTGTATCAATCTGTCCTTTACTGCACTAGGATAGGATGAGTGGGGAGGGATAGTTGGGTCTGGTGCCCAGGCTCTGTGGGGCACTGGCAGCTAGTCAAGGCTGAGACAGTAAGGCAGCATCCTGTAGCACTGTGAGGCTAGAGATGCAGGCCAGGAGCTTGTGCAGACCACAGAGCTGCACCTTCAGTGCAAGCAGCTCAGCTTTGAAGCTGAGTCAGCTCCGGTTCCTCCCTCATACCGAGTACAGATGACTTTGCCTTCTTACCGTCTCCTCTGCTGGGAGGTGAGGGAAGAAGAGTGTCTGCCCACCGCCCCGTGGCTTGTGTTCTTTTCACTGGGCACCAGTGCTACCACCTGCATCGCCAGCTGCCCTCAGAGCTGAGCCTGGGGAGGGCGGGGAGGTGCCAGGGAGAAAGTATAGGAAGCAAAAGTCAAATGCAGAGCAATGGAGAGCCTGGAAGTTAAGAAGTGGGTGGCTGGGAAGAGAGATTGGGACTTGAGGGGGCAGGTACATGCCTATAATCCCAGCGTTTGTAGGCAAAGGCTGGGTGGTCAATACAAATGACCAGTCAGTGAATATTCTACACAAAGAATGAGGCCTGTAGACAAGAGACACTGTCTTGAAAAAAACCCCCAAACCTAACACAATGGAGGTGGGGAAGAAACAGGCTGCCAACAATGAACAGAAGTTCAGAGGAAGTGGTTAGACACAGCAACTCGGGGAACAAGTCCAGTAAATCACATGGCCAGGATTTAGTTATGTGGGGACAGAGACTTTTTTTTTTTCCTTTTTGGTTTTGGTTTTTTGAAATAGGGTTTCTTGGTATAACAGCTCAGCTGTCCTGGAACTCGATTTGTAGAGCAGGCTAGCCTCGAACTCACCACCACCACCTGGCTGACAAGTGACCTTTTGGTGCGTGCTTGCTCTCTGGGTGTGAGAAGAACCCTAAACTGTAGAATTAGGCGTGAGAAGAGGAGGAAGTGAGGACTGTTCAAACCACTGAGAACTCAAGAGCAAGGCAGAGACGAGTGAGGCTGGGGTCCTGGGCCAGTCGAAAGGTGTCTCAGGATGAAGTGTTTTAAGCACCGGATCTCCCAGTGAGTCAACAGAAGGAGGGATGTGGATGCCTAGATAGAAAGGGGGGGCACACCTTTCACCCCAGCACTTGGCCGACAGAAGCAGGCAGTTGAGTTCAGACTAGTCTGGTCTACAGAGTTTATATATACTGTCTCAAAACTGAGAGTGAGGACGTGGATGCCTGGACAGAAAGAAAGAAAGAAATGGGTATGGACAGGAGACAAGAGGTGAGTGTGGAGCCATGACGCTGTCTGCCCATGTGCATGTGTGTACCGGAAGTGACGTTACATTGCATTGCCTGCTTTTTCATTTTGATTGGTTCTGGTGTTATTATTAAGATTTATTTTTGTTATTTTTAATGATGTGTGTGGGCAGGGACTAGAGGAAGGTACAGAATTCCTTGGACCTGGAGTTCCGGGCAGGTGTGAGCCACTTGAGGTGGGGGCTGGGAGCAAACTGGGGTCCTCTGGAAGAGCAGTAAACATTCTTATAGCTGAGCTGTCCCTCCAGCCCCCTGGTTTTGTTTTGTTTTGTTTTGATTAAGGGTCTCGCGTATTTCAGACTGGCCTTAAACTTGCTAAGGATTATCTTGAATTCCTGCTCATTCTACATCCTCTCCGTCACAGGCATGCACCATCAGGGCTTCTTTATGTTGCACTGGGAAGCAAACCCAGGACTCTCTGCATGCTAGGCAAGCTCTCTCTGGACTGAGTCCATCCCCAGCCCTGTCTGTCTTGATGAAATAGGAAGCACACTTTCCAGCTGTGTCTGGCAAGGTGGGGGCTAGGTCTGGTCCCATCTTTGAGGGGCTGTGGTTGAGAGGACCAAAGTAGTCACCTGCTAGGCCAAGGACAAGAAAGCCAGGTGGCAACAGGGACCCTGAGCATTGTCCACCAGGGCTCTCAAGGGTTCGTTAGGGTGATTATGCAATTTCCTCCACCCGCCTAGCGTGAGAAAGGTACAGGAAGGGCTTCGGGGCCCGGAAGCCCCATGTTGCCCCAAGAGAGGTGAGATAAGGAAGTAGAAAGAGAACACCCTGATTGAGACACCAAACTTCCTCTGATTTCTCAGTAAAAAGATTCAGAGCAATAAGATGACTTGCAGCCAACATGGAAGTTCAATGGTAGTTCGAACAGGTTCACCTGAAGACAGGATCTGCCAAAAGGCAGGGGCACAGCCAGGACACTCACCTTCCGTCCTGGCTCCACCTCTGACTTTGGTGACTGTTTTCCCTCTGAAATGATAGGAGATGGGGGCTGGAGAGATGGCTGCTCTTCCAGAGGTCCTGAGTTCAATTTCCTGCAACCACATGGTGGTTCACAACCATCTGTAATGAGATCTGGTGCCCTCTTCTGGCCTGCAGGCACACATGCAGGCAGAACATTGTATACATAATAATGAGAAAATGATAGGAGATAGAGGTCTAAGATGGGACGAAGCCTAACATTTGCTGCTCTTAGAATTTACCTGTTATTCCAAGTATAGTGGTATATACTTAGGATGTGGAGGCAGGAGGATTGCATCAAGATCAAGGCCTGCTCAGTCTGGAGAGTGAATTAAAGTCTAGCTAGGGCTACATAGTGGGACCCATTCTCAAAAAAAAAAAAAAAAAAAAAAATAGTTTTTTGTTTTTCCTGTTATTTCACTGGTAGACTCAGCAGGTGAGGGAAAGTTGCTTTATTGCTCACCAGTTATATCTAATATCTCACTTTCAGTATCATTAATACTGGTTAGAAACCATGAGTGGAGCAATGTTCGGAAACCTGGGCCTTGCTGAGGGCTGCCTGGCTGGTAACTGTCTTAGTGTCTTCCGGACAGGCCTTCTTAGCCGATGAAGCCACAGATCGATGAAGCCAAGCATCCAGAGCTCTGGCCTGGCCTGGGCGGGGTCCCCAGGGAAGAAGCTGTGGCGGGAAGAGGCGCCAGAGCAGCGGGCTGTGGTCTGGGAGTGCGTGCAGCGGTGCCGGTGGGGTGGGGTGGCGAAGGCAGAGATGTGAGGTCTGGGAAGTGGCCTGGAGATGTGGATCCGAGAACAGGAGGGATGAAGAAAAGAAACGAAAGAGGCCCTGGGAGATGGTGGCCGGAAGGGAGGCTGGGGCTTCTTTTTTGTTGTATTTTCCTTTTTTTTCCTTCCTTCCTTCCTTCCTTCCTTCCTTCCTTCCTTCCTTCCTTCCTTCCTTTCTTTCTTTTGAGATATAACTCTCTATGTAGACCTGGCTAGATTTTAATTTGCTATGTAGGTCAGGATGGCCTCAAACACACAGAGATTCTCCTGTCTCCGCCTTCTGAGTGCTGAGATCAAAGACCTGCACCACCACCCAGCACTGTGGGGATTTCTTTTTTTCTTCTAATTTTTTAAAAAAGATTTTAAAAGTTTATTTATTTATTTATTTATTTATTTATTTATTTATTTGATGTGTATGAGTGCTCTATCTGCATACAACTTTCTGCCAGCAGAGGACAGCATAGTCCACTGTAGATGGTGGTGAGCCACAATGTGGGTACTGGGAATTGAACCCGTGTCTTTCAGAAGAGCAGCCAATGCTCTTAATGGCAGCACCACCATTCCAGCCCCAATATTTGTTTCAGAAGAGCAGCCAATGCTCTTAATGGCAGCACCACCTTTCCAGCCCCAATATTTGTTTATTTATGTATATGACTGTTCTATTTACATGTTCTCCTTTATTCCAGAAGAGGGCATTGGGATGTGAGCCACAATGCGGTTGCTGGGAATTGAATTCAGGAGTTCTGGAAGAACAGCTCTTAACTGCTGAGCCACCTCTCCAGCCTCCAGAGTGGGGATTTCTTTCTTTCTTTCTTTCTTTCTTTCTTTCTTTCTTTCTTTCTTTCTTTCTTTTTTTTCCAGAGCTGAGGACCGACCCCAGGTCCTTGCGCTTGCTAGGCAAGTGCTCTACCACTGAGCTAAATCCCCAAACCCCAGAGTGGGGATTTCTAACCACAGGCAGGAATTGGGAAGGGATGCTCCAGGTGTCGGGCACCCCAGGCTTCTGCACCCTAAGTTTCTATATGCAGTTTTCCCTTCCTGGGTGAGGGGCTCCGGCAGTGTAAGGACACCTGTAGCTAGAGTTTTCCTGCCTGGCCCATAGTCAGGACAGATCTCTCCCACCCACCAGGCCCATAGACACTCAGAACCAACCAAGTAAACACACAGAAACTTACATTGTTTACAAACTGTATGGCCATTGCAGGTTTCTTGCTATCTAGTTCTTATATCTTAAATTAGCCCAGTGGAAGGCAGAGAGGCTGCCAGCTGCTGCCATGACAAACGAGATGTAAGTTACTGGTAAGCCACGAGCCACGTGGCAACTTATAGACTAACAGAAATGGGTTAATTTAAGGTATAAGAACTAGATAGCAAGAAGCCTGCCACAGCCATACAGTTTGTAAGCAATATAAATTTCTGTGTGTTTACTTGGTTGGGTCTGAGCAGCTGAGGGACTGGAGGGTGAGAGAGATTTGTCCTGACTGTGGGCCAGGCAGGAAAACTAGCTACAGACACCTTTCTTCTGACCTTTGGGTTTCTTTCACCTCGTAGCCCAGTGTCACAGCAAAACTATTTTCTGAATGGTTGAAGGAATACAGGCATGGTGGTGCCATTCAGAAAGGGGTCAGGGCAGAGGAGCTGGAGTCCACACTCCAGGGTCTCCTGGGTCTTCTTCCGGGACTGCAGACCCAATGCCTGTGCTCCTAATGTGGGGTGGCCTTAGCTTCACCCTCTGTCCTCTCTCCCCAGATGGTGAAGGAACTGACCTATTTGCAGTAGCGGTTCATGAGTTTGGTCACGCCCTAGGCCTTGGCCACTCTTCTGCTCCCAACTCCATTATGAGACCTTTCTACCAGGGCCCGGTGGGTGACCCTGACAAATACCGCTTGTCCCAAGATGACCGTGATGGACTGCAGCAGCTCTATGGTATGGAAGGGAGATGCCAGAACCACCCCAGGCGTAGCTTCCTTATGACCTGTACAGCAGGTCAGGGAACCCATATCTGTCTGAATCTCCCCACAGGGAAAGTGTCCCATACCCCATATGACAAGCCCACAAGGAAACCCCTGGCTTCACCTCCACAGCCTCCAGCCTTGCCCCCTGACAGGTGAGTCCCTACCATTTGTGTGAGCAGCTCCCTGGCTCAGTGTCCTCAGAAAGGGGCTGGAAGTGCTGGACAGATGGCTCAGTGTTTAAGAGCATTTGCTTTTCTCTGAGGACACAAGTTCAGTTCCCAGCAACCACTTCAATCAGCTCACTACCACCTGTAACTCCCACTCTGGAGAACACCTTGTTCTCAAACACTCACACATGTGGCATACACACACATAAATAAAAATAATAAATAATAATAAAAACAGGGCCAGGGAGACGGCCCCTTTAGCAAAGCAACTGCCACCCAAGCATGAGGTTCTGAATTCAGATTTGAAAAGGGCCTGTGAGAGCCAGAGCTGTGGGTCTGTAATCCCATTACTCAGGAAGCCAGAGACATGCGGGTTCCTGAAGCTCATTGGCCAGCCAGCCTCACTGAGTCAATGAACTCCGGGTTCAGCAAGAAAGCTTGTCTCAAAAAATAAGATGGAAGACAGGTGTGGTACACGCTTTTAATCTCAACTCTCAGGTGGCAGAGACAGGTAGATCTCTGTAGTTCAAGCCCTGCCTGGTCTACATAGCAAGTTCCAGGATAGTGAGGGCTGCACAGACAGACCTTGTCTCAAAAAACAAACCCCAACCCCAAAAACATGGTGAAAAGCAACCAGGGAAGACACACTGTCAACTTATGGCCTGAACACATACACACATGCACATGCACCAGTACACACACACATACACACATGCACATGCACCACTACACACACACATACACACATGCACATGCACCAGTACACACACACATACACACATGCACATGCACCAGTACACACACATACACACATGCACATGCACCAGTACACACACACATACACACATGCACATGCACCAGTACACACACACATACACACATGCACATGCACCAGTACACACACACATACACACATGCACCAGTACACACACATATACACACATGCACCAGTACACACACACATACACACATGCACCAGTATACACACACACATGCACATGTACCAGTACACACACATATACACACATGCACATGCACCAGTACACACACACATACACACATGTACATGCACCAGTACACACACATACACACATGCACATGCACCAGTACACACACAAGCACACAAAAGACGCGAAAGGGAAGCGTCCTTACCAGACTAGTCAAGATCAAAGAACAGGGAGCCCTACCTCCTATTCACTTGCCATTCATTCCCAGCCCCTCCACACCTGTGCCTGATCGCTGTGAGGGCAATTTTGATGCTATTGCCAACATCCGAGGGGAGATCTTCTTCTTCAAAGGTAAGTCACTTAGGATGACCCTTGGATCTGCATGATTGGCTTCTTACACACTCCAGGTGACCCACCTAGGCTGCAAAGTATCCCGGGAGGTAAGATTTTTGGTGTTAAAAGAGCAGGGTGGTGTGGGGAAGATATCCTGGGCAAGTGATAAAATGATGGTCACAGATATGCTTGACGTATAGAGGGATTCTCCCGCTGCCCAGCCACTCGCTGGGTTGGATAGAGGGACGTAGGGATGTGACAGGAGCTCTTACTTTGTCGTATCCCCAGGCCTTGTTCCTTTCTTCCCCTGCAGGCCCCTGGTTCTGGCGCCTCCAACCCTCAGGACAGCTGGTGTCGCCCCGTCCAGCGCGGCTGCACCGCTTTTGGGAGGGGCTGCCCACCCACGTGAGGATCATCCAGGCTGCTTATGCCCGTCCCCGAGATGGCCGAATCATCCTTTTCAGCGGTGGGTATGGTTCATGGGTACTGGATAGGGCAGGCCTAAGAGGCGCCTCCCCTTTGCCCCACTACCAACATGCCTCCTTCCAGGCCCCCAGTTCTGGGTGTTCCAGGACCGGCTGCTGGAGGGCGCAGCGCGTCCACTGGTAGAGTTTGGGCTTCCCCCTGGAGAAGAAGTGGATGCTGTGTTCTCCTGGCCTCTGAATGGCAAGACATACCTGATCCGAGGCCAGCAGTACTGGCGGTATGACGAGGAGGCCGCGCGCCTAGACCCTGGCTACCCACGCGCCCTGAGTCTCTGGGAGGGGGCGCCCCCCTCCCCAGACGATGTCACCATCAGCAACACAGGTGTGGGGAGCCCTGGGAGTCTTCTGCAAACTGAGGTCCCTGGGAGAGGGAAAGAAGGGGGAAACGGGTCCTGGGAGTTGGTATGAAAAGGAGCAGTGGCGTTGGGGCAGCAGGTCTGGACCCAGGCTCTGAAGTGTCTCCTCCCCTACAGGTGACACCTACTTTTTCAAGGGCACCTATTTCTGGCGCTTTGCGAAGGGCAGTGTCAAATCTGAGCCGGATTCCCCCCAGCCCATGGGGCCCAAGTGGCTGGACTGCCCTGCCCCCAACTCTGACCCTCAAATCCCCAACTCCCCGAAAACGACACCCAAAACCGGAACCTGTGATTGTCACTGCGAGCTCAATCAAGCCTCAGAGCAGCTGTTGGTGACCTTCCCGCTGCCCCTCCTGCTCTTGCTAGCTGGAGCAGTCCTTTCTAGCTGAAACATGGTGTCAGCTCCCTACACCGAATGGAGCAGCAGTCTCCCGCAGCCGGACCTAGCGTGGGGTCGTGGGACGCTGTGGCACCTCACTGTTCCCACGGTGCAGAGCCTCACTGACTGTTCCCACGGCGGGACTCAGGCTCACGGAGCTGGGTGGATTCCTATCAGAAGCCTGTGGACACCTCGGGAGTCCCCCAGCCTGCTTCCTGTTGGCCACAGGAGCTGTGGCCACAGTCAAGGGTACCGCCAGGGGGCGACATGCACCCTTTCTCTCCATCGCCAGGAATGACTCATTGCTGCCGCCACTGGTGCTGGGAACCCACCTGAACTGTGGATTGGACACACAGTGCTCGGCCCTATCCCGTTTCTCCTCAGACAGAGGCGACACCACACTTGGCTCAGGTTGTGTGCTGCCTTCTGCTGTGCTGACTGGCTTCCTGGGAATGTGCACTCCTCTGATTCTCCACAATTGGTCTTACTGGTTGACAGGGCTCAGTGGCTGTACTCTGACTAGATGGTTAAACAGGACCAGGACTTTGAACTCCAGTGCCTCCCGTGGCCGCTGAATGTGCTCCTGAGCCTTCTTACCGCGTTGTACTCCACGTCCCTTGACAGTCACTGCCACAGGGTGGGGACAGGGTGGGGTAGCATTGCTACCTCCCCGAGGGTATGCTTCAAGTCCTGGTTGACCTCAGTGTTGACATGGTGGGGTTTCTCCTGTGCCCCAGGTGATCTCAGTTCAGGTCACCGTCATCCCTGAACACAACCTGGGGGGGAGGTGTCACCCTGAATTCAGGATAGCTCAATTCAATTGTAAGGGATCCTTTGATACCTGTCCTTGTCACCAACTGAAGTGACCATTGCTTCCATCTGGAACAGCTTGGCTCCCATCTGCACAGTGCTGCTGGGAAGATGTAGACCGGATTCCCTCAGCTACGTCTGCTACAGCCTCCTCCTCTTCCCTTTTCTTCTAACATTGTAATTTTAGTTGTGCCTGTGGGGGCCTGTGCCTGAGGGGGCCTGTGCCTGAGGGGGCCTGTGCCTGTGTGGGCGACTATGCTTGAGGGGGCCTGTGCCTGTGGGGGCCTGTGCCTGAGGGGGTCTGTGCCTGTGGGGGCCTGTGCCTGTGGAGGCCTGTGCCTGTGGAGGCGTGTGCCTGTGTGTGCCTGTGCCTGTGTGGGCCTGTGTTTGAGGGGGCCTGTGCCTGTGGGGGCCTGTGTTTGGGGGGCCTGGGCCTGAGGGGGCCTGGGCCTGTGGAGGCCTGGGCCTGTGGAGGCCTGGGCCTGTGGGGGCATGTGCCTGTACAGACAGGAGCCTGAGGGGCCCTCAGTTCTGGATCCTCTTGAACCTGGAGTAGTTGTGGGCCCTGGGTGGTGAGTGTAGAACTCAGATCCTCTACGAGAATGGCATGAGCGTTAACCACTGAGTCAAGGTTCCAACCCCTGCCCTGTGTTTTTAACACTCCCCAGGTGCCCAACTGTACAGGCTGAGGAGTGAAGAAACCTGAGGCAGCTTCCTTCAACACAACTTCCCCACTGATCCAGGGGCTAGATCATAGATTCTAGAATATTCCTCATCAGAATAATTTCATGGGATTTTTTTTTTTTTCCCAAGACAGGGTTTCTTTGTGTAGCCCTGGCTGTCCTGGAACTCACTATGTAGATCTGCCTGCCTCTGCCTCCTAAGTCCTGGGCTTAAAACATGTGCCAGCAACATCTGGGAATTTAAGAATGCAGATTTCATCCCTCAGCCTGAATCCTCATTCTGGGATTCTGGGGGATGGAGCCAGGAACCTGCCCTTTGATAAGTCAGAGGTGGGAGGCACAGTGAGCCCTGAAGGACCGGGCACTGGTCTCCTCATAATGATGCCTTCTCTCCTGGGGACCACCTCCTCTTGGGTTCTCTACAAGGTCAGGCTGATGACTAGGAACCATCTGTGTCTCCCTCAGACTCCTTTCCAAACAAGAATGTCCCAGATGTCATCAGGATCTCTCCATTCTCGTTTCCTTGAAGGACTGAGTTTAGCCAAGAGGCACAAACCGTTTGATTAGTTTATTAAGACAAAAAAAAAAAAAACTGGGCTGGGGAGATGCCTCAAAGGTGAAGAGCACTGGCTGTTCTTCCAGAGGTCCTGAGTTCATTCCCAGCAACCACATGGTGGCTCACAACCACCTGTAATGAGATCTGGTGCCCTCTTCTGGCCTGCAGAGTACTGTACACATAATAAAGGAATCAGAAAAAGAAAAAAAAAAAGGACCATTCTAGTGAACAAACCACTCTGAAAAGATAGATTGGGTGACCCCAAGGTGGGAAGCAGCCTAATAGACTAGACCAGTGAGGCTTTTTAATATTATTGTTATGAATATTTATGAGGTGGGTGGAATATTTATTGAGTAATGTGACCTTTTCCCCATCCCAAACATAATAGAGCAGATATTCCTGTTAGGATGATTCCAGTGTTAGCTCCACAAACGGAAGGCGTGTCAGAGGATGTGGAGCTTTGGTTAGTGCAAATACAGGTTGAGTGCTCTGGTGGTGTGTTTTCTGATACCATGGGAACTATGTAACTGCAGCTTCAAGGATGTGCAGGCAAGAGGGGCAATCTGACTGTCAGGAGACAGCTCCCAAGATGCAGCCTGTCAGGAGACAGCTCCCAAGATGCAGTCTGTCAGGAGACAGCTCCCAAGATGCAGCTGTACTTTTCTTCCATCACTCACCTAGTTTCTTGTCTACAGGATGGTCTCTGCTGGAATCTGGAGGATTTTAGAAAGGCCTCTTTTGTAGCAAGCTTTTTCTTTTGGGCCACCAACTAGCTCTCAAATCATGACATGGAGACTTATTATCAATTGTGAATGCTCAGCCTTATGCTTGTCCTTATAACTTAAATTAACCTGTTTCTCTTCATCTACGTTTTGCCTTGGGGCTTTTAACCTTTTGTGCACTCTGTATGTCCTACTCATTGGCTGGCTGGCTGGTGGGGGCCTGGCCCCAGGTATCTCCCTTTCTTTCTCCCACTTTCTCTTACCTCCTCTCCCACAAGCCTAAGTTCCTCCTCCTACTTATTCTCTCTGCTCCCCTCCCCTGCCTCATCCTGCTGCCTAGCTGTTGGTCATTCAGCTTTTTATTAGACCAATCAGGTGCCTTAGGCAGGCAAGGTGAAACAGCAACACATCTTTACATAGTTAAACCAATCTAACAAGCCTTTATATACTTAAAGTAATATTCTGCAAGGCTTTACTCACAGTTGATTGTGTTACAGTTAGATGGGTAGGAGAGTATGTGAAAGGACAATGGCACCTTGTGTGAGTCCCTCAGGGCCTTCTTGGGTTCCAGTTAGAGCCCAAGCCTGAGACAAGCTTTGCTGGCTTTTTCATAGAGCCCTATCTTCTGATCCTGTCAGCTTTGCTATTTCATACCCAGTTCCAAACCCTCTTATGTGTTTTGTTTGTTTGAAACTGTCTCACCACGTTACACTGGCTGGCCTGGAACTATGTCAACCAGGATACCTCATACTCTCAGAGATCCTCCTGCCTCTGCCCCTGGAGTGCTGGGATTAAAGGAATGCACCACCACAACTGGCTCTTCAGTGTTCTTGATCTCCACAACTTCATCAGATGAATTCCCTTTACCTCATTCGTTTTGACCATAGTCAGAGGGCAAGAAACTAAGGCCGAATCAGGAAGAGAATAAAAGTTGATTGGAGAAATCCCCTGTACTTGCAGAGAACTCGGTTCTGGCTCCCAGCACCCACATGGTGGTTAACTCCAGTTCCCGGGGATCTGATGTCCTTTTCTGACCTCTGTAGGATGTGATACACATGCAAGCAAATGCTCCTCTACATAAAAATTTGAAAGGTGGTTAGAGGGAAGCCTTTCATTTCTTGTGAGCATTGATAGATCTAGGGTGGTAGGAATAAACAAATGTCAATCAGTGCTTCACAGGAGCTGCAGGCCTGGACCAGGAGGGGGTGGGGCGTTGAAGGGTTTTAAAGGGTTGGGATGCGACCCAGCTGTCCTGAGGTTGCAGGGGTCCCAAATGGTGAAGGAGAGGTGAGGCCAGCAGTTCCCTCGGCCTCCTGGAAAAGTTTCTCTAGCTCTAGGAAAACCAGCTAGTTCTGGACAACAGTAAAGAGCCTGCCAGCCTAGGGCCCCAGATGCCTCACATCCTCACCTCTTTCAAAGAATGTTCTGGAGCTCATCTGCCTTCCTACTCAGGCTGTATGCAGTCGCTTTGACTCTATCCCTCAGGCGCTCCCTGTATGTTCACCTCAGTGTCTTGTTCAGATCCATCCAGTCCTATAGTTCTATCCTGGATAGCAAGAGTTGTTACTGGGGTCAGTTTGCTGGAGCTGTAGTTGGCAGGTAGGCAAGGCAGCATCTCGGGGAGCTGGGTGTGAGTCGTCCACCTTGTACTGCTTTTAAAGGCATAACGGTTGCAAGACCGAAGGGCTCATGGTGAGCAGTTGAGGTCTGGTACCTGGTGTGAGGGGTTGAGTCCCTGAAGAGGTGAAGCTATAGTGTTAGATGCAGGGGAGTTCCCCGGATATGGAGATGTCAGAAAGATGGGAAGCCCTCATTCTTACTTCAGGAGAGCGCAGTTACAATCTGAACAAAGCAAAACCAATCTCTAACAGTGTAAATAACTCAGTGTCCAATGTCCGGGGTCACATAGGAGCTTCTGGGCTCCTCCAAAGGGCTTGGGTCACTTTTCTGGTTCCTTCTAGGCTCAGGTTGGCTCCATGCCACAGCTGCTGCTCTTCTTGCTGGTTGCCCATAGTACCTGCACCTCCAAATTGCTGGGGTCTCTGCTGCAACTGGACTGCAATGGTGCCAGTTGCTTCTCCTGGGCTCTCTTCAGGAACTCCACCCGGCCACTCAGTGCCAAGCCCTAGCTGCTCTCCATGATCCCAAATGCCTTCAAAACCAGTACCACCTGGGTGACTCTTACACATGACCAAGTTCTGCCAGAACAAGCTTCTACCTTGGCTACATCTAGAATATCCTTCTGTGTGCTGACTCTCAGGAAGCACTTCCCAGAAGATATCACCTCAGTGATGCTGTTTTTTTCTTTTCTTTTCTTTTCTTTTCTTTTCTTTTCTTTTCCTCTTGAAACAGGGTTTCTCTGTGTAGCCTTGGCTTTCCTGGAACTTGACACTTGTCTGTAGACCAGGCTGGCCTAAAACTCAGAGATCTGCCTGCATCTGTCTCCCAAGAGCTGGGATTAAAGGTGTGTACCACCAATACCCAGGAAAACTTGGTTCTTAAAATGACCAGCTTGTTAAGGAGATAGATTGTGATCTCATGTGTGTGTGCTTGCACATGTACACGTGATGCCCCACAGGCCTGTGTGGAAGTCAGAGGCCATCTGTGGGAGATATTCTTTCCTTCCTTCATATAGATCCTGGGATCAAACTCAGGCTGTCATCAGGCTTCAGGGCAAGCTCCTTACCCACTGAACCATCTCACCAGCCCTGCTCCACATTTTAACTCCATAATCATGAAGTTCACTTATTTGGCCTGTGGAATCTTAACACACATATAACTCTTTCCCACCCTATCCCCAACCTCGGGGACTTTAGCTCACCCAGAGAAGAGCTCACACACACACACACACACACACACACACACACACACACTAAAAAAAAGACTTGAAGTCCGATTTGGTGAATGAATGAGTCCAAGGGTGACTTGCAGGAGCATAGGCAACTCACAAACAGTCTCACATCTGGAAGCCTCACCCCTGGTCAGTTTTCAACCTCTGGTATATGTTAGTGTTTCTTTTTTGTATCAAACTCACTATATAGCTGAGGCTGGTCTTGAACTCCTGACCCAACATTACCTGTTTTACTTTAGAATTCCTAAGATTATATATAATTGGGGTAGAAAGGGGAGGTGGTCTGCTCCACCATTTCAGAAGGAATGTGAACAGCCCTACTACCATACACCTAGCTCTTAGCCATATACTTGTTTACTTTGTTTCCACAATAGCTCTGCTTCCTGGAGGCAGAGGTTATGCCAAGCCTAGAGCAAAAGCCACATCACAGCATCCCACAGTACTTGTTCATTGGAGACAGGAACGGGAATTTGATGAGGTCCAAGCTCCAGGCCAGAAAAGGGCAGGTTCAGCAGAGGCCAGAAGGTTGAGGAGAATTCCAGGAACTGTAGGTAGATGAGACACTTTATTTACTGAAACACAGGCAAAGGGCAACAGGCTGAAGGCACAGGCCTTGGATTTTAAGGACATAGTTATACAAAATTCACAAAAATGTGGTATTCTGCATATTAATTACATCACTCTTTACTCTGGGAGTTTCCCGGTCACCGTGTCAACCATCATTTGATGCCTCAGAGTCCCCAGGTGTCCTAACCCCCACTTCCTCACTCCTGATGTCTAAACCTTTAACGGCCCTGTGCTTTCTGTTCCCTACAGGGATTTTGATAAATAAGCGTGTAGCTGGAGTTTTTCTTGTCCTGCCTGGCCCACAGTCAGGACAAATCTCTCTTACCCTCCAGTCCCACAGCCACTCAGACCCAACTAAGTAAACACACAGAGACTTATATTGCTTACAAACTGTATGGCCGTGGCAGGCTTCTTATTATCTACTTCCTCTATCTTAAATTAACCCATTTCTATTAAATTATACTTTGCCACGTGGCTCGTGGCTTACCAGTACCTTACATCTTCCTTGTCATGGCGGCGGCTGGCGGTGTCTCCTGCCTCCACCTCCTACTTCCCAGATAAACAAATGGCACATGTACACCTCCAGTTGAATTAATCTGGAGTCTGAGACAGGGAAATGACTTGAGCACCAGAATTTGAAGCCAGTTTAAGTTAGATACAATCTCAAAACAAACAAAAGCAAAGCAAGCATGTCTTCTATATCCTATGACACAGAAAATGGACAGGCTGACTGAAGTTCCCTAAGGGTCTAAATGTGCTGTGCTGGCCCAGTCCGGGAATCATTGAGCACTTACTATGTACCAGAACAAAGTCCTCCATCAAGAGTTCACCCCAAACCCAGTACTGCATAGTGAACACTGTCCCAGGGTACACACAGTAGAGATGACACAACCTTCCAAAGGTGGAACATTGTATTGGATTTTCACATAGATCTAATGCCTGCCTGTCAAAGAAGATTCCAGACAAATACCCCGATTCCTTTTAAAGGGCTTTTATTGAGGGGCACAGGACAAGAGCAACAGGGTAGAAATACAGGGGAATGGTGACACAGAGGGCCTGAGGGTCAGTGTGGACTGTAGATAAAATAAAAGGGTCTTAAAAACATTCTGTGCAAGGCATTAGGAAAGAGCAGACTCTGCACCTATTTGGTTGCATTTCAGGAATCCAAATAGGGTGGAAAAATATGGTTGTAGAGACTTGAGTATTTCTAATAACTCAAGCAAGGCTTTCAAAATATTTTTCAAATTCTCTAAAAAATCCAGGATTTTTTCCCAAACCTCTTTTCTGGGTGTGGACCGACCATGGCTATTCTGTTTGTCCTGATCCCCCTTGGCCTTGGCTTTACTCACTTCAGTCTGGATTTGGTTCTGATTCTTGGCTTTGCTCCCCTCTGTCATAGCTCCCATCTTCTTGGCTTGGGCTCTGGTCAACTCAGCCCCATCTCTGTCACACAGACTGTGGTAGGAAAGGGTCACAGGTTTAAAGGCCTGGATCTTCACTTTTGTTCCCCAAACCTGTAGTTGGAGTTTTCCTGCCTGGCCCAGTCAGGACAAATCTCTCTCACCCGCCAGTCCCACAGTCACTCAGACCCAACCAAGAAAGCACACAGAGACTTACATTGCTTACAAACTGTATGGCCGTGGCAGGCTGCTTGTTATCTACCTTTTCTATCTTAAATTAACCCATTTCTGTTAGTCTATACTTTGCCACATGGCTTGTGGCTTACCAGTGTCTTTACATGTTGCTTCTCATGGCGGCAGCGGCTGGTAGTGTCTTTCTCCAGTCTTTTGCTTCCCAGAATTCTCTTCTCTCTTGTCCCGCCTATACTTCCTGCCTGGCCACTGGCCAATCAGAACTTTATTTACACAGAGCACTATCCATAGCACAAACCCTGTTCCCAGGCCTCATAATCCCCTTAACTGGCACCAGCTAGGACTTAGAGACTAGTTAGCCAGGGATCCCTGGCCTGCTCTCAACATGATGTGGGATGTGGACACCTCCGTTAGTCTCCAAGGCCTTCTGTGTCCACAGTAACTCAGAAGTTGGTGGGTCTGCAGGAGTCTGTGCATGAAGGATAGGCAAGCCTGAGAAAGAAGCTTCCTCACTGAGCTGGGACAGACTTTCTCCAATGAATGAACATGAGTGAGAGGCTGAGGTTGTTGGAACATGAGCCTGGGGTGTCTGATGGCAAATTCAACAGTCTGGTACCTTATGTTTCTTTGTTTAATTTACTTAGGTCTTTTTGAGACAGTTCCTGTCTGGAGTTGACTCTGTAGCCCAGCCTGCTCAGGACTTACTGGCATCTTCCTGCTTCATCCTTCTGAGGTCAGGGATTACAGGAGAGCCAGAACACCTGCTCTACATAGTCATTTCCTGCATTTACACTGACAAATCCTGTCTGTGTGCCTTCCCTCCTTCCTTCCCTCCTTCCTTCCTTCCTTCCTTCCTTCCTTCCTTCCTTCCTTCCTTCCTTCCTTCCTTCCTTCCTTCCTTTCTCTCTGTTTGTGTGTTTGTTGAGATAGTGTCTCAGTGTAACTCTGGCTGAATGAAGCCTGAAACTCATTTTGTAGACCAGACTGTCTTTGAGTTAACAGCAACCTGTCTTTGCTTCCCCAGTGCTGGGCTTAAAGAGGCATGCCATCACACCTGGGTAGACCAAGGATGTTTATGAAATATTTGTCTAACTACAGATGTGAATGTGATGAGATACAGAGTTGCGATCATGATGCTAGATCCTCCTTCCACGTGGGTCCCAGAACCTCCTCAGCATCACAGAAAACAAGATTACAATAGTACCCTGAACCCACATGCAGAACAGACTTGCCAATGTGAACTTCTGCTGTCCTAGGGATCTTTTTTTATGTGGGGAAATAATGTGCACTCTGCCTCTTCTGTGACCCATGCCACCTTCTAACCAGCCTCAAATGCATACACACCCTTTCCTACGCACACCACTGCACAGAAACATGCAATGATGAACATCACCAGATGTGCTGGCTCAGATTGCTTCCAGCACCCCGAGTCCAGCACTTATGCATACCGCCCCACCCCTGACTAGCTCTGTTTGGAACAATCTCTGCAGCTTAATCTCCAAAGATCACCTGCAGCTCCTGGGTGTTTGGATTCTCAACATCTGGGAAGCTGTCAGAGCAACCCTGGATACTCTGTTGTATACACTCCAATTCAGAGAAGAGAGGAGAGTCCTGTGAGAATAGAGGCTGCTCAGGGCTGATAGCTGAAGATGCTCAGGCCAGGGCCTGGCTCTCCAGGTCCTGAGCTTGGGGAGGCCACCTCACCTCTTTGAGAGTCGTAGAGACAGAGGCCAGTTTTCTGAGAACAGTTCCACAGACACACAGCCTTTTCCTAGAGCCCTGCCCTAAATTTTCCTCTACAAGAGGCCAGATCTCAATGACCAGAAGTGCTCTGGTCTCTTTGGCTTTTAATTCTGTATTTGGCTCTGTGTTTCTTTTCTTTTCTTTTTTTTATTTTTTATTTTATTTATTTATTTATTTATTTATTTATTTATTTTGGTTTTTCAAGACAGGGTTTCTCTGTAGCTTTGGAGCCTGTCCTGGACTAGCTCTGTAGACCAGGCTGGCCTCAAACTCACAGAGATTGTGGTATTGTGTTCCCAAAAATATTGTGCAGACTAATAAACTTATGTGGGGTCAGAAAACAGGACAGCCACAATATTAAACAAACATGAGGATAGGCAGTGGTAGCACACGCCTTTAATCCTAGCATTCCAGAGACA
This sequence comes from Onychomys torridus, assembly GCF_903995425.1. NCBI lineage: Eukaryota > Metazoa > Chordata > Mammalia > Rodentia > Cricetidae > Onychomys > Onychomys torridus. Next base: position 16,862,965 of record NC_050450.1, on the reverse strand, counting down.
GAAAAACCTCTGGATTTCTGAGTTCAAGGCCACATTAGAAACAGCCAGGCATGGTGACTCGAGACTTTAATCCCAGAAATCCAGCCTTTAATCCCAGGGAGTGACCGCAGAAAGTAGAAAGATATATAGGGCATGAAGACCAGAAAACTAGAGGCATTTGGCTAGTTTGGCATTTGGCTGGTTAAGCATTCAGGCTTTGGAGCAGCACAGTTCAGCTGAGATTCATTTGGAGGAGGACTCAGAAGCTGAGGAAATAAGACCAGCCGAGGACTGGTGAAGTGAGGCAGCTGTGGCTTGTTCTGTGAGTCTGATCTTCCAGCATTCACCCCAATAACTGGCCTCAGGTTTGATTTTATTAATAAGATTACTTAAGATTCCTGCTACTTGGGATTACTGGTGTGCGCCACCACTGCCTGGTGGCTCTGTGTTTCTTATTTACTAAGACTGTTTAGAATTTTGTCTACAGGTCAAAAGCTCTGGCATGCCACTAGGCCTGAAGGGAAAGGATGGTCTGAACTGGATTTAAACAAGAAGCAAAGCTATGAACCTAGGAGCCAGGCTGTCTCCAAAAGGATGCTTCACCTTAATTCAGGGGCTTCAGGTGCCTAGCAAGTGGACTGGCAGCTATTCTGTTGTTGCTTGTCCTGGGATGCTTTGTTTGGAGCTGGCTCTATCTTTGGATGTAGCTAAAGGAGATATCTGCAAAAGGCAGATACCCAATTCAAATGCTAAAAAGGAAGCAGGGAATCTGGAGGCAGAAAGCCTTGTTTACATGACCTTATCCAAGTACTTTGAGCATATATGTCCATATACACTGTTCTTGAGGAAATTATGAGCACGGGAAATTCATAGCAAGAAACAGCTCATATATTAAAAACTAAATAACACCAAATATTCCCGGATATATGGCATCCCTCTGGAAAGATTGCCTGACTTTCTAGATCTAGTTTTATTATATACAGCTGAATCCCTGTAATACATTCCTGCAGCTTGCAGCAACTGTGGTAAGCACCAGCAGTGGACATGGGATCAGGCTCTAGGGAGAGTGTGGGGCGATGCACCAGTTAGTGTGAAAGCTGGAGGCAAGGTTCTTCCCCCAAATATAAAGGCACTAGTATCTGGGGGTGGTGACATACACCTTTAGTCCTGGCACTCAGGAAGCAGAGGCAGGAGGATCTCTGTGAGTTCAGCCTCTGTGAGGCTAATCTGGTCTACATAATGAGTTCCAGAACAGCCAGGGCTATATGGAGAGTCCCTATCTCAAAGTACATAACTAAATAAAGGTACAAAAGCAGTTGTAGCCAGCAAGGATCATTCCTCATTTGGAGGTGACATTCCTGGGAGCATGTCCGCAGAGACCTCTGTTGAAATGAAGTCACATTGAGCCGCCCCTTCTGAACTATTTCATTGTGTAAATGTAACAATTCGATGAAATCTAAACTCAAGGAAAAAACAACAAAAAACCCAACCCCAACACTGGCTGCTGGGCCAAGCACCTCCTTCCTGGCCTCTGCCTAACAGGCCTGTCTCCTAATCTTTCATTTTGTTGTTGTTCGTAAAGACAGGAACCAGATTGGCCTCAAACTCCCTGTGTAGAAGAGACAGGCCCTGAACTCCTGATCCCCCTACCTCCAATCCCAGAGTGCTGTGTGTGTGTCACCTAGCTGGGCTCTATAGTTTTTTAATATTTATTTTACTTTTTATATGTCTTCAGTTTTGCCTGCATGTATGTCTGTGCACTTCATGTATACAGTGCCCTTGGAGGCCAGAAGAGGGCTTCAGATTGCCTGGAAGTAGAGATAGAAACCATTTTTAGCAACATGTGGGTGCTGGGAATTGAACTTGAGTCCTCTGAAAGAGCAATCAATGATCTTAACTGCTGAGCTCTCTCTCCAAGGTCCCTTCGCTCTTTTTTAGTCAGGATCTTTTTCTTAAATTCAATGCAAATTTGCGTTTTTGAGGCAGAGTTTTCCTATGTAGTCCTGGCTGTCCTGAACTCTCTGTGTAGACCAGGCTGGTCTTGAACCCTTCCTCTGTCTCCCAAATGCTGGGATTACAGACCTGATCTGTTATGCCAGACTTTAGACGGGGTCTTGTTACGCAGTGCAGGCTGGCCTCACACTCAGGATCCTCCTGCATCCCTGGTGTGGGGATTACAGGCATGAACCGCTTTTCTGTTCCTTCTGTGTTTGTTTGCTTTTTAACAGTTCTGAGAACTGAGTCCAGGACGTTATGTCCTATGTAATCCGTGCACTGCATGGTCTCAGAATTTGTGCATAGCCTGATCATGCAATCTATGGTGCATGTGTGGTGTAGCTATGTGAGCCCATACGTGCATGTGGGGGGGAATCCAGAAAAAGCGAGCCACAGACTCCTCCCAACTCTTCTTCTCCCTCTCTCTCTTTGTATGGCCATCTCCATAGGACTCAGAACATCATTCCTTAATAAACTGTTACAGAGGGTTTTGTCAGACTTTGTGGCTTTTCTTGCATGGTAAACAGTGCCACTTAATGAAAAACACTGTGGGTCTGTAATCCCATTACTCAGGACACGCGGGTTCCTGAAGCTCATTGGCCAGCCAGCCTCACTGAGTCAATGAACTCCAGGTTTAGCAAGAAAGCTTGTCTCAAAAAATAAGATGGAAGATAGGTGTGGTACACACTTTTAATCTTAACTCTCAGGTGGCAGAGACAGGTAGATCTCTGTTGGTTCAAGCCCTGCCTGGTCTACATAGCAAGTTCCAGGATAGTGAGGGCTGCACAGAGAGACTCTGTTTCAAAGGATACACAACCCCCCCCCCAAAAAAAAACCCCACAAGGTGAAAAGCAATCAAGACACACACAGTGAACATATGGCCTACACACATACACACGTGCACATACACCAGTGGAAGATATTCTTTCCTTCCTTCATATAGATCCTGGGATCAAACTCAGGCTGTCATCAGGCTTCAGGGCAAGCTCCTTACCCACTGAGCCATCTCACCAGCCCTGCTCCACATTTTTTCCCCCCAGAGACAGGGTTTCTCTCTGTAGCTTTGGAGCCTGTCCTCTGTCCTGGACTAGCTCTGTTGACCAGGCTGGCCTCGAACTCACGGAGATCTACCTGCCTCTGCCTCCCGAGTGCTGGGATTACAAGCGTACGCCACCATCGCCCGGCAAATAATAAGTGTGTGTGTGTGTGTGTGTGTGTGTGTGTGTGTGTGTGTGTGTGTATGTATTTTTTTGGTTTCTCGGGACAGGGTTTCTCTGAGTAGCTTTGCGACTTTCCTGGAACTTACTCTGTATGTAGTCCAGGCTGGCCTTGAACTCACAGAGATCCGCCTGCCTCTGCCTCCCGAGTGCCAGGATTAAAGGTGTGAGCCACCACCGCCCGGCTCCTGCTCTACATTTTAACTCCATAATCATGAAGTTCACTTATTTGGCCTGTAGAATCTTAACACAAGAGCCGGGCTGTGGTGGCGCATGCCTTTAATCCCAGTACTCAGGAGACAGAGGCAGGCAAATCTCTGTGAGTTCGAGGCCAGCCTGTTCTACAGAGTGAGTTCCAGGAAAGGTGCAAAGCTACACAGAGAAACCCTGTCTCAAAAAACCAAAAAAAGTAAAAAATAAATGTTGATTAGTTTTGGGGTTTGGGATTTAGCTCAGTGGTAGAGTGCTTGCCTAGCAAGTACAAGGCCCTGGGTTCTGTCCTCATCTCTGGAAAAAAAAAAAAAAGACAGAATCTTAACACAGATGTAACTCCTCCCCACTCTACCCCCAATCTCAGGGACTTCAGTTCACCCAGGGGAGAGCACACACACACACACACACACACACACACACACACACACTAAAAAAAAGACTTGAAGTCCTATTTGGTGAATGAATGAGTCCAAGGGTGACTTGCAGGAGCATGGACAACACAAACAGACTCACATCTGGAAGCCTCACCCCTGGTCAGTTTTCAACCTCTGGTATATGGCGGCATTTCTTTTTTGTTTTAAGACATGGTCTTGCATAGCCTGAGATTCCCTCAAATTCACTATATAGCTGAAGCTAGTCTTGAACTCCTGACCCAACATTATCTGTTTTTCTTTCCAATTACTAAGATTATATGTAGCTGGGGTAGTAGGAGGTGGTTCCCTCCATCATTTCAGAAGGATGTGAACAGCCCTACTACCATAGACCGAGCTCTTAGCCATATACTTGTTTATTTTGTTTCCACAATAGTTCTGCTACCTGGAGGCAGAGGTTATGCCAAGCCCAGAACAAAAGCCACATCACAGTATCCCACAGTACTTGTTCATTGGAGACAGGAACGGGAATTTGATGAGGTCCAAGCTCCAGGCCAGAAAAGGGCAGGTTCAGCAGAGGCCAGAAGGTTGAGGAGAATTCCAGTAACTGTAGGTAGATGAGACACTTTATTTACTGAAACACAGGTCACACACACAGGCAAAGGGCAACAGGCTGAAGGCACAGGCCTCTGATCTTAAGGGGGTAGTTATACATAATTCACATAAAAGTGGCATTCTGCACATCAATAACATCACTCCTTACTCTGGGGGTTTACTGGTCATGGTGTCAGCCATCATTTGATGCCTCAGAGTCCCAGGATGTCCTAGCCCCCAATTACTGATTCCTGGTGTCTGTATTGTCTAAGTCTTATAATGGCCCCGTGCCTTCTTTTCCCTACAGGGATTTTTAAGAACTAAGCAAATGGCACATGTACACCTCCAGTTGAATTAATCTGGAGTCTGAGACAGGGAAATGACTTGAGCACCAGAATTTGAAGCCAGTTTAAGTTAGATACAATCTCAAAACAAACAAAAGCAAAGCAAGCATGTCTTCTATATCCTATGACACAGAAAATGGACAGGCTGACTGAAGTTCCCTAAGGGTCTAAATGTGCTGGCCCAGTATGGGAATCACTGAACACTTACTATGTACCAGAACAAAGTCCTCCATCAAGAGTTCACCCCAAACCCAGTACTGCATAGTGTCCCATGGTACACACAAAAGGGATGATGCAACCTTCCAAAGGTGGAACCTTGTACTGGGTTCCCACATAAATCTAATGCCTGCCTGTCAAAGAAGATTCCAGACAAATACTTGGTTCATCTAAAGCAACTTTATTTTTTGAGCTGAGGATCGAACCCATGGCCTTGTGCTTGCCAGGCAAGCGCTCTACCACTGAGCTAAATCCCCAACCCTAAAGCAACTTTTATTAAAGGGCACAGGACAAGAGCAACAGGATAGACAGTAGACAAGATGAGAACATTCTATACAAGTCATTAGGAAAGGGCAGACTCTGCACTGCTACCTAGACATATTTGGATGAATTTCAGATGAGTAAATTTCTCAGGAACTTTAATACAGTGGAAATATATGGTTACAGTGCTTTGAATTTCTTAAAAAAGCTTGAAGAGAGTAGTACAAATTTCAATCAACATCTTAAAGATATTCCAGATTTTGTCCCATAAACTTTTACTAGGTCTGGGCTGTGAGGCCTCTCCAGTCTCATCATGGTTCTGATTGTTTGCTTTGGCTCTGGTCATCTCAGCCTGGGCTCGGACCAAATCAGCCTGGGCTCTGGTCCACTCAGCCTGGGCTCGGGTCAACTCAGCCTGGGCTCGGGTCAACTCAGCCTGGGCTCGGATCCAGTCAGCCTCGGCTCTGGTCATCTCATTCTGGGCTTGGATTTTGTCAGCCACGGCTTGGACCAACTTAGTCAGGTCTCCGGACAACTCAGCCTGGACCCGGATAAACTTGGCCTGGGCTCTGATCTTCTCAGCCCCATCTCCGGTCTCCAATACCCCAGATCTGTCACACAGACTCTGGTAGGAAAGGGTCACAGGTTTAAAGGCCTGGATTTTCACTTTTGTTCCCCAAACCCTGTTCCCAGGCCTCATAATCCCCTTAACTGGCACCAGCTAGGACTTAGAGACTAGTTAGCCAGGGATCCCTGGCCTGCTCTCAACATGATGTGGGATGTGGACACCTCCGTTAGTCTCCAAGGCCTTCTGTGTCCACAGTAACTCAGAAGTTGGTGGGTCTGCAGGAGTCTGTGCATGAAGGATAGGCAAGCCTGAGAAAGAAGCTTCCTCACTGAGCTGGGACAGACTTTCTCCAATGAATGAACATGAGTGAGAGGCTGAGGTTGTTGGGACATAAGCCTGGGGTGTCTGATGGCAAATTCAACAGTCTGGTACCTTATGTTTCTTTGTTTAATTTACTTAGGTCTTTTTGAGACAGTTCCTGTCTGGAGTTGACTCTGTAGCCCAGCCTGCTCAGGACTTACTGGCATCTTCCTGCTTCATCCTTCTGAGGTCAGGGATTACAGGAGAGCCAGAACACCTGCTCTACATAGTCATTTCCTGTATGATATGAGAACTGAGGAATCCTGTCTATCTGTCTTTCTTTCTTTCTTTCTTTCTTTCTTTCTTTCTTTCTTTCTTTCTTTCTTTCTGTTTTGTCTGATATTGAGACAGGGTCTCACAGTTATGTAGTGTTGTGCACAGTGTACAGTGTTTTGTAGCTATGGCTGAATGAGGCTTGAAACTCATTTTTTTGTTTTTGTTTTTGTTTTTCCAGGCGGGGTTTCTCTGTAGCTTTGTGCCTGTCCTGGACTAGCTTTGTAGACCAGGCTGGCCTCGAACTCACAGAGATCCACCTGCCTCTGCCTCCCGAGTGCTGGGATTACAGGCGTGCGCCACCACCGCCCAGCCTGAAACTCATTTTGTATACCAGGCTGTCTCTGAGTTCACAGTGGCCTGCCTCTCCACCCCTCCCCCCCCCCCAGTGCTAGGATTTAATAGGTGTGCCACTAGACCTGGGCAGACCAAGGATGTTTATGAAAGCATTTGTCTAGATACAGATGTGAATGTGATGAGATTCAGAGTTGGGGTCATGGTGCCAGATCCTCCATCCTCGAGGCCAGAACCTCAGCATCACAGAAAACAAGGTTACAATAGTACCCTGGACCCACAGGCAGAACAGCCTTGCCAACATGAACGTCTGATGTCCAGGGATCTTTTTTTATTTGGGGAAATAATGTGCACTGTGCCTCTGCTGTGACCCATGCCACCCTCCAACCAGCCACAAATGCATACACACACTGTCCTACACACACCCATGCACAGAAACATGCAATAATGAACATCACCAGGTGTGCTGGCTCAGATTGCTTCCAGCACTTCTGCCCCCTCAACCAGCAATGCTGGGAACAACCTCCACAGCTTATCCCCAGATATCACCTGCCACTTTGGGGCCTTTAGATTCTCAACATCCGGGAAGCTGGCCCAGTTCCTCTGGATTCTCCGTTGTATACACTCCAATTCAGAGAAGAGAGGAGAGTCCTGTGGGAATAGAGGCTGCTCAGGGCTGATGGCTGAAGATGCTCAGGCCAGGGCCTGGCTCTCCAGGTCCTGAGCTTGGGGAGGCCACCTCACCTCTGTGAGAGTCGTGGGAACAGAGGTTAGTTTCCAGTAACATTTCTACAGACACACAGCCTTTTCCTAGAAGCCCTGCCCTGCCACACACAGAGCTGCCTTTCACTTTGGATGTGAGTGGGAGAGGAGGTCAAGAGGTTGTTGATTCAGCTCAGTGGTAGAGCACTTGCCTAGCAAGTGCATAGCCCGGGGTTTGGTCCTCAGCTCTGGGGGTGGGGGGTGGGGTGGGGAGGAGGTCACTGCTTTTCCCCTTTCAGGAGCAACAACTGAACTCAGGCTGGCCTGGAACTCATCAATTACATAGCCAAGCTAGTCTTGAACCACAGAACTCCTGCTTCAGCCATCCGTGCACTGTGATTACAAGTGTGACCTACCACACTCAGACGAAAGGATCATTTTATTGAATGAGGACATGTGACCTGGTCATTAATCCACCAGTCTATCCTCATTGCTTGCCTTCTTTGGTTTTGGTTTTTATGGTTTTTCAGAATAGGGTTTCTATGCCCTGGAACTCACTCTGTAGACCTGGCAGTCCTCAAACTCACAGAGATCTGCCTGCCCCTGCCTCCTGAGTCCTAAGATTAAAGGTGTGCACCCCACCACCCAGCTATCCCCATTTCTTAACTACATTCCTTACACTCAGTGTCTCTAAGTTCCTTTTCTCAAAATCCTGCTCCAGTCCTCCAGTCTAGAATTATCCCTGTCTGGAGTGTGTCACATGTCCAGGACCTACCTTGTCATTTGCAGGACTCAAAGGAAGAAAAGTTTTGAGCCTTTTGCTCAGTGCCGACTCAGAATGTTAGGTAGTGTGGACCATGTGGCAACCATTGATGCTTGACAAAGTTCCAGCATTTTGTTCGACTTTGGAGATGAAAATTCTCCAGCACCCTTTTAGTTTTGTTTGTTATTATTCTACTATGTGTTATGGGAGTTCCCTATGCCTTTTCCTTTGGGTAATTATGTGTGGGATTTAAAGGATGGAAATGTATAAAATAGCAGCCTCTCTAAACAAACTAATTATCTGGAAAAAAGTCCCCACCACTATAGGACCACAGAGCATGATAACTCTGTCTGCTCCCATACAAGTCAACAAGCTGCTAGGACATTTAGATAAATCACATTTGCTTGATAAATAAGGTATATTGCATAATCAAGATTTATAAATTCCTAACTTCTACTCAGGTTCACGGAAATATTTGTCTGGCCTCGTCTTTGCTCATCTTTAAGCTTTAATTAACTAGAAAGCCTAAACCATACAAGAAAGTACAATATTCTATAATATGGTGTCTGATCCCCCAAGAAAGTCCTTTTTTCCATGGCCAGGCATTTAGACAAGAAACCCCACTGTCACATGGACTTGAAAAAAAGTTCCTGTTTGCTAAAAACAGAGACATTGTTATCCATGGTAAGAGGAACTGGAGGTCCTTCCATTGACATAGGACTGGTGCCTAGTAACTTGTCAAGGTCAATGCTAGCTTTCTCAATCCCTGGTCTCAAGCCACACTGCAGCTCACATGCCCCTTTCTCTGGTTTAATCCTATGTGTGACTACAGAGTATAAAGGTGTGCTCTTTGTTTTCAATAAGCTCGAAGGCAGCTATCCCGATTCTCCCTCAGATCCTGTCAATCTCCTCTTCTCCCTCCAGCCCACTCCACATATCCTTTCTGGGACCTGAACTGCTCTCAAACCTGGTCTCCAGCAGTTAGGACAGGACAGTCATCTAGGTGACCAGGGACATTGGAGAGACTGCATTTGTCTCCTGACTAAAAAGTGAGTTCTGCCCATAATCTTGGCTCCCAGAAATGCCTCCTCATCCAAGACTCAAGGAGAATGATGGAGACAGCTTCCAGGACCAAGCCCGCTACCTTCTCTCACTCACCTTCAAGATGCCCATAGTGTGTCAAGGTTCAGGGCCGAAGCCTGTCCAGAAGAGTGAGCAGTGAAAAAAAATGCATTAGATAACCTCCTGGGCACTGTCCCACAGCCCCAGCTCCCTCTAGCAGGGTATCTGCTACTGACCTTGTCCCCGGGTTCTGAAGTCCACCAAGATTGTCCCTTCCTCTTCTTGTCTTCCCAGCTCAAAGGCTAGCGGATGTATGCCTGCCTAGAAGGAAGGTCCTAGTTGTTCTGATCCCAGGGTGAAGGAAGGGTGGAGTTTCCCTGGGTGAGAGCCTCTTTCAGAGGAGGGCAGTGGAAGAGAAAGTGAAAGAGAAGCAGACCATAGGTGTCAGGAAAGAAGAGTCAGGGCAGGGCTGCTCACCCCTCATCAGAGCAAAGGGCTTAAATAGGGAAGTTGCTCACAACAGACTGATTCCTTAGTGAGGGCCATATCCTGGGCTGACCCCAAACTGAAAAGAAACAAGAAAAGTCCTGACTTGGAGGATCAGGTGGGATCTGCAGGTTTGGGTAAGGACCACAGCCAGGTGTGTGGGTCAGAGGGGAAGCCTGACCAAGGTGTGCAGGGCACTGCACCCTTCTAGAACCCTGACAAGCTCTTGCTGCAGCTCCTGGATGGAAGGAGGCATAACCTATCAGGCACTGTACTGGGCCTTTGGGGCTACGGGTCCGGGAGGCTTAGTTACAGTTTCTATTGCTGTGAAGGGACACCATGACCACAGCTACTCTTATGAAGAAAAACATTTAAATCTTGCAGGCAACAGGAAGTGATCTGAATGTCACACTGAGGGAAACTTGGACAAAAGAGCCCTCAAAGCCCACCCCCACAGTGACACACTTCCTCCAACAAGGCCATACCTACTCTAATAAAGCCGTACTTCCTAACCTAATACTGCCACTCTCTATGAGCTTATGGGGGCCAATCACATTCAAACCCACAGAAGTGGGATCTGTAGTCACAGCAATGTTATTCCACCAGGGGACGGAATGGCCCTCAGGAGGACTGAAAGCAACCTGGACTCTCTACTCAGCTGAGCAAGTTCTCCTGTCCCCCCTCTCTGCCATGGCCTGAATTCTGAGGCTCCTTCTGAGAGCTGGGCAGTCCTCCACCAATTCCACTGATTGGCCTCATGTGACCAGGTCTTCTTCATGCCCTAGTCTTGGACCCAAGATTCTCCCATATCTGCCTGCTCAGGCATTATATGGCTTTCTGTATGGTTCCCCCAGGCTAGTGGACTAATCTAATACCAGACTATTAACTGGTATTCAGCCTGTGAAGCCCTGGCAGGCACAGTCTGAAATTGAGGTTGTGGATCATACAGGTTCCTGTGAGTGTCCAGATGGACAGGGCTGTTCCTGGCTTCTCTCAGCTTGTAGAGGACAATGTCAGGTTCACAGGGTATACTAGTAACTTTATTGGTCGAGAAGAAATCATCCCTTCCTGAAAGGCTCACCATAGCTTCCTAAAGTGAAGATTTCCTCTCCTTACAATGATGATAAAAGAACAGGGATCCAGGGCAGCAGCCACAGTCACAGCAAGCCAAGCACCTAGAGACTACTTTCCAGTGTTCGTCAGAGTATTGGTCGAGAGCAGTGTAGCTAAAACTGCAATAGAAAATGACAGCATGCTTCCAGAAAATTCTCAAGGGGAAGTGTGAGCACCAGCAGTGTCTGTGGGTTCAGGCTCTAGGGAGAGTGTGGAGAGATGCATTAGTTAGTGTGAAAGCTGGAGGCAAGGTTCTTCCCCCAAATATAAGGGCATAAAGCAGCTAAGGGTGGTGGTGCGAACCTTTAATCCTGGCACTCAGGAAGCAGAGGCAGGAGGATCTCCTGAGTTCAAGGCTAACCTGGTCTACAAAGTGAGTTCCAGTACAGCCAGGGATATGCAGAGAGTCTCAAAGTACATAACTAAATAAAGGTACAAAAGCAGTTGTAGCCAGCAAGGATCATTCCTCATTTGGAGGTGACATTCCTGGGAGCATGTCCGCAGAGACCTCTGTTGAAATGAAGTCACATTGAGCCGCCCCTTCTGAACTATTTCATTGTGTAAATGTAACAAGTTGATGAAATCTAAACTCAAGGAAAAAACAACAAAAAACCCAACCCCAACACTGGCTGCTGGGCCAAGCACCTCCTTCCTGGCCTCTGCCTAACAGGCCTGTCTCCTAATCTTTTATTTTGTTGTTGGCTTTTTTGTTTGTTTGTTTGTTTTTCTTGGAGCTGAGGATTGAACCCAGGGCCTTGTGCTTGCTAGGCAAGCGCTCTCCCACTGAGCTAAATCCCCAACCTCTTGTGGGTGTTCTCTGTTTTTTTGAGCTGAGGATCAAACCCAGGGCCTTGTGCTTGCTAGGCGAGCACTCTACCACTGAGCTAAATCCCCAACCCGGTGGTTGTTCTTAAAGAGAGGAACCAAATTGGCCTCAAACTCCCTGTGTAGCAGAGACAGGCCCTGAACTCCTGATCCCCTACCTCCACTCTCAGAGTGCTGTGTGTGTGTGACCTACCTGGCCTCTATTGTTTTTTAATATTTATTTTATTTTTTATATGTCTGCTTTTTTGCCTACATGTATGTCTGTGCACTTCATGCATGCAGTGCTCTTGGAGGCCAGAAGATGCCTTCTATTCCCTGGTACTAGAATTAGAGACAGTTGTTAGCACCGGGTGGGTGCTAGGATTTGAACCTGGGTTCTCTGAAAGAGCAACTAGTGCTCTTAACTACTGAGCTCTCTCCAGGTACCCTTGGCATTTTTTTTTAGGCAGTCTTTTTTTTTTTTTTAAGACAGGGTTTCTCTGTGTAGTTTTAGAGCCTGTCCTGGAACTCACTCTGTAGACTAGGCTGGCCTTGAATTTACAGAGATCTGCCTGGTTCTGCCTCCTGAGTGCTGGGATTAAGGACATACACCACCACTGCCCAGCGAGTCTTTTACTTAAATTTAATTCAACTTTGTTTTTTTGAGGCAGAGTTTTTCTATATAGCCCTGGCTGTCTTGAAATCTCTGTGTAGACCAGGCTGGTCTTGAACCCTTCCTCTGCCTCCCGAGTGCTAGGATTACAGACCTGGGCTACTATGCCAGACTTTACACAGGGTCGTGTTATGCAGTGCAGGCTGGCCTCACACTCAGGATCCTCCTGCATCCCTGGTGTGGGGATTGCATGCATGAACTGCTTTTTTGTTCCTGCAGGATTTGTTTGATTAGTTTCTGGACAGTTCTGAGAACTGAGTCAGGGCCTTATGCCTGCTAGACAGGTGCTTTTCCCATCCTCATTTCACATTTGAGATGAGGTCGTTTAAGTGTCTCAGGCTGGACTTGGACTCTGTACTCATATATACATTGAACTTGTCACCTAGCCTCTCCCTCAGGTGTAATTAGTCACCCCTCTGTCCCTTGGAAGAATGCATCTCAAGCTCTGTTCCCACAACCCAACATAATGCCTGGCACACATTTATCTTAATAGATAAAGCCTAACCCTGTGGGTGCTCACTCCCAGCCTCTTAGCTGAGTAATACTTTCTGTTCAAAGTTTCCTTCTCCAGGACCTTTAATGAAATGAAAGTATTCTATGACAACCAGGTAAATTTCTATAACCTAACCTTCCCAACCTTCCCTGGCTGGTACCTTGTCCAGAGTTTAGAGATTGTTGCTGACTGGGCCTAAGATTCCCTTCAGGGTTGAGGGGCATCTCATTGGTGAAGCACAGATCCAGCATGTAGGGTCTCTAGGTTTGACACCCAGCAACATGTGCGCACAAGTGCCCATGTACACAAAACACACACACACACACACACACACACACACACACACACTGTTTGTACTTCCGTCATTACTAATGGTCAGCTCTTGGTGCAGAGCCCTGGGTGGAGCTAAGTTCCTGCTATGAAGTCCCCTGTAAAAAAAAAACAAAACTATACAGCATTTTCCTTGAAAAGCATGTGATAAGTTCTAGAGCCATACTTCCTCTTTCTTATATTGCTTTTACTACAAGTCACCTGACTTACAGGAAAGGAGGCAGCTGAGACTTCCTGATGTGTGGCACCTGGGTATTGGGCCAATGTCCAAACCAGCATAGGATTAGAGGATTATGGGTGGTTAGCTGGTCTCAACAGATAGCCGATTTGCCTCACTACCAGGTTTTGTTCAATTGCTGTCATTGTTCAGTGTGGGAAAGTCACAAAGGCTCCACATCCAAGTTTCCTAGTGCACCCCAATTTAATCCTAGACTGTCTTAGTGAGTCCCAAGAGCCAGAGGCTTGTGGCTGGGTAAGGCTGATTTCACGGAGGCCTGAGAAAAGCTGAGTGACTGTGCTCAACCTTCTCCCTCAGCTGCCATCACTGCTGGCCAGCCTCACCTTTTCAGCCTGCTAGAGGACCTTCTGCAGTCATGAAGGGCAGAGATGGAACCGTGTCACAGGGGGTGACTGATGGCTTTGCTCAGCACTACAACCCTTGTCTAACTTGGGTTGGATCTTCAGCAAAGGGGAAGCAGTTCATTTGGTTGGGTGTTTGCCTTGAAGGTTCTAGGTATGATGCCCAACACTGCACAAACCATACACGTGGCATATATCTATAATCCAAACACCCAGGTGAAGGCATTTAGACCAGAAGTTCAAGGTCACCCTCAGCTACCCGAGACCCTGCCCCGAAAAAGAAAAAACAAAACAAAACAAAACACCCAGAAAGACCAATTTTAGAAAGGTAGCTTTACTTAAAGCATCTGAATACTCATTCCTGGGGTCAGGGAAGAGAGGTCAATGGTGGGGACGCCAAACGTGGAAGAACCAAGAGCAGGTATGTGTGAAGGGGACAACACAGGGAATCTTATTCATGCAGGGACGTGCATACAGGACAGGCTGCTGGAACATGGGGGAAGCTAATACAGCGTCTCCCGGGCGTGGGTTCTCAGGTGGCGCAGCAGATGTGAATTGCGGCTGAAACCCCGACCGCACAGCACACACGAGTAAGGCCTCGCGCCCGTGTGAACCAGCAGATGGCGCAGCAGGTTGCAGCTGCGACTGAAGCTCTTGCCACACTCGGGGCACTCCTGGGGGTCTTCCATCTCTTGCCTGGAGGCGGTGTGTGTGACCAGATGGCGCTGCAGGTGCGCATTGCGCCGGAAACTGCGGCCGCAGGTCGGGCAGCTGTAGGGCCGTTCGCCTGTGTGACTGCGGCGGTGGCGGGCCAAGTTGGAGCTGTTGCGGAAGCGGTGACCACAGGTGTCACAGGCGTGAGGCTTCTCCCCCGTGTGGATGCGCTGGTGGCGTGCCAAGTGGGCACTCTGGCTGAACCCCTCTCCGCACTCACTGCATCGGCAGGGCTTCTCTCCTGTGTGGTTGAGCAGGTGGCGAGTCAGGTCTTGCATTTGGCTGAAGCTTTTGCCACATTGGGCACAGTGGTAAGGCCGGAGGCCGCCGTGGGTCAACAGATGGCGAGCAAGACCGGCGCGTCTCACAAAGCGTTTGCTGCACTGGGGACAGGCATGAGGCTTCTCACCTGTGTGCACCTGCTGGTGGCTGATCAGCTGGGAACTTTGGGTGAAGCAGCGGCCACAGTCCTGGCAGGAAAAGGGCCGTTCGCCGGTATGGACTTGCTTGTGGGCCATTAGGTGCTCACTTCGTCGGAAGGCCTTGCCACAGTCACCGCACACATAGGGCTTGCTCTCCTGGCGAGAGCTAAGGCTGCCAGGGTCTTCCGCGGACTGACAGTCCTTGCCTCTTGCATGGATGCGCAGGTGACGCTTTAAACTGGAGCGCCGTTGGAAGGTCTGCCCACATTGGGGACAGAGGACAACAGCCTTCTCTGGCACTTTCGTTTTGCCTTCTGGGTCTGGCGTGGGATTTTGGTCCTGGGCATGTGCCAGCAGGTGCTTCATGAGGCTGGAGCGACGCTGGAAGCCCTGGTCACACTCAGCACATCGGAAGGCAGGCTCAGAGGAATGCGTGAGCAAGTGCTTCGCCAGATGTGAGCTCTGGCGGAAGCGGTGGCTGCAGAGGTGACAGGCGTGTGGCCGCTCATCTGTGTGTATCCGCACGTGTAGCTTGAGGATGGAGCTGCGCCCAAAACTCTTCCCGCACCACAGACACCGGAAGGAACGAGAGAGTGGCTGAGATCGAGAGCGGGAGTGCCACTGTAGCTGATGTGCCTGCAGGCTGGACAGCTGAGGGAAGTTCACTCCACACTCTGTGCATATAAACTGCGACTCTGGCTCCGACTCTGGGACACCTGCAGCTACTGTGCTGTCCACAACCTCACTGCTGTCAGCAGGGGTCCCTCCTCCACCAGCACCATTTGCCTCTTGCCCTAGTGTCTGGGAAGGAGGCTCTGCTGTGACTCCAGGGTCCTCTGATAAAACGGCGACAGGCCAAATATTCTCTTTAGGTTCTTCAACTTTAAGATCCTCCTTGTCAGCCATTCTGCTCCTAAATCCTGGGAAGAAGCAAACACAGAGGGCTGGAAATGGTGGTACACGCCTTTAATTCCAGCAACTTAGGAAGCAGAGGCAGGCAGATGTTTGAGTTCCCTGCTAGTTTGGTCTACATAAACAGTTCCAGAACAGCCAGGGTTACATAGAGAGAGGGTTACCTGCTTCACAAAACAAGAACAACCAAGAAGAAAAGGGAAGAAGAGGAGGAGGAGGAGGAGGAGGAAGGAGAAGGTGGTGGTGCACAGTTATCAATAGGATCTTTCTGAAAGAGCTACTAAGCATCATCAGAACCTGATGATGGTCAGTCTGAGGACAAATAACAATGTCTTTTTTCAGGAGTTGTAGATTTTCAACACTGTACACAAACTCCTTTGTTACAAATAAATATGTATGTTTCTTAAAAAAAAAAAAGGTCTTTGCTCACCACACAGTGGTGGTGCACGCCTTTAATTCCCACACTCAGGAGGCAGAGGCAGGAGAATTTCTGTGAGTTCGAGGCCAGCCTGGTCTATAGAGTTCCGGGATAGGTAGGGCTACACAGAGAAATCCTGTCTCAAAAAACAAAACAAACAAAACCAAAACAACAACAACCACCAGACACAAGGAGCAGAAGCTGTCAGAAAGGGGAGGGAAGGTCCTGGATTTAGTTATGGACACCACTAAACAAACAGATGAACAAACAGAAGACTTGGTCAGCATCAACCCATCAAAAGGTTAGAAAGTCAGATGGTGTCTGGAACCATGAGCAA
Source organism: Onychomys torridus (assembly GCF_903995425.1). NCBI lineage: Eukaryota > Metazoa > Chordata > Mammalia > Rodentia > Cricetidae > Onychomys > Onychomys torridus. Next base: position 16,846,472 of record NC_050450.1, on the reverse strand, counting down.
AGAGCATTCAGTGGCCATGATTGGGGAGGAGCTTACCAAGAGGGTTTGCAGGCCAAGCTTTCTTCTCTGAGGTATCCTCAAAGGTAAGGGACTCCTGTAAAGAGAGCCGAGACCCTTCTGAGTGAAGAATGGGCTCTGTGGCCTTCATGAAACAGAGGCACTTTCTGGGGTTAAATAGAAGGAAACATGGACTGCTAAAAGTCGAACATTCTGGGGCCTCAGAAAGACCTGTGATAGGGATCGGTTCAGCTTACCAACACAGCCACCAGCTCTTGGTCTCTGGAATTCTCCTCAAGCCATGAGGGGCCCTGGGAGGGGTCTGGCAGCATCAGGAGGAAGACATTGCTGTTAGAAGTGTTGCCAGCTTTAAAGACATGACCACCCATCTTCGAAACTATGAAGCTACTCCTTCGTTCTCCCACCACACTCCTCCCTGACATCCAGCCCCCACCCACACATCCAGTCTGCTTCCCAGGACACCAGCTCCTCACAGCTTTCTTGTGGGTCCTGGAGCATCCTCTGGGGCTCTGGGCTCACTGGCCAGTTTGAACTTGGGGCAAGTTTCCACTCCTCAGGTTCAGCAGGCTTAGTGGGCACTGGCTGAGATGGGGGTAATTCATTCAATGGATGCAGGGCTGGAGTCTCCTCCGAGGGCAGCTCCCTTTTGGGGCTGTGGTTGGAGGCCTGGGAAGGGATGTGCTGTCCCTCCGAGATGATGTCTGCAGGGGCACTCTTACCAGCACTGAAGCTAAAATCCTGTTGAAAATATCTGTCTTAGGAGGCAGACAGGTACCATGAGTCTACTGATTCTACCAGAACAGGACAGAGGGCCACACAGCTAAGAGGGTGAGAGTGAGCTGGTGTCGTGAAAGAGGACAGAGAATAGAAGGGGCGCTTTTATATTCTACTTCATAAGAACACACTTGTACCTCATACTGTAGAAAGGAGTCTACATGTACATGCCATTAATAGCTTAACATTCACAGGCTTTTAATGGTTTGCTCCAAGTTAACCCCCATGATGGCCCAGACACTTCTGGAATACAGGGCTGCCAGCAGTGTTTTAAGAAGTGGTCAGCCCCAGACACCAAGGAAAGAGTGCAGGGGTCATAACAAGAGAGGCTCAGACATGACAAGCACCGGAAATGTGGCCAGAGGCTGGGTGTGGTAGAGAATGACTAATCCCAGCACTTGAAAGGTAGAGGCAAGCTGGTCTTTGTGTGTTCAAAGCCAGAATGGTCTCCACAGCTAGAGCTCCAGGACAGCCAGGGCTACATTGAGAGATGCGCTCTCAAAAAAAGAAAGAAATGATATGTGACCACAGGGATGACACCAAGTCTGAACTATTGGTCACCTACTGGCAACCCCACCCCTTTCTTGCTGCCCGGAGGTGAGATAGAAGGCAATTTTTCTGTTTTGTTTGAGATATGAATCTGCTACCTTCTAAACACCAGCTCTCTGCAGAAAGTGCCACGAAAGAAATAAATTTCTAGCTCTCTGTTCACTGCCTTTGTTGTGATGCACCCTATGAGCTCCAGGATTCTAGTCACAGATGGAAGGAAGCAAGTGGAATTCGGAGAGCCTTCTTCTTGAGGTAACCAGTTTCTGTCCCCTCACCCCCACCCTACAGCTCATGGTCTGGCTGGTCTCACCAATGGCCCCACGTGGCTGGAGTCTCTGGGCACACCCTCCAGCAGCTGTACCACCTCCTCTCCATCCCTGAGTGGCTGGCCCTGCAGTCGGCTCAGCACGTGCGGGGGCAGGACGCTCAGGAACTGCTCCAGTACCAGCAGCTCTAGAATCTGCTTCTTGGTGTGCAGCGCCGGCCGCAGCCAGTGATTGCAGAGTTCCCGGAGCCGGCCCAGGGATGCACGCGGCCCCATATCTTCCTGGTACTGGAAGCATCTAAAGAGCTGGTGGGCCACCTCAGGCCGAGGCCTGGCCTCTGCCCGCATGGGGTCCCCCTCGACGGGCAAGTCCTCCTCCTCCAGCTTCACGGCTCCGAACTGGTCTTGTTCCGGAGCATCTGGGACCGGTTCGGCCAGCATCTTTTACACCTGTGAAACCGGAGCGCTCTGAAGTCCCTTCTTCAGCTCCTTCCACACCTGTGGACCGGAAGACCCTGAGTTAAGATCTGCCGCAGGAATCCGGGCGCCTGTTTTCCAGGCTATGGAAACAAGAGGATCAGGAGTTCCAGGTCAGCCTTATCACAAAAAAAAAGGGGGGGAGGAAGAGGGGGAGGGGAACACAAAAACAAGATACATTGCAGGGAAGCTAATCCCTACCTGAGTTACAGGCTTAAAAAGTACGAATATGGGCCAGGCGTGACGGCTCGCCTCCTTAATCTTAGCACTCTGGCGGTAGGTGTAGGAGAAATCTCTATGAGATCAAGGCCAACCTGGTCTACACAGAGTTCCAGGACATCCAGGACTAAATAGAAAGGCTCCAGCTCAGGAATAAATAAATAAATAAAAATAAAAAAGAATGTGGGGCTAGAAAGATGTCTCAGCAGTTAAGAACACACTGACTGCTCTTCCAGAGGACCCAGGTCCACTTCCCAGTCATCTGTGTAACTGTTTCCAAGGAGGTCTGCCACCCTCTTCTGGCCCAAGGGCACTGCACACATGTAGCACACAGTCAAATGTGCAGGCAAACACCCCACACAATAAATTGCAAAAAACTGTAAAAAATCGAATGTGACTTTCCGAGGAGTCCCTTTTCCCACTGTCGTGAGTGATGCCCCACAGCGGTAGGACAGAGCAACCACGCAAGGGCAGAAAAAGCAGGTCTTTCTGAGGGCTGGGAGCTTAATTCAGTTGGTAGAGCCCTTGCCTAGCACACACAGCCCTCTGGGTTCAGTCCCCAGCCAGCACTGCATAAATAGGGCATAGCAAGGCAGGAAAACCAGAAGTTCATAGTCACGCTTGGCTACATAGGAAGTTTTAGGCTAGCCGGGCTGGGGCTTTGTCTCCCAGCAATGGGGGTGAAGAAGGGAAGAAGGGAGTTGTAAGCAAGAGCACTTGCCATGAAAGCACATGGTCCAGAGTTTGGATCTCTTCTGGCCTCTGGGGGTAGCAGGCAAGTGTGCAGTGCACATACATGTATGCAGGCAAAACATTTATCCATACAAAGTAAACACAAATAAATCGTTAAAAATGTGTTTTTTAGCCGGGCGGTGGTGGCACACACCTTTAATCCCAGCACTCGGGAGGCAGAGGCAGGTGGATCTCTGAGTTCCAGGCCAGCTTGGGCTACAGAGTGAGTTTCAGGACAGGCACCAAAACTACACAGAGAAACCCTGTCTTGAAAAACAAAACAAAACAAAACTCAAAAAAAAAAATTGTTTTTCAAAAAAAAAAAAAAAAAAAGAGAGAGAAACCCTGCTAAGACATGAGCAATACTTTCTGACTTTCCAAAAGGACATTAATTTAAATATTTTACCACTGCTCTCTAGTGCTTATTAAGCAAATTTCCTTTTGCAAAAAAAAAAAAAAAAAAATTGTTTTTCATTTCAATCCTTTCAGATCTGTAGCTTGGAGAACCAATTCAACAAGATCTTCCCCACAGGAATGCAGAAAGGGATCTGAGTTCTTCACTATCAGTAAATAAATAAAAATAAATTGGGGTTGGGGATTTAGCTCAGTGGTAGAGCGCTTGCCCAGCAAGCACAAGGCCCTGGGTTCGATCCTCAGCTCAAAAAAAAAATAGATAAATAAACAAACAAACAAATAAATAAATACCTGTAAGCGGAAATTGTTCCATGGAATATTTATACCCCCTTCCTCTTTTTGTCTTTTTGAAAAATAGTTTATTGAACATACTGCAACAGAGCTGTGGACTGGGCAGTAACTAGAGTACCACCACCTAGCTTTGAATTCTGTCCTTCCTACCTAAGTGATATTAGAGCTATCACTGGCTGCCTTAATCTGCCGCCTCTCAACGAATAGTCACTCAATTCCAGCTAGCAGTGGAAAGTGTTTATACCTGACCACCAGGGGGCACTACTTCCTCAAGCACAAGCCCCTCCTCCCGCCTTTCCCTCCCGTCCAGATGCTCCCCCTTCCTTCCTAAGGACTAGGGACTTAATCAATTCAGTTCAATTAAATCTTCAGTACTGCTTGGAAGGTTTTAGCTTCTCTTTCCGGGCTGGGCATGGAACCCAGAACTCAGAAGTCTCAGGAATGTTAGGCAAATAATTCTACTACTGAGCTACACATCAACCGGTTTAAGTTCCTTAGAACAAACCGACAGTGGGAATGCCCAGTAGGGGGATGGGACCAGAGCCTCAGGCAAACAGGGAGCCAGGCTTGTGGTTATTGTTCTCATCGTTATTGATTATAACACGCTTTCAAGGCAAAGTGCCTCTGCCCTGAATTTTGCATAGATTGTGTCCAGGGTGGAGAGTTCTCTAAATTGCCTTTATAGAGGGGCTGTACTGTGTGGGTCTGTTACAGAACAAAGGAAACCCTGATTTTAGGCCGGCTGAGGAAAAGAAGAGGAGCATGGTGCAGAAATGATGACCCAGACCTAGCTCCAGACCTAGGTTCTGCTCCCTCAGGTTCCTTCCCTCCCCCCACAGGCAGTCCAGTCGGGCTCTTTCCTGCACTACAGCCCATTCTCTAGGTGCGCTTCCCATTGCAATTGCTTCATCCGACGTTGGTGCCTCTGTTCTGGAACCCTAAAACACACCATTAGCTGGCATACCCCAATCACTTCATTGCAATATCTGCCTGGCTTGAGCAAGAGGCACTGGGTCTAGTTCAGTAAGCTTTTGCCTGGCATTTGAAATGACTTAACTTCAATGACCGAACATGTGCGATGAAACAGCGATAAGAATGACTACCTTAAAATCCTAAGAACAAACACAGGGTTCAGGGAAGAAAGGGCCTATGACAAACACTCAAAAACTAGGGGGTAGGGCTGGGGATGTAGCTCTGTCGGTATAGTGCTAGCCTAGCAAACACATACCAAGCCCTGGGTCCAATCCCCAGCACTCACATAACAGGGGTGGTGACACCTACCCCAAACCCCAGAATTTGGGGGGTGGAGGCAGGAGATCTCGAGTTCATGGTCATCTTCAGATACATTGGGAATTCAAGGATAGCTTGATACATGACCCGGTCTCCGAAAACAAACAAACAAAAAGAGAAAAGGAGCGGGTTATCAAGCCAGGCATGCATTTAGGCAGGAGGATTAAGTTCTGGGCTTGCGTGGACTCCATCTAGAGTGAGGTACAAAGCTGGTCTGGGCAATTTAGTAAGAGCCTTGCTCCACATGAAACACTGAAGGGGGTTGGAGGTGTATCTTAGAAGTAGGGCACTTGCCTAGCACACCAAGCCCTAATCTCTCTCTCTCTCTCACACACACACAGGAAACAGAATTTCATTTCACTGTTTGGAGAAGCATATGAAAAACATCTCTAGGGGCTGGGGAGATGGCTCTGTGACTGGCTGCTCTTCCGAAGGTCATGAGTTCAATTCCCAGCAGCCAACCACATGGCGGCTTGCAGCTGTGTATGGGAACTGATGCCCTCTTCTGGGTGCAGATGTATATACAAGCAATAGACATAAAATAAATAAGTCTGTAAAAAAAGGTCGACAACTAGAGAACGGAGTGCCTCTGGCCGGCTACCCTGCAGTTGATGCTAGTGCACACTGAGTACGTATCAACCCAGGCAGCACTCTGACGCTCTTTTCCCCCAGCTCCAAGCCACTTTAAACGCTTTAAATCAAGCGTTTACTCTAACAAGTTCAGAGAGACCAAGAAAGATGGAATTCACAGCTACACCTGGTGCAGCTCACTACTGTGAAAATGGGGCCCTGGACCCATTATTTCTGTCCTGCATTATGAGATTTTGCCAGTATTAGCTTGAGTATCACAGCATAGATAAGAAATAAGAGAATTTCAAATTGAAGTCATAGCCCAGCTAGCTGCACAAAGCGGCTGGAATTTCTAGGTGAGGCCTGGCCAATGGGTTTCCAAGAGATGGAATTCAGGCAAGTAGGCCTTAGAAAATCTGTCCCTCCCCCCAGGTCTCCAGGACAAAAGCCCTATTAATATGCACCTCTGTAGGGGGCTGGTAGGGCATGGTGGGGTGGGGGGGGGAGAAAGCTCTTAGTTAGCACCAGAAATGTGGCCAGTCTAATTTGTATGTTGGTGCAACCATAAGACCCATCCACACTGGAGAGGTCTGAGGTCAGAATGGGGTGCTCTGCAAGAAATAAATAACCCCTTTCCCCGCTTATACTTCTAGTGGTCTAACTTACTCAACTTTGTTGACCCGGTTTCTTTAGACCCCAGCCCCGTCCTGGTGCTGGTCGGTCCACCTGGGGACGCATGGCACCCGTTACCGGTGGGACTCTCCCTCATGTCCCCAAGGTCACAAATGCATCCTGCTGTCTGGCATCGCGGTCTACAGCACAGAGTTAGCCCCTCATTCTCCCGAGACTTTGTTTTAGCCACCAACCCAGCAGCAGGGCCCGAAACCCCTTCACTCTGCACACAGCCGTAAGCCTATATCCCAGTCCGCCTACTCACCACTCAGGCACCACTCCTGAGGCTGAGATGGTCGGGGTCCTTGGAGGGATCCAGAGCCAGCTAGGCCAACCCGGGGAGGACTCAGAGAAAATGGGACGGAAGTACCCTGCCGCATCCCTTTCAGGTGAGAGGATAAAGGGGCGTCCAAGAATTAACCCTTCACTTCCCAGTTTGGATGGGGTGGGGAAGAGGGCGGAGCCAGAAAAATCAAGAGAAAAGTGATGCATCCAGGTGGCAACTTTGCTAAACCCAAGTAAGAGTCAAACTACTCTGAGCCAGAGCTTCCTCCTCTAAATTGGGACAGACTCGCTCCCTTTTGTTTGCTCTGTGAAGGTTTCTTTGCTTGTCTTTTCGTCCACGTGACAAATATTTATCTACATGGTGCTGTGTGTCAGACCGCAGGCTCTGAGGACACAGAGCTAAACTGAGGAGTGAGGTCCTGCCCTGGTGTGGGGGGAGGGTGGGGGTTGCAGGCCGAGGAACAGGAGAGACTGCCACAGTAAGAAAATGCAAGAGGCAGGGCAGGGTGGTGTACGCCTTTAATTCCAGCACTCAGGAGGCAGAGGCAGGCAGATCTCTATCAGTTCCAGACCAGCCTAGTTTACACACTGGGTTCCAGGTCAGACAGGGATACATAGTGAGACCTTGTCTCAAAAAAAGAAAACAGGGAACAGAAGCCAATGTGATGGCATGCGTCTGTAATTCTGTCACTTGGATGGCTGAGATCGAAGGAGTGCCATGGCCATGAATTCCTGAGCATCTTGGTCTACAGACTGAACCTGTCTCAAAGACCCCAAACCAAAGGGATGAGGCTGCATCTCAGTTGGTAGAACGCTTGCCTGGCACACAGGAAGCTGTGGGTCCAATTCCCCACACATCATAAACTGGGCACGATTGTGTACCCCTGTAATCCCTGCATTTGGAAAATGAGGATCAGGAGTTCAGGTCACCCTCAGCTAAGTATGGAGTTCGAGGTCACACTGGGCTACATGAGATCCTGCCTCAAAATAAAACAAACAAAAAAACTGGGCCAGCGACTCCAATAAGTTGTTCTCTGACGTCCACATGTGTCCCCATCCCCCAAATAAATACATGTAGTGAAAAAAAGGTAAAAATCCCAACACACGGGGGAGGGGAGGGAATAAGATGTGATTCGGAAGCTTCTGCTCCTCACTCAGTCCTTATGACTTTCTCAAGTCTCCCCCAGGATCCTGCGAGCGGCTTTTGTCCCCACACTGCCCTCCGCCTCGCCCCGCCCCCAGGGGAAGTGCCCTCCCCCAACCGCTTTGGAGCGCACTTCAAAGGCAAGCCCTCCCCTTTGCTTTGATGGGCTTTCTGAGTACGTGCTCCCTCACACAGCCGAGAGCGCTGCCTTGGGGACTCAGTGATGCCGTCTGGTGTGTCCACCGCATCAGAGTGCGCTCCACCACTCGGAGGGTCAAGGAAACTCGGCGCTCGTCGTCCCCCAGTCCTGATATCTCAGTCTGTCGTGGCTAGGCCCAGCCTGGCTCTGGCTGAGTTCTCCTGTCCCGTCAGCACCCAGCTTATTTTTTAACTGTCTGGGGTGGATCTCACTGGACCACACTGTAGGCACCAGTCTTCTTGATGGGCTGCGCTCTACGTCCTCGGCCCAGGACCCAGAGTGGGGAGTAGCTACCGCGCTCCAGATGTTTCCAGTTTTTCAATGGCCTAGCGCCTCTTCTTCCTGCTACAGACTCCTTCCTCCCAGTCGCTGCTCTAGGACTCCCACCCAAAGAGACGGGGTGTGTGTGAGGGGAGGGAGTTCTGGACTAGGCGTGGCCCTAGGAGGCTCAGCGAGAGGGTCCTAGGTTGAGCGAGTTTCTGGGCAGCTGGGAGCAGTGGGTGGATTCCCGCCGGCCTCTGGTTGCCGTGGCTTTGGCGGTGGGGAGGGGGCGCAGCAAAGGTCTGAGAGCAGGGAAGAAGCCTAAGGTGTTTAAAGCTTATGTAAACAGGCCCCCCAACTCCAGCCTCGCTGCGTGGTCTGAGCTCTGAGCTCTCACGTGCGCATTCTTACACACTAGCCTCGCCTTGGGCCTACCCCGCTTGAACCCTAGTGGACGTAGCCCAGTCCCTTTTGCTAATTTGTAGCCCACCCTGGGGAAGCAGAAGCCATCGTGCACCCAGCTGAGGGTCCTTGACTCATGATGGTCCAGTAGAACCAAGGTCCACGTGGGTGGGAGGGAGCAGAGGACTGCCCAGCCACAGGACAAGGTTTTCTAAGGACCCTCTTCCAGTGTCTTAGAAGTTGTTTTGTTTTGTGTTTATGAATATACGTGCCTATGTTTGTATCCGTGCTTGAGTAAGTGTGTGTACAAGTGTATGTGTTCCCATTTCTGTGCAGCCTGGAAATCTATGTCAGTTGACTTCCTTGATAACTCTCTCTCTGTCTCTCTCTTTTCTGAGACAGGGCCCTCACTATGTAGTTCTGCTGCCCTGAAACTTACTATGTAGACCATGCTGGCTTAGAACTCAGAGAGAAGGATATCCTCCAGTGTCTGCCTCCCAACCAAGTGGTAGGGTCAAAGGCATATGCTACTAGGCTTGGCCCTCTCCGACTTTTTTTTTTTTTTTTTTTTTGAGATAGAGTCTCACTATGTAGCCTTTGCTGGATTTGAGCTTGCTAGGTAGACCAGGATAGCACAAACTCAGAGATCTGCCTGCCTCTGTCTCCTGAATGTTTCAGTTAAAGGCATGTGGCACCATGCCCAGCCTTCTACCTTGTATTTTGAGGCGGGGGTCTCTCACTGAACCTGGAGCTGGTTGGCCAGTGAACTGCCACATCAGGCTTTTTATGTCAGTGCTAAATGTGTAAACTCGGAACTTCATGCTTGTATGGCTAGTACTGTATTGTCTAAACCATCTCCCAAGTGTCCACTCGCTATTTTTGAAGACTTGGATAATTTTTAGAAAAAAACAGGTAAATTGTAGGGTGCCTTTTCTGGTTAGTTTCTTGCCAACCTGACACAAACTAGGTCATCTGGGAAGAGGAACCTCTGTTGAGAAACAGACTCAGATTGTCTGTGGTGAAGTCTGTGGGGGCATTTTCTTGATGAATGATTGATGTGGCAGAGCCAACCCACCAAGAGTGAGGCCACCCCGACAGGAGGTCCTGTGTTGTTGGAATTTCTAAGGGTCTTTTGAGTTCTTTCGGCTGGGAACTCAGAAGCAAACAGTCAGGCTCTCTTGTGCTGAGGTTTTGTTCAGTCTGAGGAGTCCCAGAGGTAAGACCTGGTGGTGGCCTGTTCCTTTGTCTCTCTGATCTTCCAGCATTTACCCCAATATCTGGCTCCAGGATATTTATTAAAAGACCTTAAGAAATTTAAACAACTGTCCTGTGTGGTATAAGAAAGCAACGTAGGAGGGGCAATCCAGTAAGCGATGTTTCTATGTGATTTCTGCTTCAGTTCGGGCCTCCAGGTTTCTGCTCCGACTTCCCTTTGTATTTATTTGTTTGTTTATTTATTTATATTTTTTATTTTTTTATTTTTTTTTTTAGCTGAGGACTGAGCCCAGGGCCTTGCGCTTGCTAGGCAAGTGCTCTACCACTGAGCTAAATCCCCAACCCAGGGCTTTGACATTTTGTCACAATTAAACGGTACAGATTTGAGGAGATTGCAAACACCCTTGATTTGCATCCCATATCAAGGGTGCACATCAATCTGAGCTCGCACGGTTGGTGTAGACCTTGGTCACCTGGCAGAGGTTTTACTACTGTGGACTTACCCCAGTTCATACCTTACCATTGCAAGGGAACCACTTACACACTGGTGTCTAAGGAGTTGTGTCCTACCTCTTTGAGAAGAGCAGAAATACATAACTTTGTTAGCTTTATTTGTTAACTCTTGGGTGCTGGAAACTTGGGCCATAACACCCAGCTCCCTATGTCTCTTTTAAGTCATGCCTCATCATTTTTTAAAATTAATTTATTTTTATTTTATTTGCATTGGTGTTTTGCCTGCAGGTATGTCTATGGATGTCTGTGTGAGGGTGTCAGATCCTGAGTTACATACAGACAGTTGTGAGCTGTCACGTGTGTGCTGGGAAAAGCAGTCAGTGATCTTTTTTTTTTCCCACCATCATCTTTATTATTGAAACACCAACCAAAATGTAATCATCTTATTTAGGTTTTAGCCAAGAAATCCACAAAATGTAAAGCTGGCAGTCAGTGCTTCAGAAAGTAGGTGGTGTGCCCCCCTCCCTGTGGGGGCTTGTGAAACAGGATTTCATATAGCCTACAACAGCCTCAAAACTTGTAGCTGAAAAAAAACTATGTAGCTGAAGATGGCATTAAACTCTGATCCTCCTTCCTCTGCCTCCCAAATGCTAGATTACAAACATGTAATTAAGGGGACTTACTGGCCTCAGGATGGTTCTCATTGGTCCATGTGCTAAATATCATACAACACACATGGAAACAGTAAAATATTGCATAGTCGAGAAGATGCCTGATTCTCATAGGCACACTGCAGAGCAAGTAACACAGAGACAGCCACAAGTCATAATGCATATGAACAACTAAAGTTGAAAAATTTAAAAAAAAAAAAAAAAAAAGCTATGCCTGGGATGCAGTGAAGGGGCATTCAGAAGCTTCACAGACCAGATAGCTGCCCCAGAGTAGGCAGGGAGTGGACATCAATGCTTGTGACCGGGGATTCAAGGCTCCAGAAACCAAAATGGACAAGATCAAAACCAAGCTGGAGATGCACTGACTATTCAAGAGGTATAGAATATTTTGTTTTGAGTAAAGAGAGGGACTCTGCTCTGAAAAACATAAATAACGAGCATAACTCAGACAGTCCAAGCCAGCCTTTGGCCCTCAGACCTCCCCTGTGCCTTCCTGCGACTCCATTCCTTACCCTGACCATCACTGCACAGCCCAGAGCACTCAGCACAGGCTCCTGAGGTGTGTGCCTTCAAGACAATGGAAAAGGACCCAGAAAACACAGCTTATGCCAGATAAAAATCCAACATTAAGGTAAGCATCCTCCTGTAATAAAATATGCCAGTGGCAGCATATTTTAACCTCTTTTGACCCACATGCAAAATATGCTCACCCTGTGCCCCTCTGGAAGCATGGCATTATTGAGTCAGATTCCTCCTGAGGTAGTTCAAAGTTTTGAAACAGCAAATCTACAGATTTGCCTATACTACCATGGGTGGTTGTTAAGGCTGACACCAAACTCTATATCCCCTGGCTTCTCAAACTATTAAAATCTTTTTCTTCAGGTTTTACCAAATTCACAACTACAATAAACCAAAGAGATGAAGGCACAAAATGACAAATGTTGTCAAAACAAATGGCAAAGGCCAAGCAAAAATGTGTGTGACCACCCCACAGTCCAAACTTCCCTAAAGAATTAAAAACAAACACCAACCATTACTTTGTTTATCAAAGCTTCAGGTGTTTTATAAAGTAAGAGAACTACAGAAGCTGAGGCAGGGGAATCATAGGTTCAAGGTCAGCCCGGGCTTCCTATTTAAATCCTACCTTATAAATAAGAATCCTATTTAAATCCTACCTTATAAATAATAAAGAAATCATAAAAATGGGCAGAACGCAAACTACACTATGGCACTATCCCACAGAGTTCTTCCAGTACAATAGGTCTAGGGGCTGGAGAGGTGGCTCAGAGGTTAAGAGCACTGACTGCTCTTCCAGAGGGACTGAGTTCAATTCCCAGCACCCACATGGTGGCTCACAACCAATACAACAGGTCTAGAAGGAAAGGTGGCTGGCAGGATCACAAGGCTGCAACGCAGCCCAGCGTGCTCTCAGGTCTGCTTCAGAGGTGCAGGAACATTGGAACCCTGTGGCATTTCAGGTGTGTGTGTGTGTGTGTGTGTGTGTGTGTGTGTGTGTGTGTGCGTGCGCGCGCGTGCTGCACATTGATGTCCTCCAGCACCTGCTGCCAATGCCTCAGCTTTGTCAAGAGCTTCTGGACCAGTGCATCTTTCCACTGCAGTTTACTCTTTAGTTCTGAGACATCCTCTTTGATAAATTCATCAGGTTTCTGGACAGACAACTGCAACCTTTTTTGTAAGGAAAACATTCTGTCATCCAATGTCCAAAGACTGGATACACTGATCAACACCAGTTCGAATTTCTTCCTGATCAGTTCCAATGACATAATCCTGACTCACAAAGCAATCCTGAAGCAAAGCAAGCCCCCAGTGATGACTCCAACTCCTCCACCAAAGTGCTGTTGGATGGTCTCGGAGCCCCAGGCGCTGCTTGCAGAAGCTATGCCTGGCCTGGGAGCCCCAGCCGGGGCAGTGGGGGACCAGGGGACTGCCTGGAGAACATCCTGCCATGGGACCCCTCCATCTCTGCAATGCAGCCAGTGATCGATCTTAACCTCAGAGCCATCTCTTCAGCCCCCATGCTTCATCATTTTTGTTGACTTAGCATTTGTTTACTTTCTGGTATAATTAGATGCTTCATGCCGTGTATTTCTGGCCCATTCTAGAATCAAGCCATTTTTTATAAGGAGGTCTCATTCCTACTGTTAACAGACCCCCAGACCTAAGCACAACCGAGTACAGGTTAGAGGCACCATTCTAACCTTAAAACCCAGCAGGTAGCAAAGCCCCCAAACCTGCCAAAGCTGGAACAAAGACCTGCTCCATCAGAGACCTTGTCCATAGTTCCAGGAAAGTCCCTAAATGTACTAACCTTGTGTTTCGGCTTCTGTACTTCAGCTTCTTGCTAGCGGAACTGTGACAACCAGAATGCGGTTTTTGCGCAGAAAAGACAAAGGGCTGTCATGGAGGATTGTGTTATCATTTAATTTATAACTAAAACTCAGGGTTAGATATTAGGGTATTAACCCGATAGGTCCACAGGGCAGCTGAGAAAAAGATCAGTTGCTCTCCTTTCCACACTCTCAGATCAAAAACCCAAGAATCTTTCCAAGCCCTTCCTTATTCCTCTCTGAGTCTCTCTATCTTCCTCTGAGTCCTCCAGAAAACTCTATGGTTCATTCTGGCAAGCTGAACATGGATCCCACCCAAAGAATCAAGGTTTAATTCCATTGTCAGTCTCAAAATGACAATACAAACAAATCTCCCACAACATTCCTCCCTTTTTGTCTAAATAAAAAGGAAAGGTTATAACTCTAACATAGTAAAATTATATACAATAAGAAAAATTATCAGCCGGGTGGTGGTGGCGCACGCCTTTAATCCCAGCTCTCCGGAGGCAGAGCCAGGCAGATCTCTGAGTGCAAGTGTAAGGATTATGTCTTTAATTACGTCATCAGCCTGCAATGGCATCCCAGCCTAAAAAAGGGGTGTGCTCTCTCTGTGCTCTCTTTTCCAGTATCGCCTCTTCTTCCATATTCTCTCTCCTCCGAGTGCAGGGGGTCTCTCTCTCTCTCTCTCTCTCTCTCTCTCTCTCTCTCTCTCCCTTTCCTTCCCTCCCTCTCTCTCCCAATAAAGCTCTAGAAAGGTAACCATAGCTTGTGATTCTTCCACCACCTCAATATCCGTTGGCATGGCCACTGCAGGCGGCGGCCAGCCACAAGCACCACCACTTAACCAACAGCAAGGCTAGCCTGGTCTACAGAGTGAGTTCCAGGACAGCCAGGGCTACACAGAGAAACACTGTCTTGAACAACAGAAACAAAAACAAAAGAGTGTCTGTGTGATGGTCTCTGGTAGATTTATTTTGCAACACTACCACTGACAAATTTTTATTGTTTATTTATTGAGTTAGTTCTCTATAGCTTAGTCTCCTATGAAGCTCACTGTTACTCTATAGTTCAAACTAGCCTGGGACTCAGTCTTCCCAGTGCTGAGTATAAGATGACCTTCCAACCATTTCCACCTAGGCCAGAGGGGAAGCCATTCCTTTTGTGGCCTAGCAAAATGTGGTGGTGACCAGTGCTAAGAGGCTAGGCTATAATTAAGGCTATAATTGGCCCAAATCACATACTTAAACAACTATAATTTGTGCTAGGATCCAAAGATGTGTTTGTTTCAAAACGTGAGACTTAGTGGCTGTGATTGGTACAAAACAAATATCTATGATTGTCCCAAACACCCAGGGTGTGATGAGAAAACATGTGCAAACTTTAAGACAGTCTTGGCTCAGCCTGTGCCTTCTTCAGGCCCCAGGAAATCAGCTCCATCTGTCCTGTGGTTTTCTCATGTCGGCTATGGAATGTTCTAGTCCGCTGGTGCCATCATCAGGATAGTCTGGGTGGCTATTTGATCCAGAGTATTGTCTTGCTCAGAGCAGCAAGGGAGGGAGTTCAACAGCTGTCATTTAGGGAGTAAAATCATCTCACCCCAATGTCTTTGTTTAATTATAGCAAGGTGCACATTGCAGGAGAGCTTCAAGAATTATTATCACTAGTAGTGATTGTTATTATTATTATTATTATTTGGGGTTTTCAAGACAGGGTTTCTCTGTGTAGCTTTGGTGCCTGTCCTGAATCTCACTCTGTAGGCCAGGCTGGCCTCGAACTCACAGAGATCCACCAGGGTCTGCCTCTGGAGTGCTGAGATTAAAGGAGCAGGACCATGGCCAGGCTTTTTTTTTTTTTTTTTTTTTTTTTTTTTTGAGTCAAGGTCTTATGTAATTCTGGCTGCCCTGGAATTCACTATGTAGATCAGGCTAGCCTTGACTCTTGGAGATCTGCCTGGTTTTGCCTCCAGAGTGCTGGGATTAAAGACTTGGACCACCACACCCAACACTGTGATTCTAACAGTGCTTAACACAAGTTGAATGCTCCAGAGAAAAATGAGCCCCTCTAGTCAGTCTCCCTAGTGTCATGCCCAGGTCTTTGGGACCCCCAAAAGACCACCATGGGGACCGAATCCCATATGTAAAAGCAAAGAGCCTTTATGTCAAGTTTGGAGCTTGGTCTCTCTATCTGTCTGATGCAGCAGTCAGAGCAGAGAGGCCCAAGCCCTGCGGGGGAGGGCCTTTATCATAGCAGAGGTTGGGGTGAGGGGATTTCCAGGGTTCAGGACTCTGATTGGCTGACATTTGTCTAGGAGTATCTGTAAAAGGGCAATAGGTGTGAGCTAGGCTCAGGAACATCTGGTTATTTTGCCTAATCTTATCTAATGGTTGGAATGTTTGGGATGTCAGGTACTTCCCCTTAGATGCTGGCCCATCCCTGGGTGATGTTAATTTACAGCGAGTGTTGTCAGTAAACCTGTCACAGCAGTTATGTCTGGGCCCCTAAGCCTGTCATGGCAGCTGTGTGGTCAAGCTTTTTTGGGCCCCCCACACCTAGCCCTTAGAAAGCTAAGGCCAACCTTGACTATATTGTGAATTTGAGGTCAGCCTGGGGTTCATAGCAAGGCCTAGTGTCCAACAAACAAACAAAACAAAACACCAGCTTAAAAAATATTGTCCCCCCCAAATTATAAGTAGATACTAGATATAAAGCAAAGGATAATCAAACTGCAACCCACAGATCCAGGGAGGCTACCTAGCAGGAGGGACCCTAGGATGACTGTGGCTTATAAGTTTTGGTTTTACCCAATCACTGGGCAAGCTTTAGTGAAACATTTCACTATTAGGATAAGAATTTGTACTGTATCAAGCTGATGAAAGAATATGCTGGCTGTACTTTCAGAAGAGGAGGCTAAAATCTTTTTAGACTATGGATTAGCCTATAGAAAAATGTCTGCCATAAGTCAAACAGTGAAGGGGAAGATGCATATGAATCTCACACAACTTAAGTAAAACACAACTCTCTGAACAGATGAAGATAGGTTTCTTGTGTATCCCAGAATCTAATCAATATTTATATGTATAATTCAACTATTGTTTTGCTTAAAAGGGCTTATTGGGAAATGTTATCATACTATTTTCTTTAGAGAAAATATTTTACTATTTAAAATAACCCTGGACTTTTAAATTATAACCTATTTTTTATGTTCAGGAAAAAAATATTGCCCACATGTTTTCACATTCCAAGGAAAGAACACACATACACACACACACACACACATACACACACACACACACACACACACACTTTTCATTTGAAAAACAGATGTCCTGACATGAAGAGAAAGGAGTCATAGGCTGGGAATACAGGACCTCAGCAAGTGAAAGACAGAGGGTAGCAGCTGAAAGGGACCTGACTCTGCATGTCTGGGCATTGTGACTTCTGGTGCTGAGCTGATCAGAATGCCCACGTGCCTCCATCCCCATCTGCTTTAGTCTCTGACTCAATCATGACTGCAGCCTGAAAGTCCAGCCAGCACTGGAGGACACTCTAGGTGTCACATAGCAGGAAGTGACAGAAGCAAGAGTATTTCAGGATGCTGATAGTGTCCTGGTTTCTCAAAAAGGCACTGACTTCTCAACTCTAAAAGGCAACCTTTAAACCCAAGTGACTTTTGAGCTTAGTTCCCATGATGTCCCTTTGTGCCTGCACTTAGGCTATCTTGAGCTGTTCAATAGGCAGTGTTCTGGATGCTGGGGGTAGGGTTTGGAGGTTTCTGGTCCTGAATTTCATAGCCTACCCTGTTGTCAATAGTCAGAAACAGAAGGGTATGATGTTTCTCTCTAAAAGCTTTCCACCTGTCCTCTTGGGGCTGGACCAGGACAAGGAAACTTTTGATCTTCCAATATTCACCTCCTAAGGGGTTCTATTTATTTCTTTATTCTTCCTTGAGACAGGGTTTCACTGTGTATCGTTGGTTGGCCTGGAATTCACTATGTAGACCAGGCTGGCCTTGAACTCTCAGAGATCTTCCCTGCCTCCATCTTCTGAGTGAATGGAGCATGACACTATGCCCAGCTACAAGGCCTATAATTTGAAATGTATGCCTGCCGTTGTGCTTGGGTGGTGGTGGTGGTGTCTTCTTTCATAGCCCAGGAAGTGCTCCTGTCTGACTCCTAGCTGGGATTACAGGCATGCACTGCCACTGTGGCTTCTATTTTGCTTAAGATTACATTTTATTTATTTGTGTATGTGTTATTGCCACCCCATATATATGGGTATCAGATGGTTCTCTCCCTCCACCATGTGGGCCCCAGGGATTCAACTCAATTTATCAGGCTTCATAGCAAGTGCTTTTAGCCACTGAGCAATCTCACTGGCTCCATTTTTCTTTTTCTTCTTTTTTTTAATGATGAATGATCTCTAAGACGTGTGCCACACACACTCAAAGGGAGCAGGCCAGCTGTATACGATCTTGTAACAGACCTTAGCACAACCGACACCATGATCAAAGTACCGTTCAAACCATAAAACTCAGCATATGGACAGCACCACCTGCCCAAATGAAAACAAAGACCTAAGCCTTCAAAGTCCATAGTTCTGCAAAGTCTCTAAATGCACTAACCGTGCCTTCTGCTTCTTTTTGTTAACTGAGGTGTGTTAACTCAGGATATGGTTTTGTGTTTAGAAGTTCACCCTGAGAAAAGCTAGGGACGACACTGGGATCCGGAACACCCAGTGTAGTCGCCAGCTGGCTATCATTGCCTCCCAAGATAAAGTTTTTCTATTGGCCTAAACCTGTGTCTGAGCAGTCTTCCCCTGTGGATACCCCGCAACACTATGCATTTGTGAAAAGGTCTTGCTATGTAACTGAAGTTGCCCTCAAACCTGTGTGTAGACATCTTCAATCACTCTCCACCTTATTTTGTTCTAACTGGGTCTCTCACTGAAGACGGAGCTAGATGAGAGGCCAGCAAGCCCCAGGGATCCTCCTATATATGCTTCCCTACTGCTTGGATTATAGGCACACAAAACTGAGGAAACTTTTACCATGGGTCCTGGGAACGAACTTAAACACTTCACTGATGGAGCGATCTCCCCTGTGTTTCCCTGCATACTAGATAAAGTCTCCGTCATTGAACTACACTCCATGCCCTCCTTGCCTTTCTAAAAACAGTTCTCAATGTAAGAGAACAAGTGTGCGTGGGACAGACGTAGTTTCTGGAGATTTGATGGCGCCCAGACCCTGTGCTGATTTTTCGATTCTGTTCCCGAAGGCTCTTCTTTAATTAGACTCTAAAGGTCCCAGCCATCGAAACGGCCCCAGCACTCTGTACGGGTGGGCTCTCCGGCCCGCCAACAGTCTGAGTTTTCTCACGGGTGAAAGTCGACTATAGGACAGCAGCATCCTCACAATGCCATGCTCATCACGAGGCGTGGATAGGTAGGTCAACGGGAGAAGGATGAGCAAACCGGAAGTTACAGTGGGCGGCCGGACTGGAAATGCTGGGACACCAGAGAGGGCGGGCTCCCAGGCCAGGGCAGCACAAGGGGAGCGCGCACCAGAACGCGCAGGAAGAGCAGGTGGGCGGGGCGGAAGGAGGGGCGGGGCCTCCGGGTTACAGCCAGCCCCGGCGCCTCCTTTGGATCGTGGGCGGGGCGGAGTAGCGTCCTAGCCTGGGTCTAGCATTTCCGGTGTGGGTGTTCCGCAGTGTGCTCGGCTATTTGAGGGGATGCTGGGATGTGGTGCTCGGCCCTTCTAAACATGTGCTTCTGTGTAACCGATTCTTTTTTTTGAGACAGGGTTTCTCTGTGTAGCCCTGGCTGTCCTGGAACTCGCTCTGTAGATCAGGCTGGCTGAGAACCACAGAATTCTACCTGTCGAATACGTCTACCCTGAGCCACCATGAGGTGCTGACAACCGAACCCTGCTTCTCTGAAAGAGCAGTAAATGCTTTTAATTGATAAGCTATTTCTGGAGCCACCAATTTATTGATTTTAGTATAATTTTTTTATTAAATCTTTGAGAGTTGCGTACAATGTATTGGGTCATATTTACAGCCCCTCCTGCCCCTCCTAACTCTTATATCCACCACATGTCCCTATCTCCCCAAATTTGTGTCCTTTAAAGAAACAATAACTCATCAAATCCAATTTTGTTGTTGTTGTTGATGCTGACCTTCAACATGTTATGTAGACCAGGATGACTTTGCATTTCTGATCCTTCCGCCTCCATTTTTGGGGGCACGGTAGCACCTGTGACAATCTGAGGTCAGTACAGCTCTGAACAAGTAACCCATGAGTTGCTGCAGGCAGCAGAACGTCTATGGAATCTTAAATTTAAATTTTGTCATCAATTAAAAGTCAGATTTCTTCAGGGCAGTGCTAGCACAAGCTTTAATCCCAGCACTTGAGGGGCAGAGGCACTCAGGACTCTACTAATGGAAACAGACTTTTCTTCTGCTTATCTTTAAAAACATTCAAACTTGGGCAATATGAGAGATCACCCACAGCCACCTCTAAATAAATTCTAGTTATTGAAGGTCCTTCAAGTCCCTTTCCCCCCATCTTATTCTTAAGCTACTAGTCAAATGATTATTTATGGAGCTAACTGTATAACATAGGGATTTATTTATTTGAGGCAGAGTCTAGTTAAGTGGCTCAGGCTGGCCTTGAACTCATGATATTCCTCCTGTCTCAGTTTCTTGAGGGATAATAATTGAGTACCACCTTGTCCAGCTACAACTTGTTCATCTTGTTTCTTTTTTACATTGATTCTATTGATTTATTTCATTCATGATATTATGTCCTGATACTACTGTCCATTTGTGGGGTTTTTCCATCACACAGATCAGAGATTCTGTACTTAGGAAATCATTGCTGTATATTCCTTTCTTCTCTATCCTGAGATAACATCTAATCTTCCTGTCTCTATGAATTTGTATATTCTATATATTTCATGTAATACAATTCTATAGTATTTGTCCTTTTTTGAATGTAATAACATTTTATGTACAACTGCAGGAGAAATAATACACAAATAGCCTGAACATAAAAACAGGTTGTAATTTAAAAGTCCAGGGTTATTTTAAACAGTAAAATATTTTCTCTGTAGAAAATAGTATAAATGATAACATATTCCAATCAGCCCTTTTAAGCCAAATGATAGCTGAATTATTGATTAGATTCGATCTAATCAAGTACTACCTTGTTCAGCTACATCTTGTGTTTTTGTTGTTTTGTTTTGTTTTCAAAACAGAATTTCTCTGTGTAGCCCTGGCTGACCTGGAACTCACTCTGTAGACCAGGCTGGCCTCAAACTCACAGAGATCCACCTGCCTCTGCCTCCTTAGTGCTGGGATTAAAGGGATGTGCCACCACTGCCTGGCTAAAGCATGTTTTTTTAAACATGATTATCCCACTCTCACTTCCACGGTCTCTCTCTCTCTCTCTCTCTCTCTCTCTCTCTCTCTCTCTCTCTTTTTAGCTGAGGATCAAACCCAGGGCCTTGTGCTTGCTAGGCAAGGGCTCTACCACTGACCTAAATCCCCAACCCCTCTCTTATTTTTTATGTGTGTGTTTTACCTGCTTGTGGGTATTTGTAGCATGTGTGTGCCTGCTCTGCTGCCCAAGAAGTTGTGAAGGGTCATCAGGTCCTCTGGGACTGGAGTTACAGAGCATTGTGAGGCTCAATGTGGGTGCTCGGAATCTAACCTGGGGCCTCTGAAAGAATAAGTGCTCTTAACCAGTGAGCTACCTCTCTATCCCCACAAACATCTTTAAGTCATAAAGTAGAATACTAACTCGACACTATAGGGGTCAATCAGATGTGGCCACTTCAAAGCTTGCCACGAGTGGAGGGAATATGAGTCCAGTGTTGCCAAATGTTCTGATTTTTTAAAATTGTGTGTGTGTGTGTGTGTGTGTGTGTGTGATATGTGTATAAGTGCAGGTGGACAGTGCAGCATAGAGGACAATTTTGTGGAGTTTTTCCCTATATCCACTTTTATATAGTTCCTAAATCACCAGACTTTCACAGCAAATACCTACCGGGCTATCTCATCAACCCGAATGTTCTGATTTAAAAAAATTCAAATGTAGCTAGGCTGTGGTGGCACACGCCTTTAATCCCAGCACTCAGGAGGTAGAGGCAGGCCAGCCTGGTCTATAAAGGGAGTTCAGGGCCAGCCAATGCTACACAGAGAAACCCTGTCTCGGGAAACAAAACAAAAGCCAAAAATTTAATTAATTAAAATCAAATGTAAAGCTAGGTGCATGGCTCATTTGTATAGTGTTCGCTTACCATAGGTAAGACACTGAGTTCCATCTTCACACACACACACACACACACACACACACACACACACACACACACACACAACTCTGGTCATTTTTAATGCTGCAGTTAACTTTTTGTTTTATCCATTAAGTACCTGGAGTGTAAGACTAGGGCCTTGCATGGCTCTCCCATTAATCCACTCCACAGCCTTTTTGTTTTCTAAACATTTTACTTTGAGACAGGTCTTACTAAGTTGTGTGCAGGCAGACCTTGAACTTGTGACCTTCCTGATTCAGTCTCTTGAGAATTTAGAATTACAGCCTGCTGACACCAAGTCTAGCAAATTTCAAGAGAAATTAAGCCCAGTGAACCCACCTAGCACCTAGTGAACTTGTTCAGGGGACCAGTGCTGGCCTTTTTCTTCTTCATTTTTAAGACAATGCCTTGCTATGTTGCCCTAGTTTATATGAAACTGTGTAGCACACTTAGGCTGGCCTCAAATTCAAAATCCTCCTGCCTCAGCCTCCTGATTACTGGCATTATAGGAACAGGCCCTTATGTTCAGCTGCCGGTGTTTGCCTTTTGGGGTGAAGGGGTCAGAAGACTTGGATGAGCCGAAGCCAGCAGGCACAGACTGAATTCCTGTGGACTCCAAGGAAGCTTACTCCAGGTCAGGGCACCGCCCCTTTCATAACACTCCCATGCTCTGTCTGGAACATTACTCAGTGAAATCTTGCCAGTCTCTATACCCCTTTATTACCAAGCCTGAGTGGGGCTTGACTAATCCAATTTTTCTCCCATCCTGTAGACCGGTAGGGCATCAGGGTGGGCTACTGAGGGACAAATCTTGTTTCCTTTTCTTTTCTTTTTTTTCTTTATTAAGAAGTTTTTTACTCACTCTACATACTACCCACAGATCCCCCCTCCTCCCACCCCCCAGCCCTCTCTTCCAAGCCACCCCACATCCCCACATCTCCCAAATCAAAGTCTCCCATGGGGAGTCAGCAGAGCCTGGCACACTGAGCCTAGGCAGGTCCAAGCCCCTTCCCACTGCACCAAGGCTGTGCAAGGGTCGTACCACAGGCACCGGATTCCCAAAAGCCTGCCTATGCACCAGGGACAGATCCTGATCCCCCTGCCTGGGTGCCAAACAACCATCTTCCATATCCAGAGGTCCTAGTCCAGTCCCATGGGGCTCCACAGCCACTAGTCTACAATTCATGGTCTTCCACTAGTGTGGCCGGTCATCTCTGCATATCTTCCCATCATGATCTCGACGTCCCCCGCCTGCAGAATCCTTCTTCTCTCTCTCTCTCTCATCATTTGGATTCCTGAAGCTTAGCCTGGTGCCTGGCCGTGGATCTCTGCATCTGCCTCCATCAGTCACTGGACAAAGGCTGTATGATGATAGTTAGGGTATTTGCTAGACCGGTCACCAGAGTAGATTGGTCCAGGCACCCTCTGGACCACTGCCAGCAGTCCAAGGCGGTGTCGTCCTTGTGGATTCCTGAGAGCCTTCCCAGCACCCTGCCTCTTCCTTTCCCCATGATGTCTTCATCTATCATGGTATCTGTTTCTAAAGTGCATGCAGAGATCCAGAACTCTGTGCCAGTCTGGGAGGACCTAGAGGACCTCCTAACCTAGGAGCCTTAAATGAATCCAGGGCAGTATATGCTCTTCTGATGTGTTGTGTGCTGGAAAGAATGGCCCTGCCCCTTCCACTCAGTACAATGACACTCTTTTAAGAATGAACACAATCTTTGAATCATCAAACACTCGAGTCTAAAAACGCATCTTCTGTTGTCTTTGTTTTATTGTTGTTTGTTTGTTTGTTTTTTGAAACAGGGTTTCTATGTGTATCCTGGCTGTCCTAGAACTCACTCTGTAGACCATGGTGGCCTCGAACTCAGAGATCCAGAGATCTGCCTGCTTCTGCCTCCGAGTTCTAGGATTAAAGGAGTGCTCCCCAACGCCCGGCGCATCTGCAGTTTTTCTGTGTTAGTGTTCATAGACACTGCTGGGTAGAGTAATCATTGTGAACCAGCACTATCGATCTGACCCTATCTCCCAAGCCAAGACAGGTGCAGCGCAGGCTGGGGACCCCCTGCACCGGAACCCTCGAAGCTGGGAACCCTGTAAAGCTGCAGCTGAGTGGGGAATGGGATCTGGAAGGGACTTCCTGTTGTCCCTAATCCCAGCCTCCACCGGGCTTGCCGACCGGTTCAGTTCTGGCTGCCAAGATTCGCTTCACCCCCTGGAGGGGTGCTCCACGGCACCCCAGGTGCCTCCTTTGCCTCTGCCTTGGTGAGAAAGGGATGGTTGGGCAAGCACCTGGAAATCGGCTTGTGCAGTCAGTTTGCAGAAGGGGACAGGGTCAAAGGTGGAAAGCTTGAGGCTGTCAGGAGAGAATGAGGGGGCAGAACCCAGGATGGGGACGGTGAGGACGTGGCCCACCGGACCATGACCAGGATGAACGTCCCCGAGGGGAAGCTGCAGCTTTGAGAGAACTGCTGAGAGTGGGCAGCTGATTCGTGGATTCCAGGCGAGGCTGTATCCACCTGGGGCATACGGCAGGCACCACCGCACTGGCACCTCTTTTGTGGGATCTCTGCAGAGCCTTTCTGCGCCCATGACAAGAAACCCCGATCCCGACTTACCCCTCACTTTGCCTCAGCTGACTTCACCGAGATTTGAGACTCTTGCTTCAGTGACAAAGGGGACAATACCATGCCTTTCAACGAAACCCGAAAATATCATTCAGCACGGGGCTCCACAGGGTCCTGCAGACCTCTTTTGCACTTTGGTTAGACGTAAGGAATGCTGGAGCACTTCGGAGGTGTTCCAGATGTTGATTTCTTTCCTCTTTTCCAGGATCCTGGCTAAAGCCTGGAGGGGGCTTGCTGAGCAGGGGAGAGAATCATTTGCTGTTCTTCCTCTCTGATATAGACGATGTCTGCAGACAGTAAGGGCATCCTGGCTGCTGAGAGCAAGGAGAAAACCCATGAGGTAAGGTGGGATTGTAGGGAGGGTGGGCTGCCTTGGAATGGAGCAGAGGGGATTTTTAAAACTCATACCTGGACAAAAGGAAGAGAGGGGCTTCCAGATGCGGGCACTGGGCAGGGGTGAGGGGGAGGAGCGGCATCATGGGAAATAGTTTCCAATCGGTCTTTACAGTGTGTTTTTGCTCTGTCTAGTAAGGGGCATTGTATTCACAGAACATAGGGAGGTCTTCTGTTCCCCACTCCCTTCCTCCTGGGCCATGCCTCCTCATGGCTTACTTCTCTGTGAGTCTGAGTTCTGCCTGTAACAGCTGCCTGCCTGTGGTGTGTGTGTGTGTGTGTGTGTGTGTGTGTGTGTGTGTGTGTGTGTGTGTGACTAAGGACTGAACCTTACTTCTCATATATGCCATAAGCTGTCTTCTACTGAGCTACATCAGATACAGTTACAGGCGTGGCTGACAGGGTTTGGAGGGGTGCTGTTTAACCCACTACATGCAGTTCTTATGACGCCGCTCTGTCGTATGAGGCTTCTGTGGAGAGGTGACAGCTGCTTCCAGGGTGCCTTGGTCACGTGGACTGTGCATCTTCCATCCACTGCCTGCCCTTGCTGGGGTGAGCCCTGGATAGAAAGAGAGGCCAACCCTTTAAGACAGCGGTTCTCAACCTGTGGGTCAAAGACCCTTTTGGGGTTGAACTACCCTTTCACAGGGGTCACATATCAGATATCCTGCATATCAGGTATTTACATTATGTTTTTTTTTTTTTTTTTTTTTTTTTTTTTTTTTTTTTTTTTTCTGAGACAGGGTTTCTCTGTGTAATTTTGTTGCCTGTCCTGGATCTCGCTCTGTAGACCAGGTTGGCCTCGAACTCACAGAGATCCGCCTGCCTCTGCCTCCTGAGTGCTGAGATTAAAGGCGTGCACCACCACATTATGATTTATAGCAATAGCAAAACTAGAGTTATGAAGTAGCAACGAAAATAATTTTGTGGTTGGGGGTCACATCATGAAGGTCACAGCATTAGGAAGGTTGAGAAGCACTGGTCTAGAGTGTGCCTTATGTTTGAGTGTGCATGCCACTAGCCAGCTGTCTCCACCAGATCTCCAGTGCTGATAGGGAGTGTGATCCCTAGGTTCCAGGTCGTGGGCAGTGCTGTGGAGACATGCTCTCTGGGCAAGAGGAGACAGCCTTGGCAGCCTCTCAGGAGTCAACACATATTAAGGCAGAGCCGGAAGAACCACCCCCTGAGGGGGTATCATTGGAGGATAGAGCTCCAGGAACACAGGGCTGGATGCCCCAGAGTCCTGGCTCTAAGGAGAAAGCTCTGTTCCTGCCTGGCAGAGGTAGGAGAAGGGCGTGTTTTTTTGGGGGGGGGCATTCTGGGGAGAGTTAAGGGCTTTACTGAGGGAGGTAGAGGCTCCCCTCCTGGCAGCCTTCAAGTGACCGGCTTCCTGGGGTGAATCGGGTGAGGGCTGAGGTAGCTGGGAGCATCGTGGCCCAGGATGCTGGCTGCTCTGAGGACCCTGTCTCCCGCAGCACTTCCCTCACCCTGGATTCCAGTACTTTCCCGAGGGGGAAGGCCCAGAGAACGACAGGTGGCCGCGGCACTCCTCACCGCCTGGTCCCAGGTGAGTGTCCTCTGAGGTCCCTCCAGCCTGCCCAAGGACAGAGGCAGGACTCTCCCTGGTCCTCACACAGTACAGTCTTCTCTGTACTGGGTTCAGCATGTGGCTCGTCCTGCCTGGCGTCAGAACCTTCTGCTAAAGTGCTCTTGGGCCACTTGGGAGCCCTCACCCAGACATGGGCTCACAGCAGTCCTGGTACAGCTGGTGGAGAAGCAGAGGGAGCAGAGTGGCTGGTCTGTTGTTGAGAATCCTGCTCTGAGAGATGAGCTTAGGGTGGAGACCATGTGGGGGCCTGAGCTAGGCCCATGGACCCTAAAATGTTGCCTTGTTCCTGACCATCACATCCCACAGAAGGCCATTCTTGGGTGGCTTTTCTGTCCAGCCATCTAATCCAAGTGATGGGGTCGCTGCAGGCAGCAGTTTGAAGGCCTGGGGTTGACATTTTTTTCTTACTGTGTCCACAGTAAACCCTGAATAGTGTTGTTTTCATGTTGTCTCAGATGCCGGTGACCTTTGAGGATGTGGCTCTGTACCTCTCCCGGGAGGAGTGGGGAAGGCTGGACCACACACAGCAAAATTTCTACAGGGATGTACTACAGGAGAAAAACGGGCTAGCTTTGGGTAAGAGCTTATCTGCAATGGCGCCTTCCTGTGGCCTCGGGAGTACTGAAGGCTGTCCTGTCATTGCCTGCCCACCCACCTCACCTCCTCTCCTTTCTTCTCTCCTTTATCTGGACAGCACTGCTCTGCAGAACCTTCCACACAGATGGCAATGTCTGCATCTGTCCTAGGACAGTGACCACAGGCCAAGTGCCTGCTGAGTTCTAGAAACAGGACAGGAGGGATTAATTTCCAACTCCATTTGATCAGCTCAGATTGGAGTTTGAACAGCCAGTGTTGGTTGTGGTAGCTCACACCTGTAACCCCAGCAGTTGGGAGGCGGAGGCAAAGTCCAGAGGATTGATGCTTACCTGTGGAGTTCCAGGCCTGCAGGGCTAAGTAGTGATGCTTGTCTCAAAGGCTGTTTGAAAAGCAGCAGCCGCCGTGCTGGTCAGTGGCTGCAGCACTGTACAGTGTTGGTACAGTGGGATTCTCGTTCCTCCTCAGAGTCCAGCTTTAGATGTGTCCGATCCTCTGCAGGCCCCCTGTTGGATAGGCCATCAGCTAGCCTCTCAGGTCCTTAAGCTAGGATTGCTGCTGCTTCAGGGAACCTACGGGCCAAGTGTGTGCCTCCAGGGATGGGGAGGGCTTGCATCTCAGTCCAGGCTTCTGACGCCTCAGTTCCAAACCAATCTTGACAGAATTTGATGATGTCTTCAGCACTTCATTGTGTAGCTACTTCCAATTTACTAGTTAAGGTGGAATCCCTGGGCCTAAGCAGTGTGCGCAGTGGGGGATGGGGACGGACTGGGGGGGGTAGAGGTCAGAGGTCAGCCTTGAGTGTTGTTTCAGTGCAGTCCACTTTGTTTTGTTTTTTGATTTTTTTTTCAAGACAGGGTTTCTCTGTGTAGCCCTGGCTGTCCTGGATCTCACTCTGTAGACCAGGCTGGCCTTGAACTTAAAGATCCGACTGTCTCTGCCTCCCGAGGGCTGGGATTAAAAGGGTGCACCACCACTGCCTGGCTCACTTTGAATTTTTTGAGACAGGGTCTTTCATTGGTCTCAAATTCACCAGATCTGTTTAGGCCGGATAGCCATTGCGCTGCGGGTATCCACATCATTAGGACTGCAAGCATTTGCCACTGTGTCCGGCTTTCAATGTGGGTGCTAAGGATGGAACTTAGATCCTCACACAGGCTTGGCTGGCAGACCCCATGGCTTGGCAGTTCTGTTGATGACTGGGATGGTGGCCCTGAGACCTATTCTGGGCATATCAACCACCCCACTTCTCTAGTTAGCTCAGGTTTGTCTACTACCCACTGTTAGCATTTCCCAGGACCCAGACCAACAAGTCCAAGCAAACCCTGGACGTTAGAGGGTACGAAGGACTCCGTCGGGCTCTAACCAGTGACCTAACAAATTCCTGTCCTCCATTGGGTTGTGAGAGTTACAGCCGTCTTCTCTTACTGACTACACCAAATCCCTCAGGGACACAGCACACCAGTGTCCCAGCCTCTGGAGCTTGGCCTCCGCACCATCCCCGTTCCCCTGAACGCAGGTGCAGGAGCAGGTGGTCTTCTGCGGTCCCTGCTGCTGTCCCCTGCGTGGCAGCTGTGACAGGAAAGGATCTGCTGAACTTCATGTGGTGTTAGGGGTGGGCCTCACACACACCATGCCAGCGCCTTACCCCCAGCCACCTCCAGCCCCTCTAAAAGGATACATATATTTATTTACCATTTGTTTAAATGTTGTTTTGAGACAGGGTCTCAGCACAGCCTAGCTGAGAATGACCTTAAACTTCTGATCTTCCTCCCTCCACCTCCTAAGTGCTGGAATTCTACTAATGTGCCACCAAACCTGGAATTTTTAAATTTTGCTCACTGATTTTTATTGAGACAGTCTCACTGTGTAGTCTAGGCTGGCCTTGAGCTTAGTGCTCTCCGCCAGTCTCCCATCCATGCCTGGCTCTAAAGGAACTTGTGAGTGCCTTTTGCTTTGTCTTAGGTTTCCAGGGCCCTTGGGCCCCTTTTCCTCGTTCAGTCAGGTGGGGCTGGAGCTGGGGGATCATGGGAGGAGTGCGGTTTGCGGGGTGATTCTACGACTGGGTAGAAGCACAGCTTCGCTTTCTGGACAGGGTTTCCGTTCAGCAGACCTCTCTGGGTCCCCCAAGTTCACGGGAAGGGCGAGGTGGCGAGTTCCAGCAGACCGCCAGGTGCCGAGGAGAGAAGAGGCCTTGGTTCAGGTGAGGAGGGCCTTAGCATATGCCTTGGTTTGGGGCTCCCCCTTGTGGGTGTGCATGCGGGGGTTTCCAGACCCCTCTACTGCTGGAGGGTGGCTCTTGAGGGGTCCCTGGCTTCCCCTTCCCTTTTCCTGTCTCCCAGAATCTAGCTCCCGGGTTTTTAGCTCTGCCTGCCCATCCCTCAGGCTCTCTAGAAGGCTGTCTCAACTGGCAACCCTGTCTTTTTACAGGGGTTGTGGAAATGGGGAAGGTGGTCCCAACCCTAGCCATGGCAACCCTGGAGGACGCGAAACCCTTAAGGACCAGGGCCAGGTGGGCTCCCCGGGAAGAGCCACAGTGTGGTCAGCAAGTGGCTAGCGGCCTGGGTGCAAAGATGGCCAGAGACTCTGGGGAAGCCAGGCAGCCCAAGCCCTCCCCACCCGACACACATCCTCTCAAGAACCCAGAGAACAGCGGCCCAGGGAAACCCAGCGCGGAGGAGAAGGGCGCCCTGGAAAGTGGCGAGGAAGGTCTTGTTGCGGACGGTGACCCGGGCAGGAAGACATACGAGTGCGAACAGTGTGGCAAGGGCTTCAGCTGGCACTCACACCTGGTGACACACCGGCGCACTCACACGGGTGAGAAGCCCTACACCTGCACGGACTGCGGCAAGCGCTTCGGCCGCAGCTCCCACCTCATCCAGCACCAGATCATCCACACGGGCGAGAAGCCCTACACCTGCCCCTCGTGTTGGAAGAGCTTCAGCCACCACTCCACGCTGATCCAGCACCAGCGCATCCACACCGGTGAGAAGCCGTACGTGTGCGACCGCTGCGCCAAGCGCTTCACCCGCCGCTCAGACCTGGTCACACACCAGGGCACTCACACCGGCGCCAAGCCGCACAAGTGCCCCGTCTGCGGCAAGTGCTTCACGCAGAGCTCCGCCCTGGTCACGCACCAGCGCACCCACACCGGCGACAAGCCCTACCCGTGCCCGGAGTGCGGCAAGAGCTTCAGCCAGCGCTCCAACCTCATCGCGCACAACCGCACGCACACGGGCGAGAAACCCTACCACTGCCTGGACTGCGGCAAGAGCTTCAGCCACAGCTCTCACCTCACCGCCCACCAGCGCACCCACCGCGGTGTGCGGCCCTACGCCTGCCCGCTCTGCGGCAAGAGCTTCAGCCGCCGCTCCAACCTGCACCGGCACGAGAAGATCCACACCACCGGGCCCAAGGCCTTGGCCATGCTCATGCTGGGGGCGGCGGCGGCAGCGGGGGCGCTCACCGCACCCCCACCTGCTCCCACTTAGAAGCCACAGAGAGACAGAAGAGAGCACCCAGGGTAGCTGGGACAGTCCCCGCTGATGCTGGAGCCCTGGGAAGAAGACACTGGGTCCTAGCCAGTGGGATGGACCGGGATGAGGGCGGGGAGCTGTCAGGGTCCAGCGCTGGCACCAGGTGGGACATGGTGACGTGGGAGGAGAGGGCGAGCACTCTAGCTGCAGATTAAAGGCCTTGGATTGCAAGCTGTGGCCTGTGGCTATGTCTGCCTGGTGCTTGAGCCGATCGCTGAGCGTCCCGCAGCTCTTGGTTCTACCATGGTCCTCGGTCAGGCATTCCTGAGTCCCCTCTTTTGGCCTGGAAGCCTCTCTTCCCTGACTCTTGGGGTCAGGGTCCCTTTTGTCAAAGGCCTATTCCAGAACATGGGGACCTTTTTTAGAAAAATAATAACTTTTGTGGTTGTTGTTGGTATTTATCTATGTGTATGTGTGTGGGCATGCACGTCTGGAAGTAAATCAGAGGACAACTTTTAGAATGTGGGTCCCAGGTGTGGAACTCAAGTTGTCAGCTTGGTTGGCAGTAGGCATCTTTACCTGCTGAGCCATCTGACCCTGGTTTGTTTTTTTGAGACCCGGTTTCATGTAGCCTAGGGTAACCTGGAACAAGCTTTGTCTTTTTTTTTTTTTTTTTTTTTTTTCAGAGCTAAGGACCGAACCCAGGGCCTTGCGCTTGCTAGGCAAGCACTCTACCCCTGAGCCAAATCCCCAACCCCTGGAACAAGCTTTGTAACTGATGTTCCTTGCCTCTACCCTCTAGGTACTCCGATTCTAGGTGTAAACCACCCAGCCCATCTTGGGACCATTAAGTCTGTAGCAAAGGCTCTGAGTTCAGGTTTCCCAGCTGGAAGACAGCCAGTCACTTCTGAAACTGAAGCCAGGAAAGGGGTCCCATCAGCTGGCATCATGTCCCGAGGGTACTTGGCACTCCCTGAGTCCTAGCCTCTCCTTTGGCTTTTATATCAGGAACCGGAAGCAGGGCAGCTGTTTCCTGTCTACTGAATTGACTCTGCTCTCTCAGGCTCCTGGCTGTTTTGTGGATATCTCCTCTCCATCTGCTTACAGTGGAGCCTGCCAGGGAACTGAGGATTTCTCCCCAGGGACCACTCTCCCGTCTCGTGCACTCTGCAGCTGCTGCCAGCTCTGTTGCTCATCTCCTTGATGTATGCCATTTATAATGTGCTGTACCTTCCCATTTGGCATTGAACAAAAGTTCTGATTTTTAACCTCTAGTATCCATTCCCATGTGCTCCTTTTAACACCCAGGATCCAGCCTGTGATCCTGCACTGTGGCTCAGCTGCCAAGAGAACATTCAGTCTGCTGTCAGAGGCCTCAGGGAACTATACACTGTCTGCAGCTCTGGGTGGCGCCTACGCCTACGTTCAAAGGGATACAGCTCTGTAGCTTGACTAGGATACAGAAAACAGTAACAATAGCTGGCCAGGCAGAAGCAGAGCCAGCAGATACATTGTATGCACTGTCTGCATTACCTCTACTCTCTGACTAGGTTTGTTGCCTCAGTTTTGTTTGTTTGTTTTATGTGCTTTGGTGTTTTGTCTGCATGTGTGTGTCTCTTAACTGCTGAGCCATCTCTCTGGCCCCTGAATCACAAGTCACAGAACCAGAGGGCTGGAATTGGTGGCCCTCTGGTTCTGGAAGGGTTGTTGTGGTGTTTTTGGTTTTGTTTTTTGTTTGTTTGTTTGTTTGTTTAGATAAACTGTATAGTCCTGGCTATCCTGGAACATACTCCGGAGGCAGAGGCAGGCAGATCTCTGAGTTCAAGGCCAGCCTGGTCTACAGAGCAAGTTTCAGGACAACCAGAGCTACACAGAAAAACCCCGTCTTAAACAAACAAGAAGTTTTATTTAGACAGGATCTCAGGGAGCTGAAGTTGGCCTAGAACTCAGTAGTCAAGGATGACTCTAACCACTGGTCATACTGGCTCTGCCTCACAAATGCTGGAATTACAGATGTGCTCTACTGTGCCTAGCTAGATTATTATTTATCAAAGAGGCCAGAAAGACAGACTGCTACCTCCATCTTGTCTGCACTGACCAATGTCACTCAGCCAGCAATGGAATTTCTCAGTGTGAGGGCTGAGGGGGTTCTCACCTGTGAAGTGGGCGTCTCTCCAAGAACATTTTAATGAGGGCGAGGGACTGCTTGCAAAGACGTGTTAAAATTCACGGGATTTTAGCGTACTGACTCACTAGCACGATGGGTATTGTGGACTGTGTGCCTGGTGCATTGGGGATGTATAGTGACCCACTGGGACAGATTACACAGATTACGTTCAGAAGAGAGGGGCGCCTTGAAAAATATTAAACAAGGAACAAATAAAATGAAGTGTTAGTACTGTGGGTCTCGAAAGGAACTGATGACTTGGTGGTGGGGTGTCATGAAAGGATAGGAAGCCTGAGAAGGGTCTTGATGTCCGTCGGTCTGGTTTACTAGTGTGCTGCTGAGGGCAGAGCGAACACACTTCCTTCTGAGCTGCCCCGCACCCTGGTTCAGGGTCCTGGCGAGGCGTGGTTTTAGCTGGGTGGAGGTGGAGGTCTGTAGACAGCTCTGGCGGAGAACGCCAGCTCCCCGGAGCCCTTGGCCAGAGTCTGACCAATTTTTTTTTTCCACACCAGAGGTCCCACCCTCCCCCTGTCCTCAGCCAGTCAGTTGCCAGGGAGATGGGCGCGAGGAAAACCAGCCAATCACCGCCGACGCTAGTCCCAGCAACGCGCGCTTTCTCTGCCGCGCGCCTAGCCTCGCGGTTGTCCGGGCAACGGTTCCAGGAAATGGTCCTGGTTTCTGGTCTCCAGGTTGGGCCCTCAGAGGAACCAGACTGTGTTCACTGACGCCCCTGTCAGCTGCCTTTCCTCGCTGGGGTGGTAGGGCAGTGGCCCTGGCTTACCCGAAACTCACTGTGGAGAAACACACCAAGATGGACCAGAACTTGAAGTGATCGCTTACCTCTGCCTTTCATGAGACGGGATTGCAGGAGCGCACCACAGGCCCAGCTTTTTGTTGTTGTTGTTGTTTTTTAATTTAATTTTTTTTCTTTCTATTATCAGCTTGATACAGTACAAATTAGGCCCAGCTTTTATTTATTTATTTTCTGATTCAGATATATTTTAAATTTTGTCTTCTCACGGTTTGTGCTTAATGCTGCATGTGTATATTCATATTAAAGTTTGGCATATAAAGACATAGTAAACTTTTTGGCATAGTAAAAAACAACTGATCATACAAATATTCGTTTATTTGTTCAGTGTTGGCAGCACATGCCTTTAATACCAGCACTTGGGAAGCAGAGTCAGGCAGACCCCTGAGTTTGAGGCCAGCTTGAATCACAGTGTGAGTTCCAGGACAGCCAGGGCTACACGGAGAAACAGAGAAACCTGTCTTGAAAAGAACCAAAAAAAAAAAAAAAAAAAAAAGTCTTTTAGCTTGTTGTTTTGTTTTTTGAGACAAGGTTTCTCTGTAGCTTTGGAGCCTGTCCTGGAACTCACTCCATAGACCAGGCTGGCCTCGAACTCACAGAGATCTACCTGCCTCTGCCTCTGGAGTGCTGGGATTAAAGGCCTGTGTCACCACCACCCAGCTCAAATTTTTAAAGTTTATTAAGTGTGGAGTTTCCCTCCTCTCTGTCTGTCTGTCTGTCTGTCTGTGTCTCTCTCTCTCTCTCTCTCTCTCTCTGTTTCTCTCACCCTCTCTTTCCTTCCTTCTCCCTTTCTTCTTTTGGAAGACAGGGTCTCTTTACATAGTCCTCGCTATCCTGGAATTCACTATGTAGAGCAGGCTGGCCTTGAACTCACTGAGATCCACCTGCCTCTGCCTCTGGAGTGCTGGGATTAAAGGCCTGTGTCACCACCACCCAGCTCAAATTTTTAAAGTTTATTAAGTGTGGAGTTTCCCTCCCCCCCCTCTCTCCCTCTCTCTCTCTGTCTCTCTCTCTCTCTCTCTCTTTCTCTCTTTCTCTCACCCTCTCTTTCCTTCCTTCTCCCTTTCTTCTTTTGGAAGACAGGGTCTCTTTACATAGTCCTCGCTATCCTGGAATTCACTGTGTAGAGCAGGCTGGCCTTGAACTCACAGAGATCCACCTGCCTCTGCCTCCCCAGTGTTGGGATCAAAGGTATGTGCCACCACACCTGGCAGCATTTATTTTTTATGTGTATGAATATTTGCCTTTATGCATTTCTGCACCACATGCATGCCTGGTGCCAAGGAGACAGAAGAGGGAGCCTTGGAACTGGAGTTACAGGCAGTTGTGAGCTGATGTTTGGGTGCTGAGAATTGAACCTGGATCTTATGGAAAAGCAACCAGTGCTCTCTGGCCCTGGAAGCATTGTCTGTATTGCTGTACAGACATAGCCAGCAACACCAGTTGGAATAGAATGAAGTCTGCCTACTCTTGGTAGAGTCACCCCAAAGGAAGGGAAAGGTCAGTCGTCAGCTAGCGGGTACGCTAGTCTAGATTGCTTCAAAAGCAGCTCATGGGGGATGCCAAGGAAAATAACCATATGTTCATTAAAATATAACATTAAAGAAAAACTAATAAAGTGGCTGGGCATGTGGCAGACACCTTTAATCCCTACAGTGAGAGGCTGAGGGCAGGCGGATCTCTG
The DNA here is from genome assembly GCF_903995425.1 of Onychomys torridus. Lineage (NCBI taxonomy): Eukaryota > Metazoa > Chordata > Mammalia > Rodentia > Cricetidae > Onychomys > Onychomys torridus. Next base: position 16,811,548 of record NC_050450.1, on the reverse strand, counting down.
TGAGTTCCAGGTCAGCCTGGGCTACAGAGTGAGTTCCAGGCTACCCAAGACTACAAAGAAGATCATGTCTTCAAAAAAAAATAAATAAATAAAGTACTTTTGAAACCTTAAAACAAGCAATCATACAACAACAACCCCAAAACACCACCACCAGAACCAAACACGCTGACCTGACCTTGGCCTCTAGCTGTAGTTTGGGATCAATATTATATTTGCTGAGCCAATGGACGTCCTGGTTTCTTCTGGTCTCACATGCATGGCACAGATGGAGGCTCTTTCAGTGGCAGCAAGTGCATGTTTGCCTGGTGTGCTCATGTCAGAAGTCACCCTCAGTTGTCACTCTTTTGAGATGGGGTCTCACTGGGACTGGAGCTTTCTGCATCCAGCTTCATGAACTGAGCGATCTCTGCAGTTTTGTTGTTTGTTTGTTTGTTTGTTGGGTTGTTGTTTTGTTTGGTTGGTTTTGGTTTTTTGAGACAGGGTTTCTCTATAGCCCCTCTGTCCTGGAACTTGTTTTATAGACCAGACTGGCCTTGGAACTCAGAGATTTTCATGCATCTGCTTCCTGAGTGCTGAGATTAAAGGCATGCAACAACACAGCCTGGCCTCTGAATTCTGTTTTGTTTGTTTGTTTGTTTTTTTAAACCTAAGGCATTGTAGACCCACTGGGATATCATTGTACTTCATTTTATCCCCAGTCATCTGAATTGTATTTGTTCAAGGTGAATATTTCCAGTGACTAGGTAATTAAGATCTTGACCTAACTTTTATGGCCCTGGATCCTAATCCATTTGAACAATATTCACTTAGGAGGATGGTCAATGAAAGGCAAAGTTATGAGCCTACAGAACGATCTGGAAACAGAAGCATCTGGGACCTTGGGAGTGAGGGAGCCCAGGAGAGGCTGGCACCAGGGCCCCACTTGCCTCTCCTACAGAATTGCTAATCCCCCTGACCTGCCCACGCATGTTTTTTATAATTTTAATTTTTCTGCGAGTCTGTCTTTGTCTCTCTCTGTAGTTCAGGGGACGACAGGGAGCCGCCTTTCTCCTTCTGCGTGTGTGAGTTCCAGGGATGGAGCCAGGCTGTCAGTTGTCTTACCTGGTAAGCCACCTCACAGGGCCTTCCTTGCTCTGGAAGGTTTACAACCCCAGTCCCCGCTTTGTGGTGGACAACACAGAACCGAGCTTTTTATTCTTGACAAACCCACATTTGGGGTAGGCAGACTTTTCTTATCACCTTCTCTTAGTTTACTGACCCTGGGGAGTCTAACATTGGAGATTCCACATCAGTAGTGTGGGCTGGGCATATGCTCTGGGCTGTGTGAGGAATAAAGATACTGTGCCTGTGCCTGCCCATGAGTAAACAGTCAATACAACAGACTGGTTTTGCAACAGACTTCGAAAACTAGGCAGATGTGGGTCCTCTGCCTCTGGGATGTTTCTATCTAGATTCTGACTCTGTTCTGGATTCTTAATTCTAGGTTCGGTCAAGCTGATTTTTGGAGTATTTTGGAGGTTGGATTGTTTAGAATTCCAAAAGGGTTGACTAGTCCCTGGTCGTGTACACACAGACCACAGCATTGTGTGACTGCCTCTGTTTTCTTCTCAGAACTCTGATTTTTCAAAAAGACTTCGAAAAACTAGTGAAGTCAGTCAGTCGACACAAGACCTCTAGAAGAGTATTAACCTCACCATCTACTCAGCCCTGAAAGTAGGCAGCAGGACCGGGAGCTGCGGGACAGCGTGGCCAACACTGCCACCTTGTGGCCGCAAACTGAGGAGCAGGTACACCAGCTCCCATCAATGTGACTTCTTGGGGTTGGGGGAACTGCCTGGCGAGCCCTCAGTGGCTTCTTTATTTCAGCACCTCCTGCTGCCCTTCAGCACGCTTCCCCACACCCGTCTTTCATTCAGTTACTGTGGCTGGTGTGGTCTCACTCAGGGGCGGAGGGTGTGTGTTAGGGTTCTAGTCTTTGCTTTTTTTTTTTTTTTTTTTTTTGCTTTAGATTGATGGAAAACAAAACAAAAAGGAAAAGAAAACAGAACCAACAATACTTTTTGACAGCCTATGTTTTGTGTAGCCTCGACAAAAAGTCCTGAGGTGGGATTGGCTCTTAAAAACGGAGACAGGGGGATGGAGATGAAAAACAGGGCCGGCATCTGGCAGGAGGGTGGGAGACAGGGCTTCTTCGTTCTGGGTTTGGACTTTCATGAGTGACTACTGGAAGCTTTGAAGGATGGAGAGGAAGTGAGCAGTGGAAGCGTTTTTGTGTGACCCAGCTCCCTGATGTGGGTGCAGCGTGACACTGTGTCACAGAGCCTGGGAGCTTGTAAGGGCTCTGGGGTTGTGGAAGGGAAGAACAGAGGTATGAAGTCTTGAGGAGGAGGGAATGGGTGATTCCCCTCCCCTCAGCTGGCTGGACAGGGAGGAGCTAGGGACGATCATTAGAGCAGACTGCAGTACAGCCCAGAGGATTGAGCTAGAATCCAGGAACATTTAGAACAAGATAGGAGATAGGTATCCAAGGTCTGCTGGACAGATTAGTTAGAGATGCTGAGCAGATGAACCTATCCGGAGGGGCTTTGAACTCTTATGATGGGTCTGAGGATGTGAGTCTCTGCACCTCCTAGACCCTCACTGCCAGAGCTATGCAGGGACCCCGAGCCCAGAAGCTGCACTAAGGTTTCTTAGCATCTTGGGCTTGTTGCAGGCTGGGATTTCAAAGCTTGCCTGTTCCTCCTGGACTATCTGTTGTTGAAAAGACAGGTTCAATGACACAGGATTGCCCCTCCTACCCTGAGCTTTCCTACCCTCTGGAATTCTAAGATTTAGAAGATGTGATACTTCCTGGGCTTGGTGCTCTCCCAAAGATCCCCAAATGGGCTTGGTCATCAGACTCATGTTTCTGAGAATCAGCAAGCCTGGGCCTTCTGGGCAGCTGGAGAGGGAATTTTGAGAAAGGAACCCTGGGCATCATCAAAGCTGCAACAGAGGCCAGAACAGCCAGAGGAGAGTTCGTGGCAAGCTTCAGGACAGAGGCTGAGGTGCTGCTGGTGACTCCTGTCTTGCAGTGTGTGTGTATCAGGCAGCAGTGTGTGTGTATCAGGCAGCATGAAGAGGCTGGGGCAGCACACGGGCTCAATTTATGAGACTGCATCGTTTACTTGGGGATCTGCTTTGTGCAATAAACAGATACTCTCTTTTCTCAACCCAGTTTCTGTTGTCACTGGAGCTGAGCTCACACTATGGGCCATCTGCTGGTGGCAGTGGGGTGGAGAATGGGAGCAGGGAGCACCCAGAAGTCCTGCTTGGAAGCAGCCAGGGGAACCTAAGTCAGAGGATGTGGAAAGCTGGATACCTGTATCTTCCTTCAAGCTGGTATTGGGGCAGTTCAGATTACAGGAAGCAACTGAAGACTCACTACCTATGGAGAACCAGCGGTCCTAGGCTCTGCGCAATTGACAAGGATGACAAAGACCCAGGACCCTGAAGCCCTCTGAGGAAGTGACTAGACTTCAAGTCATACAAGTTCCATGATTCTCAAGCATCACTGTGATCAGGCTTGGGGGACACCGATGAATAAGGGACTTCTCCACAGCACACACGAGAAGCCCAGCTCCCCAGACCACCTCTCTCTCTCTCTCTCTCTCTCTCTCTCTCTCTCTCTCTCTCTCTCTCACACACACACACACACAGAGTAATAAAGGACTTCTCCACAGCACATATGAGAAGCCCAGATCCCCAGACCCTCCCCCTCCCACAGTAATTAAAAACAAAACTGACAAGGTCTAGGACAGAGTCGAGAGGGTCCACTTATGTACTCCTTTTGTTTGAGTGTAAGAGCTCTCTGCAGTGGATGGTACTGCTTGTTTCTAGAAAGGAGGTGCAGGGGAGGGGAGACCAAAAGAGAAGATTCCACTGTAAGCACTTTACATTTGGAAGCTTGCACATAAATGATCAATTCAAAGGGGAAAATCCAAAAGATGGGCTGGTGAGGTAGCTTAACAGGTAAGGGCGCTTGCTGTCAAGACTAAGGAGCTGAGTTCTAGCCCCAGGATCCACACAGTGGAAGAAAAACTGACCCCTAAAACCATTGTTCTCTGACTTCCAAGCACACTCCCCAAATAAATGTAAAATTAACAAAACAAAGCAAAATCAAAAACCCCACAAAAACTAGTTTTTGAGGCTCCAGCTGGGCTGGAGAAATGGTTCACTGGTTAAGAGCACTTCCAGAGGACCTTTGAGGTTTCAAAAAGCCCACAGCATTCCCTGCTAGCTCACTCTGTCTCCCACCGGTGGGCCAGGAAGTGAGCTCTCAGCTACTGCTCCAGCGCAAACCTGCCTGCCTGCCTGCTGCCACATTTCCCACCATGATGGGCGTGGACTAACCCTCTGGAGCTGTGAGCCCCAATGAAATGCTTCCTTCTATGAGTTGCCTTAGTGATGGTGTTTGTCACATCAATAGAATAGTCACTAAGACACCTGGCTACCTAAGTTTAGGCCAGTCTGGGCTGCATGAGACCCTGTTTCAAAGATCCCCAAACCGAGCAACTGGGGCTGGAGGATTGGCTAATCAGTCAAGAGTGCTTCCAGAGGACCTAAGTTTGGTTCCCAGCACCCATGCCAGGAAGCTTACAACCACCTATAACTCCAGCATCAGGGGATTCACCACACTCTCTTGCTCCTTGGAGAGCATAAATAAACCTTTAAACACAAAAACAACCAAACAAAAAGCACGGTGGTTATCAGAGCCCTGGGAGGGCCTTGGAGGTCAGTGTTTAATCGTGGCTAGTTTTTACGTCAACTTGACACAAGCTGGAGTTGTTTTGAAAGAGTGAACCTAAATTGAGGAAATGCCCCCACCAGATTTTCCTGTGGGCAAGCCTGTGATGCAGTTTTTGGACTGATACTTGATATGGAAGGGATTCAGCTCATTGTGGGTGATACTTGGGCTGGTGGTCCTGGGTGCTTTAAGAAAGCAGGCTGAGCAAAGCATGAGGAACAAGCCAGGAAGCAGCATCCTCCATGACCTCTGCATCAGCTCCTGCCTGCAGGTTCTACTCTGTTTGAGTTCCTGCCCTGACTTCCCTCAGCAATGGAGTGTGACCTGAGAATTCTAAGCTGAAAAAAGTCCTTTCCCCCAATGTTGTTTAAGACCATGGTGTTTTGTCACAGTGGTGGAAAACCAAGTCAGTGTTTAACGGGGATGGTTTAGAGTTTCCAAGTTGAAAAGTCTCTGGGGATAGTAACAGCCACACACCAATGTAAAAACACTTGATTTTTGTTTTGTTTCATTTTTTTCTAAGACAAGGTTTTCTGTGTAGCCCTAGCTGTCCTGGAACTCGCTCTGTAGACCAGGCTGGCCTTGAAATCACGGAGATCCACCTGCCTCTGCCTCCTGAGTGCTGGGATTAACAGTGTGTGTACCACTGTTGGGCATAAGAAACTTAAAATTTTTAAGATTATTTTATGTATATGAATGTTTTGCCTGCAAGTATGTATGTGTTCGATGTGTGTGCCTAGTGCCCAAGGAAGTCAAAAGAGGGCTTCAGGTCCCCTGGAACTGGAGTTATGGATGGTTGGGAACTATCATGTGGGTGCTGGGAATCAAACCCAGGTCCTCTGCAAGAGCAGTAAATGCTCTTAACCACTGAGCCAACTCTACAGCCCAAGCTACTTAATTTTTTGTTTTTAATTCTTCAAGACAATGTTTCTCTGTGTAGCCTTGGCTGTCCTGAAACTCTATCTGTAGACCAGGCTGGCCTCAAACATACAGAGATCCATCTGCTTCTACCTCCAGGTGCTGAGATTAAAGGTGTATGCCACCACTGCCTGTCAAGGTAATTAATTTTAATGAAAATTCATTTAAAGATGGTCAAGGTGGAGGAGAGACGGTTCAGTAGTTAAGAGCACTTGCTGCTCTTGCAGAAGACGCAAAGTTCAGTTCCTGGCACCTATATTAGGCAGCTTACAGCCACGGATGCCTCCAGTCCAGGGGACCCAAGGCCTTCTTCTGGCTTCTGAGGAGGATTCCCACACACAGAACATACACTCACAATCACATATACATTTTTATAAAAAGTCATGATAGGAAAATGTATGTTATATGTACCTCACCACAGTCAAAACTACTAAGACAGAGAAGACCACATTGCCAGACCCATTGCATGGTAACTGTATGGTCTTGGGCACAGCATTCTCTGCCATGATTTTCTTCTCTGTATAAACAGTAGAACACTATTGTCTATGTGTCTGGCTCCGAGGACAGAATCTGCATAAAACATCTTAAGTGATGATAGGCACTGAGAACACGCTTAGTGTAGATGGGCATGTTGTGTTTGCTTATCTCCACTTTAAAGGGGGAGGAAGACCTTGTCACTTCAAGGTTCCCATTTTCAAGACTACACGTGTGAACCATGGAAGCCGAAGATACTGGGTCACTGGTGTTGCCTCACCCATGGGCCTGGGCTTTAGGATGAACTTTTCCTTTGCTTCTGCACTGCACTGTTGTATCCAATCAATGTAACTGTGGGTTTACCGACTCCCAGATGTCATGGGGAAGGTTACTGCAGGGGAGAGTTCTTGTGAGGTACCTCCACAAGATGTTTTGTAAACAGCATCTTGAATTTCTATCTTTGAGTCCTACAGTGAAACTGTCTTTATGTGTCTCTCCATCCTGAAACCAGTTTTTAAATAGAGGAGCCTTTCTGAACTTGTGACACGGCCACTTAATGATACAACCAGTGGCTGTACATTGAATGGTTTTGAGTGTCATCAAGCCTTAAAAGTGAATGAAGGGCCGGACAGGGGTGGCGCACGCCTTTAATCCCAGCACTGAGAGGCAGAGGCAGGCGGATCTCTGTGAGTTCGAGGCCAGCCTGGTCTCCAAAGTGAGTCCTAGGAAAGGCTCAAAGCTACACAGAGAAACCCTGTCTCAAAAAGCCAAAAAAAAAAAAAAAAAAAAAAGTGAATGAAGTGGTGCTGGAGAGATGGACGCTTGGACATTAAGAGCATTGTGTACATAGAGAAGACCACATAGAGACCTGCCTCAAAACAGACAAACCAACCAACCAAAGGGAGAATGATAGGGGAAGACACCCGGTATTGACCTTGGGCCTACACACACACACACAGACACACATACACACAAGCACATGCATATACTTGAATATGTATGCAGGCTTGCCCACCCCCCCACATATGCTTACACAAAAGCTTACACAGAAGCTGGAGTGATGGAGGGCACCACTTGCTTCACTCCTTGTTATGAGTCACCTGTCCCCAATCTGGAACAAAAGGACTTGAGATAACCGATTGGTAACAGAGGCTATAGGTGAATACCGAGAAAGATACCTTTTATCTTGAGATATGTTCTTGCTATTACAGCAGCCCAGGCTGGCTGCTGGAATTATATGTGGACCATAACAGGAACTACATCTTGTTTTGTTTTGTCTGGGGACAGACTCACTATGTAGCCTGGACTGGCCTGATACTCATCACATAACCTAGACTAGCCTGGACCAGGACCACCACTCCCACCTCCTCCTCCTCCTCCTCCTCCTCCTCCTCCTCCTCCTCTTTTTTTTTTTTTTTTTTTTTCTCTGTGTAGCTTTGGGGCCTGTCCTGGAACTCACTCTGTAGCAAACTCACAGAGATCTGCCTGGCTCTGCCTCCCGAGTGCTGGGATTAAAGGTGTGCGCCGCTGCCGCCGGCCTGTGGCCTGAAACTCTTGATGATCCTCCTACCTCAGGCTCCTGAGTGCTAGGATTACAGGCCTGTGACATTCTGTCTGACTCCAATCTTTCTTCCTTTCTTTTTTTCTTTTTTTTTAAAGATCATTTACTTATCACACATACAGTGTTCTGTCTACATGCCAGAAGAGGGCACCAGATCTCATTACAGATGGTTGTGAGCCACCATGTAGTTGCTGGGGATTGAACTCGGGACCTCTGGAAGAATAGCCAGTGCTCTTAACCTCTGAGCCACTTCTCCAGTCCCCAATCTTTCTTAATGTTCTTTTTTTTTGGCGGCGTGTGTGTGTGTGTGTGTGTGTGTGTGTGTGTGTGTGTGTGTGTTGGAGACAGGGTTTCTATGTGCAGCCCTGGCTGTCCTGGAACTATCTCTGTAGAGTAGGCCAGTCTCTATTTCAGAGATCCACCTGCCTCTACCTCAGAGTGCTGGGATTAAAGGCGTGTGCCACCACCGCCTGGCTCTTAATGTTCTTCCACACACTGTTATATTTCTTGTCACTGTGTTACTAACCCAGGCTTCACTACTACAAGCAGGCAAGACCACTCAAGAGTTTCACTGGGACTAAAACCAGGAGAGGCAAAACAACTATTTCCCAGCCTGCTGTGCGTCCAATGGGCCTGCTTATATGTCGTGGGGAGGGGTGTTTGGCCAATCAAAGCCTTGCATTTTAGCAATCAATCACAGGAGAGAGGAGTGCTCCCTTTGTAGCCTAGGTGGACATGGCTTCAGGGTTATCTGGAATTCAGAGGCTTGTGACAGCAAGAACTTAACGCCTGTCTCAAACAGCCCTAGCTGAGGCTCCGCCCTCAGGAGCAGGGACAATCAGCTTTATCTATGTGTCCTTTTCTCAAGGTGTCCACTGAGTGTTCCAGATAGCTGGTGCTGACCTCAGGTCACTCCGGCTGGTTGTGTGACTAACAGTACCTTTGCTCAAGGCGACACGGGCAGCAAGGGAGAGTCCAACGGTTGTCATACGGAGTCAACTGCCCCAGTCTGGTCTTTGTCTATTTATAGGAAAATAAACATCAAGGGTGTTTACAAGATAAAGCTAACTATTAACGTCAATAGTGGCTTTAACAGATTGCAACAATGCTTAACACCCGTCCAGGCAGAGGTGGGCCTCCTGCTCAGTGTCCCCAGTGTCTCCTGCTCCTCAGCTCAGTACAGATGGAAATGCTAGTAGGTGGGAAGGGGGTGCTGCCCAGGATGGAGGCTTCCGCTCTAGTTAGATTGCATTTTCGAGGAAGCTCCGAGACCTCCCAAAGACCTGATTTAGACTAATCGCGACCCATTAGGCGAAAACGAGACTTCTTCCAGACCTGTAGCTCCAGGGTTTCCCAGGCTGGCCCGCCGTGGGAATTCTCCCTGCTCATTGGCTATTCGTCTCAGCGTTCCGGATAGTAAAAGTTCCAAACGCTCGTCCCCGCGCATGCGCCAGCTGGTTTCCCGGCGATCCCCGCGCGAACTTCCGGCACCGGGAGCTGGTGGAGAAGCTCCCAGTCCCCGAGCAGCTCTGGGCGGCGTGCCCTGGGGGCGGGACCGGCGTTTCGCGCAGCCCGGCTCCTGCGGATTCGGCGCCGGAGGGGACACGCTTCTCCGGGCCGTGCGGCCGCCTGCGGCTCCTTGCTCTCCGGGTCCCCGAGTCGCACCGCTGAGCCCGCCGCTGTCGCCAGGCTGCTGGGGACCGTCCCCTTTTCCCACGTCCTGCCGAGCGACCCTGGTGAGTCCCGGAGGGACACCTCCTCGGTCACTGGAGGGTGAGGCCGAAGGCTCGAGAAGAGAAGCGTAAATAAAGTGCTTGTGGTAGTGGAGAAGAATTGGAAATGACCCGAATGCATCACTCGGGTTGGTTGAGAAACCCGAACACCCCCATGCCGCGGAAGCTTATAGGTGCACTAATGAAGAACCGTTGCTAGGTGAAAAACGCAAGATCCAAAGTGGTAGGCCCTTTTTATGTAAAGCACACATAAAGCACTTGTTGATTCTGAAGATAACAATTTTCGTTCAGTAAAAAGCACAGGAAAAAATACGGCACCGTCATATATCAGATTGTTGGTGAATCAAAAGAAACATGTATTGGTATATTAACATTCCCTTCCCGTTTTTTACATTATGATGTTCATGCTAATTAGACTGTTGAAACAGAAAGGGCAAAAATTGAGAATATTGTGAAGCAGTAGCAACATAAAATCCAAATACATGGCGTTGAGTGGTGTTCATGAGGCCTCTAATACCACCCCTTATCTGGAGCAAAATGTTTCTGTAATTTGAAAGCTTTGTTTTTGTTGTTGTTGTTGTTGTTGTTTCGAGACAGAGTTTCTCTGTGTACCTTGGTGCCTTTCCTGGAACTCACTCTGTAGCCCAGGCTGGCCTCGAACTCACAGAGATCCGCCTGCCTCTGCCTCCCGAGTGCTGGGATTAAAGGCATGTTCCCTGGCTTTGTAAGCTTTTTAAAAAAAAAGATTTTTTATTTTATGTGTCTTGAGTGTTTGCCTTCATGTGTGGTACTTGTACCACATGCATGCAATGTTTGAGGAGGCCAATAGAGGGCGTCAGATACCCTGGAATTGGAATAAAAATGGTTGTGAGCCTCCATGTGGATGCTGGAAATTGAATCTGTGGCCTCTGCAAGAGAAACACATTCTCTCAACCACTGAGCCATCTCACCAGCCCTGTAAATTTGTAAGTTTTCAAATTTGAGAAAAATAACAGTATGTATCAGTAGAGGGACTTGAGACAACGTTCGTAATTAAACACAATAATTAGAAAAAAATTTTGAGACAGTTTTGCTTTATCGCCCAACTTGGGCAATCCTGCCTTGATCCTTACAGTTCTGGGACTACATATATACATCACCATGCATGTACCAATATATCCAGTGAAATTTTACAATTGAAGCATAAATCTGAAAACGTATCTTAAGAATAGCTGAACAGCTGGGCAGTGGCAGCACATACCTTTAATCCCAGCACTCGAGAGGCAGAGTTCAAGGCCAGCCTGCACTACAGAGTGAGTTCTAGGACAACCAGAGCTGTTATGTAGAGAAACCCTGTCTTGAACCTACCCCCACCCTCCCAACCACCAAAAAACCAAAAACAAAACAAAACAAAACAAAACAAAAAAAAAAGCTCAATGATGGATTTTTTTTTCTTTAGATTTAGTTATTGTGTGTTGTACCTGCACAGATGTGTGTGCCACCTGTGGAACTGTTGCCCGAGGAAGTCAGAAAAGGGGTTGAGTCCCCTAGAACTAGAGTTACAGATAATTGTGAGTCACTGTGGGTGCTGGGAACCGAACCTGGATCCTCTGTAAGAGCAACAAATGCTCCTAACCTCTGAGCCCTCTCTTCAGCCCTTAAGTGATTCCTACACACACACACACACACACACACACACACACACACACACACACACACCAGGGGCTTCCAGATCCTAGGACAGCTTCAGACTTCCCACATAGCTGCAGATGACCAAGTGCTGGAGTTACAAACAGGTACCATCCCACCTGGGTTAGCGTTGTGTTGGGGATCATATGCTCCACAACCTCTGTAACAGCTGGGCTACATGTCAGCTGGCTCAGGGAATCTCTACAGCCGAGTAAACACGCTTCATTCTGCCATTAAGCTTGAGCAGTTAATACAAATGAAGAAGTATGCTCGTACCAACAGGTGCAGTAGTGCTTCCAAATGAGTAGCATTAGGTTTTGCTGTCAAAGGGGCCGTGAAAAACCCAGATTTGGGATGTCAGATGTAATAATAAAGGATTGTGGGTCTGTGTAGAGCACTCCATTACAGTCAGGCCTAAAGAGGCTTTAGTGGTACAAAAGAATACAGGTGCCAGAGTCCCTAGACTTTGCACCAGACTGGTGTATTCCACTCTTCCTCAGATACTGTTCTTTTTCTCTTCTCAAAGGCATATGTGTCCTGATGCCAGCCCAGCTGTCACAGAGAATCCCTGTAGGAGGCTGACTAGCCCTGAGCCCTAGGCCAGGGGAATGGCATCCCTCCAGGAGCTCCAAGACCACGCTCCTGGGGGGGAAGAAGGACTTGTGATTGTGAAGGTAGAAGATTGCTCTTGGGAACAGGAACCTGCCCAGCAGATGGACAGCAGGGATTCAGAAGCCTGCCGCCAGCGCTTCCGCCAGTTCTGCTACAGGGATGTAGGTGGGCCACACGAAGCCTTCAGCCAGCTCTGGGAGCTCTGCTGCCGCTGGCTGCGGCCCGAGCTGCACAGCAAGGAGCAGATCCTGGAGTTGCTGGTGCTGGAGCAGTTCCTGGCTGTGCTACCAGGGGAGATCCAAGCCCAGGTGCAGAAACAGCACCTTGGGAGCGGTGACGAGGCCGTCGCTTTGGTGGAGGGCATACAGAATCAGTCATTGAAAGCCTGGCCACAGGTGAGGGTCCTTTCCATGTCCAGGAGCCTGAAGAGTAGAGGTCCTCTTCATGGAGACAAGTCTCTCCAGGGGATGGACAGGGAGAACACCAAATCAGAGAAGCACACACACAATCCCAACGTAGCAGCGTGTGATGTGTTTCTTAAGTAAATGTAGTCTATTTTTCATGACTTCATTGGATTTAAAGTGGTTATGGTCCAGAAAGGATTTACTTATTTATTTGTTTGTTTGTTTATTTTTGAGACACAGTTGCTCTATGTAGCCCAGACTGTCCTGGAACTCACTCTGTAGACCAGGCTGGCCTTGAACTCAGAGCTCCGCCTGCCTCTGCCTCCCCAGTGAATCCAGAAAGGCTCAAAGAACCACTCATGTTTGTCAAATACGGTGATAGGCATCAGAGCACGGCAGGGCATGAGAAGGTAGAGCCATCAAAGGGTACCCTGCTGTCTTGAGTGCTTGACCCTGGGAACATCTGGAGACATGTGAATGAGCAGCTAGGGTGTGAGGATCTGCCACAGACAGGAGGGAACCCCACCCCCCACCCCACCCCTTTCTCCCTTGCTAAGTAGCTGTAATTCTAGCCTTTTAGGGATTGGTTCTTCCCTCTTGATCATGAAGTATCCTTGAGTATAAAACATTGCCTGATGTCACGTTCTTCTCTCTTTCTTTCTGGGCTTCCATTTAGTCTCTTCCCTTCCCTAACCCCCAGCCTCCTAATGGGTATGTCTCCTACCTCTCTCCCCCACCTCCAGTCTGGTCTCCGTGCTAATGGGCATGTTATGGTTACTAACAGGATGGACTCTCAGAAGCGCAGCCTAAGGCAGCAGTCCAGGGACTCCATGCCACAAGGCCTCCCCAGAAGGAAAGAGTACAGAAGCAGCCGCCTGCACCCCAAGAGCAGCCTAGCCATGGTGAGTAAGACTCTTCAGTCAGGAGTGTGGCTACACAGGGCCTAGGTGTCTTCTCTAGAATTGCCCCGAGGGTAACAGGCACAGGGAAGCCCATTCACACGAGCACATGTGTGCATGCATTTGGTGTGTGTACATATGCGGTATAGATGAAGCTATCAGTCTCAGGCCTTGATCTTGGCTATATAAAGCTCTGTTCTTTTCTTTCAGCCCAGCTTCCTGTTCTTAAAGAAGGACAGACAGGAGAGGTGATGGGTGCTTGCTTTGCCTCTGCAGTTCATGTGAGTGAGCAGTCCCTTTGTTCTCTCTGGGGGCTTGGTGCTGTTGAATGTATAATTTGACCCCTCTTGTCCCCACTCACAGCTGCCTGGGAGACCTGAGCTGGGTCACATCTCCCCATTCCAAAAACCTGTGGCACTGGGAGACATCCCTTTCTATTTCTCCCGAGAAGAATGGGGCTCCCTGGACCCTGCTCAGAGGGATCTCTTCTGGGACATAAAGAGAGAGAACTCCCGGAATGCTGCTCTTGGTAAGCAGATCTCTGGGGTCTCTTTCTGCTGTAATCCTGGTTTTTCTTCCCGCCCTTCCCAAGCCGGCCTCTAGAGCTAGCTTTTTCTGCGTCTCCTCATCAAGTGTGTGTGTCTCTGTGGGCTATGTGACCACTGACAGTGTTCTCTGTGTGCCAGCTCTGTGCTGGCGCTGTGCTGGGGGCTTGTAAGGGTTTTCTCAGGCAAATCTCAGTCTGGTATGTAGCAGTGTTTGTCCCCAGACAACAGTCTGAGATTCAGTGAGTTTGATGGATCTTGTTAGCCACAGACATGCTAAAAACAAAACAAAACAAAGCAAGCTAGAACCCTCGCTGCACCCTGAAGGCTCACCAAGTGAAGCCCTTTCGCAGATTCCCTGGTCTCACTGTGAGTGGGTTTGGAGCTCCTCCTGTGCATGGCTACCCTGTGTGGTGTCTGCAGAGCTGGAGCTTAAGGAATAAGGGGCTACAGTAGCTACACATACTGCTGCCTTCAGGTTACAGACCGGGAATGGGCCATTGGCTTCAGCCGTGTACAGTGGCACTGGCCAGCCACAGGGTGGGGAATAGGCAGAGGGTCTTTGTAATAACAGGGGCCTCCACAGAAGGGTCAGCTCAGCTGGTCTCTAAGTCTGCCTCAGAACTGCTCATCTGCCAGCCTTTTATCATCCTTCTCATTAAAAAAGGACTTTTCCAACACAGTTACATTTTAATATCTTTACTCTGTGTGCAGTACAGAGAGGGGCATGTGTGGAGTCAGAGGCTTTCTGGAGGGTTCTTTCCTTTCACCGTGTAGGTTCTGGGTGGAGCTCAGGCTCAGTGGTTAGGCTTGGCAGCAGGTGGCTTTACCCATTCAGCCATCTTGCTGGCCTGTCCAGTCATTTTGTAGGTAAGACGACTGAGGCTTGATCTGTCTGAGCCGCAGCAGCCTGAATCTCAAAGCCAAGGAGTTTCTTTAAATCTCTTCTGTCCCCAAATCAAGGGGAACAAACGAGGCTCCTCCCCTCCTTGCAGGTTTGGGATCCCAAAGCCAGAGTGACCGAGGTCCTCCGGAGGAGGCCGCGACAGCAGTGTTGGGACAGACGGACTGTGAAGTGAGTATGTCCTGGCATCCCGAGGAGGCTGAGACAGAGGTCTGGAAGAGTGAAAACCCACCGAGGACAGCCCTGGGCCCGCTGGTGGTTGCTCATCCGGGCCGGCCGCCTACTCGCAGGCGTCAGTTTCGGAAGTTAGTGACTGAGAAGCCGCATGGCTGTGGGCAGTGCGGGAAGCGTTTCCGCTGGGGCTCAGACCTAGCCCGGCACCAGCGGACCCACACTGGTGAGAAGCCACACAAGTGTCCTGAGTGCGACAAGAGCTTCCGCAGCTCTTCCGACCTGGTGCGTCACCAGGGTGTGCACACGGGCGAGAAACCCTTCTCCTGTTCTGAGTGTGGCAAGAGCTTCAGCCGCAGCGCCTACCTGGCTGACCACCAGCGCATCCACACCGGCGAGAAGCCCTTCGGCTGCAGCGAGTGTGGCAAGAGCTTCTCACTGCGCTCCTACCTGCTGGACCATCGGCGTGTGCACACGGGCGAGCGGCCCTTTGGCTGTGGCGAGTGTGACAAGAGCTTCAAGCAGCGTGCACACCTCATTGCGCACCAGAGCCTGCATGCCAAGGTGGCCCAATCCGAGGGGTGAGTTGTCCGTGGGACCTGAGCAGCCCACTGAGGCGGACACTCCCTGTGAACCTCACTGCCTCTCTTTATTCCTCTTGGAGAATTCTCCCTTGCCTGTGACCACTGCCAGCCTATCAAGGGACCCAAGGGCCCCGTACTCTGGACTGGCCTGCCTGCTCCCAGGATCCTCCCACCTGCCTCTCCCCATCCTGCTCTGGACTTCTTTTCCATTGTTTCCTGGAGCTTCACAGTTTCCAGTTGAGTATCAGGTGGTGTAAGGCCTTGGGCAGGACCTGGAGAGTGCCTCCAGGACCCTCCAGCCTTGCTTGGCCAGAGGCTCTCTGCTACTTGTGCCTTCCAGTAGGGACTGGCCTCCATCCTCAGGGGACTGCTGGGCTTTGGGAAGGACCATCAGCCCACACCAGTGAGAATTTAGGTCCTGGGTTTGGTCACAGCAGCTTCCTGGCCTTTCCCTCTTCCCCCAAACCCCCAGCCCGTGACCACTCTGTGCTGAACCCAGGAAGCGGCCTAGCTGTCCTGCTGTGAACCCCAGACATACTTGCCTGCAGGTGGTGACTGTAGCAACAGGTTGACTCTGGAGAACACCCACTCCTCCAGAGGCGTGGCTTTTGTGTACTTAACACTGGCACTCCATCAGCACTTTGTAGCTGACTCCTCCAGCACCGTATTCCATGTTTTTAATCTGCATTGTGTGCAGATTCACATTAACAGGGACAGACCATGGACCCTCCAAGAGGGCTCAGTCCAGTGGGCTTCGGAATAAACATGGAAACTTTCCTTGAGGCTGTCATTGTTTTAGCTGGCTTTTCTGAGTTGGGGGCATGGAAGTTATATCTTGGCTTGGTAACACTAATGGGTCATGGTGTACGCAGTCACCAGGGGGAGCCACACCCTGTATCTGCAGCCCTGTGACCCTGCAGCCCTGTGACTCACCTGTCTCAGCCTGTGCAGTCCTGGTTTGGAAGAGCAGGAGCCAAGCATGACTTGGAGTCTGTCAGGCCTTCCTTCACTGTGCTGGTGAAATGAGCAGGGACCAAAGTGGGACCGACCAACTGAATGAGGGGTCACGCCTGCTGCTCTGTGGGGTCAAATCTCAGAATTGACCTGTGTGGGCTTGAAGCTCTCAGAGAGGTTGATCAGCCAAAGGAGTTCAGCTGTTATCCCAGCTAGCCCTCAGCACCCCGCCCCTGTCCCAGTACGAGCTGGGCCTACACCGAGCTGGTGGGGCCTGGTCAGGGCCAGTCACTCCTCTGTTGCCTGAGTTTTCATGGGTGTGTTTAGCTTCTTTAGGTTGGATTTTTCCTTCTAGTGCTTTCTGTAAGGCTGGGTTTGTGGACAGGTATTGTTTAAATCTGATTTTATCATGGAATATTTTGTTTACTCCGTCTATGGTGATTGAGAGTTTTGCTGGGTATAATAGTCTGCGTTGGCATCCATGGTCTCTTAGTGTCTGCATAACATTTGTCCAGGACCTTCTAGCTTTCATGGTCTCTATTGAGAAGTCTGGTGTTATTCTGATGGGTTTGCCTTTATATGTTACTTGCTCTTTTTTCTTTGCGGCTCTCAATATTTTTCTTTGTTCTGTATGTTTAGTGTTTTGAGTATTATGTGGCGAGGGAACTTTTTTTTGCATCCAGCCTACTTGGTGTTCTGTAAGCTTCTTGTATCTTCATAGGTATTTATTTCTTTAGGTTAGGAAAGTTTTCTATGATTTTGTTGAATATATTTTCTGTGCCTTTGAGTTGGTATTCTCTTTCTTCTGTCCCTATTATTCTTAGGTTTGGTCTTTTCATGGTGTCCCATATTTCTTGGATGTTTTGTGTTACGACTTTTTTGTCTTTAGTGTTTTCTTTGACGGACGAATCTGTTTTCTTTATTGTGTCTTCAGTGTGAGATTCTCTGTTCCATCTCTTGCATTCGGTTGGTTACGCTTGCTTCTGTAGTTCCTGTTGTTAGTCAGGATTTCTATTTCCAGCATTCCCTCAGTTTGTGTTTTCTTTTGTCTCAATTTTGTTTTTCAGATCTTGGATTGTTTCCTTCATCTGTTTAATTACTTTTTCTTGGCTTTCTTTGATTTCTTCCAATTTTTTGTTTGTTTTTTCTTCCTTTTCTTTAAGGGAATTTTTCATTTCCTCTTTAAGGGAGTTTTTCATTTCCTCTTTAAGGACCTCTATCATCTTCTTAAAGTCATTTTTAAGGTTGATTTCTTCTGCTTCTTCTGCCTTGGTATGTTTAGGTCTTGCAGGTGTAGAATCACTAGGTTCTGATGTTGTCATGTAGGTCTTCATGTTGTTGCCTGTGTTTTTGCAAGGTCTACTCATCTCTTCCTCTGTTCAGTGCAGGCAGTGTCTGTGTCTGAAGGTGCCTCTCTTGTTCTAATTGATAGTCTTGGTTCACTAGGAGTTCTTGGTTAAATTGGTGCTGTTGGGCTCTGTTTCTTCGGGATCAGCTTAGTCCAATCAGTGTTAGTGGGTTCTGTCTCAGGGAGCAGTTATTCCCAGTTGGTGTAGGGTGTGCTTATGGTTTCAGTGGTTGTTAGGGTCGTAGGGGTTAGGTTTTTTGTTTTTGTTTTTGTTTTGTTTTTTGGTTGGGGGAGTAGGGAAAGGTAGCTGTCTGGTCGATGGGACTCCGATGGGTAGGGCCTAGGAGTTAGAGACCTGATCTGAGGGTCTGGAGATGGAAGCTTACCTGTTTTCAGTTGGTGAAGTGTATACTTAACAATTCTGGTGATCTGGTTCGGTGACTGGGCGATGCCTTCTGTGTTCTCAGGTCATGTTTTGCTCTTTCATGTACTCCTCAGCTGCTCTTGTTTCCTCAGACTGCAGACTGTAGGTTTCTGAATCCTCTACCAGATGGATTTCAGCTGGGCAGGGTAGTCTCAGCAACACCAAGTTGTTGGGTTTCACAGGATCGGCAGCTGGACCCTGGGTTGGCCTCAGAGTGTTCAGATCCATTCTGGTCTCGTCCCACTTCCCCGGGTGTTGGGATTAAAGGCATCCCTGTTTCAAGCTCTTGATTAAGAACTTGTTTTCACTAACTCCTCAGCGGGTAATAGCTCAGTTTCTGGTCTTTATTACAACTGCATCTTGGCTGGCCGCTGCTCCGCCTGCCTGCCCCTGCCAGTCACCTCTTCTCTGGCTCTTGCTGATCCTCTTGGTTTATTTTGTCAGCCTTAGGGGGCCTCGCCTGAGGATAGATAGAGACGAGATGTTCCTGTCCCTTATTAACTGATCCTTGTATGCCAGCCTTTGCCCTCAGGTTCCTTCCTCTGCCATCCCCCAAATTATCACATCTGCCTGTGGTCTCAACCGTCTCCATTCCCCACATGAAGCAACCAAGGTCATACTGTTGACCAAGCAGGGTCCAGTCAGCTGCATATTCCTGCCTCTGTAAGCTCTGCACTGTTGTATGCTTGGGTTTTGTGCACTGCCGCATGGAGGACAGAGGGAAAGGATGCTGGGAGTAGTATCAGGGCTTTAGAGCTGGCAGCTCCCTCCTAAAGGAGACACTTAGGTGTAACAAGATCAGATAGGAACATGGGCCAAGGGCTAAGAATAGAATTGAACTCAAGCTCATGGCTCAGGTAGGAACACACAAATGCCAGCCATGAAGTTATCAGTCAGAGTTGGAGAAGGGAGCTGAGCTGAGGGAGTGGAGCCCAGGGTTACCAAGGAAGGGCAGAGTCCAAACAGAATCATAGCATTTGATAGGAGGAGGTAACGTGTGTAGAAGAGGCAAGGGTCAGGCCCCAGTGTACTGAGAACCAGAGCTAGGGAGTAAGCTCTGGGCTTGGAGGAAGCCCCACCTGGTCCTCATGGCCTTCCTGGTGTCAGGGACCCTACAGGCGGCTGCACAGTTGGTGGATGCTCGGGACAGCGTGGGGAGAAAGGTAATGAGATGCTCTACCTGGCCCAGCCCATTCCCAACACCCAGCTGGGCTCCAGCCCAGCCCAGCTCTGGTTTTCCTTTCCCAGGGGAAATACAGTGTGCAGGGTTCAAGGGTAGCCTTGATACTTAGCAGCCCCGGGGTGTCTGCGACTGCAGTTGCTGCCCTGGATGGTGTGTCCCAGGCTCTGGGGTTTGGAAACTGTGAGAAGAGGAAGGCCCCAGTCCAGGTGAGCATTCACCCTGCAGCCCTTAGCCACAGCACTCACTTTTAGCTGGGGCCTCACCAGACTTTGCCTCTTTCTCCTAGAGCTTCCTTGAGGAGCTGAGTTTGTTCCGGGAGCAGCTAGATGTCAAGAGGGGTGCTGTGGGGTGTGCCCTTGTGGTTTTGATGGCCCCCAGTGGGCAGCTAAAGAGGCCACAGCTGCTGGTTCAGGAGCTGAGTCGCTGTGATGCCCTGCAGGGTTGCCCCAAAATCTTCCTGTTGCTCTCCAGTGGCCTCAAGGGTGAGTGGCTAGGCAGTGACTCCAGTTCTGGGAGGGAAAAGTGAAGGAGGGGGTAAAGAAGAAAGCTGGGGCCTTCTGTCCTACCTACACAGCCCTGTGGTGCTTCTCCACCAGCTGCCTGGGAGCCTGAAGCTTTCCTCACAGGTTTGGGGAAAATCTGCAGCCAATATCCTCACTGGTCACTGCTACAGCTGCTGACAGAGGTGGGGGACCCAGAAGAAGGGAAGGCGGGGCCTACGTCTCCCTGGCTCCCCAGGGCCAGTTACAGCTAAATGTATCCACACTCTGTTATATCTGTTCTGAAAACATTTATCCGCTACATACATGCATGGGCTGCAGGACATGCCTTCACACCTACACGGGACCGCCCAGACTCCAAACTTCCTTTACATCCCATGCCTTTGCCCGAAGCATTCCTTTGATATGGTGTGCCCCCACTGGTGGCCTGGCCAGTCTCAATGTCATCGTGACCCCCTTCTTTGTGCTGGTATCTACAGTGAAACCTTCAGCCTCAGCCTTTGACAGGCACACAGGCAGCGACTGCTGATCTGCTCTATTCAAAGGCCCGTGTGCCTGAGATAGGCTTAGGTTTGAACATCTTGCTAGGTCGTTCAGTGGCGTCTGAGTGACCTAGAGGTGTAGAAGTGAGAGCTGTGGGCTCTCTCAGCCCGGCACCTCTCCAGGTAATGCCACCTTGGAGTCCTTCTCCACAGACCTGTGCTCCTCTAGGGAGGATCCTACCTCTGTGTATTAATCCCTAGGGTGAGATAATGAACTTGAGTGTGAGTCGGAGCCTAGGTCTTGCTTACACCCATCCTGACCTCTCTATCCCCTCTTTCTCCCTGTCATGTGAACTCCAAAGCCTATAGTAGCTCTGAGCTGGCTAAGTTTCCCCTGGAGCCAGGATCCTGACCCTCTGTTTGGGTTGCAGCCCTCACCCCCATCCCTAATGGTACAGTTCTCTGAGGTGTCCTTGGGCCCTGCCTCCTAGCTCTTTTGCAGAGTGGCTGAAGAGTCTACTGGGAATACCTACTGCCCAGTCTTTAGGACCTCCTTGCGGGGGACCCTGTGTTTGGGAGATGTGGAGCCCTGGAGGCCAGAGGTGAGGGGCAGTGAGAGGCCGGTCCTGTGTGGGCAGTTGCAGGTTGGGTGGAGGCTGAGAGAGATACAGATGGGGAGGAGAGGGACCGGGAGTCCCCTCAGCCCACTGTGCGTCCCTAACCCTCTGTTCAGTCCTACTCAGGACCAAGTGCACAGTATGACCTGTCTGGGACCAGGGCCGCCCTCCTCCTGGCTGTGATTCAAGACCGGCTTGGGACACAGCATGATGTGGCAGCACTGGGGGACCTGTGCCAGGCCTTGGGCTTCAAGGTCACCCTGAGGACAGACCCTACAGCCCAGGTCAGGGAAGTCTAAAACTGGCAGTGCTTAGAAGGAAGGGCGCTCCGCTCCTAGGACCCTGGAGTTTTCCTTCTTGGGTTTCTCCCACATCACAGGCAGGAAATACATCTTATGTCTAGCCTCTTTCTTCTTGCTACATGCATGTGACAGTCACTTCTCTCTGCCTTGGGAAGCCTTCTCTCCAAGATAGAGGCTGAAGAGGTGCCCCCAGCCCCAGGGAGGGCAGCCAGGGTCTGGCTCAGATCTTGACCTTGTCCTCACCACTCCAGGCATTCTGGGAGGAGCTGGCTCAGTTCCGGGAAAAGTTGGACACTCACAAGGGCCCTGTGAGCTGTGCCCTGGTGGCCCTGATGGCTCACGGGGGGCCACAGGGACAGCTGCTGGGTTCTGATGGGCGAGAAGTACAGCCCGAGATGCTGGTACAGGAGCTGAGCTTCTGTCAGGCGCTTCAGGGCCGCCCCAAGATCTTCCTGCTCCAGGCTTGCCGTGGTGGTAAGAGGCCCTGCCTTAAGCCCAACCACCTACCCTGGCATTCCTCTGCCAGCCCTTGGCCTCCCACATTTCCCAGCCACCTCCTCCAGGAAGCCTGCACACTAGCCTTTCCCTGCACCCTCTCCATCCTCCCCCACAAACTTGCCCCTGCATGACTATTGCCAGCTCTGTAAGCCTGTCCCTATTTATATGGAGTCTAATTCATCCAGAAATATCCTGAGGTACCACTGAGTCTAAGTATCTGCCTCCCTCCTTCTCCAGGGAACAGGGACCCTGGGGTGAGGCCAAGAGCTCTCCCATGGTACAGGCGCTGGCTGCAGGCACCCCCAGCCCTCCCTACCCAGGCAGATGTTCTCCAGATTCATGTGGATGCCCCAGGTGGGTCTGCCTTCCTTCTAGAGCCTGGGCTTGGCACACTGGGGGTGGGCATCATTCATGGCATACTTCCAGACTGTCTTCATGGTTTCGCTATCACCTCTGCCCCTTCTTTGCCAAGACTCAGGGAGGGACCAAAGTGAGCTAGCAATTTGAAGTCAGCAAGGAGAACTCACTTCTTTGAGTTCATACAGCCTGAATGCTGTAAGGCTTGTGGTTTTTCCATCTGTCCTGTGCTCTTTGCACGGCCCTGTGCTGCCCTTGAACCAGACAAGCCCTGAGGCAGTCAGGGTTCCAGGATGCTGCTAAAGGGGGTTAACTCTTTCAGGTAGCCCTCCCTCCACTCCAGGAAGCTCTAGCCACGCAGATGTCCTTACCGTCTACGCAGCTGCTGAGGGTAAGTTATTGGGGACCTAGCTTCCTGCCCGAGACCTGGAGTGACTTTAGTATCAGCAAGAGCAGACAACCAGCCCAGCTGCAGTTAAGCCATCTTCTCCCACAGTTTATTCTTTGTAGTCATAGTAACTGTGGCACACTTTTGTCAAGTGCCCACTAGACAAGCACTTGCATAGGTCTTCAAGGACAGGGCAAGTCAGTTTGCCTCAGGACCCTGCCCAGTGCTTGGCACCTAGCAAATCCACAGTAAATGATTGTTCTGCATTGATTCTACCCAGATACTCGACAAATATCAGCATCTGATGCAAGAAGTCCCTGGCCCTGTTCTGGTCTCAAGCCAGATACCCAGAATGCCCCCTGCTTGCCCTTCTCACTCCTGCTGCCCACAACAGGCCTTTGGGGGTTGGGAAGCGGAGGGCAGCAGGGCAAGGCTGACTGACTCTCTGGCCCTATCCCCTGACCTAGGCTGTGTGGCCTATCGGGATGAAGAAAAGGGCTCAGACTTGGTCCAGACGCTGGTGGAGGTGATCAGAGCCAGCCCTGGAGGAGATGTCATTGAGCTGTTGACAGAGGTGTGAAGGGTAGTGACAGGAACAGAAAGGCTGCGTTGGGAGGTGTGTTCCCATTCTCCCACTTACCCCAGGGAAAGGAGAAGGCTCTCTGTGTCTCTGTCTCTCTCTGTCTCTGTGTCCCCCTCACTTCTCGCTAGAACAGTAAACTCCTTTGTTACTAGGAGGGATCTCTGGCGCTCACAGTATGAAATGGTCAAATACGCATGGCCCCCTGGTCAGACCAACTCAGATGCAATATATATGGTGTGGGGAGCCTTTCCCACTGGGTGGGGGCTGGGTTACATAGTGAGATTGTTTCAGAAAGCATCCGTTCCCCACAAAGAAACCCCGGCAGACAAGGGCTGCAGTAGGTGTGCCAGGCTGAGTTCCTCGGGGCCTAGCTGAGTGTCTTTCCTCAGGTTAACAGGAGGGTATGTGAGTTGGATGTGCTGGGGCCAGACAGTGATGAGCTGCGCAAGGTCTGCTTGGAGATCCGCAGCTCGCTCCGGCGCCGGCTCTGTTTACAGAGCTGACAGCCCTGCTACTTCCGACACCCCCCTTCATCACTCTGTCATCGATGCAGCATCTTGGGCATGGGAACTCAAACTCAGCGTGCAATAAATATCTGTTCACGATCGTTGTGCTCCAGAAAATTCATGCTTTCTTTGCAATAAGTGAGATTACGGGTAAAGTACCTGGCACTAGATAGAGAACAACTGTGCTCCTGGGGACCAGAGGTTGGTTTGGGTCTGTGCCTACTGTCTGAGACTACGGAACTTAACAGGGCTGCCCTGGATATGCTGGGAGCGGCCTAGGGAGAAAGAAGTCCTGCGAAGAACCAGCTCAGGGACCATAGTTCTCCCCGGCTGCGTGCATTGCTCAATCTCCACCTGGCTCTAGGCACCAAGATGCAGGAGAGGCGAGCCAAGTTGGTCTGGGACTGGAAGGGACCATTGCGGATACACCAGTGACGTGATGACGCAAGCGCATGGACTCTCCCTAATCCTGAGTTGAGGGCCAGCAAGTGAAGGAGGAGGTCCGAAAGGCGAGCTTCTCGGATTCAGGGGGCTTCCACTGGCGGATTGCCCAGGAGGGCTCATACCGGTTCAAATTTGTCGAAACTCCCAAGCATCTCACACCAAATAGATTAGCCCAAGGGGCGGGACCTTTTTCCAGTTTAAGCATGCGCAGTAGGCTCTTGAGAAAGCCTTATGGGAAGAGCTAACCTACTTGCGATCGTAGGGCCGCGTGGCCTAATGGATAAGGCGTCTGATTCCGGATCAGAAGATTGGGGGTTCGAGTCCCTTCGTGGTCGCTGCAAGTGTACAGTTTTTATAGATTCCACTGAGAAATTCGCTGTTCCATTTGTGGTCACTGCAAGTGTACGGTTTTTATAAACCACACTGAAAAACTCCGCGTTCTTGGGTTTGCTCTGTTCTTTTCACCATACGGCTCTCTGAACTCCTGATTCTGTCTGGTATCCGAGGAAAGGGGGTTGCTTGCAGGAGGGATGGGAGTGTTGTCAGAAGGGCAAGCCAAAAAACACTTGGATTAAAAAACTTAGTAGCATATCCGGTTGATTACACAATGTGGTGAATGTAATTAATGCCGCTGAACAGGACATCTGAAAATAGTTAAAGCGGTGAATTTGGTTTGTATATATGTCCACGGCTCTAAAATCCGTGAAACAATCTAATAGATTAGATTTCTCACACCCCGAGGGTGTCCTTGAGCAGGCACACAGGTAATCCCACCCAGCTTTTGGAAGGTGGAGGCAGGAGAGTAAAGGCCAGTCTTGTCTCAACAACAAAAAAGCTGTCTCCTTACAGGTCCAATGTAAATGTAAAATTTTAAATAGCAAGAATATGTCCAGGATTGAGTTGACCTTTCTCCTGGGGGTGGGGGGATGGAGAGGAATCTCCATTCAAGGGTTTCGGTGGAAAAAGAAACGTCTTTTATCCCCGCCACTCCTAGAGGAGCTACAGAAGGCGAGGGCGGGAGCCAGCTCAGGTGGATAGCGCTGGGGGAGTCATTTCCTCTTCAATGTTACTGGGGTTTAATGAGGCTTGTAAATATAATTTAGATCAATTACACACACACACACACACACACACACTCACACACACACACACGAGCTAAAGGAGATCCAAAGGGACCCGAGGGTAATGTAGCTGGGCTGGAATTTAGCCTCAAGTCAAAGATCTCAGGTTCTTCCAACTGGGCGCAGAATTTTTTCATTTCTTCTCTTCCTTCCTTCCTTCCTTCCTTCCTTCCTTCCTTCCTTTCTTTCTCTCTCTCTCTCTTTTTCTTCCTCCCTTCCTTTCTTTCTTTCCTTCCTTCTTTCTTTCTTCCTTTTTTCCTTCCTTTCTTTTTCTTTTTGAGGGTGAAGGTATCAAGTAAAATATATAGGCCAGCTGTATACTTTATAAAGAAAAACAGTGAAGACCTGTCCCTGCCAAGTACGTAGAAGAGACAGAGGGAGAGGACCGGACAGAGGCCGAGCACAGTGCACACTCTCTCTGGAAAGGGAACCGGCACTGCAAAACCCGTGTATTATCGTGCCGGCCCTGTGTTCTGCATCCCAAACACGTCTTCCCTGCCCGCCGTGCTGGGTCAAAGGGCTCATTCAATATTTGAATTTTGGACACCTTGCACCACAGAAAGATGTTATACTCACTCTACACCAATGAGCTAAGATAAAACCAGGGATGCACATTTTTCACTTTCTTCTTCACAAGTGCCCTTTTAGGTCCCAAGGGTGCTCCGGGGCCTTGACTTAATCAGAGCGGGAGCCTTGACTGAGAATGGACGCGAACCGCTGATAAAAAGGGCAGCGATTTGCGGGGAAGTGGTGGAGACACAGGATACTCACCGAAAGAACGGAAAGAAACAAACTAGTGAAAGATACGTAACGCCTCCTTCTCGTCAGCCCCGGTGGCCTAATGGATAAGGCATTGGCCTCCTAAGCCAGGGATTGTGGGTTCGAGTCCCACCCGGGGTAGCAAGGCTGCGTTTTAGACACTTATACACCTGGAAAGGAAGAATGTGTAAAGGAGAAACGAAATAATAACGCTGCAAAATTTGAGAGGTTTTGGCACACCTTTCAAGTTAGAAGTGATGTTTTGTTTTCAAATAAATACATGTTTTCATTTCACAAAATACCGTGTGATGGCGTTTGCACTACTGCTATGAACCACCAATTATGAGTCGATATTAAAACAATTGTTCAGAGTCGGATGTACAATTTTATTGTGGTCCCCCCCCTTTTTTTGTTACTTATGAGAGTCTTGTTATGTGGACCAGATTGGGCTCGAACTCACAGTCGGACTCTTCTGCATCTTCTTCCTGAACCCTGGGGTTACAGATGTACACCTCGACTCCAGGTTAGGCAATAATTTTTTAAAAGTCTTTTTCTGTGGTTGTTTCTTTGTTTCTCGAGACACAGTTTCTCTCTGTAGCCTTAGCTGTCCTGGAACTCACTCTGTAGACCAGGCTGGCCTCGAACTCACAGAGATCCACCTGCCTTTAATCCAGTGCTGAGATTAAAGGCGAAATTCTTGATTATAAACCAAATTATTTAGAGATTAACTTCCAAAACAACTGATTAGTTTTTAAAGTATAGATTGGGGCTCGAGGTATAGCTCAGTGGTAGACACAAAAGCACAGAATACTATTTTCTTAGCTTTAGTACATGTTTGAAATAGATAATACTATTGTATGTTAAAAATACGTATCTCCAGGAAAAAAAATACGTATAATACTCAGCTTCATCCTTGGGGTAAAAATGCCCCCAAATACAAGCCTTGGTCTATTGTAAAACTGGAAGCTTCTGATGCATTCTTAATTGATGCTGTCTTTCCCAAGAGCCTCCCCGAGGTTGCTGGTTCACCTTACGTGTGAGTCTGCATCATGCAGGATGAAATTATATTTTTTTGTCCACCTGGACTGGAACCTGCTTTTAAAAAGGGGAGGTGGGCGGGGCTTCATTTCGCTTCCTGACCCCGCCCTTCAACACTTTCACAATGATTTTTGCTCCCCAAGACGGAAAGCAGACACTTACCATCGGCTCTGCTAGAAACTTGTTTGTTTTAGACAATCTCGAAAGGACTCAGCTCCCACAGCACGAAGATTTTGGTGCTTCTCCCAACTTTATCGGCTTACAGGTAAAACACTCCTTTCCCGGAGGCTTCGAGCGAGCCTAGTTTTGTTAAAGGCTGTATTGTAGGAAAGCCTACCACAACGAACCATTCTTAGCTCTTCTACGCACTGTCCCGAAAGCAAAGAGGACACGCTTCTTGAAGAAGTCTGTTGAGTCACCACCAAGTCTTGGGAGTTTCAATGAAGTCCTGAGAATCAGCGGCGCACCTCTCCAAGTAGTGTGGATAGGCAGGGTTCTGAATGTTCTTTGTACTGTACCTGGAAATTTTATGTAAATACCATTTATTTGTAAAGTGTCAGGTTAAATATATAAAAATTAAATACAGAGGGAAGAAAAGCAAGCGTCTTTACGTTTCTGACTCTGTAGCCCTATATCTCCAAGAACGTTCAGCCTTTATTATACACGACTCCTGTGTACTGTAGACGTCTGCTCAGTTGCGGATCTCATAGACAAAACTGCTCGCCCAACGTGGGGCTCGAACCCACGACCCTGAGATTAAGAGTCTCATGCTCTACCGACTGAGCTAGCCGGGCGGTGACGGTCTGACCATTCCCCACAGACCTCTTGAAGTTCTTTAGGAGTTCCGGGTTCTAGACTAAGTGGGTCTTGTTCTGACCTAGGACGAGCATCTAGCCTTAGACGGTTTACTCCTCCAGCCTCCTACAATTGCACTGCCAGGGGCCCCTCTGTTCGCAGGGGCCACAGGGTGGGGAGCAAGGTGGTGGGCTGTGAGGATGTTAAAGACCCCCATTTAGGGCCCGATGGGTTTCACCATCTAATAACCATGGGCGAGCCTGCGTTTTCAAACTCGCCGCAGAGACGCTGGATCCCCTGCCAAACGCTCTGCGGAGGTGAAGTTTGTAACGTTCGTTCTGCAGTCTGCTGCGCAAGAAGCGAACCCCGAGTCCAGCTCTGGCTTCTGTACCCGTGTCTCTGAGCTGCGCGGGTCTTCGGGGCCGAGTCCAGGCCAGAGTGGGCTAGGCCAAGAGACAGGATCTGCGGGTTCCTTGGAGGACCCCGGCTCTTCCCCTATGCTTGAGCTCCCGGGGCCTAGCGGATCAGGAGAGGGCAATCCCCTGTCTCATTCTCGAAGTTCTAGACTTGGATTCTCTTTGGGGTGAAATTTTGAGTCGGGGGTCCACCTTGAGATTGCATTGCTCACGCGAGCTTTCTGACTTCCCTTTCCCGGAGGACGGTGGTCCCTGGTCATTCATGCCTAATGCTGGGCCTCAGGGCTGGGGTCGAACCTACCTTGAGTGTGTGAGAACTTTCTCTTCCGTCCTCACGGTGCCGCATCTCCCTCGTTTTTCCGGAATCCACAGAGAAAAGAGCTCGGAGAAGGAGGATTCTCGGCAGGACTAGAGGAACAGATTCCACAGAGGCGGTGTGTCAAGCGCGTGGAGATATCCAAGGACCAGTTCTAGAGCCGGCCTCCGCAGTGGCTCGTTGGTCTAGGGGTATGATTCTCGCTTTGGGTGCGAGAGGTCCCGGGTTCAAATCCCGGACGAGCCCGTCTGAAGTTTTTTTTTTTTTATACTTTTTAAAGTGAAAGCTGGAGGTCAGCAAAGTGCTAGATCCTGGGACAGAGTCGATGGCACAGCACAACTTCAGGCACTAAGTAGGCTGGGTCGCCTGTCGCCAGCTCTGTTCCGCCTGGTATCTCTGGTTTAACGCAGCTCTTGGTGTCTTGGTGCAGCTAGAGGACAAATGGCTTGCGATGTAGATCCTAGCAGAGAACAAGGACAAATCTCTCCCTGCCACCCCTGTCTCCGCAGATGCCTGGGTGTCGCATGCCAGGCCTCTCAGGAACCACACGGCCCTGGCTCAGGTCGTGAAGTTAAAATTCCGGCGAAGCAGGTGTCTGGATCACCTTCTGGGAATGCTGCCCTCTGTGCCTTCCACCACCACGGGGAGGAGATGGCGGCAGCAGAGGTTGTGTGCCCGCAGCCGTGCGGCCACCACGATAGTGCTGGGCACCTGGGCTCCGATTATGATTTGCCTCATAAACAGGAACCTGCATTGTCATTTTCATGGAAGGAAGAGACCAGGAGAATTACGGGTGTGTGTTTAGCTAGTTTTAATGACTCCCGTCGGCTTTAGGGCATGTGAATAACCTAGTCATCTAACATCCAACTCTGGGTGCCTGGAGCAAGTGAACACTAACTTACAGTGTGAGATCTGGAGAGGAGGAGATTGGCGAACCTGGCAGCGTGGTGTTAGCCAGGCCCAGATATCAAGCACCAGAATGAGGAAAATAGTCCTATTTGAATCCTAGAGTCGTCCAGGTCCCAAGAGATGACCCTGTCTTCAGGAGAGCTGACCACAGGTTGGCAGCTCCAATCTTCGAGCGCACCAGTGGGCCTTGCCTCTAACCTTTCCAAGTTTCTCCTCTTAATCCGGGTCCTGGGCACTGGGACGCTTTTTCTGACTTTCCATCCCCTAAACACGGTCGGGTTTTTCCTCGGACCTTAAAGTTGCTTGGGGAAGCTTCACCTTCCCTGAGGGCTGATGGGGTCAAGGAGTGAGCAGGAAAAGCCAATTTCTCCACTTGCTGGCTCGTGCATTCTTGAGTTCCCGTGTCCTTTCTTCAGGCCTGACCTATGTCCTTCTACTGCTGCCTCAGCTCAGTCCTTATCCTCACCCGGTCTGACTCCAGAACGTGGCTGGGTGCCGCGAGTGTGTGTGGGAGCCTGCAACGCCCCAGGGTGGGTTTGGGAGTCCACACCCACTCCAACCCTACCCCAGTGGCAGGAAGTCTTGCTGGGTGCTTCCCCAAGACAGTGGTCCGTTTCACTGGGGGGGAGCGGGGTCCACAATAGAGACCTTTCAACTTGACAACTATCCACCCTAGAGTCATCCCGCTTCCTTTTTTCACTTTGGAGGACAGATTCAAATCTTTCCCTGAAAAATGATGGAAGAAGGGAAAATTCCATAAAAAAGAAAGTGAGACAGTTGCAGATGGAGCCCCACAGGGTGGAGTTAACTCAGACAGTGAGAGCTCCGTGACCTCTTTGGCTTGTTGGTCTAGGGGAATGATTATTGTTTAGGGTGTGTAGAGGTCCTGGGTTCAAATCCTAAGCTAAGCTCTCTTTTTAAGGGTTTGGATTGATGGTGGCCTTGGGAAGTGTTTGGTGTTATAGATGCTGTTGGCTGGGGAACTGCAGGCTCCTGCTCCCAGTTCAAGTTGGTCTTCCCAATTGTAGGTAGAACATAACACATTTAGTCTAAGGGGAGCCATCCAGCTGGCTAGGCAAAGCTACAGGCTGTGACAAACACTAGTCGAAGCTGGCTCTGTCTCTGCCCTTGGGGTTGGCCTCCCATCTCAGTAGACAGTGCACACCAGATACCAGCAATTGCTCAGAGGCCAGACACCCAACATGGGATTCCTCTATGCCCCTGAGATCATGAGGCTCAGGACACTAGCTGGGCAACCACTACACATTTTAAATCTTATTAAATTTCTAATCAGTTACGCTGTTCTTTCGCTCAAGTGTAAGTGAGCATCCCTCCCGGGGTTGGACTTTGGCCATTTTTGCATCCCTCTGCCTTTGCTGACAGGCGTCAGGTCCCAGGCAGGTGGGAGCGAGGGAGTGGTGTTCTCTAGGGCTGTGGCTCTCACACTAGCTGGGATGCTCTTGTGTAGATCTGGAAAGTTGGCATTCCCTAGACATTGGGAGCAGCTAAGGTTGCAGCTTTTGGAAGGGCCTAGGTATCAGCATTCCTCAGCTCTCTCTCAACTGAATTGATCCACAAGAGATTATGGACAACCATACTGATTAAGCCAATTAAAAGTTGTAAGTTCTTTTTATTCAGTAGTTCTCAGCCTTCCTAATGCTGCAGCCCTTTAATACAGTTCATGCTGTGGTGTCTCCCAATGTGGTAAGCTAGCTGGAGACCGGCTCCCACATTTTACCCCAGGGAGCAAAAGACCTCCCCTAGCTCAGCCAAGTGTAGACCCTTCCAGTCACCTAGAAACCATGAACATTGTCAAGCCTATAATGTAGCTCTGCTGGGGAAAGCAAGCTTTGTGGGCCTTCATACCCCAACCATAAAGTTATTTGGTTGCTACTCCATAACTGGAATTTTGCTACTATTTTGAATCATAATGTAACTATCTGATATACCTAAACTTAGGGGTACAGAGTTTTTAAAGGCAAAACCCACAGCGGGCACTGATGTTGCACACCTTTAATCCCAGAACTTGGGAGGTAGAGGCAGGTAGATTTCTGTGAGGTCGAGGCCAGCCTGATCTATAGAGAGAGTTCCAGGACAGCCAGGACTACACAGAGAAACCTCATCTCAAGCGGTGGTGGCGCATGCCTTTAATCCCAGCACTCTGGAGGTGGAGGCAGGCAGATCTCTGTGAGTTCGAGGCCAGCTTGAAAATAAATGAATGAATGAATGAATGAATGAATGAATGAATAAATAAATAAATACACACAAAGACTATAATTTACACAAAGTTAGATGAGGGTCAGAGTAACCTTGAGACTTTCATTCCTGGCAGACCATAGTCATTATTTTAAACATAACTTGACAATTAGTTTTAATTTACATATATTCTTATTTTTTATTATTATCTTATTTCTTATTATTCACTTATTTTATTTTTGGTTAATATATCTGGACGACGGTCAAGGCCATGGAAATCTCAGCTGTGTTATGAAGGCAGGTGTGACCCTTGAGGGGAGGGAGTAGAGGGCAGAGAACTGTTTATGCAAACACAAAATGGAATCAGAGCAAGATGACTTGACCTTGATCATTTCAGCAGCAGCGACCAGGGTTAGGAATCACCGTGTCTTTAGTTCATGGTAGAAACTGCAGGGCCATGCCAAAGAGGGAGTGGGGCCCCACACTGATCTAGGGACAGATAGACAAGACTCAGCCTGAGCTGGAGCCTTTCCCTGTGGGCGAATCCTATGGAGGGCCTGATGAGCTGAGCCTACCGGATAATGGGGGAATGAGGTCCCCATATGTGATCAGAAGCAGCCTTGGACTTCTGCTAAACTCATCAGATTATACTTCTCGACTTGGGGTGCCTTCTGCAGCATTTGCTGGCCTGGGCAGAGCCACTTTTCTGCTTGGCTACCACACCTCATAAAGGCAGCTTAGGCGGATAGACAAGCACAGGGTGGTGTCTCTAGGGTCGGGGTCCTAGCCACGAACTATTCAGTCTGGGGCTCTAACTCAGACACAGAATTAGGGGTACTCCTAAGAAGATGCTGGGCCTGCTCTGGGTTATTACAGGTTGTATGAAATATCAATGTTCAGATACCAGCAATGAATGACTCCATTTTATAAAGCAACGGTTTTGGTATGAGTTACCCCATCTTGAAGAGAAATGTTAAGAAAGACTTTCGTCTTGTTTATACAAGTAAACAATGGCTGTCTGCCAGCACACGGGGACAGACCCACAATGAATGTCTATGGGTAGATAACAACACCTACAAATGTATTGAATCACATCACGCCAGATGGAACCCTTCATTTGGACTACAAAGAAGTCCTGAGACTGAAGTGTGGCAGACATGAGGACTAGTCACCCCACCCTGGCACTCATTAGGAACTTTATCTAGGGAAATTGTCATAGCAAAGGACCTCTGCCTCCAGACCAAGGCTCCAGCACACCTTCTGCTGCCTGCTACACTCAGTTGGTTTCAAACTCCCTTTCCAAATGGCTGGTCACCTGGCGTCTCCGTCTGAACAACGCTGCACTTCAGTTCATTAGGATGTACGTGTCTGCTTACTGCAAGCTCTTGTACCTGCGTCATCTCTCTATCTCTGACTTCCGGACAGCCTTTCTGAAGTCTGAAGCCTCTTCACACACACGCACACACGCACACACACACACATTGTGAGAAATGTAATGTGTGATCTCATAGTTAATATTAATTAGTAAAATTGGAATAGAAAGAACCTGTGATTGCCAACATCCAGGTATTTAGTTAAGTCAGGACTACTTGGCAAATTATAGGCAAGAAAACCAAATTAGATTGTGAGTTTGTTGTTATTCAATAGATTCTGACATTGTGGAAAGACAAACCAAATGTGTCCCACTGTGACATTAATGCGCTCAAGGTGCTGGCCGTGTCCACCCAGCTAGTGGGCTGGTTTAGAGCAAGAGAAGCAAATACATCTACATGAAACTCAGGGAAGACATCCTGAGGGCCTGTACCAGCACAGATCACCCAAGACTCAGCTGGATTCTGGGATGCGGTATCGAATCTCCACTGTGGAAGTGGATACAGAGATCTGAATCCACACCCAAAGCAGAGTGAAGAAAGCTCCATACCAACTGCATTCCACAGCTTCTTCCTGACACCTCCATGCTCTACACCAACTGCACCCCCAAAGCCTCTTCCACACCTGAATGTTGGTTCTTGGGTTCTTGAGTCCTAAAGAGAAGGAGCATGTTGTTGCTGTCACTGTGCTCTGTCTGATGATGAATTTGAAATTCATGTATGGTTATGAGGTTTGGGGTCAGACGATCACACCCCACATTGCCTGGGAAATGTGGAGACCTTTCTGGACCTCCTTTGGGAGCCTGCTTCATTAGCAGATGAGGTTGGCAGAAGCCTCAGCTCCTCCAGTCCAGGAGAGCTGGATGCCCTCTCAGGGTTCTGGAGCAGATGGCCAGCTCTCTTTCCTAACAGATTCCAGTCCATGAAGGGAAATGTTAGGAAAGTTGAAGGCTATGGCAGGGTGGTGGTTCACACCTATAATTGTAACTGGGAGTGTCAGTGTATGCCTATAACCCCAACACTTGGGAAACAGAGACAGTAAAAAAAAAAAAAAAAAAAAAGCAGGGGGAAAAAAGCCAACAACTCAATCATGTTCACTGTCCTAGACGTTTCAAATCACGTGGCTGGGGCCCTTCTGCTCTACTAAAAAGTTGTGGGTAGGTGAAGACAATCTCTTCAAGTTTCAGCTTTTGGTAGCTTTCTATCCTTACATTGGCAGCTGAGACTTGTAACCTCATGCCAGCCTCCAGTCCTGGGACTTTTCTATTGTTCCAACAGCTCTCCGATGATTGAAGCTGGGTGTGGAGGTGTATATGCCTTTAATCCCAGCACTCTGGAGGCAGAGATAGGTGATCTGAGTGAGTTCAAGGCCAGCCTGGGCTACAGAGTGACAGGACAGCCAGGACTACACAGAGAAACCCTTGTCTCAAAAAAACCAACAAAACAAAACAAACAAAAACCTGTCTCCAAAAACAAACAAACAAAAAAACACTAATAGTAATTTTTGTTGTTGTTGTTTTGTTTTCCAAGACAGGGTTTCTCTGTAGACCAGGCTGTCCTGGAACTCACAGAAATCTGCCTGCCTCTGCCTCCTGAGAGCTCGGATTAAAGGCATAAGCCACCACTGCCCGGCACTACTAGTGATTTTTGACAGTGCTCTATGGTTAAGAGAGAGCTCATTTGTCTCATAGGTACTTAGATCCCATACACCATTACAGCTTTTACAGCAAAACTCCCAAACATCTTATATGGAATACTGATTAGTTTCCTGTAGCTGCTCTTACAAATGACTAGAAGCTGGTGGCTGAAAACAGTCGAAAGGTATTTTTGCAGTTCTGCAGCTAGCAGCTTTTCCTTGAGGTATTTGCAAGGCCTGCTTCCTCTCAAGGCTCCAAGGAGGATGCTTCCTTGTTTCTCCTAGACTCTTGTAGCTGCCTGCAATTGTGGAATATTATTTTAACTATGTAAAAATGTGTTACATTTGTTTCTGTTGTGGAATATTACTTTAACTAGGCAAAGATGTGTTGCATTTGTTTAACTATGTAAAGATGTGTTGCTGTTTCACTTTGCTGCCTAAGGCATCCGTTTGGCCTAATAAAAAGCTGACTGGCTAATAGCTAGGCAGTAGGGGATAGATGGGTCTGGCGGGCAGAGAGAATAAATAGGAGGGGGAATCTAGGCTCTAGGCTGGAGAGAAGAAAGGAGAGAGGGAAAAGAGACAGAAAGAGACACCTGGGGCCAGCTAGGCAGCAGCCAGACAGCCAGACATGGAGTAGGACAAACAGAATGAAAGAAAGGTAAAAGCCCCGGGGCAAAATGTAGACAAAGAGAAACAGGCTAATTTAAGTTATAAGAGCTAGTGGGACAAGCATAAGATAAGGCTGGGCATTCATAGCTAGTAATAAGTCTCCAAGTCATGATTTGGGGGCTGGCGGTTCAAGAAAGCCAGGCACATGCAATCTGTATTGTTCTTCAGTTACAGATACATGCCTCGTCAGACTAGTAGTCTGTGCTTTTGTCTTGCCGTTTCAGTCATTAGATGGGGGCTTATTCCACGTCACTATTGATATGAATTCATATCATGCTTGGGCATGCCCGGACCTAGACACTTCCATGTAGCTATTCCCGGTTCAAAATGGCCATTTCCGGGTCAAAGCGTCTCACATGACCCCAGGACTCCTAAGTGCTGGGGTTACTAATGTGAAACGCCGTGTCCAGTACAACTTCATGAATTTTAAACGTCATGCAGATCCATCCATACGCAGCTAGCAAACCACGGGACCAGTCCAAAAGCATCTTCTAACATGGGAGCGAGACCCTTCCTGCCTCAATGTCCAATCAGAAGAGATATAGTCAGAGGGGACTCACACTGTCAAACTTGGAATTAGGAGGCAAAGCACTCAAAACAGCTGTAATCCAGTCCGGTCCTAAGTAGAGGGACCTACCTGTCTCTCTGCTTGTGAGTGACTTTGGCTTAGCAGACCCAAGTATCTGGTGCTGCCCCATTGTGTGATCATTTCCATTGTTTGATGGTAAAACTGAGACAGATAAATGAGCTATAACTCTCTCTGGGATACTGGGCAGCTGGTAAGTATTGTTAAAGCCCTGTTAACAATCACAATTAGTGAATGATGGTTTTATTTTATTTTATTTTTTTGAGACAGGGTCTCACTGTGGTCTGGAACTTGCATGTAGACCAGGCTGGCTTGAAATTTACAGAGCTCTGCCTGCCTCTGCCACCAGAAAGAACGCTGGAGTAAAGGCTTGTGCCAACATGTCAGCTAGGTTTTTTTTTTTTTCTTTCTTTCTTTTTTTATGTAAGCTCACCTTTAAAAGTTTCGTTTTTCTATAAGTAAGCAAAGACATCGGTGATCAGGGCAATTTGACTTCTTAATTGACTCTCTCTCGTTGCCTTAAAGCAAAAGGACTGTGCCAGTCAGACTGCCCACCAAACCGCTCCCATGTCGGCACCAGCTGTCTGTAACAAAGGCTGTAAGCTTTAAGGAAACCACACAATGCTGACCACAGGATGATTGTTCCAGTTCCCAAGGGTGCAGTTTCAGGCAGGGCTATTTCCATTTGTACCAGTCTTCTTACAATCACAAGCCTGCATGAATTCTTGGTGACCCTGCAATCATTTTCATCCCGGGCAAGAAAAGGAGCAAGCACATCTCACAATCCAGCAGAGGGATTACTGTGATTAGTTCTAAAGAGAAAATATTGTGATTGGTGCAAACGCAAGCCTTCATTTACATGTGAAGTGCGCTGTAAATGGTGCAAACACCCCTTTCCCGGCCTGGCGATCTGGTGTTGGGCTCTCTTGAGTCGTTCTGCGGAGAGATTCCCTCCTGTATTGTCTATGCCGACGTGGTTTCTCACTGTCTTACCTTGTTTCCTTTCAGTAGTGCAGGCTGAGCTGCAACCATGCAGAGACAGCAGCCCCGCAGGAGCTGCTTCCCCAGCGCTGGAAACTTGATGGGCACTCCTGGGGCTGCTCTTGCCTTTATTCCGACCCCACACACTGTCGTCAATCACAGAGGGACGCAAAAGCTGCCTAACACCAGTATTTGATTTTCTCCTTGCCTTCCCATAATTAATATTTAGGTAGAGCCGCTCATGAGACTCTCATACCTCCTCTAGGGGCTGTAGGCAATTAATGGCTGTTGGGGTGAAGGTGAGGGTAGGGGGTTACGATCCAATAAATAACCCTCCACCCATGCTCATGCAAGCAGCCTACTAAAGCTCAGTGGTTACCAAGCCAAAACCAAAATAAGAAAGCGTGCAAGAAAAAAAAAAAAAGGCACGAAAATAGGAGGAAGGCTTTTTGGGAATGGGGGGGGGGGCAGCTGGAGCGGGAGGGAAATGGGGGGGGATGAAATGACATACATTACATAAATGCATGAATTTGTTAAAGAATAAATTTTTAAGAAGACCCACGCACACACACCAGCTAGCAGATGGGTAATGAAGTGTAGCCTCCTGCTGGGTTTGATCCAGAGAACTCTCCTAGGCCTAGATGAGACCCATCCTTTAAGAGCAGGGATTCACGCCTTGTCCCCCGTATTTTCACCCATCTACACTCCTTGGCGTGGACTTCACTAAGAGCAGCTCTCGAGTTTCTTGTCGACCGTTTGAGCGAAGCTTCTGCCTTTTGGCGCAGACGCCCCTGCGTGCCTATCGGGCCTCCAGGCATCACACAGTGGTCTGTGGGCGGCAGCCCGGCCCAGCGTCTCTGTCCAGCCGTGCCAGCGCGTACTTCCCGGGCCCACGAGTGTGAGTTCCTCGCCGGGAGGAGATCCGGTGCTCTCCCTGCTTTTCACTTTGAAAGTTTTCCGCGGCAATTTCACCAGAGCATGAATGGAACAATGGGCTTCTGTAGCTCTCAGCATGAGGTTTCTTCCGCAGCCCGGCTAGCTCAGTCGGTAGAGCATGAGACTCTTAATCTCAGGGTCGTGGGTTCGAGCCCCACGTTGGGCGAGGCTTTTGCTGGGGGAAGTTTGCACCTTGTAAGGCTGCTGTAACAGTAGAGTTCTATCTAAATGTGGAGACAAAAACATTGGGAAACTGGACCCCCTCCAGGGCTCGTCCGGGATTTGAACCCGGGACCTCTCGCACCCGAAGCGAGAATCATACCCCTAGACCAACGAGCCACACGACTCAAGATTCCCAACACTTCCTTATAGGTCCATATTCATTCCCAAATGAGTTGCGCCTTGCCGCCTGCGGAGGCTGTGGGGTGGGGATAAAAGTTTGGCAACACACCACCGAGGTTCAGGAGAAAACCTGCACTTTGGAAGCCTTGCCCGGTGGCTGAGACTGCTGTGGAGGCTGTGTTTTGTGGCCAGAGAGCAGGGAGGAGGCAAGGAACGGCCATTAAATAAACCTCGCCCTCAGTTCTCCCCAAACACATGGCCCAACAGTCCCACTGGACGCCCAAGACTGGGGGACGCTGCCGCAGCTCAGCCAGTCGCAAATATATGGAGTCTGGTTCCATCGGTCGCAGCCCAACCGTTTTGTCTGCACCTGGAAGGTTCAGTCCCAGGATACGGTGTCTGGGGCAGGACGCTGGGAATCCTAGAAAGCTCCTTAGGAGCAGCTGAACTAGGAGCACCTCCGACCAAAGAAAGCAGACATCCAACTGGCATATGGTGGCCCTCGCAGTTCAGAGGGTGGTGTCTGGGACCTGGCCCACTTGGGTGGCGTTGTGAGTTCCTATCTTACTCTGAATTCCAACACCACTGGGTTGATTTACTCCTCTAGTCTGTCAGGATTCAGAGAGACCGACTAGGTATCCCCTTAAGAGGGAAGAACCTTTGAGGATTCAGATTTCTCCAGCAGTTGACTTTCTTGCACTCTAAGCAGGATTGGGCCAATGAGCCCACGCACGTCCTTGTTTCTCTCTGCTCACCTGTGGTCGTCCTTGTGCCTGGCTCCACCCTAGTGCAGCAGTAGCAGCTGGACCCAATTCCCCTTCGGGTCTTATTCTGACAGATGTTGATTCAGGACTGACCAAACAGAACCGGGCGAAGGAATCCCACAATTCAATAGTGTGGGAGTCCCAATTCTGTTCTAAGCTGCAGCCAGGTGGGAGGTGGGTAGAAGGCTCCTTCCAGAGGTACCTAGTGCAGCCAAGGAAGCAGGACCCCAGGCTCTGGACTTCTGGATAGCCCAGCCTTTCCGCCAGCCTGAACTAACTGCCTTGTGAGAATTTCACAAGACCTCTGCCTGTGTGGTCAGCTTGGTCCTCCTAGAACCGTAGTTCAGAGTTCTGAACGGTGGCTCAGCCTTGGGAGGAAGTGGGGCAGTGATTCAGGCTATGATACTTTGTTACGGTAGCCCTTGGAAATGAGAACAGTGTTGCTCTGAGACAGGGTCTCGGTAGAACCCAGACTGACCTTACAGCCTCCGCCTCCACAGTGCTGGGATCACAAGTGTGCAGTTTGGGGTTTTGAGATCTTTGCAGGCCTCGAAAAACTTCCTCTTGTCAACCCCCCCCCCCCCCACCCCCCCCACCCCCCCACCCCGCTTCAAAGCTTGGTTGTTTCCCACCTAATCCACTTAGGAGTTGTCTAGGACTGTTCACCCGTGGCAGGGTGACTTTTGGGGATAGCCTAGGCAGTATGACAAGAACCTGTCTCAGAGATGAAGGAAATATAGCTGAGATCCATAGATATGGATTTCTAGGATGCCATTTCTTCTTCTTGCCATATCACAAGAAAATACCTATATATTTTCGAGGGTCTCGTGTAGCGCAGGCTGACCTCAAATTCACTGGGTAGCCAAAGATAACCTTGAACTCCTAATCCACCTGAGTCCACATATCAAGTACTGGGTGGGATTTTAGGCTTTTGTCACCATACCTAGCTACAAACATACATATTTTAAGGACTTTAAACCTATGTAGTCAAGTTATGTCTTTGGTTTGTCAGTTTTGTGTTTTGTTTTGATTGGCATTTATCGTTTTGAAAAATGGATGATGTCTGCACTTGTCTTCGTTTCCTAATGTCAGTATCCTGCCTAGAACGTCTTCTACTTTAATGACCCCTCAACCCGTCTCTATTCCACGCTGGCTAGTCATTTAGAGAATGGAAAATGTGTCAGCTTGTCATCTCCTTGCTTTATGTCACGGAACTAGCGCTCACCCTGGAAATCCCACAGCGGCAGTGGACCGCTGAGTCCTTCCGGTTCCCATGCATGCTGGTACCCACAGCCGAGGATCTGGGAGAAAGATAAACAAACGCCGAGCAACTCACTTGGAGAGGGGGAGGGGGCAGCCAGAGCGCGTTGGCTCGTTGGTCTAGGGGTATGATTCTCGCTTTGGGTGCGAGAGGTCCCGGGTTCAAATCCCGGACGAGCCCAGCACTGAGCCGTCTGTGCATTTTACTTATTTCTGCTCCAGCGGAAGGCGAAGGGGCATTCTGGGAGAGCCGAAGAGAAACGCGAACGTTAGCGGGCAAGCAGAACTTCAGAGACCAGCCGGGCGAGGCTTTGGTGCCAGGGACCGGTAACTTTCAAGCAGATTTGCGGGATATCTCGGAGGTCAAATGATGACGTGTCTCAAAGGGGGCTTTCTTCGTCGTCAGGTGAGGGAGGCGCGAAGGGAGGGACACTGCGGCCACTTTTCTCTTGGGCCTGAGACCGTGCGCGCACCTCGTGGGGTTTTCGCCCCACTGTCGACTTATCGAAGTCTCTTC